>NC_067152.1:35733784-36420451 GCF_903995435.1 Acomys russatus | reverse complement strand
TGCCACTCTCTTGGTCAAATACATGGATTCAGAGAAATCCTTCATAGCATATCAAAAACATACTCTTAGATGGAAAATGAAGAGGAAAATGATGTTACACATTTTACAAAATCTGCCAATGGAATTCCACCATACCATGGCCTCAACATAAGTATAAGACAAAGCCACCCCACCGTTGGCAAGTTATTATTATTCTTAGCTTAATACACTCACAGAAGCCAGCCACCCAGGCTATTACACAACCCTCATCAATGGTATTTGTAACAAAAGATAGATTTCTCCAGAATGGGACCGAGGCTATTTGGCTATTCCAAATGTCACAAACATACATGACATATTTAAGGCCACATCGTCCTTCAACTAGGTATACTCCTGAAACTTTCATTAACATCCATCACATATAAACATCAATGTTTATATCTACCTCAAGTCCTGCATGTGAGCTATTTATTGCCTTGATTTTATGACTCTTAGATATCATTACCACTTATACTAAGCTGTTAAATTAAAACAAGAACAACAACAACAACAACAAAAAAAAAAAAAAAAACAACCACCATGTACAACTTGGATGACAGGAAAGCTAAGCTAACATAAAAACATATTAGTCCACCTCAGACAAGAGACAAAAAACAGTGTGCTGTCTGACAAAATGGGAATTTGTAAAATGCAATCCCAAGGCTTGATAGAAGTTATTACTTTATATTCCTAACTTTCCTTTCACCATACAGTGATGAGGAATGTTCCTGGTGTGGAAAACAAAAAGGCAGCTCCACCTCTTTCCATATAGAAAAACACAAGCTGAAGCTGATACCCACGACTCCTTTGCTTTTGTAGATCATAAGTGAGACCAGAGGGTCAGAACTTAAATTTTCCACTTACCTCAAAGGCATGGAAACATTAACATTCCATGAGGTCCTTGCTGCACCAAATTCTTAATGGATTCTATATTATGCAGCTCAGCCTGCCTCATTTGTAAAGAAAGAGATCCTGGAACCCACAAAGGGAAAGATAATTCCAGCCAGGGTAGTCAGCAGCACAGTGCACGTGGCAGGAAAGATGAAGGAATCTACGCGGGGACCCACCCCCACCCCCTCATTCTTCTAGGCTAAACTCTCTACACACTAAACGTAAGGTCTAAAATTAGTGGTTTTTAAGGATAGGTGGACATCCCTCTGTTATTTCCTTTCATAATACTTTGGGTGCCAAGAAACAGTCATCCATACGAACTTTAATCTGGTTTGTTGTTGGGGTTTTTTAATTTTTATTTATTATCTATATAGTGTTCTGCCTATATGTATACCTGCACACCAGAAGAGGGCACCAGATGTTTGCTGAGAATTGAACTCAGGACCTTTGGAAGAGCAGCCAATGCTCTTAACCTCTGAGCCATCTCTCCAGCCCATGAACTTTATTCTTGCATCAAGTTTTGTTTGCCTTGGCCCAAAGAGCTTCATTTAGCATATACATGCTTTGCAAATAAGACTGGTGTGTAACATAGGCAAAGAAACAATATTTACAAATAAGATGCATCTCTCATAACATTCCCAGGATGTAAAGAAAAGTATTGCTAAATATTACTTAAGGGAATTCATGTCCAATCCAGTTGCTCCTTTTTTAAAGTCCAAATGGAAGTTACCAGAAGGCACACCCATGATTATTGTTGCTGCAATCACAAGAGTAAGGATATAGAATCAGCCTATATCTCTACCAACTGGTGAACGGATAATGAAATGCAATGTGTGTGTGTGTGTGTGTGTGTGTGTGTGTGTGTGTGTGTGTAATTTAAGTGAGCCATAATGAAAAATAAAATTTATAGAGAGATGGATTAAACTCAAAATTATTAAGTGAGGCAACCTAGGCAAAGAAAGATCTTTCTCTCTCTCTCATGTGTGCATCAGAGCTTATAATTTTTATATGTGTGTGTTAGTGAGGGAAGAAGTGTATGTAGATACCAGGAAATTAGAAATGGGCACATGAGAGGACAGAAAAATGGACTTTGAGGAAGAGGGTAGGTGGAGTGATGGAAAACAAGTAATATGAAAGTAGAAAGGAAAATACTGGTAGGGAACACAGAGCTAGGAGAAGAGGAGGAAGTAAAAATGAGATTCAACAAAAGCATAGTAAGCTTCAGAAGGGCACAAACAAACCTGCCACTTTGTAACCTAGCTAAAAGTTCTCTGGGAGTTGAAGAGAGGGAACAGGGTAGGAAAGCAAGTGTGGAGAGAAATGAGAGTGGAGATCAGACATAGTGAGAGCAGGCAGGAGGACAGAGGGCTTCTCCAGAGAAGAAAAACCATGGACATGTGCATCTCTGAGACAAGCTGGAGACCAACCACGAGGTAGGCTCCTGGGAGGATATGGGAGTGACTTTAGTTGAGACTTCTAGTAGCTGGGTCACGGACACTGAAGAGGCCACTCTCTAATTTGACAGACCTCCTGGTGGAGGAGGAATACCAACCCATCCACAAAAGCTTCGATCCAAAAATGTATCCAGCCTACAAGATGGGCAGGGATAAAGATAAAGCAGAGATTGAAGTAATGTCCACCTAATGCCTGGCCCAACCTGAGACCCACCCCATGGGAGAGAGCCAACCCCTGACACTATTAACGATACTGGAGCCTAGCATAACTGTCCTCTGAGAGACCACATCTAGCAGTGAATCAAAACAGATGCTAAGACGCAGCCAAACGTTGAGCAGAGCACAGTGAATCTTGTGAAAGAGTTGGGAGGAGGGGTGGGAAAGAATAGAAAGGCCTGGAAAGGACAGGAGATCCACAAGAAGACCAAGAGAGCCAACTAACGTGGGCCCAGGGAGGTACAGGGAGACTGATGCACCAACCAAGGACCATGCATGAACTTGACCTAAGCCCCTTCCACATACGAAGCCAATGGGTAGCTTGGCCATCATATGAGTCCTCTAGAAAGGGGAGAGGATGCTGTCTCTGACATGGACTCTGTTGTCTGCTTTTTGATCAGGATGAGCTCATTCCTGATGGTACTTGATGTGCTGGTGTGGGTTGGGGGTAGGGACTCCCTTCACCTGAGGAGTAGGGGAGGGAGAATGGGGGAAGAAGGAGGAAGAAGGAGGAAGGGTGGGACCAGGAGGAGGGGAGGGAGGGCCTATAATCAGGATGTTAAGGGAATAAATAAAAATAAATAAAAAGTAAAAAAAGAAAAACTAATAGAGGCAACATTCAAAACAAAAGCAAAAAAAGAAAAAATAACTTAGAATAATAGAACTCATTGTTTCATAACTGTTACTGATTTTTGATAGGTAAAACCACCTACACAGGAATTAAACCAGCCTAGGTCATCTATGACATACCACGGAAGAGTAACAAGTTTATGAAAAAAGACACAATAAAATAGTTGGTGGTGTACACTCAATCTAGGGATGACATAGAAAGCAGAAAGCTGTTTCATGCTTCAGGAACATGGTAGCATGTTCTGGCTCCCCTGTCCTTGCTCCCCACTCCATAAAAGTTTCCTTTGTGGACCAAAACTCAGGACCTCAGAAACACACACGTATAAGCCACAAGAAGGCATAGAGCACAAGATTACTGTTCATGAAAGCAAAACTCTGCCCATACTGATAACTATATGATCTCTCAAATCCTAACTATAAACTCCCAAGAAAAAGGGGTCTACTTGCCAAGTCCAAATGAGCTGGGTCACAAAATTTCTGAGAGTACCAAGAGTAGGCTACATATATGTAATTTAAGAGTAGGATATATATATATATATATATATATATATATATATATATATATATATATAAGATTTGCTTTTGTTTTCAATGCATGTGGGTAGCTGCATGAGTTACATGCACCATACGTATGCAGGTGCCTGAGGAATCCCAAAGAGAGCATCAGATACCCTGGAACTGGAGTTAGAAGCAGTTGTAAGCCTTCCCATGAGGGTGACCACAGAGCCAATCTCTCCAGTCCCTGGAATACGTAAATCCTATCAGCAGATTCGCATTAAAATTCAAACGAAACAAAACTGCCCTATGACAAAGTCCTTGAACTCGATTCCTGTCTCTTATTAAACTAGATTCTCCTCGCTTTGAATAGGAAGATGTTTCCACGGGAATTTTGCCTGAACAGTGAAGTTTGGGGCAGGAACTACAAAGATAAATCCTGCCAATGAACACCCTGCCTCCAAAGAACCCCGTGGTAGGAGGGTGATATTTGCATAGCTGTCAAACAACAAAGCCTCTGGGCGAAGGCTGGCTCTGGACTTGGTGATGAGATACTTCCCGTGGGAAAATAACTGTATTTGCAAGGTTCTACAGCTCAGATTTTGTTTGCCCAGGTGAAGCAAAAACATTCTTTTAGGTGAGCGAGCTGATCAACCACGTCACTACGCCCTCTCAAGCTGCCTCTGTGTGTCATTCGCAGTGTGATCTGAGATGCAGATGAAGCAGCCATCATGGAGAGATTAAAGAGACTATAGCAGAAGAAATGTTGTGTTCTAGAAGCAGATAAAGAAAATAGTAGTTTCTGGGTCTACTTCTTAGAGCAAAGGGCACAAATACTGACAATGGTATTTGTCACAATGACACAGTTTTCTGAGTATGCAGAGACCCAACAGGCTGTGAGGTTCAGAGAGACACCAGGGTGGCAAGCCAAGAGGAGACACAAGAGAAAGGTAGCATTTTGCACCGGTCCCTCCAATCAGCAGTGTACTAATGGGTAAATAAGATGAGTACCCTGCCCAAGTTCAGAGGCAGATCTCAAAGTGGCCAATGTGAGCCTGACCACAAACCAGAGACCAGGAGCCCTCTAAGCTCACCCAGAGAACAGGACTGTCAACCCTAAACTACTCCTGGTCACCTTGGAAAACACACAAACAAACAAGTAAATGGATGAGGAGGACACATTTCTGAAGAAGTTGGACTAGAGATGTAGCCCAGTGGGTAGAGTGACTGTCTAATATGCATAAAGCTCTGGGTTCAGGTCTCAGCACCACATAAAATCAGGCATGCTGATGGACACCTATAATCCCAGCACTTGGGAGATAGAGGCAACAGGGTCATCAGTTCCAGGTCATCCTCAACTACATAGCAAGTTTTCGATCAGTCTGGGATACATAAGATTCTGTCTCAAGGACACCAAAAAGTAAAACAGAATGGAGAGATGGCTCAGCGGTTAAGAGCACTTACTCGTCTCCCAGAGGGCCTGAGTTTGGTTCCCAGCACCCATCTTAAACAACTCATGTCTTCCTGTAACTCCAGCTCCAGGGGACCCAATCCACATGTACACGTACACACAGAGACACACAAGCACACACAGAAACCTAAGTTTAAGGTAAAATAAAACAATCCTATCTGCTTTCTACTTCTAATGCCAACTTCGGTCTCACAAGTTTACGATACTTCTGGGTACAGACAAACAAAAAAAAGTTCATGTCTAGGTTTGTGACTGTCCTTGCATGGACATTGCACTGCAGAGAAAAAGAAAATACAAAGAAGCTAAGAGCCAAGGCTCCAGTTAATATATGAGACTATGCCTCTTCCAAACTAAACCAAGTCATGATGCCAGTTACATAGTAATGAAAAGGGCATCATTTGACCTAGAGAGAACTGTTCCATCACCTTCTAGAATCATAAAGACTTACCTGGAGAAATAACAGACAACATGCACAGTTCTGAAATCTCCCCCACTTTTTCTGATTTTACTTGCCTGTGCCCATCTTCCTAATATGCCTCAGTAGCTAAGTCGAAAATGGGGTTGAAAACTCCATTCATATAGACATTTAATTAGAATTTTCTATTTGATGGTCTAAGATGGCATTGGCAAACCGTGGCCTGTGAACTAAACAACCTATGGCTTAGTTTATAAGGTTTAATTGTAACACAGGCATTGTTTCCTGATGTTTTCAGATTTCAATAAAAGAGAAATCTACCACAACCACAAAAAGCCCATGAAACAGAAAGCCAAAAAATACCTACTATCTGGACCTTTATACACATTTCTCCAGTTTAATCGAGGATGACACAGTCTACATTCTGTAGTGTTGGTTGATCTACTGTTGATACAGGAGGTCCTTACACTCTACCTCTTCCCAAGCATGAAACACTTGCAAAATGATGGTTCCTACAGGGCATACATTGTCCTAGAGGAAAGGTTCTAGTTTTTAACATCTTTCCAAGAGAATTATAATTTAGTTGGTTAATTAAGGCCATAAAAAAAAAAAAACCTGCTGGGCAGTGGTGGCACACAATTTTAATTCCAGCCCTCAGGAGGCAGAGGCAGAGGCAGGTGGTTCTCTGTGGGCTCAAAGGCAGCCTGATCTATAGAGTTTCAGGACAGCCAAGGCTATACAAAGAAACTCTCAAAAAAAAAAAAAGAAAAGAAAAGAAAAAAGAAAAGAAAGAAAGAAAGAAAGAGAAAACAAAAGAAGGAAGGATGGAAAGAAAACCAAAAACTATCTCTAGAAGTCCCAGGAAAGAGGAACATGGTATCTCCAGAATAAAATGTCTTGTCTATTCACCTGGTTTATAACTGTTTCTTCAGAGATGCACTCTGGCATTTCTTTTCTTTTTTTTTTTCTTTTTTTTTTTTTTTTTTTTATTCCAATAGCCTGATTGAAAAATGTCCCTTTCTTTTGAAAAGTTAAAAAAAATAAATAAATAAAGGAGACCATGAAGATGACATTTGTCCAAGTATTGTTTCTGACAAACTCCAACATGGTGTGTTAGAAATTCTCTTCAGTTCCCTAGCAGAAGACCACCTCCAATGAACTATGTGAATGAGCACACCTCGTTTCCAAGATCAGAGAAAGTAACAAATGCCCCCACCCCCCAAAAATTAACAGGAATTAAGAACTAGATATCTGTTGCACTTTTAGGACAAAAACCATGTTCTTTCTAAACACTCTTGGTAGTAGTTGCTCTAAACAGAAGGGATGACACACTGTGGTTAATTAAGACACGGGGTTAATTAGCTGGGGTTAAACCCTGACATCCTAGCCCCTCTCTACTTCCTTTGAGGTTATAGAAGACACTAGATCAAGTTTATTAGGAGAATCAAGGGAAGTTGCTTGTTTGGGTACCAGTCTCCTCTAATGCAGAGACTATTGACTATTTCTGACTATTACAATTGTTAAGATTTTGCATATTTGTGATGTGTATATGTGATGTGTGTGTATTGTACACAGTTGTTGGTGTGGGTACATGCACATGTATGTGAATATGTAGACTAAAGGTCAATCAACATGAGGGGGCCTTTCCTCAATCTCTCCCCAATGTTGTTTTTTTGTGACAAAGTCCTAATAGATTGGGCTAGACTAGCTGGCCACTGAGTTTCAGGGATAGGCCTGGTTGCCTGCCCCTTCCTCATCCTATCCCCACACTGGGGTTACAGGCACAAGCCACCACATGAGGACCCAGGATCCAAACACAAAGGCCCATGCTTGCTCAGCAGACATTTTACCCCCTAAGCCACCTCCCCGACTCCATTGGTTTCATTCCTGCACTATGGTATCTGGCAGCACCCAACTGATGAACATCAAAGCACGGTTTCAATCTTTAATTTCAAAATTAGGAAGGCAGGCAAAGCAAAGATATAAAATAAAACAATATGGAGGGGGTGGTCAATGATTAATAACTCATTTTTGAACGTTATTGGCCGAACACTGAGCAAATTTCAGCATTGCACATGATCCCCAAGCCTTGTGCTGGAATTACTCATAGGCATGGCACTATATTATGAATTGCCAGGAGCAATATTGATATCTGAGTGATATCCAAAGGACTCCTATGAAGAATCGTGGGCCTAATTCTTTGATATGCTGAAGTGTGGAATGTCTTGACCTACAGCACCATTTCATTCCGACTGTATCAGTGCCCTCAGTCCTGGTTTGCATCAGGAACACATGAGGACCCCCCCACCCCCTTTCTTTCTTTAAAGTACTGATTCCCAGGCTCTCTACCTGGACCAGTTAAGTCCAAGTCTCTGGGGCCAGGACTTTGGCACTCACACAGGCTCCTAAATGGCTCCAAAGCGCACCACACTTGAGCCAGCTGCTCTTCCCATAACGGTGCCTTACAGGTTCCTGCCCTGGCCTCACAGACCAGACCGCACAGGTACACAGGACAAAACCTGCTCTTTGTTAGAAGTGTTTCAAAGGAGGCGAGTGAGGAAGAACAATCAGATCCAGACGGGGAAAGATGATTTAGTTAAGGAGTTTTGCTAGACATTATAAGAGGTTCCCCCAGACTTCTCCCCCCATTACTTTCTTTCTGTTCTCATAAGATGAGTGAACAGGGCAGGAAGGCAGATGCAAATTCTCTCTAGGTCAGATGTAGAAGGCTGGGTGGGAACATGAATGCCCATGATCAAAATGACAATCCCACTTTTCTGGTGAGAAAGAAAGAAAAACAGCTGTGTCTTTGGAGCAGATGAAGCTATGTGTAATTGAGCAGGTATAAGGGTGGCATTTGTTGGGATGCAGAGAGTGTGCCATGCACATCACCCTTGAGAAGGTCAGAGAACAACCTCGCTTCTCTGTCCTCAGGTGCATTTCAAAGTTTGTTGGAGACAGGGCCTATCACTGGCTGGGAATTTCAGCCTGTAGGCCAGGTTAACTCTCCAATTGCTATCCCACCATCACTGGGGTCACGGGCCTGTGCCACAGCACCAGGCTTTTGTGGGTTCCAGGGGTCAGCACACAGGCCCTCACACGCGAGAGACAAGGACTTTACTGATAGCTGTCTCCTCAGCCCTGCCAGTGGATGGCCCTTAAAACAGAATATAAAAGAGAGGTCGAGGTGTCATTCACACTCTAAGCAAGTGTCCTGTGCAAGAGAGTCTTGAAGATACAAATAATACAGTGAAAACTGTGCTGCTTCCCTGCCTCAAAGCTAGGTGGGATAGAAAGGAGACTTCCAAGAGGAAGGGAAGGGAGAGAAAAAAGTGTAAGTCTTTTTCTTTCTTCTATTTTCATCACCATGTGGTCTTGGTGTTCTGATGGGAACTACCCTGTATTAACACTGTCCCAAAGCAATTGTTCCTCATTATTTAGCAGAAGTCTATCTTTTCAATGACACTCATAAAATATCTTAATCCTAAAGAACCGCCTAAGCTTAAGCTACAGAACTCATGGCATCTTTAATCACAAGAATTTGGTCGATCTGCAAGAACTTGAAAGTGGACCTAGCTACCCCATGATATGCTATAGAAATATGTGGTGTGGCCTGAGGCTGTGACAACTTGGTGGCGTGCTCAGAGGCAGTATTCTGCCTTAAAATGTCGTTACGTTGAAGGACTCCTGCCTTTCATCTTCTCCTATCACAGCCCTTCTAATAATAAGGTTTCTCCACTGAATGAGAGAACAGAGAAGCAAAGCAGGATAGCTCACGAATTACAAAGGCAGGCCTTGAGGAAGAACCATTGATGAGGCACGAGAGAAAAGACAGCATCGTGTTTCCATACTTCCTCTCACGACTGGCAAGTGTCCATCTAAGCAATACAAGTGTTCCTAGGAGCCACTTGGTAGGGCTTGGTTTAACAGATGTATACGTACACACACACACACACACACACACACACACACACACACGTACAGAGAGAAAAACGTTAAGTAAATATAAAAAGCACATCACTTCCCATTATTTTCATTTTTCGCTAAAATTATACCACAAATTTGAAGAGAACATTTTTTTTTTTTTTTTTTTTTTTTTTTTTTACTCTTGGAGCCATGGTACAAGTGATTTTCATGTTTTCCAAAGTTGGAGGTGGGGGCAGATATGATCAAGATACTTTGACAGTTCACTCAAAAGATGCGGTGATTACCCAAGATTGAGTTGAAGGTCACGAGCAGCAGCCATGACAGCTGCAAGCCACACTGCACAGGACGAGCCCCTTTGTTTGAGATTTCAATAATAGTCTTAAAGATGCATATTTAAATAACTTTCTCTGGACCACAGACATGATTGAACTTAAAAAATAAAAGCCCTATAAATACTGCCAAGTCAGCCTTGTCTCTGCGTCTCCCTTCTTGCATAAAATGGAATATTTCCAACCAAGCACTGAAACATAAATATTAAAATAATAAGTGAGACACACTACAAATCTACTTTACAATTTCATCGCTACTGTAGCACCTTGTTACCAGGGCCAATGCACTCATTTTGTAAAGAACACGAGAAATCTGAAAAGCTTGAGGACTCGTATGACTCGTCATTAAATATTTAATCGCCTTTTCAAGTCCTAAGCCTTTATCATATTTCATCCATCTAGAGAGTTCATTCTATACTAGAGATTCCAAGGCCCCCTTTGGAGAGGGAAAAGAAAAAAAAAATAGGGAGAGAAAAACCCTCAAAAAGGCAGGGTTCCACGATCTCAAGATGACTTTCTGTTGGCGTTGTAGTGAACTCATTTCACCCTGTAAACCCACCAATCCACAGGAGGGTCAACCAGTTAAGTCCATGGTGTTTTTTTTTTTTTTTAGTCACCAAGTATCAGTTTTACAAACGATGCCACATCTGTTGCTTTGGATTCATGTAGGGTAAAAAATGGATGTTGCTGGGAAAGAAAAAAAAAATACATGGCATTAATACTTGATATTGATAATATACAAAATTAGCAAAATAATCAATAAGTAGGCTAATATTTCTATCAAGGCAAATGATATTTTTTCAAATCTTTTGTAAAATCAAGCACACATCTATCAATGCCCATATTTCTTTTTTGTTTGTTTGTTTCATTTGTTTTGTTTTGTTTTTTCAAGACAGGGTCTCTCTGTGTTAGCCTTGGCTGTCCTGGAGTTGCTTCGTAGACCAGGCTGGCTTTGAACTCACAGCAATCCACCTGCCTCTGCCTCCCGAGTGCTGGGACTAACGGTGTGCACCACCACGCCTGGCTTGATGCCCATATTTCAAGGCTATCTCTTTGCTGCCTCCCATGTCGATGTGTCTAGGTTTCCAATACAAAGAATCCACTAGTTTAAATAACATATGCCAAGTATGCTACATAACTCCATCCATGCAGACAAACAAAGATGGGCTAAGACAATCTCCACAAAATCATTTTCGACAGCTGTAATAGTAGAACGATTAAAAGTTCATAGACATAGGCTTTCCTACTTCATGGGACTAGGAACAGGGTGATAGAACAAGATACCAATGTTGCCAAACAGTAAATGGGCAAGGAAGGCATCCGTGCTCTTCACATGGGAAAAGTAGTTTGAACTAAAACAGCTAAGGCCATTTTCTAAGGCTGCATCCACAGCCAAGAGTTACACCACATCAGTCCTGAAGAGGTTGGTCCGTTCACAGAATAATATAGACTGTCAGACGACTGGTGCACTCAGAGAAAATTCAACTCAGAGATTAAAGATTGAAAAGAAGAGAACAAACATCGCGTACAGATCTGATTAGGTCAACTTTAAGAGAGAGAAACACAATGTAAAGTCTTGTGCTTTGTGCAAGAGCCCACACACATTTTCAAATGACCAAGCCATCCGCCTGTGTTAACAGAACAATCCTCCTGAATTTCTCGGCTGGGTTATAGTAAGGGTTGGACTACAGAGCCTTCAATCACCAGTTAGACAGGGATGCACTGGATCATGTTTCCCTGCTTCTCTAGTGGGAACAGAAACCAAGCAAAGAAACTCGGAAGGACGATTCCCTCAGGTACCCTCCCCACACACATCTCCACCGACCACGCTCAGGTCTCTGGCTGTCTGGTGGTACTACTTTCAGTGGCTAGTTTGAATGGCTCGACATGAGTGTTTTCTCATGCAGACATGGGATGACTCAGTCTGTTTCCCTGATGAGGGGTTCAGTTTGCAACCTTTATCCTGCCTACCAGTAGCTTTTCTAATTATATTTATTTGAAACCTGACAGTAGAGGCTGGATGAGTCAGCTTTGTGGGGAACTGAATGCCCACCCAGGCAAGTTTTAGGAAACAATGCAATGGGAGGGGGGGGGGGGGAAGGAACAAAGAAATAAAACCCAAAAGAAAGTGGGTGGTCACTGTTGAGCACTGTGACTCAGAACAAGGAAAGATCTTCTGTTTTTGCCCATTACAGGATATTGGTTGAGTGCTGGCTCCGAGCCTTATTCCAATGTAAAGTTCTAGATCTGGGGCCCTTCATTCTAAATTCCCCCATCTGGCAAACAGTAATACCCCTCTCAATGACTGACCACTTAGACGACACACTTACCAAGGTTTTGTTTTTGTTGCTTTATTTTAACCATCATACGTATTAGCCTCCCCACATCCGCTTGACATTTGGGGAGTGTTTCACAGTGCTTACAAAGCCTTTTTTTTTTTTTTTCACTATCAAAACAGCACATGCCAAACCTCAGATGAATGTGTCCACTGCCCGTCAGCCCCACCTTGACTCTACTCTGCTGCCACTAGCTCAGTACACGGAGCGCGAGTCCATGAATGAATTAAATAACATGGTCGGAAACCCTTGATGAAAAGGAAAAACTTTAGATATCTTTCAGTTTATCCCAGATTAAGAAAATACTGTGAGGGCCAAAGGGCAAGGGATGGGAAAGCAAGCAGGCTGGCCAATCAACATGGAAGGTGTGCCCAGCCTCATGCCAGGCTTTGAAGGTGAAGACTTTTACAAACCTCGTTAAGCAATAAATGGAGTAAGAATAAAAAGAAGGGCGACTTGGAAGTGGGCAAATGGGGTCCCCCAAACAATCCTCAGGCTATAGCTCCAGTTTTGTTTCTCCTCCAAAAAGGGCCAAGTAAGTCCTAAGAGGGAGGACCCTATATCACTTAGGATGCCTGTGGTGTCAGGGAGAAGGGTGGAGATCATGGACATGCTATCTGGGAGCAGAGAGGCGAGCCACAATCACCAACAGGCCTCCAAAGTATCCCATGTATACACCTCAACCTCCAGGACTGTGGGGTCAGCTGCCCTTCTTCCGTGCTGCAATTCACATCTGGAACTTACTCAGAGAGTTGGAGGACATCTGAGAATCTCTCCACTGCGAAATCATCTTAAACAGCCTGGTTACTGTTTCTTGTGGAAAATATCTAAAGCCAGGGTCATCAAACTAGGATCCACAGTCCAAATCTAACTCCCTGTCTGTGGTGGCTTGAATGAGAAAGGAGAAATATCTCCCCTAGGCTCAGATGTTTGAATAATTGCTCCCAAGATGGTGGCGCGGTGTGGGTAGGTTCAGGAGGTGTGACCTTGCTGGAGGAAGTGAAGTGTGTCAGCGGGGACAGTTTTGAGGTTTCAAAGACTCATGCCATTCACAGCTGGCTCACCTTCCTGCTTGCAGTTCAAGATGGGAGCCTCCAGCATCCCACTCTTGCCATCAGGCCTTTGCTCCACCATCAAGAGCTCTAACCTTCAGGAACTATATGGCCAAATACACCCTTCTTTCTCTAAGTTGACTTGGGCATAGTGTTTTAATCACAGAAATAGAAAATCTACTAATAGCTTTTTGACTTTTTGAATAAAGTTTTATTGGAACACAGCCACATGCTCTTTTTGCTTTCCCATATTGAACATGGCTATTTTCAGCTTAATTAATATGTTTTAAGAGCAACTACACTGCTCATTAACCTAAAATACTGTCTAGGCCTTTACCAAAACAAAAAAAGTTGGTTAATATCTGCTATAGAAGAAAAATGCTAGCTGAGTGGTGGTGGCGCACTCCTTTAATCCCAGCACTCAGGGGGCAGATCTCTGTGAGTTCAAGGCCAGCGTGGTCTACAAAGAGAGTTCTAGGATGGCCAGGGCTACACAGAGAAACCCTGCCAAGGAAAAGGAGTAGGAGGAGGAGAAAGAGGAAGAGGAGGAGGGGAGGGGAGGAAGAGGAGGCAGCTACAAAGCAGATGCTGGAGGAGACATGCAAAGAGGATGGGTTTGAGGCATGTATAGCCCTCAATCTGAATTAGGGTAAAAACTATTGGGGATTCTGTAAAAAAAAAAAAAAAAAAAGCAGATATTTGGGTTGGAGCCTTGATAATAATATTCCTTTATTTGGAAAAATGATATTTTTTTTTTTCTATTCCTACCTCTTCACAAATTCCTAAAATTAAAACAATAGCCTGCCAGCATGTGTTGCCCAGTGCTTAAGTCAGGGGAGTTCTGCCTCTGAGTTTCCATTTAAAACACTCAATTCCACAGGAAAACAGGGAGTAGTTACAGTCTTAAAAGGCACGTCCCTTTCCAGTACCACAAAGACTAATGCCATAAAGGGGGGAGCGCTGCCTGCACAACCTTTCAACATTAATAGACATGCCAAAAAACCCCTCAGTGTCTGTTAGATTGTAGCAGGAAGGCAGACGTCAATACCACATGCCAATGTATTCATTTTCCTCAAATGTTTTCTGATAAAATTTTTGATAAGAGGCTACTTGGATGAAAAACAAAAAGGTGTTCTGCACTATAAATAGCTGAAGTAAAGAGAAAATGTTCTCATATTAGAAATTAGCTATGAAAGAGAGACTTTGGGATCCCAAGTTCCACGAGATCTTACAGGAATTATTCCCTGTCTATCACAGATTGTGTGAAATGATCTTTTAGATGTCCAAGCATACCACAAAAGGACAGCTGGGCCTGGAAAGGCCCAATTGGTCATTTTTAAGAAACAATAATCCAAGAACAGATATTAACTCAAGCACGCAGATATGGCCTCAAGCATCACACATCTGTTTTTATAAAGCTGTTGAGGGTTGAGAACTGGACACTGTCCTTTTAAAGAGGGACACTGGAAGCTCAAGTAGATGGGATGAATCAACTTCTTCCAACCAGAGCATGGTTCAGGCTGCAAGAAACCAAAGATTATCTCCAGAATTGAAAGAACACACATCTGAGATGATCACACAGGTCCTCTTTTTATAACTATCTTCTAATATTTTATTTTTAATATTTAATTATGTGTATACATATATGGGGAGGTGGAATGTTTGTGAGTACAGTACCCACAGAGGCCTAAAGTGGACCTCAACACCTCTGGAACTGGAGTTAGAGGGCCCAACATGGGTGCTAGGAATTGGATTTGGTTCCTCTACAGTTCACACTCATCACTGAGCTATCTCTCCAGCCTATACTCTATAGCTCTTATGGATATTTCCAAATGGTTCTTTCTCTGTGTCTCCTCCACATCAATACACCATTCAACAAAAGACACCAGGAGTCTGTGCTTCTATAATATACTCCGCTGACTTAGACAGTGGGGTTGTGGGCAGGAGAGAAGAAAGCACATTGTGACAGCTGCTATCAGGTCCATGGGCAAGGATCTCAAATTTTCCTTTCTTGGGACAATATTATAATTCTCCTGTGATGTGCAGCTTTAACACCAACTTGGCAAAACCCCGACCATATGGGAACAGGGTCTCAATGAGGGATTATTGGGTTAGCCTTGGCTTAGCTTGTGAGCATGTCTGTGGAAGACTGTCTAAATTGAGTTAATTGATATAAGAAGATCCAGCTCACTGTGGGTGGCACCAGTCCCTAGGCAGAGGGTCCTAAACTATTTTAAGAGTGGTTAAGTCAAGTTCTATGCAAGCAAATAGCCCAACATGTATTTATTTCTACCTCTGCTCTTGACTGTATATGAGATATGATGGCCTCTCCTGACCTGCTGCTGCTCTGACTTCCTGGCAGTAGTGGAATAATCTAAAATTATTAACTAAAACAAACCCTTTATCTCCTAAGTTGCCCTTTGTCAGGGTAGTTTATCACAGCAACAGAAACAAAACTACAGCATCTTTCTCTCTTTGTTAAATTATAACATTGGTCATTAAGATATGTCTGAAGGATGGGGCAAATACAAATTCCCAGATACCCTAAATTTTTAATTTTTCTCCAAAAATTTATTTACCCCACATTCACCATCTATTTAGGTAGAAGCACTATCATAGAGAAACAGTGTTGGGTTTTGCTTTCACCCATATCTTACTGATAGGACAAACAATGAAGACAAAGGCAGGTCCCTCACTGTACTTCTTCCTACCAAAATGAAGACCAAAAAAAGGAAATAAATTCACCTAATTCACCCCAGACTTGTTATGAAGAATTGATAGGCCACATGGCTGGTAAGCTTCTCCCTCTGAAGCCTCTGGACTCACGTATCCAGTACATACATCTACAGAGGGAGTCTTCCAAATGTGAAAACATAAATGCCATGGACATATTACGTGTTTCCCAGTTCACCAACATGGAAAACCTCACTGGGAATGATGACATAGTCAGAGCTTGCACCAAAACCAAAAAAGAACGAATGGGGCCAGCAAGATGGCTCAGGGAATAAAAGTGGTTGCTGCCAAGCCTGACAACCTCGGTTCAATCCCCAGGACCCACGTGGTATAGAAGGAGAGACCTGACTCTCACCTCATGTGCACTGTGACACATGTACAGATACAAATATACAAATATGTCCACACAAAATAAATAAATAAAATATTTTAAGAGATAAATAAGAGTGAGGAGGGAGCCTTAGCTCTGTCTTGTGTCCAGTTCCTGGGAATCACCCATATCTCAACCGATCAGCTCTTCCTAAATGGCTATCTACTCATCATCTTAGGCCTGGTTGCTTTGCGAGCTGTTAGTTTGGTAACACACATCAAAGCGTTCACACTCACCATAAGTTCTGGATATGTGGGCCGTTCTTTGGAATTTTTCTTCAAGCTTAAAGGAAAAAAAAATAATAAACACATTTTAAAAAATCTAGAAACTAATTTTCACCATTAAGAATTTAGAACCATTGTAAAACTGATCATAACTGTTTTTTTAATGCGCAGAAAAGAGGCCTCCTTTCTTGACTTCTATTGTAAATTACCAACTCTTAAAAATTATGTTTTAAACCACATTGGTCTTGTTTTAACATGAATAAGGGTGTTTGTGGCAAGTGCTTGCGTGTGTGTGCATGTGCGTGTACATGTGTGTGTGTGGAGAGAGAGAGAGAGAGAGAGAGAGAGAGAGAGAGAGAGAGAGAGAGAGAGAAAAAGAAGAAAAAGAAGAAGAAGAGAGACGAAGAGAGGAGAGGAGGGAGGAGGAGGGAGAGCAGGAGGAGAGGAGAGAGGGAGAGGAGAGAGGAGAGAGAGAGGAGGAGAGAGAGAGAGAGAGAGAGAGAGAGATTTTCTTTTCCTTTAATACATCACAGATGACATTCAGTCTAGCTTTCTTGCCTATAGCCATTTCATGTCTAAACCTTTATGTACTTTCCTTTGAGGAGGCTTTGGATCCCACCTCCTGGAAAAGAAGTTAGTAAAGGCTTCTCACAGGACACTGAGTAACTTCTCATTGCCTTCAACTGCATGCTCCTCCCTGTTTGTGGTTCCCTTTCCTATGAAACTCACTTTTATATGTTCCTACCAAACCTACCTGAGACAGAGGCCGCAAACCTATATTTTACTAAAGTCAAGCTACTTGTTCACCGTGTCTTAGTGGGTGAAAAAAAAGGAAAGCATATTCAGTCAGCAAATTAGCAATTCTTCTTAGAAATATTTTTGTGGTCATGCACTACTGCCTAGGGGTCATTCAGTTCTCAGAATACCCAGATATCTAAGAACAGTTGATACTGGAGGCAATCCTCATAAAACTGCAACAGGAAAGAGACCAACTCATCACCTGGGTCCTGAACCCCCCACCCCGTATCTTCTTTCCACCCCTGGGTCTAAAATAAAAAAAGAAAAGAAACAGTTTACTTGACGTTAGAGTTCCAGGTTCTAGAACGGAGAAAAGGATCTCCATGGAAACTGTGATATACAAAGCAACCTACAGCTTCTTGTGGCCACTGGACCATAAAATCATACATGAGTGGAAAGAAAGTTGTCCATAAAGTTGAAGAACAGGGCAGCACTTTAGCTTCCTGGGCTTTGCGCTGAGTGGTCCCTTTCACCAAGTGAGATCTTGTACACGTGACAAGAGCTCTGCTGTACCCACAGAAGCTAATCATCATTAAGTGACGCAAAGTACAAAAGTGTGGGAGAGTGACGTCATTGGGAGACTTTGAGCAAAATGAAATTCTCTTTAAAAATTAAAAGCAGAGGAAGCTTTTGAACCAAAGGGGGAAAAAAAAACCAACTTAAAAGCAGCCTACCAGTTTATTCCAGGCAATGCTGTGGGTAGAAGCCAGGGACCCTGAGACAGGCTACAGGTAGAGGTGAGGACAGAAGTTTCAACCTGGAACTGAGGGCAGACCTAGGACCTAGTGACCTCAGGGACCAGACAACCTATGAGAGAAAGTTCATCTCAAGTGGGGATAAAAACAAGAGCGCATTAGAATGAAGAATTATCAACTGGCAGCATGGGACTGATATGAGAATGTGTGCCTGGGTGAAATGAATGAATTCATAACCCATCATTCATGGCTTTGTAAAATGCCTGTA
The DNA here is from genome assembly GCF_903995435.1 of Acomys russatus. NCBI lineage: Eukaryota > Metazoa > Chordata > Mammalia > Rodentia > Muridae > Acomys > Acomys russatus. The sequence continues at coordinate 36,402,129 of NC_067152.1, read as the reverse complement.
TCCTGGGAGGCAATGTAGGTGCTTCCCAGTGGGGGTGATGCAGTACCTTCACTCCATGGGACATTTCTTAATGTCTGGAGGCATTTTTGGTTGTCGCAACTAGTTGGCAGTGTCGTTGCTAGTATCTGACAGAAGGCAAGGATGCTGCTAAGCATCCTTCAATATGCAAGCTTGTCTTCCACTACAAAGGCAATCCAGGGGGAAATGCCATCCGTGTGGCCATCAAGAGTAGTTGTGTGTTATTGGGTGCTCTCTTTTTGTTTGTTTGGTTTTTTTTTTTTTAGAGACACGGTTTCTCTATGTAGTCCGAGCTGTTCTGGATTTGCTTTGTAGACCAGGCTGGCCTTTAATTCACAGTGCTCCGCCTGCCTCTGCTTCCCTGAGTGCTGGAATTAAAGGAATATGGCACCATGCCTAGCCTGCCTTCTTTTTTTAATTTTTTTTTTTACTTCTTATATCTTCCTCTGTGAAATTCCATTGTAAAAGTCACCTCCAGTTGGTTCCTATGATATTTGCTTATATTCTCATCATCACTTCATTCCACCTCTCTCTTCTGTCTTCCTAAAGACAAAAGGTTGTCTAAACCCCAAGTATCAGTTCAACTGGGAAATAAGCACAGAAGAAGAAGAAATATTCCCAAAGGACATCATTGCCTTGCTCCCAGATCCTAGACTTTTTTTTTTACTCAGAGGACCCAAATATGTAGCTAGTGTTTAAAGCAAATCTAAAGCTAGAAATTCATCACCATTGGTTAAACAATTCAACTTATTCAAAGAAAGAACCCAAATACAACATTAAAACTATTTTCAATATTCAAGCAATTAAATATGAAACCTGAGGGGCCAGCAAGATGGTTCAGCTGGTAAGAGCACTTGCTGCCAAGCCTGGAAATCTGAGTTTGATTCTTGGAGCTCACACAATAGGAGGGAACAGACTCCCAAAAGTTACCCTCTGACCTCCATATGTGCACCGCACACACAAAAGAGAGAAAGACACTGCTATGGCCCACCTCCCATGACTACCTTAGGAAATGAGGAGCCAAGATAAATATCTTGATCTTGAAATGCTAAAATAAGAGTGGCAAGTTCACCCCAACTACAGACTTGTAAGGAAAAGGACTTCCACAGCAACCAGCCATGGTTATGATGCCTATAATTCCAGCACTCAGGTGCTGAAGCAGGAGGATTACAGAATCAAGACCAACTGGGCTACAGATGGACTTTTAGGACAGCCTAGGGTATACAGGAAAGCCTTATCTAAAAAGGAAGGAATACTAGGGAGAAGTAAGGAGGCAGAGAGAGAGAGAGAGAGAGAGAGAGAGAGAGAGAGAGAGAGAGAGAGAGAGAGAGAGAGAGAGAGAGAGAGAGAGAGGGAAGAGAAGGGAAAGAAAGAGAGGAAGGGAAGGAAGGAAGGAAGGAGGGAGGGAGAGAGGGAGGGAAGAAGGGAGAGAGCGAAGAGGGGAAAGAAAGAGAGATGGGAGGAAAGGAAGGAGGGAGGGAGAGAAAAAACGAGGGAGAGAGAGAGAAAGAAAGAAAGCAAAATAAACTATCCATTGAATTCGTATAATGGATATAACCTATTCTCTCCCTCCTTTAAATCAAAAACACTTCACAGGAGGCACTAAGAATGGTAAAATATCCAAGATAAAGTTGGGGTGGAAGAAAATTTTCCATGTTTTAGTAGGAAATGCTTGAAATTCAGTATAAAATAACAATGTCGGAGTTCAAAGGTACACCACCGCTTTCTTCTTGGCTCGATGTCTGACTTTTGAGTGTTCAAGGGGCTTGTCATTTTCAAGTGTGCAATTAGCTAACTTCCCTAATTCCGCTTCCAAATGCCACAACACAGGCTCCTGACTGTGGGCTGACACTACAAAACAGATCCATGCTGTCTGGAGAATTGCTAGCTTGGAGTTTATGCTGACCAGAGCCTTTCTGCCTATTTAAACTCCCCCTGATCATTTCTGAGCAGAGGGCTATTTGGTGCGTCCACAGAATAAAAACACAGCATGCCTCTGAAGCCATACATTTGTCAAAAGATAAATAAATATCTACTGCCTCTTTTACTGTTCCTCTGCTGAACAAACAGACTGTGCTTAATTGACTGTTTGATTTTAGCTACTCTGAGTCAGACAGTATTGACATCTGGATGGGCCTCCAACACACTTGGGTATTATGGCCAACAGGCTGCTCAGCTGGGCATTGAGACTCCAAAGTAGGCCTGGAGGAAATGCGAACATAAGTCTAACTATTTTAGCAGCAGGTAGCTTACTTCTAGTGACTTTCTTGTTTGAACATTTGCAAAAAGGTTACAGCGAAAACCATTAGGCTAGTGGGCCAGCGAGCAGGCTCAGTACGTAAAGCTATTACTCCATGATCCAGGCTCAGTACATAAAATGCTTACCTAATGACAATGAAGACCTGAGCTTGATCCCCAAAACCCATATAAAAGTCCAAGAGCTGCAGCACACACATCTAATATTAGCACTGGGGAGGTAAAGACAGGAAGACCCTTGAGCTTCATGGCCAGCCAGCCTTGAATGAGAGACACTGTCTCAAAACACAAGGTGGGTCATACCCAAGATATATATATGTGTGTGTGTGTGTGTGTGTGTGTGTGTGTGTGTGTGTGTGTGTGTGTAATCTACCTGCTAATATCTCATTTTTTAAAAAATAAACTCATATTAAACCTTCTACAAGACTAGAGTATAGTGATTTTCTATTAGAATTTAGTATTATGCATGCAAAAACAAGACCTATTTGGACATGTGGTAGGTTGGATGAGAAAGCCCAACCTCCACCCCTGCCACCCTCTCAGGCATTTGAATAGTTGGCCTCCACTTGCTGGCACTGTTTGGGTCAACTCGGAAGGTGTGGTCTTGCTGGAGGAAGCATGTCACTCGGGGCTGGATTCAAGAACTTAAGACCTCTCCTTACTCCCTGTTCACTCTCTTGCTCCCTGCTTGAACCTCCCTGCTTGAGGTTCAAGATGTGAGCCCTTGGCTTTTACTCCACCCACCAAGCCTGCTGCCTGCTGCCCACTGCCCGCTGCCCACTGCCTGCTGCCCGCTGCCTGCTGCTCGCTGCCTGCTGCGCTGCTGCTGCCTGCTGCCGGCTGCCTGCTGCCCGCTGCCTGCTGCTCGCTGTCTGCTGCCTGCTGCCCGCTGCCTGCTGCTCGCTGCCTGCTGCCCACTGCCCACTGCCTCTGCTTGCTGCCTGCTGCCCGCTGTCTGCTGCCCACTGCCTGCTGCCCGCTGCTCGCTGCCTGCTGCTCGCTGCCTGCTGCCCGCTGCCTGCTGCCTGCTATGATGGGCTTATCCCACTGAAACCATAAACTCTTTTTTCCCTGAGTTGCTTTGAGTATGGTGTTTTATCCAAGCAATAAGAAAATAACTAATATAGGCCAGTAACACCTACCTTAGGAATTCTTTAAAATCTCAAGCATAAAAACGTATACTGGGGAAATGGGGAAGGTTCAGATGTACTATTTTTAAAATAAGTGCATAAAGGAAGTGTTTCTAAGAATCATTGTTTCTTTGTTTTCCTCTGAAATACTTCAAGATACTGACATAGAAAACTCCAAAAAGAAAAAAACACTCCGATACCAAAATCAAAACAAAACAAACAAAAAACCCCAAGAATTGACTAGTGGGATTACATAAAATTAAAAAGTTTCTGCGCAGTGAAAGAAACAATTACCAGAGTGAAAAGACAGCCAACAGAACAGGAGAATTGCCTTTGCCATCTATATATCAGAGGATGATTTGCTATCTATATTACATAAGGACAAGTCTTAACTACCGAGATAAATCTTCCAACCAATAAATGGGATATAATGGACCAAATAGGCAATTCTCAAAAGAAGCACAGATGGCTATAGATGTGTGAAAAAAAGTTTTCAACATCCTCAGCTATTCCAGAACCTGAAATGGGCAGGACTTTGAGCTTCCATCTCATCTCAGCTATGACAACCATCACCCATAGAAGAGGGGACAGAAAGCAAGCCAGAGGACGAGGAAGAATGCTGTGAGGTGCTGACGTCTGCACATGACCTGGCTACTGCACATACCAGCTTACAGCATCAAGAAGACTGCAACACAGGAAGTCAGTCTAAGTTCCAGAATGGATGCAGAAGGGGTCCCTAGAGAGCCCACCATTGATGGAGGATCTGTGTGGCTGATGGCTGACCAGAGCGGGAGAGTCGCTCTCTCTGCAGGACTTGCAGCACTCACTGATTGTAGAGGTTATTAATAATCACTTTTAAAGAACTTCAAGTTGTGAGGGAGAAAAACGTGGAAACACTGAGAGAGACAGAGTGGGGTCATGGTGGACAGAGAGGGTAAAACTGCACTGTGTATATATGTAAGAAATTTGCAAACAACAAGACAATTTTTTTTTTTAAACATGCTGGTGAGGGTGGGGGGAGGAAGCTTTATTCACTGACGCTGGAAATGTAAACTTGTACAACTACTTTGGAAGTCAGGATAGAGGTTTTAGACACAACTGCAAGTAGAATTACCACAGGACCCAGCTCCATCACCACCACCACCACCACTACCCTCTTCCCAGGCACACACCTAAAGAACCTTATGCCCCAGTACAAATATTTCACTAACTAAACATGCTCTTGCACTGTTTATAAGGAAAAGGTCCAATAGCCAAGAGGTCTACTATCCATACGGACAGATGTGTGGTGTGTGTGTGTGTGTGTGTGTGTGTGTGTGTGTGTGTGTGTGTGTGTGTGTAAATACATGAATTTATATTCATTCTATTAGTTCTGTTCCTGTAAAGAACCCCAAGTAGTACAATATGGAGATAGATGATATATAGATCGATAGATAGATCGATATATAGATAGATCAATCGATAGATAGATAGATAGATAGATAGATAGATAGATATGTGTTTGCTCTATCAGCTCTGTTCCTCTAGAGTACCCTGACTAAGACAGGAGGGTGTATGTGTGCAGGGGTGTGTGTAGGGGTGTGTGTAGGGGTGTGTGTAGGGGTGTGTGTAGGGGTGTGTGTAGGGGTGTGTGTAGGGGTGTGTGTAGGGGTGTGTGTAGGGGTGTGTGTAGGGGGTGTGTAGGGGGTGTGTGTAGGGGTGTGTGTAGGGGGTGTGTGTAGGGGGTGTCGGGGTGTGTGGTCGGGGGTGTGTGTAGGGGGTGTGTGTAGGGGTGTGTGTAGGGGTGTGTGTCGGGCGGTGTGTGTAGGGGGTTGCTGTGTATGGGTGTGTGTAGGGTGTGTGGGGTGTGGTAGGGGTGTGTGGTAGGGGTGTGTGTAGGGTGTGTGTAGGGTGTGGTAGGGGTGTGTGTAGGGGGTGTGTGTAGGTATGTGTTGCAGGCTTCATAGATATAAAAAGGGACCGTGAGAGGAGAAGCAATCTTAGTGGGGGAGGGAAGGTGTGACTACATGAGACATGAAAGCAGAAGGGGCTACAGTGGGGAGCAAACGGGCCCACAGGGCTAGGGGGATACAGAAGGGAAAGGGGAGAGGCGACAAGGATAACTAAATATGTGTGAAAACACCACAACAAAACCAATGACTTATATGTTAACATAAACAAAAGGCACACTGTAAAAAGGGAAGAAACAGATCAGTGTTTCTTTCATCTTGACATTCATGAGGGGTAAATGCCTGCACTTCCCTTTCTCCATCCGAGGTGCTATTTGCTCTGATGCTGCTGAGGAAAAAAAATAAACATGAAAACACTAAGTACCTAGCACTCTGGGCTCAAGAGTTAACTGGGTGCCTTGACGATGGCTTTCCTGAGTGCCCCCTCTACTTCACGGAGGGGTTACTCGGCTTTTTCTCTATCTGTTGCCTATGTGTGTTCTTAACTGCTGACCAAGTCTGTAGTACATACGATTTCTCTGCCTCTCTCTCTCTCTCTGTTGTACTTCAGGTTTTTCCTGCCTTTTAATTCTTTAACTGACAGAAAACCAACCCAATCATGGCCCTCAGATAGCATTGTTTCCTGGCTGGAAACCTCAGTCCTCTCTCTCTCTCTCTCTCTCTCTGCTTACCACAAAGATCTAGGGCCACTGGGAAGGCCTGACTGAGTTGGGTTAAGTTTCATGCCAGCATTCAAAAAGAAAAGGTCTTTTCATGAAACTGCCTCAGTACTTTAGCTATGGGATTAGGAAACAGAAATGGTAAGAGCTGGGGGCAAAATGCAGGCTTTCTTCATGGATAACCAGTTTGTCTGTGGAGGGTTCCTTCCACTCCGTCAAGCATGGCTCTAAACTGTCGATAGTCAATGAAATAACACTGTTCCTGAGCATAGCATGGGCTTCTACATTGGCATAAGTGGAAATAAAATCTCATCTAAAACTCATAATATCTAAAAGGTCGGGGAGGGGGAAGTGTAAGTTTTCAATTTATATAGTTTCAACCTCACATTATGTTTATTCTTAGCATCACAGTAAACACTTTGGTGGTTTATAATGGGGAACTATAGAGGGTCCTACTGTCCTAAAGTTGGACCAAGGATATGTAGGGATGCTTAGAACAGTCAAACAGACTGACTCTCTTCTAGTTTTAGTACCCAATTCCTATATCGACAAAGACAATCACTCATTTACAAAGTTGATTTCTGAGGATTCGATTCCAAAACAACAGCAATACTCAACACTTTGAGGAGATCTGTGGGGCTGGAGAGACGGCTCAGTGGTTAGGAGCACTAGCTGCTCCCACAGAGGACCCAGGTTCAGTTCCCAGCACCCACATGGTATCGCATAAGCGCCTATAGGCCTGAGTGTAGAGGACTTGGTGATCTCTTCTGGATTCCATGGGTTCCTGCACACACACATGGTATGTAAATATCTACTCAGGCACACATGCATATCCATAAAACAATAAACAAACCTCTTGTAATTTTTAAACAGAGGATTTATCTTTTGACAGCTTCTAGATTGACATGAGTTCTGTCACTATTATTACTTCTAATGAACTCCTTAAGCGAGACAAACGGGTTTGTGGTATGCAAATGAAATGTGCAAATGAAATAACACAGCATTAACAAGGTTCCCCAACTTCTAAACAATTACAGGGAGGCAACAACTTGTCAACAGTCCCAAATACTTAGATGAATGAACTATTGTGTCTGGGGCTAAAATTCAGAGAAAAAGAGACAGAAAAAGAGTTATCAGAGGAAGAGCCATGTGGACTCTGGGTGTCATGAGGGAAGGTAGGCACTACGTGGTTGTTATAGACAGAGCAATAACACAGGTACCTGGAGTCCATACATACATACATACATGCACTTTTTTTTTTTTTTTTTTTTGGACACTGGGGATAGAACCCAGGGCCTCACACATGCTAGACAATTGTTGTACACACCCAAGGCCCAATATCATTTATTTGTAGAAAGTTTCAATGCTTTTGATTCTTTGCACACACAAAAAAAGTTAATCTGAAAAAAAAACAAAAAACAGCTTGATACCAAAAAGTAACTGAGTGACGTCACCATGCAGATAAGAAGCATTGTGGTAGCTGAAGGCAAGCTTAGGGGACATGGCATCTAAGCTTGGGTTCTCAGCACATGTAGAGAGAGTACACTAAATGCATGCTGTGGTTGTGAACACTTGAAAAATGCTGATGCTAAGGATGAGAGGAGTCAGGGGACAGCGCTTCCGGGAAAACATGTCAGAGATTGACCTGTGAATGCGACAGGGAAGCAGAGAACCAACCGCTACATTCACAATGGGAGCCTGAGCATCGTAGAATCCCTGACACCTTCCTGGTTCTTCCCAGGACCCTGGGAGAAGGGGTCCAGATAGGAGAAAAGCAATCAGAGGGAAGCTTGAAGACACTTCCTTACACAGGATCCTCTCCTGAGGCCTCTTGGAGTCAATGGTGCCCCCTGACTCACAGGTTGTCCTATGGGACCTTTAAGCACTTGAGGATATGGGCTGGAGAGATGGCTCAACAGTTAAGGGCACTGACTGCTCATCCAGAGGTCCTGAGTTCAATTTCCAGCAACCACAAGGTGGCTCACAACCATCTATAATGGGATCTGATGCCCTCTTCTGTCTTCTAAGGACACATGCAAATAGAGCATTCATGCATAAATTACATTAAAAAGTCTTTTAAAAATGAGACCATTCTTAAAAAAAAAAAAAAAAACAAAACTTGAGGGGGGAGTGAAACAAAATAAAAGCAAAAGCTGTCAAGCTTTTAAATCTAAAAGGCAAGATCATGGCCCGATTTCAACCTGACGGATGCATCACCTCACCCACACAATCACTCAAGGAAAACAGGACACAGTTCAGGAGACTAGAGAAAGGAGGGGTGCCTTTTCGCTCAAGACACCCAGCAACACTGCCCTAGAGCCCAGCGTTCCGGCTCTCTCTAGTCTTCAGCCAGGATGAACACTCAGAATAAACCACCGTGGTAGCCTTGTAAGGCATTAGGGACAAGAAGGGGGTGAGCGCGTACGAAGGACCAGCCCAAAGGGGCCTTCAGCAGCCGAGAACTGCTCTGTCTCATTCTGTGTCCCAGGAAAGCTGTATTTGGAGCACCGCTTCCAAAGAGGCAAGGAGGGCAACAGCATGTTGCCTAGGTACCCTCTGTACCTCTGGGGACTCTCTGGGTGTAGGTCAATCCACAGTGGCAAGTGTGGCTGGGACAACTCCCTCCAAGAGACACAGCTGCGAACCCCAGCCAACTCTGCCCCACCCACTGCCGCTCACTTCCCATCTGCTTGCACGGGAGAGCCATCCAAACTGACTCCACTTTGCGCTCTCCTCTTGGCGTCTTCCTCCCGGCTGCATCTGCAGCTACCGCCACCACCAACTTATACTAAACATCATGACCAGCGTGTAGACAGCAGTCACGTGAGTATCTGGAAAATACTACGCCCGCCCCCCCTTTAATCTGCTTGACAATTCTAGTCATCGCCTTCTCTCTTTGTGCCCTGGCTTTCTTTGGATTTGCCCCCGAGCTCCCAACAGTACCTACTACTGTGTACACGGGCAAGTCTATCCACAGTCAACATGGACTCTGCAGAAGGCAACATTCTGAGGCCTTGAAAACACCCCAGAAACATTCTTGAAAGCCCCACAGTCTTCTCTATCCAGCTAAATCTTTACTTCTGCCCTGACCCTCAGCCTTCCACTAGGCCTTGCTACCTTTGTCTCTGCTGGGATCAGTATCAAATTGCTTACAACTCTATCCTAGTCTGTCTGTCTGCTGTCTGTCTGTCTCTGTCTCTGTCTCTGTCTCTGTCTCTGTCTCTGTCTCTCTCTCTGTCTCTGTCTCTCTCTCTCTCTCTGGAATAAAATATCCTGATGAACACGACTTAGGAGAAAAGCGTTTGTTCCAGGTTCTGGTTCAGCATAGCAGGAAGTCAGAGCAGTGGGCAGTTAAAAACAACTTGTGACATCACAATCGCAGTCAAGAGCAGAGAGAAAAGTGCTGCTTCTAGTACATGACTCCCATCGTCCCTCAGTCCAGGACCCACACCCAGGGAACAGCACAATCTACTTTTAGGCTAGATCTTCCCACAGCAACGAACATCAAAAACAATCCCCCCACAGGCTGCCCACAGGACAGCCTGATGTACACAATCCCTCCGAGACTCTAGATTGTGTGGCAGTGACAGTTAAGATGAACTGGCTGTCACAATGTCTTGGAAGGCCTTTGTTGCTTGGGTGATATGACACAGCACAATCCTCCTGGACGGGAATGCCTTTCTGTCCTTACTTCCCTTAGTTGGGGAAATGCTTCCAATGGCCTCCGCTCAGGATTTATTTTCCTCCAAATAAAGAGGCCACCTGAATTTAAATACCCCAAATACCCTACGCATATCTCCAGCCCTGGTGTTGCCAGTCATAATGCCTCGTAATGCCGCCATCGAATAAACGTTGCCTTAAGTGAGTCCCTACTAGGCTTGGAATTGGGGGTAGGGGCAAGGGCTGTGTTCTGCAGCATGGAGGGCACACTCCAGGGATGCTTCTAGGATGAGCGCATGTGATGGACCAGACCCCGTGGAGGGGAGCCGTGGGAAGGACTTGTCTTCTTTGGCACAGGTCTGTGGGATGCAGGGTTCTCTTACCACTGCGAGGTAAAGTCAACGAACTCTGCGGAGAACTTGTCTGCTGGGAGCTGTGGTGATGGCTCTTCTACCACCTGTTTTAGCTGCTGGAAGGGAGTTCCCCAAGAGTCATAGGGAAACCGGAGGATGGCCAGCTCAATCTAGAAGGAGAGAAATGGGGGAGGCAACCATTTAAGAAGGGGTTACTGGGAAGCAGCTGCGTTTCTTTCTAGGAGGACTAGAGATTAACCTCAAGTATAATTAGGGAAGAAAAAGAAGCTAATAACCCGCTCTCACAAAATCTCAGTGCTCGTTTTTTTTTTTTTTTTAAATATTATCTTACCAGCAACAGATATTTAAACATACCTAAATAAATGAGTCCCTTGATTACACCCAAGGCTATTTCATATAAAAAAAATTATCAGCCAAGAGCATTCAAGTTCAATACAGGAACCAGCCAGTTTTTCAAGTATCTGGCCAGAAAAGGAAATGGCTTTGGCAGCTGTGCCTCTGCTGCCACCTACAGGTCTCTTGGTGAAATGGAAAAAAAAAAGGGGGGGGGGGAGTTACCCAGGATGGAAATGACTGAACTTTTTTTTTTTTTTAAGTTGTGTAAAGGCCACTCTGCTGTTACAGAATCACATGTTTTCTAGGCAGGGACATGGAATAACTCACTGGATATAATCAGCTGCTGGTCCTGGGCAGGGGCCAGGACCACAGTGGATAATTCCAGACCTCAGAGATATACTGAAAATGTACAAGCACAGAGTTACAGATAAGACACTGACTGTGCGGCCATAGGGCCATGTTTGGAAAAGTACACTCTCCGTTACTGTGTTCTTAGGTTAGATATAACTTCAACACCCAAAACTTCCAGCATGAAAATGTTCAGTACAAAGCTGGGGGGGGGGGGGAGGCATCACCCAGTTGGCAGAGCGCTTGCCATGAATCCATGAGTCTAGGGGTTGATCCCCAGCGTGGTATCAAACTAAGCATGGTGGCGCATGCCTCTAATCCCAGCACTTTGGACATGGAGAGAGGAGGATTGGAAGTTCAAAGCCATCCTGGGCTACATACAGATTTTGAAGCCAGCCTAGCTGACATGAGATCTGGTCTCATAAAACTAAAAAAAACAAAAGACAATACAAAACAAAACAAAAAAAAAACTACAGCTTAGTGCATTTGGCCTATCAGGGCCCACACACATTAGCATTCTTTTTGCAACTTAAACTTCTTGTCTTAGTTTTAATCTTTTAATTTAAACAATAAGGAATACATTAATCTCCTTTCTACCAGAAAGATGGTCTGTGAGAATACACAAGTTATGAAAAGCCACATGACAAGTGAAAGACAGAAAAAGGTGAAAAATTCAGACTGCCAGGTCTGTCTGTAGGGTTTCCACTGTGCCCCCACCGTAAACGATCAGCCTTGGAAAGCGACCTGTGTGAGATGTCACACAGGAAAGGGTGCCCAAGGATGATACCAAAGGCCATTTGCCTCTGGGTCCCCAAAGCCTAGCCACCCAGTTCTGTGCTCAAACCCTCATAGCCCACTGTGATGACCATAGGTTACCATCGTGATGCCCAGACTCCAAATGTCAGACTTCACACTGTACCCCTTCTGGTTGAGCTCCGGGTTTATTCGTTCAGGCTGCAAAGGAGACAGACAACTAAGGAATGGACTAACAATCGAGAGGCCCACGTCCAGCTCAGTCAACCCCGCAGTGGAGACAGCACCAGTCGTCACCGCCGTATGCTACTCTGTCAGCATGCCTCCCGGGCCAAAAGCCTGGGTAATCACAAGCTATGAAATATCTCTGCAAGGTAACTCTTCTTTACAGTGCCCTTTTCTTAGAGGCAGCAGTGAATTCACATCCCTCGTTACAAATGTTAACTGCCCTAAGAAGAACCAAGGAACATGTTCAAAAGCTCCTCTATCCACTAAAATCATCCCCGGCTAAAAATATTGACAGCTCGAAACTCGCTAGAAAGAACCTGTGGAAAAGTTCCTATCTATCTACCATCTGATTTAAGAGACCTCTCGGGGGGCTTTCACTCATACATGCACCAGCAGTTTTCAATTCCCAAACACGAATCCGGTCCAGGACGGATGTGTTCCTCTGGTTGAAAGGATCTCAGGTTCTCACTAGTGGGCAGTGAACCTGCACACATCCTATGTGTTTGTGATGGCCACAGCTGCCTGTGCGGGTAACGTAAGTTCTCCGTAGCCGTCCGGCCTCAGCAATCAAGCTAAGTCGGTATGTAAAGCTGTGTGGCGATGCACACTACTTACATGCATATATATGCTATGGTTTGCACGTTTGCGTCATCCCCAAATTGCACGTGTTAAAAACCTTATCCCATCTGTCACCATAACAGGAAGTTGTATCTTTACAAGATGACTGTGGACAAATCCTCTGATCCTTCCACCAGTTGAAGACCCAGAAAGGAGCCTCGAACGAGCCAGAGAAGCAGGCCCTCCCCACTCCCTGAATCTTCCAATAGCTTCATCTTGGACTTTCCAGAGCAAAAAACCCATTAAAAAAAAAAAAACTGTCTATGTTCTGTAAGGTATCCAGTTTATGGTATTTCGATAAGCAACCTCAAAAGATGGAGACAATATACGGAGCAAGTGAATGATTTCTGACATAAGACTTTTAAGAAAATGGCACAATGCAGATTATTTCTTGAATCTAGGGGAAATTTTGAATTTTTCCCTCATAGTCGTCCATTTCTTATTTTCTGGCCCGGTTTTGCAAGCAGGTGCATTTCTCAGACACACACAGATTCATACACACACACACACACACACACACACACACACACAGACACACACACACACACACACACACACACACCCCTCTGAGTGCTGTACTTACAGCCATGTATGGTTTGCAACCTGCATCAATCGTTTTAGCAACAGAGTCCACCAGGTAGCCACTGATTCCAAAATCACACATCTTCACTTGGCCCAGCGTATTAATGAGCACGTTAGAAGGCTTGACATCTGAAAGAAAGAATGGAGAGTTACTTCTTCACCACTAGAGGGCGCTAGACTCTCCACTTGTCTTGCACCGCTGCATTGGCCAACCTGCCCAACACAAATGTCACACCGATGCTGACTCAGAGGGGGGCACACAGCTTGCTCCTTTCCACTTGGTTTTTAATTCTTCACATTTTGTCTGTGTCTTTCAGGATCATGACTCTCCGAATGAGAAAACGTGTCTCCTCGGCTTCGCTTATCACATCTTTGCCTCCATACATGTAGTAAGAACTTAAAAAATGAGTACCAAAACCAAAGTGGTCCTTCAGGGTTGGGCGGATGGCTCGGTGGGTGGAAGCATTCATTCATCATCCAAGCACAGTGGCCCGAGTTCAATACTCAGCATGTGTGCACTGTGTCTCTGAAACCCCAGGGTTTTTGTAGGGAGAAGGGAAACACAGACAGGAAACTCTCCAGAAGCTCATGGGACAGCTATCATGATGCACATAGCAACAAACAAGAAGATACTGTCTCAAGTGAGGTGGAAAGCAAAGACCAACACCTGAAGTTGCCCTTTGACCTCTATAAGCAAGCAGTGGCACACAAGCACCCACACACACTCACACACACACACACACACACATACACACATAAAGTACTCTATTGAATACTCAGTGTGAAAGTAAGAAGTTGAAGACTTAAAAGGAAGAGAGAGTAACAAACAATGTGCCAAGTATGACCCCAGCCATGCATTTTGATGGAAACCACTACAGGAGAATTCCTCAGAGGCTGCCACGGTGTAAAATGTTATAAACCCAGGCATGCTCAAATGCGGGCTGGTCACTGAAGAAAGGGGTAAGAAATGAATTCTTCAGGTTATAGAAACAGAACCCACCCATTGGCGTGCCCCCAATGAACCGTTGCGCTCTCTAGGTGAGGGAATTAGAAACTTCAGGAAATGCTTGCCCTTTGTGACACTTTCTGGAAATGACATAGAAGAAGAAGGATAGATTTATTCTATGGATAGTCCTTCAGTTGCGCATGACGGCACAGGCCTGTAATCCCAGGACTTTGGAGACAGAGGCAGGAGGATCCTGTAGGCTACATAGCAAGTCTGAGACTATCCTGGGCTACAGGAGACCCTGTCTCATAAAAGAAAAGAATAGAATAGAATTTAAGTTATTCCCTAACTATTTTTCCTATTAAACTGGATGGCATACCAAATATCACTTTATTACTTCCATTGCCTTGTATATAAATTCTAGTAAAATTTGAATATTTCAATATTTTGAAGGAAAATGTCCAAACAACTTCCACTGTAATGTTATCTTTTATTCTTCTTGCTCAATTGATGTCTGGGAGACAAACTGCCTCCTTCTGCTAACCTAGCCCTAGTCCTGGAATCTTCTAGCCTCCAGACAATCTAACCCAGGCCTACCTAGAATGTCTTCAGCCTCTGAGACTTACTGCTTAATGAGCTCACCCTCACTTGTTCTTTCTGAGCTCTGGGCTGGCTGGCTCAACTCAGCTGTTCGGGCTCAAACTCTTCTCCCAGCTGACTTATTTAATCTGGCTTCTCTTTCAGCCCAGAATTGCTCTGCTTGGCCTCAAACTAACTCAACAATCTACTCTAATCTTCTGGCTTCTTCTCATTTTCTGGCATGGTTCATCTTCATCTGAGTTCGTTTTCTCTCTCTCTCTCTCTCTCTCTCTCTCTCTCTCTCTCTCTCTCTCTCTCTCTCTCTTTCCAGCCCATCTCTCTATACTGTCCTGGTAAAACTCTCCCTGTAAAACTGCCTCTTACGAAGCTTCTCTTTCTTCTCTGTTCTCCTGAGAGTTGGGCGTATTTTATTCCGGCAAGTCTTCTCTGATTCACCACCTTTCCTGCCACTCAATTAGACATCACTTTCAAACATGGGGGCTTCCTTCTACAAACTAACTTTGCTTTCATTTGGGATTAAAGACTTGGCCTACCACACCTGGCTCTAAGCTTTTCTTTACCTGATACTCGATCTATACCAGGCTGGCCTTGAACTCAGATCTATTTTCCTGTCTCTGGGATTAAAAGCATGGATCACACAGACCTAGATCTTTGGATATGATCTCTTGCCAGAATAGCCATGTTCTGAATTAACATTCCTCTACACCCCACAGCTGTAGATAATCCGCATGCTTGTTCTTATCCATAGTCCCACTTCCTTCTTATATCCCATGCTCCTATTTTCCCAGATTTACTGCTACTAACTGATGCTGGCAATAGCAGGTACCCTGCGCAGGGTTTTATATCATATCCAAGTTCACAGAGTTTGAGAAGTACCCCAAGAACAATCCTTAGTGGCCATAAGTACCTTTACTAA
The DNA here is from genome assembly GCF_903995435.1 of Acomys russatus. Lineage (NCBI taxonomy): Eukaryota > Metazoa > Chordata > Mammalia > Rodentia > Muridae > Acomys > Acomys russatus. Next base: position 36,386,756 of record NC_067152.1, on the reverse strand, counting down.
GTTTCCCAAAAAACCCACTTACTGTACAAAGTCCAAGCTGTCCCTAACTAGAACCTTCCAGCAATAATTAGCTCCAGGTTTTTCTTTATACCCCATCCATATATGGTGCTTTCTTATTTCCAGGATGTTTGATTGATGTTTTTCTAGTTATTGAGAATTACTATACAGAATTTTTAGAGAACAGATTTTCCTAGATGACTCTTAAGTCTTTTAAATGTTATTAAAAACATCTATTCTAAAGGTGACTTTGGAGGCTACAAAGATGCCTTGCTGCTCTTGTAGAGGACCTAAATTCAGATCCCAGCATGCACAGCAGGCAGTGCACAACAGCCTGTTACTCTAACTCCAGGACACAATGCCCTCTTTTGGCTTCTGTGGGCTCTGCACTAATGTGGCACAGACACACACACAAAAGCAAACACATACACGTAAGTAAAAAAAAAATTTACAAGAATTACTTTATGAGATAAGTGGATAGGAAAGGATGGATGAATAGATTAGATAAGTAGACAGATGAAGATATAACAGACACATCTGGGGTGATGGCTCAGCACATAAAAGCACACACTGTGCAATGCAAGTATGAAAGACCTGCGTTCAAATCCCTAGAACCCACATTAAAAGTTAGCCATGACCATGCCCACCAGTGACCCAGCTTTGTGAGGAGAAAGGAGGATCACATCCTCTACATATGTGCATGGTGAGCAAGCATGCACGCACGCTCGCGTGCACGCGCGCGCGCACGCGCGCGCGCACACACACACAGGCATGCACACAGGTGCGCATATGCACATACAAGTAAAATAAGTGGAAATTAAGAGATAACAGGAGAAAAGGAAGGATGGGAAAAAGGAAGAAAAAAAAGCAGACAAAGTCATTTTCCCACTTCCTGCAGCCTGGAAAGGCTCCGCTTTGTTGTGGAGATTTCCACGCTGCATCTGCATAGACACATCTGGGGACCTTGTTGAGATACAGGTTCTGATTTGTCATGTGACTATGCTTTTATAACCCCTCCTCCTACAGAATAACTAATACAAGCTGGGTTTTCCCTTGGGTCCTCTCAAGTTCTCAATGATACCTATATCTCAATGATTTCTTTCTTTCTTTTTTTTTTTTTTATCTCAATGATTTCTAATCAATTTAGGTATAATATAAAAATTCATTTGTTCTTATATTCTCAGCCAAGACGAAAAATGGCCATGGCTTCCAGCCTGAATCCTGAACGTCTTCCAAAAGCCTAATTACTACAGGCTTAGTCCTCAGCTTAGCCCTATCAAAATATGCTTAAACCTTTAACAGGTAGGCCTTGGGGGGATGTTTTAGGTCACTGGGGACTGCCATTGGAGGAGTTTATGGGATCTCATCATCTCTCTTCCCTTCCAAGCCATAGGTGAATGAGCTTCCTCCACAGCATGGGCCCACCATCTTGTGTTACCTCACCACTGGCCAAAAAGCAACAAGACCAGTAAACCAGAGACTGAAACCTTCAAATCCATGAACCTTTCCTCTTTATCAGTTGATCGTGCCAAGTGTTTTGTAACAGTAACAGAAGATTAACATAACTACTTACAGTTTTTATACAATCCCATAGGAAAACCCTTTAGCCCTGTTGCCTAACGGAACCCTATCCCTATACATACAGGGAAGAGTGGGAGAGGAAAGGAGACACCAGGAAAAAGAAAGGAACTTAGGAAAAGCAACTGCCAAGGCAGCTCTCCCCTGGCTTACCTCGATGGATAACAGAGAGCTTACTGTGTAAATGTTCTAATGCTTTTACAATCTGCAAGAGAAACAGAGTAAATTTGTTGACCCCATCACTGCAAAGAAGCTGGGTGTTAAGACCGTTGAATTCTATTAAAGTTCCCTGCCTGAAGTTGCTGAATGAGTGGTTTTCTCAAATAGCGGTGGCCCTAATCAGGAAAATGATGGGAAGTTACCTAAACTGTACTCCTCCCACCAAGGAGGATTGTATCTTACAGCAGAGATGTCTCCTTCATCCCTCTGAAGCATCATATTTCCTCCGCCTTCCTGAACCTTGGTAGTCATCAAGGTTGCCTTGGCTCCTAATTCCTTTTACACTTTGGTGTTAAAAAGACATTAAAATCTCTACAAATGAAAGTTGAACTAAAGTATGTCTGAGTACAGATGGAGGAACGGTAGTCACGGACGATGAATACAGGTTTGGAGGCCATGCTGGCGAGTAAATTGTCAACTGACACAGTCTAGAATCACCTTGAAGGAGAGCCTAAACAGAGATTGTCTAGATCAAGCTGGCCTCTGGGCTTGGCTGTGGAACACTCTCTCGATTTTGTTCATTCAAGTGGGAAGACCCTGCCCACTGTGGGTGGCGCCATTCTCTGGATAGAAGGTTCTGGATTGCATTAAAATAGAGAAAGAAAAATGCATGCATTAACTCATTGCTCTCAGCCCTTGGTTACGGATGGACTATGACTAACTACTTGGAGTTCCTGACACCTTGATTTCTCTATAAGGGTGGTCTGTGACCTGGAATTGTGGGCTAAATAAACCATTTCTCCCTTAGGTTGCTTCTGTCAGCTTTGTTGTTGTTATTGTTGTTCTGTTTTGCTTTTGTTTTGTTTTGTTTTGTCTATCACAGGCAAAGAAAGAAAACTAAGATAGAGGCATTTGGCATGGTTTAGCAAACCAGGTCAATGTACTACATAGAGACTGTTAAGAAAAAAGCATTTATTTAGCTCCCCCCCCCCCCCCCCCGACACCTACCCAACAGATAATGTGTTAGATGGTGCTTATCAGGCAAACACACTTGCCCCATTGTCCTTCAGGATGTACTCACAGAAACTGCTATCTTCCCTAAGATATCCTCTGGAATTGTCTGCCCTTTATCAATGACTTGTTTGTAGAACTTATCTAGTGACGTATCCATAAGCTCCATACAGATCCACACATCGCCCTGGAGACCAAGAAGTTCAGGGATCATCAATTAGGAGGGGAAAGGGGGGAAAAGCAAAAATAACCAACAACTTTCCCAAAGGGCTATTTCTCGTTTGAGCTTTTGGAAGAAAGGAGTAGTGCCTCCTCAAGGTTTTCAAATCATTTAAAAGCGAACAAGACTGTCATCCCAAGAGCAGCCTGGCAGAGAGCGGTGAGAGATGAGATCAGAGACGCGTACCTCCCGGAAGAGTGCACCATAGAAGGTGACAGTAAAAGGACAGTCCACTGTCCTCATGGAAACATCCAGATCCATCAGTAGCCGTTTCTGCTCCTGGCTGTTGACAGTGGCCCGGATCCTCTGAGTGGAAATACAACGGGAAATGTACGGTTACTGCTCTGAGGGAAAGTTAGCTGAAAAGGCAGGGACCCGCCAGAGAAGATGGTTGACCGTTTTTGTTTTGTTTTTGTTTTGTTTTGTTTTGTTTTGTTTTGTTTTTTTGGCTTCCTAACCAGCCCCTGCTTAGAAGCTAACACATAGTGTATTTCCGAGAGTGGGCAAATATGTGGGTAAGCACTTCAAAGCTGGAAAAGCAATCTGGTTTACTGTTTATGTCTGTTTAATGCAAAGTGTGATGTCACTTTATGCTTAAGGGGTACTAAGGTTTTAGAAGAAGTAAAGCCTTCTTGAGCAAGATGGCTCAAGAGTTAAAAGCACTTGCAGTCTTGCAGAGGAACCAGATTCGGTTCCCAGCACCCACATGGCCGCTCACAAACTGTCTCTAATTCCAGTTCCAGGAAAATTGGTACCCTCCTCTGGCCTCTGTAAACACTGTGCATACATGGTGCATATACATGCAGCCTGGTACACACACATACATACACATACAATTAAAATACATTTTTAAAACAAAAATAAAATAGCAGAAAAGGCAAAGATCCCCTCTTTAGAGGAGTGTTGATACCATGGCTACCACAGTTATAGTCAACCTTAGGAAGCCATTCTGGGACAAATGTGGATGACAAAAGCCACAGATGACTGTGACTCTAACATAAAATTGCTGTCATCTGGACACACAGCTTTCCACATCCTAAGGTGACCTCTAGACTACTCAGAAGCTACTTAAGGCATGTAGGCTCACTCTAAACTGCTGCCCAAAGCTCATAATCTATGCAGTCAACACTAAATACATTTAATCCTTTCCCCCCAACAAATATAGTCAAATTTCTTTCTCAGTCTTGCCTTCTTTATTTTCAAAGTCAGTTAAAACAACAAAATATGAAGCCAGGCATGGTGGCACATGGCTGTAATCCCAGCACTCAGGAAGCAGAGGCAGGTGGATCACTGTGAGTTCGAGGCCAGCCTGGTCTACAAAGCAAGTTCAGGACAGCCAAGGCTACACAGAGAAACCCTGTCTTGGAAAAAAAGCAAAAGCAAAAACAAAACAAAACAAAATATGTAGTGAAAGAGGCTTGTGTTTAGAATTTGATTTGATCAAACAACAGAATAACAATACTTTGAAATAACTAATCAAGGAAATTTTGATTTAGATTTGTATTAGATGAGGTATTTAAAGTACTATTAATTACCTTAACTGTAATTAGTTACATAGTATTAGAGACTAGAGAGATGGCTCAGTGGTTAAGAGCACATACTGTGTTTATATAAGACCAGAGTTCAGTTCCTGGACCACAAATCAGGTAGCTCACGATCTCCTATAATTACAGCTCCAGGGGATCTGGCATCCTCTTCTGGCCTCCAAGGGTACTGCACCCATGTGCATAGACATGCACACACACACATACACACACACACACACACACACACACACACACACATTCTCAATCATCTATCCATGTATCTATGTATCTATCTGTCTATCTATCTCTCTTTTAAAACTTCTTTAAGGGGCTGGAGAGATGGCTCAGTGACTAAGAGCACTGTCTGCTCTTCCAAAGGTCCTGAGTTCAATTCCCAGCAACCACGTGGTGGCTCATAACCATCTATAATGAGATCTGGTGCCCTCCTCTGGTGTGCAAGTGTACATGCAAGCAGAACACTGTATATGTAATAAATAAAACTTTTTAAAAATTTTCTTTAAAAATTAAAAGTGGAAGACAGGGAAGACTTAGAGAATAAGTAGAAAGTAGATATGAGGACGGCTGACAAGAACCTTCCTCAACGTTCAAGGGAAACACTGATCAAAAAAAAAAAAAAGAATGCTTCTTTTCCATTCCATTGTGAGTTGTTTTGCTTCTGTAAAAAAGAGCCAAAAAAAAAAAAAAGGGCGGGGGGGCACACAATTCACAGTTGAGATGGGCACATGCACACACTGAAGAAAGAAAACATTCTTCGGAATGTCAACTCTACCTTCACTGCCATGATCTGCCCGCTGGGCACGTGCCGCATCTTCTCCACCACCCCGTACGCACCCCGTCCCAGCTCCACTATAGGCTCCAGGTCATCTGCCTTCACCTCAAAGTTCTGCAAGGAGGAAAAGCAGTTACACAAGAGCAAAGTGAAAACTAAGCACAGAGCATGCTGCCCTCTGTCTGCTTTCTTCTGATGTCCTTGGTGTGATAGCTGGGCCACAAGTTTTTTTATTTTGTTTAATTATTTTATTTACATCTGTGTTTTGCCACCATAGTATGTCTGGGTGAGAGCTTCGGATCCCCTAGAATTTGAATACTGCCCATGTGGGTGGCTGAAATTTGAATCTAGGTCCTTTGGAAGAACAGCCAGTGCCCTTAACCACTGAGCCATCTCTCCGGCCCCATGGGCCACATGTTTTTTAACATGTCTAGGTGACACTCAAAGCAAGGAGGGCCAGAAAACATTTAGGCTCCCATGGTAGACAACCTGCTTGTCCCCAGCAACAAACACAATTCCACCCAACTCAGCATTAAAACTGTGCCTCTGAATTGATCTTATGGCTCCTTATGATCTATGACTGGCTAATAGCAACTAGACCTTTGCAGCCTTTAGAAACATCCTCCTCAGAGAACCATCTGTTGCCCTCAAATGCCTTCCGTGAGGATCCCAATCGCTTGTTTGCTATTTACAACTCCAAAACAGTGATAGCACCGAGTCAGTCCCCTTTGAAGTCAAAACCTTTTTTTAGCCCATCCTCTGATGTTCTGCCACAGGAAGCAAATCCTTCAGTGTTCAGTGGGGGAAGCGTACACATGAAGAGGTCTAAGTATCCATCAGACCTGTGCGGCTTTTCTCACCTGATTTCCAATAGAAATGCAAGCCTTGGAGTCTAAGTCTCGAGGTGGCCTAAGAAAGATAAAGGATAAAAGAAGCAGCATGAGACATCTGGTCAACCACGTCCTTCCCAAATTAGGGCAGCTCATGGATTTTCTCTAAGGAAACTGGTGCAGGTTCATAGTCAAGCAAACGGAGAAATAATGGGAAGAGTGTGGGGTCTGATGTAAATGCACTGGGGTTTTACTCACATCATCTCTTTGAGTAGCTGCTTCTTCGTTAACATGTGGCTATTCATTCATACACATACTTGGTGGTGTAGGAATGCGTATTAACCAAGGTACTCCAAGTCCCTACCGTAAATATTCGATAAATAAGATTTGTGTGCATCACACATTAAAAAGGAAAGCCTTTTAAAGTCATCGGTCATGACCCATGCATGTCCTGTATAACTGTCATGGTTATGGAAAACTGACAATAGTAAAAGGTTCCTGACCGTGCAGCAACCAAAGGTTCATTGAAAATCAAACCCATACATATACATTATGGAATACTACTCAGCTATTAAAAACAAGGAATTCCCAAAATTTGTGGACAAATGGATTGAGCTAGAAATGATCATAATGAGTGAGTTAACCCAGAAGCAGAAAGACTTAAATGGTATATACTCACTTATATCTGCATACTAGCCCAAGGGGCAAGTCCCACAAAAGCCTTCACTTACCAGGAAACTGGGACAGAGGGGAGGACATCCTATTGGGACTCTAGATGAGAGAAGCATGGGAGAATGGCAAAGTAGAAGGATCCAGAGGGTCCTAGAAACCTACAAGTAGAACATTGTGATAGGCAGATTTGGGCCCAGGGGTCCCGCTCAAACTAAGGCACCAGCCAAGGACAATACAGGCGGTAAACTTTAAACCCCTACCCAGATCTAGCCAATGGTCAGAACATTCTCCACAGTTGAATGGAGAGTGTGATATGACTTTCTCACGTACTCTGGTGCCTCACATTTGACCATGTCCCCTGGAGGGGGAGACCTGGTGGCACTCAGAGGAAGGACAGCAGGTTACCGAGAAGAGACTTGATACCCTAAGAGCATATACAGGGGGAGGTAATCCCCCTCAGGAACAGTCATGGGGAGGGGAATAAGGGGAAAATGGGAGGGAGGGAAGAATGGGAGGACACAAGGGATGGGATAACCACTGAGATGTAACAAGAATAAATTAATAATAAAAATTTAAAAAAGAAAAAAGAAAATCAAACCCATAATGAAACGGAGATGTTTCCGGTGGCACTCACCTGTGTGGCATGGGAGGACTCACTGTAGCATGGGTTCTGAGCACACAACACACTCACACTCTTTCTATGGCACATGCTGTTGTTGCATACCATGAAACACCAATGAGCACTGCCTGAGGCCTCTTGGATGCATCTTTAGACTGCTGTGTATTACAGTTGGTGTGTTTTCACTAGACATACAAAGCTTTCTGCTTGCATAGACGTGTAATGGTTTCATGATGGGAAACAAGGCTCTAATACTGTCCTACTACTGCTCCTTGCTGTTTAAGTATCCAAGTGGTGTGTATTGTATTGTAATGTCTAGTTTTGAAAAAATGCTGCGACTGGAGAGATGGCTCAGAGGTTAAGAGCACTGGCTGTTCTTCCAAAAGTCCTGAGTTCAATTCCCAGCAACCACATGGTAGCTCACAACCATCTATAATGTGATCTGATTCTCTCTTCTGGCAGGCAGAACATTGTGTACATAATAAATAAATAAATCTTTAAAAAAAAAAAAAAAGAAAGAAAGAAAAAAGAAAAAATGCTGCTTGAGTTGCTGGACAGAATTTCCAACAGTTTCTGAAATGGCTCTAAATGTAGTCTTGCTGTTTGGCAACACATTGTTATATCAACTGGCATTCTCCGTACTGACAGTTATTAAATAAAAATACCAGTCAACTCTGAAAACCATTGAAGACGCTCTACATACTGCCGTATCAAATATTCAGCCACGATTAAATTGCATATGTAGAAATAAACAAGCACATCTGTCTCAATAGTATGCAAGTTGGCCTTAATTATTCATGAATGGGCAAGTTATGCATATGCCAAGGAATTATCTTAAAGGCACTTATGACTTATTATCAGTAGATTCGGATATATAATGTATTACTTTTGAGCACCTATATAAACAAGGTTTTATTTAAAAGTTTGTTGACCAAAAAGGGATCATGAATGGAAAAAGCTTAAGAAGCCCTGATAAAGGCAAGAATGCTACGGTGATATCTTTAGCCCCTTTCATTCATCCGAGAGTACCAACATATTCAGCAATTTCTACCATTTGTTTCCATAATTATGCCCCCACCCCACAACTTCTTTAGATGACTGAAAGGTCTAGGGAGGCGAAGAACTCAGGTCTCCTGATTCCCATCTTTTGTATCTACAGAGGCAAGTTCAGCGACATTTCTCCTGTACATAGTGAACATTCTATTCTCGGATTGTCTCAGGACCCAAAGGTTTGCTGACTTTGTGTTTCCATAGTCTCCTCCTGGGCATCAATTTTTATTATCTGTGCTCTGGGTTGGTAGAAATCAACTGAAGAGGGAGGTGTTTGGCTCCGGCTGTGTACCTAACCAGGAACTGAGAAAAGCACCTTCTCAGAACAAATGCACCGAAAGTAAGAGATGCCAAGACACCTGTGGGTAACATGATCAAACACGCAGGACAAACAGCGGGTGCAGTCAGGGAGCATCACGCTCTCTACCCTTACAAAGCACAAACTGCCTGGCAACTCAGGGCTCCTTGGATGCACATTCATGCCAGAACTGTCTGCAGAACAAAATAAAGGGAAATATGGGAAAGACCGGTGGGAGAAGAGAAGATGAAAGGAAGAGAGATAAGTAAGAGTCACTGGCCACCCTGGTTCAATTTAACTGTCAACTTGACAAGCGTCCAATCATCTGGGAGGAACGTCTTGATTTAGGAACTGCTTAGAGCAGACCGGCCTGTGGCCATGTCTGTGGAGAACTGTCTTGATTATTAATCAGCCTAGAAAGACCCAGCTCCTAGGTGGCACCATTCCTAGACATGGGGTCCTGGGTTAGATAAGAAAGCCTGTAGCTGGGCCAGAGAGCAGAGTTTCTGCTTTCAAGTTCCCGGTTCTGGTCTTACCCTGACTTCCTCAATGATGGGCCATGACCTGGAAGTACAATCCACATACATTCTTTCCTCCCACGAATTGCCTTCAGTCTGATCACTTATCACACCGGAACAGAAAGGACACTGAAAGCTTTTCTGAATGCTCATTTCCCCAACCCCTGTGTACTCTGGTTTTGTCTTTTCTGCTGAAAGCAAGTACATAGATAAAATAATGAAGACAAAATAGGAATACAAACACAGATATGATTGTCAAGCTAACACTCTCATGATAAGCCTTCCTTTACTTCAAATATCCTTCAGTTTGGCAGAACACTGAAGGCTTTTCTAGGCTAACTTTAAACATGAGTCTGGGAGGGAAAGCAAACAAAACTAAAGTATTGTACACGTCTCACAATGCATATGTGTGTACTGCTTCCAAGCAGGTGATTTTTCTTCAGAAAAGCCTTCCAGAGGAATCAAGTTTCTAAAAACTAATTTCTCATCCCTTTTATAAAATATTTATTTGCATTCTTTTAAAGTTATGTTTCTGTGTGTATCTGTGATTGGGTATATACACATGACTGTAGAGGCCAGAAGAGGGCGTCAGATCCCCTGGAACTGGAAGTACAGGTGGTTGTGAGCCACCCTGTGCATGTGTTGAGAACTGAATTCAGCTTCTCTACAAGAAAAGTAAGCCTTCCTACCTTCTGGACTGTCTCTCCAGCCCCCAATTCCTCATTCTTAAACCAGTCAAAGCTACTTTTCCTTAGTTGTTAACAATTTGTTTGCACTAATTGTAGTATCCCTTTAAAAGGAAGGCAGATGTAACTTGAAATGCATGACGGATAATTAAGTCTTTTGCAACTATTTAACACCCTTCCTTGGCCAAACGATGGAGGAAGGAGAAAGGCCACTGAATACTCATGGCCACTTCCATATTCTGCCAACCAGTGACGTCATTGGACAGGACCTCTTCCAGATTTAACAGCTCCTATTCTAAACCGTGGCTCAGCAAACTACAGCTTACGGCCCAGCTATGAGTGATTTTCATAAATGTAATAACTTTACCATACTCTATAAGAATAGCCAACAAAGGGTAGACAACTAATGCCATCATGGCCCACTGTAACTCAAAATATTTACTCTCTAGCTTTCCCAAATGTTTGCTGGCCCTGACTCTGTACTCTGTTTACAATTCACCTCAACATAATAGGGCATGATGACATTTTCCAAGTGAGGAAAAATGAAAACCAGAACACTTTGGTGATTTTATGAAGAAACATAGCTGTCAACTACACTGAGTGTAAAACTCACATCACCTGATCCTCACCCTTGACCTAAGGAGACGGAAGAAGGAAGAGAGCTGGATAAAATATTTCATCCACTCCATGACTCCCATGCAAGTTGAACTGAATCAAGGAATGGGTTCCCAATACTCAGGCCTCTAATGAAAATGACTAATCCACCCAAGCCTTGGGCCTCTGGGCTCATCAAGTCTGCCAAAAGCATCAAAGGATGCAGCCAAGACCGACAGCCCAAGCTGGGTTAGCTGACACCATGCTCCCTCTGTCCAGGGTTGGACATATTAGTTTGCCTGAGGTGTTGAGACTCAACAGGAAGCTAAAACCGTGGGTGGATATTCTTGTCAATTGTTCAATATTTTATTCCTCTGAGGAAATAAGAAAACTTAGTAGAAAAAATTTCCCCTGGAAGACCGAAAGTATCCCAAAGGTCACCTGAGACTGGTATCTCATATGAACACCAGTGATAAGCCTAGTTTGATAATTACTTATTTCTCTACAACTCTATGCAAGGAAACAGTGTGTTGGTTACTATTACAATTATTATTCATTTATTTTATTAAACACCCACTTGCTGCGCAAGTAATCAACTCACTACTTAACGTCATGTGTATTATTCATCTATGTTATTAAACACCCACCTGCTAATTGATTACCATTACATGCGTTATTTGTTCATTTTATTAAGCACCCACTTGGGCCAGAAATGTTACTGGATTAATTTATTTAAAACAGCTTTAACTTTTGTGGGTTCTGTTGTGTCCACTTCAGTTGGAAGAACTGACACAGAAAGACATCACATGATTTAAGACTCTTCAGTAAGATGATGGCACAATGGCTTCTCACTGTAGAGGCCAAGGATTCTCATTGACCAACCATGAACTATTAGCTCCGATCTCACATCTAGCTAAGAAGATAACTGCGCCTCCAATATCCCTAGGTTTATTATATGCCAGCTTGTGTGCTTGAAAGCTATGCCATAAAACTAAACAACTTAAAGCTACCTTTCACTGGTCACCTATTACAATAGACCAAGAGCTGGGTTACATACAGTTGAGGACCTCTGATCTCAGTAGTGACCAAATCACTTAGTCTTAATCTTTTGAAGAAGCAACTAGACCTTGGTGCAAACGAGGAGTCATGCCTAAACTAAAGTATTCAACCAAGAGTTTAGAGTCCAAATATAAGACTTTGCACATAGCACCTCACCCTCCAATGGCCTACCGTTTCACTTAAGTGGATAAGAACAACTCCCCACTGAATGCAGACTAGGGCAGCCACTTTGGAAATCTGTCTGGCACTAGCTCATAAAACTGGGAATAGGGCTTCCTCAAGACCCAGCTATTCCACTCCTTGGAATATACCCAGAAAATGCCCCAGCACACAACAGGGACATATGTTCAACCATGTTCATAGCGGCCTTATTCATAATAGACAGAACATGGAAACAGCCTAAGTGTCCTTCAGTAGAAGAATGGATGAAGAAACTGGTACATTTACACTATGGAATACTACTCAGCTATTAAAAACAAGGAATTCCTGAAATTTGTGGACAAATGGATTGAACTAGAAATGATCATAACGAGTGAACTAACCCAGAAGCAGAGAGACTCAGTGGTATATACTCACTTATAACTGGACACTAGCCCAAGGGGCAGGTCCCATGAAAGTCTTCACTTACCAGGAAAGTGGGATAGAGGTGAGGACATTCTATTGGGACTCTAGGTGAGAGAAATATAGGAGATGGGGAGATAGAAGGATCCAGAGGGTCCTAGAAACCTACAAGAAGAACACTGTGATGGGTGGATCTGGTCCCAGGGGTTCTGTTAGAACTATGGCACCAACCAAGGACAATACGTGCAGTCATCATCAAACCCCTACCCAGATCTAGCCAATGGACAGGACATTCTCCACAGTTAAGTGGAGACTGGGGACTGACTTTCACACAAACTCTGATGCCCCATATTTGGCCATGTCCTCTTGATGGGGAGGCCCGATAGCACTCAGAGGAAGGATAGAGACTTGATACCCTAGCATCATATTCGGGGGGGGGGAGGTCCCCCTCAGTCACAGTCATAGGGAAAGGGAATGGGGTGAAAGTGGGAGGGAGGGAGGAATAGGAGGATGCACGGGATGGGATAGCAATTGAGATGTGATATGAATAAATTAACAAAATATTAAAAAAAGAATATATCTTTTTCTTTTTAATGGCTGGGGGTATTTAAAGTCAAATCTAGAGCTACAGAGCTAGCCTCATACATTTGACAAGTGCCTTAACACTGAGTACATGCTGAACTCAATATAAGAAAATAAGTTTAGGAGCTGGGCACGGTGGTGCACACCTTTAATAATAGCGCTACAGGGGTAGAGCCAGTTGGAGCCCCATTAGTTCAAAGCCAACCTGGTCTACATAGCAAGTTCTAGGCCAGCCAAAGTTGCAAGTGAGACCTTATCTCAGAATAAAACAAACAAACAAACAAAACAAAAAACAAGAACTATAGATAGCTTCAGGAAAAGGTATTTTTTAAAATGCTGGAAAGCAACAAAATTGAAAACAAAAAACAATGAAACAAGTCTTGTTAAGGAAATCAATAAAATTGCTGGGCCTGGTTGTGCATGCCTTTAATCCTAACACACAGGAAGCAAGTGAAAGAAAGAAATACAGTACATTCCTGCACTAACCAGCCCCATTGTGAGAAATATCCACTATCTCAGAGCTGACTGGCAAGTTAAGATCAACTCCTAACAAAATGTCAGCCAGTGTGTTTGTTAACAAGAACAAATTTATTCTAAAACTAACAAGAAAAGACTCTTTCAAGGGCCACCATAACTTTGGAATACATGTACATATGTATATGAAAGCACCCCCAAAAATAACAAAATTAAAAATAATAAAATCAATTTTCAAAAAGAACAAAATGGGAGAAGCCACATTCCCCATAGCAGTAATCAAGTTAGTGTGAGCCTTGGATGAGGAGCAGGCCCATAAATCATTAGAACAGAATAGAAAATCCAGAAACAGTTCCAAGTGAATATGCCCAATTAGTATTAGACAAAGGAAAATGGCAACAATTACACAGGGGTGGGGCAGTTTACAGCAAACTGGACTACACCAAATGGGAATGTGTCAACAAAATCAAGAGGCCCTCCGTGCAATGTATGTTGTACAAAAACTTAGCTCCAACTGGACCTTGGGCTACAATGTAAAGCTAAATTTTCTAAACAGGAACAGTGGGAGTCTTCAGGACCTAAGGCAACTAAAGTTCTTAGATGTGGAAGAGACATAATCTGAACAAAGGATAATAACTAAATAAATAGTAGTCCATCAAAATCAAAATTTCTTCCCTGTGGGAAAAAACCTGACACAAAAACAAAAAGGACAAATTATCCACTGGATAACTGGGAAAGTTCTTGTACCTAGAATATATAAATAACTCAACAGCCAATCATGGGGCCAATGGGATAGCTCGGTGGAGAAAGGCCTTTGCTTCGCCAAGCCTGGGGTCCTGAGCTCAATATCTGGGACCCACATGGTAAAAAAGAGAACTGACTCTCTCTGACCTCCACAGGCAGGTACACAGTGTACACACACACACACACACACACACAGAGGTGGGGGGAGGTGTAGTAAAAAAGAGAAAAAGAGGTCAATCCCAGAAGGCAGTGGTGGTGGTGAGAAAGAACACACACACCCACATACACACACACACACACACACACACACATACATACACACACACATACATGTATGTGAAAATTTCACAGAGAAATCCGTATCTTTGAAATGCTAACCAAATTTTAATTTAAAAATGAAACCAATCATCTAAGAAGATGTAAGCAAAATATATTCACAGGGGCAAAAGAGAGGGTTCATCAGTGAAGCAAGTGTACTGCTCTTCAGGGTACAGGAGACCCTAAAGATTGGCTTACAACCACCTGTAACTGCAGCGCCATGTGACCCTGTACTCTCTTCTAGACTCTACAGGCACTGCACTCATGCTCAACCAGCCCGCCAATGCATACATAAAGAACAGGCACCTCACCAGAGAAAATATGTGGATGGAAAAATGAGCGTCAGAAATATTTCTACATAATTAACTATTAGAGATATTCGAGTTAAAACTATAGTCATCTATAACCACACAGAAGGAAAAAAAAAAAGCCTTTTAATGATGGAAACTCAAATTGCTGGCAAAGGTGCAGAGAAACTCTATATGTCCTTCATATAGAATTGTTCAGAATATAAAACAGTCCCATCACTGAAGAACACACACACACACACACACACACGCTTGTATGCCTAGTGAAACCAAATAAATTCTCTGGTCCACTCTAATATGGATTCCTTGATTAGGAGAACACTCCATAGTTGTATAAGTTATTAACAAGAAGGTGTGCAGACTGGGACAAAGGCACACAGGACTTTCATGCACACTTCCTTGCAAGCCCTTCTAACTATAATTAAGTCCTGCACAGACCCCATGAGGACACTTCATCATTGATTGCAAGCTCTCTAAAAACCAGAAATAAATTCCTTTGAAAAAAATAGAATTATACATTTTTTTACACTTACAGTTGGAGAGAACCTCAAACTATGCAGACAAAAGATTCCCCTTCAAACAACCCAACATTTCTGTAGGTAGAGGAAGAATTTCCTCCTACAGCTCTCCATGAAAGGAATATTCCAACAGTCTCTCAGCTACCCTAGATAGTCAGGCTCTTTCAATTGCTGAGTGGAATGCAAGGGCCTCTGTCCGGAGCAGTCTCTTGGTCATTGTCATGAGCACATCCCAACACTAGGGGGTGCTCTTTCTGATAAGATGTGTCCTGCACGACCGTTGTGGTTTGCTGCCTTGGATTCCCCATGCCTCATGGGCAGATAGATGCATTGGTTCCTTATCTCCAGGTGGATGGGAGATACCCAGCAACATCACAGATATACAAGGGGACTTGAGCTCGCTTAGGGCTTTGAACCAAAGTGTCAGCTAATAAAGAGGCATTCCTTTAGCCCATCATGCATTCTGTTTCTACAGATAGGATTAGGCATCTTCAAATACCACCCTTCCACTTCAACTCAGCTTTCAGAGTAGTACACGCCACATACACATATGGATTTATTTGTCTGTTCATTGATATCGACAGGGAAAAGTTGAGACAAGCCCACACCTGGGGAGCTTGCTGGGTTCATATGGGATCTCAACTACGTAGTGGCATATAGCTCTCACCCTGCCAGTAATTTGAGACATTGACTTCAAAGCTAGGGATCATTGTAGACTAACCAATTGTTTAGACCTCAGAAAAGTGAGCGGATAACTTTCTTCTCAACGGGCTGTTTTTGTTTTGTTTTGTTTTGTTTTTCCCCCCAAACAACCATGTGCCATGTCAAGGCCTCCCTCGCTAGTCCAAAAATGAGCTCCCACGGCAAGCATGTAAAATTACAAGTATTTGCAACAGAACCATCATCTGGCCAACTTACGTGGAGCTGGTCTGAGGTTGCTCGAATGCTTCTTTTGGAATCTTAAGGCCAGGGTTTCGTTTCTTGCCTATGGGGAAGGACAAAAGGAAAAAGTTAGAGTCTACTTTGCCGCAAAAGAGCAAGGGCAGAGACTCCCAAGCAAAGAGGAAAAGTCAACATTGGCACCCACATCAACTCTTTTGTTTTTTGTTGTTGTTGTTGTTGTTTTGTTTGTTTGTTTGTTTTTCGGTTTTTTGTTTTTTGTTTTTTTGAGACAGGGTTTCTCTGTGTATTATTAGCTGTCCTGGACTCGCTTTGTAGACCAGGCTGGCCTCGAACTCACAGCGATCCGCCTGCCTCTGTCTCCCTAGTGCTGGGATTAAAGGCGTGCGCCACCACGCCCGGCTCTCACATTAACTCTTTCACTAAGGAGGCAGAGCCTTCCTACCCATTAAGGAATTGTCATATTAACATCCTTGGTTGCTCTTCTATACAGGATCCCTGACAGAGCAATGACACTGGTTATAAGGTAGGGTATTTGGGTTGTTGTTCACTTGTTTTTGTCTTAACTGCAATGCAATGTAGGCACCCTGACCTCAATATCCTCCAGCTTTCTGAGTTGACATGAGAGGAGTTGTTAGAACTGATGATGGAAATGAATAAGAAATCGTTGCTCCCCAGCTACCTCCGAGAGGCTAGAACACTGAAGAGAAAGCGGCTGACTTAATACCGAAAGCATGTACTTAGACGTCCATGCTGCCCTGAAAAGGATTCGGACCAGCTCGCGTCAGGAGATTATCGCTTTTCTAGGGTCCAAATGGGAACTTGGGTTTCTGTTGCTCATCCCTGTACCAAAACGACAGGAGAGTTTGGCTCCATCACCTTTGCTGATGAGTCAAAAAGAACACACTAGGTAATGTCAGTTTGGGAAGTAGATTGGGAAAGCTGGTCTTGTTAAGGGCCTGGGAGTTCCCTCCTATGTGGAGACCCCAGGTATTTGCACTTGGTAGAAGTCAAAGCAGAGACATGGATAGGATGCCTACAGCCCTGCTGCTTTCCTCATCTCTTCTCTGTACTGCAAGTGGGCGTGTCAGCACTGATACCGGCCCTGTATGAGATCCCGGTGGATCGTAAGGCCCAACATAATGTAAAAAATCAAAGTGCTCTCTGAATGGAAAAAAAAAAATGCATCCCAAGAGCTTACTGGCCTGTTCAACATCACAGAGTCAGCCATGACCTCGTTAGCATCTGTGTTGGGGTTTCCTGATACAGAGTTCTTTCCACCACTCTACCAGGTCAAAAGTGTAGAAATGGCCGGGGCGTTGGGTGAAGGACTATGGGGTTGTGAGTTCAAAAGCAGGCTATTTCTCTTATCAAATGACCTACAGACTGACTTTTTTTCCAAAAGATTTTTTAAAAATTTTATGTGTACGGGTGTTTTGCATGCATATATGTCTGAATACTATACACATGTGTCTGAAGAGGCCGGAAGGCATTGTATCCCCTGGAACGGGAGTCACAGGCTAATGTGAGCCACCATGTGGGTACTCGGAATAGAACCCGCATCCTTTAGAAAAGCAGACAGTGCTCTCTACCACCGAGCCATCTCCCCAGCCCCTAGACTGACATTTAATACTCAGTCTCCTTGGTTGTGAAATCCAGAAATAACATCAATATATATTTCTCTAGGCCAAATATAAGAATCAAACCAGAGAAGGCATGTGAAAAACACTGAGCTACCCAAAGAAACTTTTCATTATGATCATATAGGGAAGCAATCTATATGTCTCATTCAAAATAATAGTAAGGAATCCATGAATAAAGCTGGTTATATTATTAGAAGCCTAAAATCTTGTATAGCTAAGGTTTTTCTATCTATTCTTTAGAAATTCTGTGTCTAGATCAATTCAGCAACAGTATAAAGGTGATAGCTCATCAATAAGCAACATGCAGGAAGCCTTTGGGGACCATCTTTAGCAAATAGTTTTTCTCAACCGTCTCTTCATTTCTTTCTAGTGTTCTAGAATAGTCAATCAGTGTACCCCATTACTCCCTTTCTCCTGACTCTCAGAGGCCACTTAGCACATATTTATGAAGTGAACCATCCCTCTATGATAAGCATTGACAACATATAGAACTTTTCACTGCGCTACTAGTGCTGGGTCTGACCTTGAGATCTCAAGTACATGGATGGTTTAACTCTGAGCAGTCTCATCTGTGAGTCTCAGCCACACAGACAAGAAGATGCCATTTGAAAGGAGTCACTCCAGGAAGGAACAAGATGCCCCACTTTAAATCATGACAGATGGCTAGCAGTACAAGCAAAGAGGTAATCAGGAAAACCCAACAAATATTGCCTCACAGTTCTCCCGGATAAAACAAAATAAACATATTCTGCATGTGTTAAGGGCACCCAGTGGCCATTCAACCACACCTTGGGCAGAAGTTACGGGTCCTCCCTTCTAACTTGGTTCCTATATGACAGGTGTAATGAGAGCTCAGAGTTTAAATTTAGAGGAAAACCACCATTTAAAAAGCTTATCACAGCCGGGCGTGGTGGCGCACGCCTTTAATCCCAGCACTCGGGGAAACAGAGGCAGGCGGATCGCTGTGAGTTCAAGGACAGCCTGGTCTACAAAGTGAGTCCAGGATGGCCAAGGCTACACAGAGAAACCTTGTCTCGAAAAACAAAAAATAAATAAATAAATAAATAAAATAAAATAAAAAGCTTATCACAGGGCTGGAGAGATGGCTCAGTGGTTAAGAGCATCAGCTGATCTTCCAGAGGGCCAAGGTTCAGTTCCAAGCACCTGCTCACATGGCAGCTCACAACTGTCAGTAACTCTAATTCCAGAGGATTCGACACCCTCACACAGACATAAATGCAGGCAAAACACCAATGCACATGAAATAAAAATAAATAATTTTTTAAAAAGCTTAACACGTCAGGCGCAGTTCTTGGCAGCAACTAAGTATGACACCATAACACAATAAATTATCAAAACATCTACTCAAAGACAGAGAAAGATAGGGAGGAAGTGAAGGGAGGGATGGAGGACGAGAAGGGGGTGGGGGAAACAGACCTTTGGGGACAGAAACCAAAGGGATAAATGACCAAATCAATAATACAGCCTTCCCTTGGCTCTCCCCCAGTCCCCCTGTACACCTAGCTACCTCACCCCACAGCATACCACTCTGCCCCTGAATTTGCAACCCCGGCTGAAATGTTCGACCTCTAATATCCTCTGACACCTGACTATCTACGGGTTAGAGATTCCCATGGCGTTCAGAGTTTTCACCAGTGCAAATTGTCAAAAACATCCAACTCCTGACAGCAACAAGAATGAACCTCAGGTGTCAAAGAACCCAGCTAGCTGAATGTCCCTTAGGGGGTGGGGTGGGGGGAGTCCTTTTTCCTTGTAAATCAAGTGACAGGAAAACTACATACATCTCCACCACCTTCCAGAACTTACTTGCCCATCTCCAGAAGCTTCATCGCGTCCCATGAGGTGTGCAAAGCCGCAAACCAGGCCTTTGTGCTGGCAGAAGGAGCCCAACCTTTACTAAGCTCAAAGCCCACACACTTCAGCTGGAGGCGGAGAACACAGCAGACTCCGCCTCCTGCTCTTGGGTGGTAGCAAATCTCCCTGAGCTTCTTGTCCCAGGGGAAGGGAAGCCAGTCCGGGAGGCAGAAGGTTAGCAGGCCCCATTCAGACAGCCAGAGGTGGCATTGATCATTAACCAGCCCCCTTGCTTATAAATCCTTGAAGTAACTCTGGGAGCCCAAGCTCTCTCTACCCTTCTGATAAATGCCTCCTTCATTCCCTAACAGAAAGAAAAACAATAGGTGGTCCGGTTTCCAGCTGTGTTTATTTCAGGGCAATCTGTTCCCTCAAAGAGGCTGCCAACACCTCAAGCTAACATTTAACGCTGTGCTAGGGAGGGGGGAAAAAAAAACTAATGCGAAGGAGAGATATGAATAACAAAGTTAAGTGGCCAAGAACGTTAATGGACCGGTTCCTTTGATAATGCAAACAAGAAATTGTTTAAAGTCATAAAATAGGCTTTCTCTTAGCTGGGCCCCCACCCCCAACCCCCGAAAAGGCTTCTCAGGGAGAATCTTGTGTGTTTCTTACATGGCTTTTTCTTGGTACAGACTGAAAAAGGAGCCAGCCTGACTGAACACATACAGCCTAAGTTTCATCAGCGCATGCTTCTGTGTGTGTGTGTGTGTGTGTGTGTGTGTGTGTGTGTGTGTGTGTGTGCATGTGTAAAAAAGAAATGATTTTATTTGAAAACAGTATTGTCCCACCACATGCTGAGACTCACTACACTTATCTTAAACCCAAACCAGGTCAGGAAAACTCAGACCTGAGGTAAAACAGCACTGTGCTAAGGGGGTGGGCGAGGGGGGGCAGGGGGGTAATAGAAAGAGGGGAAGGGAGGGAGAAACATTAAATTCTTCTAAATCTTTAGAAAAAAAAAATTACCAGGCCACATAGGAATGTCCTAGCTTTAAGTATACATAAAATGATGGGGTACAAGTGAGGTCTCGCCTAGCACCCACTTGGAGAGACTGAGCACAAGGGCCTTTTTCTGGTGTGTTTTATTACCTAAAATAGAGGGTTGTGCTCCAGCGCCAACCCAAACACCACACAGCACCACAAGGCTGGCAGAAGGTGCCACCCTCAGATAAGCTGGTGTCTAGGCAATTTATCAGCACCTCTGAAGGCTGCTCAGCACGGTGCTGGGGGCTGCGATGGTCCACAAGGCTTCACAAGACGAAGGACTGCGGGTCACCAGCGCCGTTTATTTCTCTAGCGTGTTTCCCCCATGTGAATGTGGCTTCTAGCCAAATCGCTGGCGACCTGGAGGGCCGTGGCTGCCCTCTCCCTACAACTTGCTTCTGGCCTTGTGTTCCAAGTGTGGCTGGCAGGAAAGCTCACAGAAAAAGTGTCATTATATGCCATTAAACCACAGGGATCATCTGCGAAGCAGCTAATACGGGCCAGAGAAGGCGCCGGGGAGGGGGGAGGGGGACCGGCGGGGGGGGGCGGGGGGCGGGGAATGGGGTATACAGAAAAAGCTGCCTATACAAAAGCCACTGAGAAGACAAGGAGCCTCTAACACGACAACCCCACAAAACACCAGATATTGCACATCGCCAAGGTTCCACACAGAGTGCAAATGTTGAGGTGCTTACGCAGAGTTTAGAAAAGGAAAATTGGAAAGCTCATTTGAAAACTTCGAATCACAGCCCCGGCATGGTGGCACGCACCTTTAATCCCAGCACTCAGGAAAGCAGAGGCAGGCGGATCTCTGTGTGTTCGAGGCCAGCCTGGTCCACAAAGCCGGTCCGGAACAGCGAAGGCTACACAGAGAAGCCTGGTCGAAAGAAAGTTAAGAAGGAAGGAAAAAAGAAAGAAAACTTTAAATCACATTGACCTTAATTAAGAAGGCAGAATGAATCTTTTAGCAGCCTGCGTGACCCTACATGAACCCCTCCACAGGGAGAGTCCCAGCTGCTAGAAGATTCAACCCTCTGAATTGAGCGCACTCATCAAAAACCCACAGAACCTCCCAGCACCTTCCCCGTTCTCCTAAAACAGCTCTCGTGACCACCATCCATTTATTTTCCCCATAGTATTATCTTTGATACTTTTAAGTTCACATTTACTCATTACTGATTTATTGTCTGTCGTCCCCCACAAGAATGTAAGTTTCATGGCAGCAAAATTTTGTCTAGTGTGTCTCATCATAAATATCTCTTCTCCTGACTTTTCAGTGTCCTTTTCTTGGCTGTTCTGAACAGAGTAAACCACAGAGAGGTGGGGGAGGGTGTAATGGGGGATGGGGGGGGAGATGATGAAGGAAGGAAGGAAGGAGTGAAGGAAGGGAGGGAGGAAGGAGTGAAGGAAGGAAGGGAGGGAGGAAGGAAGGAAGGAGTGAAGGAAGGAAGGGAGGGAGGAAGGAAGGAGGGGAGGGAGGGAGGAAGGAAGGAAGGAAGAAAGGAGGGAAGGAAGGAAGGGAGGGAGGAAGGAAGGAGGGGAGGGAGGGAGGAAGGGAGGGAGGAGTGAAGGAAGGGAGAGAGGGAGGAAGGAAGGAAGGAAGGAGTGAAGGAAGGAAGGGAGGGAGGAAGGAAGGAGTGAAGGAAGGGAGGGAGGAAGGGAGGGAAGGAGTGAAGGAAGGAAGGAAGGGAGGGAGGAAGGAAGGAAGAAGTGAAGGAAGGAAGGGAGGAAGGAAGGAAGGGAGGAAGAAAGGGAGGAAGGGAGGAAGGAAGGGAGGAAGGGAGGAAAGGAGGAAGGAAGGAAGGAAGGAAAGGAGGAAAGAAGGAAGGAGTGAAGGAAGGAAGAAGTGAAGGAAGGAGTGAAGAAAGAAAGGAAGGGAGGAAGGGAGGAAGGGAGGAAGGGAGGAAGGAAGGAAAGAAGGAAGGAAGGAAGGGAGGAAGGGAGAAAGGAAGGAAGGAAGGGAGGAAGGAAGGAAGGAAGGGAGGAAGGAAGGAGTGAAAGAAGATGAAATGATAAAGAGGAGGTAAGGGGAGGAGAGTAATAGTATCTGTGGAGAACTCATTCACACGGTCTCTGCTAGAGTTCTTCCTGCACATTCTGTCAGCTGAGACTGTGAGTGGCCACTGTGGCTGGCTGTCGGCTCCAGGTTGCAGGCCCAGAACTGACTTCCGGCGAGGTATGCTCTTTAAAAACCCACCCTGTAAATAACTAGCAGCAGAGCTGGTGTCTTGGGTTTCTTTTCTGGCTGTTGTGATAGCATAGCCCGATACAAGCCAATTAAGAAAAGGGGCTTATGTTAGCTCCCAGTTCAAAGCGCTGTCCACCATGATGAGGAGGAAGTCAGGCCTGCAGGAGCTTGAAGCAGTTGGCCACATGACACCCACAGTTAGAAGGCAACCATGAAGACATGCCTCCTAGTGCCCGGCTCACTGTTTCCCCTGTATGTGGTGCAGGTTCTCTTGCCGGGCAAGAGTCCCATCCACAATGACAATGGCTCTTCCCATAGCCATATAATGTAATCAAGATAGTCCCTGAATAGAGCACCCAGAGGTGTGAAATTGACAGTTATCACAAACCATCACAAGTGGGATTCAAAAGTCAGTTTTAATGATGACTACAGCTCATTTGGGTTTTATCTTTTCATATTTCCCTCCCTCCCTCTCTCCCTCCCTCCCACAACGTGTACTTACAGTTTTGAAATATGAGGTAAGCAGAATGCCCTGTCATAGGCATCTTGTGACTTCAATCATATCCTCTGACCTTCCTCCCTTGGTTATATGTGCTAAAATTACAATTCTGGGTCTCTCAGCATAGCCTTGACTGTCCTGGACTCGCTTTGTAGACCAGGCTGGCCTTGAACTCACAGCGATCCGCCTCCCTCTGCCTCCCGAGTGCTGGGATTAAAGGCGTGCACAACCACATCCAGCTAAAATTAGAATTCTTAACAGCTCACACATTTTGAACCAGTCAGTCTGCTCACTATGGGAACCATTCCAGCTCTACAGATTCAGGAATACACACGCAAGCGCGCACACACACACACACACACACACGCACACACACACTTTAAGTTCCACAATAACTTAGATCCCCAGCCAGGGGTCAAGAACCACTTGCCTAGCCCTAGAGTGTGTCTAGATAAAGTTTTTCATTTCTCACCAGTTCCTACCTAGTAATACAGAAATTCCTTTCTTCCTAGGCTCCTGGTACTTCCCCTACAACCAAGACAGTTGTAACTGCCTCATAAGAATTAAATTCCAGGGCGCTGGAGAGATGACTCAGTGTTTAAGAACACACATTGCTCTTTAGAAAACCAAAGTTCATAGCTGGGCAGTGGTGGTGCATGCCTTTAATCCTATCACTTAAGAGGCTTGAGGCCAGGCTGTTGTACAGAGTGAGTTGCAAGAAACCCAGGTCTACAAAGAGAAACCCTGTCTGGAAAAAGAAAGGGAGGGAGAGAGGAAGGGAGCTTTAAAAAAAAGAAGCCTAGAAAGATCAGTTGCCAGCACCCATATCAGCCAGCTCTCAACCTCCTATAACTCCACCTCCAGTGCATACAACGCCCTCTTCTGGACTCCATGGGCATTGCACTCATATTCACATACACACAGGCACATTAATTATAATCAAAGACAGTAAAATAAATATATTTTTAAATAAATAAATTCAAAGTTAAGTTTCTTGCTGTGCTAACTGAATCACCAAACTGAAACTGTCAATAATTCTCCAAAGTAGACATTACAGGGTATAAAATTTATGACTGTGCAAATTCTGCTTTTTAAGGAGTCAGCAGATATGAAAATTCCAAGTACCACAATGGCGGTGAGCTTACGTGGTGGTTGACACCAATGTTGCACTCTACGAGCAGGAGGGAGGAAGTCAGTCAAGGAGAATAAAACGCCTCACAGAGCTATTATGGGTATTCTTTGATAAGAGACTTGAGGATACATGAGAGTCCACTATTGTGATACTGACTCTCAGGTGCCCATTGACTAGGTCTATAATCAACTAAAAGACACATCTCTGGGTGCATCTGTGAGAACGTTGCTTGGAGGGTTAATGAACTAGAGGGAACCTTCCCTACAGAGTGGTCGCTATTGCCACGGTTATCGCCATCCCTAGCTGACGTCAGAACCCAGCTTCTTGGGTGACATGGAGGACCACAAGCTCTCCAGGTGTCCTCCAGACCTTCAGTGCAATCTTGGTACTACTGAGGCACGTGTCCCAATGGACAGAGCAGTTATCCAATTCTCAGCCTCTCCAGCAGGAAGTGCTGGACCGCCTACTCATCCCATACTGTGCAAGCCAATCTAATACACTCCCTCGTGAGATATAGTTAATCTGTCAGTTCTGCTCCTTAGAGAACCCTGACAAACGAGTGTCATCATCGCCCCCCCATCATCACCACTACTACCACCATTGTCTTCATCATTACCATATCACCATCACCACCATTATCAATCTTACCTTCATTATCAGCATCACCATTATCACCATTATCATCACTGCCATCACCCCCACCATTACCAATACCTACCACCATCATCATCATTATTATCATCACTAACATTATCAACACCACCATTATCCTCATCACTATCGCTACTATTACCATAATAATCATCTGGCTATTCCACAGAAAGAAGAAATTTAGTGAAGAAAAAGGGGGTGCAAAAGGGGGTAGACAGTGGGAAAGGTAAATAATGAGTGTAATGATTTGAATATAAAATGTCCCCTGAGGCTTATGAGCTTGAACACATGGCTCCCTCTGGTGATGCTGTTTTGGGAAACTGTAGAACCTTTGGGACATGGGCCTTGCTGGACAAAATAGGTCACTGAAAGGGGATCATGGCATATAGTATACCTGGCTCTTTCCTGCCTCCTGACCTATTCCTTATGCTTCCTGATCATCCAAATATAAACAAGTTCCCACAACATAGCCATGAGCCATGGCTGCCACCATGGCTTTCCTGCCATTATGGATTATATTCCCTGAATTGTGGTTCAGGATCAACCCTTCTGTCCTTAAGTTGCTTCAGTGTGGTAGATATTCATCATCACTAAGATCATCATCATCACCATTATCATCACTAAGGTCATCAGCATCACCATCATCATCATCACTAAGATCAGCAGCAGCAGCAGCAGCAGCATCACTAAGATCATCATCACCATCATCATCACTAAATTCATCATCATCATCACCACCATCAGCATCACTAAGATAATCATCATCATCACTAAATTCATCATCTTCATCACCATCATCATCGTCACTAAGGTCATCAGCATCATCATCACTAAGATCATCATCAGGACTACCATCACCATCACTACACTCTGTCCCATAAACAAACAAACAAAACTGTAATTAATACAATGAGTTTCGATTCAGAAGCGCTACAGGGAAAATACTGGAAGAACACATATAACCGATTTCAAGCGGGCAAATGAAGCTTGACAATGTGCTACAGGAAGATGTGAAGGTCTGAAAGTAGACACGATAAACAATACAAACAAGAAAACTGAGAGAAAAGAAGGCATCCAGGCAAAGAACACTTGGAGAGAGAAAGAAGAGTCGCTGGTGGACAGGGAACCACCAGTCCTGTCAAAGAATATGCCGGAATGTGAGCCCCCGGAATGGTTCTCTTACAGTTCCATGTGATTGGAGCACTTGTCTTAAACACGGCGCTCTGTCCTGTTAGCCATTTGCTGCTGACTGCATACTTATGAAGCTGCCCAAATCTAAGTCACAGCAACGCCCTCTGTTTGTGGTCTAGACCCAGAGTGAAGGGAGGAGGCAGGCAGTGGTTCTGTGGGGAATCCCCAGCGTCTGGCTACACTCATCTCTACTTATGCACCGCTCCATTCATGAGCCTTTATGAAAAGGAAGTGTACTCACAAGGGTGTTAAAAACAGCACCATAAAATAAAACATATTAAAAAAAAAAAAGGAAAGAAAGAAAACAGAAACAGATTGTGAAGAAAAGAGGAGACGCGATTATCTTTTCAAAATGCACAACAGGTTTTGATTAGTTTTTAAAGTGTTTTTAGATATAAATACTGAAATGTTTACAGTGACATGCTTCTAAGATTTGCTTCAAAATACTATGGATGGCAGGAAAGAACTGCAAAGAAGAGATTAAAGTAAAATAACATTAGCCATGAGCTGGTGACTGTTGAAGTGATGGTGGCTCATCAGATTATTTTACTTGTTTGTTTGTTTGTTTTTGTTTGTTTGAGGTTGGGTTTTTGAGACAGGGTTTTCATACAGTGCCCTGGCTGTCCTGGACTCTACTTGTAAACCAGGCTGGCCACCTACCTCTGCCTCCTGAGTGCTGGGATTAAAGATGTGCACCACCACCCCAGGTCTAGATTATTTTACTTTTGAATACATTTGAAATCTCTCAAAATGTAAATAACAATAAATCTACACTCCTTTGTGTCCTCAACATTTCTACAGGGCAGGAGCACTCTGATCTCTACTTCAAAGCCACCTGTTATTCTGTGCTGGGGCAAAGGGAGAGATGCGAGCCCTTTTCAAGGTCCTTCTAATCCAATGCCAAATGGGTGGAAAGCCCATACGATGACATATAGCCCTTTCTCTTGGTCTTTGGTCCACATTGAAATACCTCATGCTCCCTGACGATGAAAAACAAGAAGGTAAAGAAATTGTAGCCAAAAAGTATGGCAGCATCTTTGTCCTATAACTAAAACTCTCCAGCTAAAACAAACAAACAAACAAACAAACAAGCTCAGTCAAATCCTTTGCCCTGTCATGGTTTGTATAATATCTGGTCAACTTTCTCTATAGAGAGGCCAGCCGTTGGTAACAGTCTGGTTTTCAAAGTACTTCCTAGCACTTGACCACAAGCAGCTTGTCTGGGTCTGTTTCATTCTGTTACATATTTCCTGGACTCATGCATATCTTAATGGTGACACTCTTATTTAGAGGCCCATAAAGTTCAATTTCAGAGCAAAGTCTAAGAAATGACTCCTAGGGAGCCGTAGAACTGAAATATGAGAGTTTTCTGAAAAGAGAAAGCTAATCTATAAAATCAAATTGCTTATTTTCAATGTGGGTTGGTTTGTACCAGTAAACTAATATTTCAACAGTATTTCAGATCCTCATGCAGCCCTTAATGGAAAATTCCTCAGCCCCAGAGAAAAGCCGGAGCCCCAGTCTGTACTCCTGCAGGCACCATCATCACTTTAGCTAACCAAATAGCACTTCAGGCAATGCCATAGCTCAGGAGGCGGAGAGAAGTGGCCTTCTCTAGTCTCGGGTAATAAGTATAGAAACTGTGTGGGGCAGTCACTTTCAGACACGTAAATCAGGTCACCTCCAAGACTGAACACAAGGCAGGAGACGCACAGATTTTCTGCTGGAAGAACAGTGATGTACTCCCCATGTGAGCACAGGGCTGAGAGAAAGGTATAGAGAGGGTCATAGAGGCTCCATAGTTTCTCATACATACGGTTACCTAGAGCTTATTCCCACTATGGTTACAATGTCTAATCAAATGCATGGGGGCTGGAGAGATGGCTTGTTGGCAAAGAGCACTCCAAAGTTGGTTCTCAGCAGCCACATGGTAGCTCAGAACCATCGGTAACTCCAGTTCTGGTGGTTATAATGCCTGCATCTGGCCTCCAAGGGCACTGCATTCACGGTGCACAGACATACCCAGACATAGAATAACAATACATACAAATTTCATTTTTAAATTTTAAATAAATATATATGTACATACAAAATATATGTATACTTTGGTGTATATATATATATATATATATATATATATATATATATATATATATATATATAGAGAGAGAGAGAGAGAGAGAGAGAGAGAGAGAGAGAGAGAGAGATTATAATTATCCCTGAATATAATAATCTTATAAGATTTCCTTTACACAGCAGGGTTTTTTGTTTGTTTGTTTGTTTGTTTGTTTTATCTTAGGTATATGAGAGGTTTTCCTGAACGCCTGCAGAGATCAGAAGGCGGCATCCGATCCCCTAGAACTAGGGTTACAGATATTCATGGGACACTATATGGGGTCTGGAAACTGAACACAGGTCCTCCAGAAGAGCTACTGATGGTCTTAACCAATGAGTCATCCGCTAGCCCCACATGGTACAATTAATGTATTGACTTTCACTGGTGCTACTAACTGAAAACTTGATAATCTGGGGTACCTACCTCAAACCTGTGTGTGTGTGTGTGGGGGGGGTCTAATGATTTTTAAATATTCAACAAAGTTGTTATATACAGTAAACTGAAATATAACTTCAAAAGACCCCAATTTTGTTTTTTGTTTGTTTGTTTGTTTGTTTGTTTTGTTGGGGGTGGGTGTTTGTTTGTTTAAGAGGCCAGTGGAAAAGGACTCTTTATTTGTGAGAGCTCAAGAGCTTCATCCTTAAAACAGGAAGCACACGGACTGCAGCTGAGCAATATTGCGCTAACCCTGGATAAACAAGTTCCGGAAACATAAAAGCTGAATCACCAAGCTAGCTACATTGCTGTTCTGAGGTTAGCACTGTGTTATGAACGGATGGTTGTTCATGAGAAAAAAAAAATGATAAAAACTGGAATTTCTCGGGCATTTATTATCTGTACCATGGTGTCTTCAGTAGTCTCCGCGACTTATTTAATGGTCACAGCAACTCTGTGATGGGCTGATTTCTATTTCAAGAGCTCAGTCCAGATACACACACACAGGCAGCTGGCTTTCCCATATAATACAAGTGCCTTTGGTGCTTCGCCTGAAATTGTTCCTCGTGGCGTGTCTACTTGTGGGAGGATTGTGTCTGAGCCGTGTCCATTTGATGTATAAAATCCAGAGCCACAGAGAACTGTCCTGGAGAAGGTCCACAGCGCAGGCTTTCTGCTCCTGACCTGGCTTATCGAATACCACATGCAGGTCATAAAGCTATTTACCAGGAGCTGTGGGGGTGTGGCCAAGGTCTGCCAAGAGGCTCTAGACTCAATAAAACAAAACAAAACAAAACAAAACAAAAAAACCTGCCATGGCCTATGTTCAAGATATTTTAACCTTTCTGGACTTCAGTTCCGCCGTGCAAGAATGGAAAACATTTGGCCAGTCAATCAAGCAGGTAATCGTCTCAGTAAGTGATGTTCTGGTGTTTAAGAGGAGTGTTTTATCAGCTTCGCAGAGGAAGTTAGGAGGATGTCTGCCCTCGATAGCCCTGTGACATCCCTATTGGACACCCTCCCCCGCACCCAGGGAATTCTGATGACATTGATAAGCCTGCTGGTCTGTCTGGCATGAATTACTTTAGCAGGAGAGTGGGAGGTCAGGTGAATATTTCAAAACTGGGACCATGATTACCCCTGGCAAGATGCTGTGTCTTGAGGATGTTTGTGTCCTGTGGTGGTGAGAGCCCCTTTTGATAGCAAAGAAAGGGGCTCTGGTCTCTTGATGACTGCCTTATCCTGCAGCAATCTCTATTTACCTGGATCTCCTGGATTCCTGTCAGTGGAGCCAATTGTCCCAGAAGAGACTAAACATCGAGCGCCACTGTGACTCTGATCTGGCTTCATGGTGGACATTCAGAATAAAATAAACAGGCAAAACACAATGGATTGCTGTGACCCTTTGACCTTCTTGCTGCATTTTCTAAGCAGGAAGATTTCCTAGCTCTTCACAGGAAGTACTGCTTTCTCACCCAACAAGTTTCCCCATTCTCTCGTTCCTATCAACAAACACACAACAGCCTCTCTCGTCACTTCACACCCTCACTGCTCCCAGAGCCCACTACGGTTTGGGGGCTCCAAGTTAATGCCTGGGAAAACAACTGAAAGTGCACTCTTTTCAGGATGGTTCCCTTGTCTCTTTTCCATATGGACAATGCTTCCAGGTGGGACACTCTAGACTTGCTTTTAACACAAGGCTCTTTGTCAGCACCTTCATTCACAAAGATATCACATAAGTAAAAATGGGAAAATCTGCAGACCTCCCAAAAACATTAAATACAAGAAATGACAACATAGTAGATGAAGAAAAAAAAAAAAAAAGATCTAAGGAGTATTTAGATGTTTGATATTCTGTGCACATGTTATTAATATATAAATGTGTATGTATGTTGTGTGTGCATCTCATATTTACGTATCATATATTATGGAAGCATCATGTATGTGATAAATATATATATATATCCATCATATATGAAAGATATCATCATAATCCATTGGGGAAAAGGTCAAATAAGGCAATGTTCACAGTAGGCAAGTTACAGAACCAACCCTGATACCCATCAGAAAATGATGGATACTGTGAACATGGTAAGTACATACAGTAGAGTATTACTAAGTCATAAAGAATGAAATGATGTCATTTTCAGGAAAACAAATGACCCTGAAGATCATGTTATATGGAACAGACCAGATTCAGACAAGCACCATGTTTCCTATCATTTGCATAATCCAGATGTTTAAAGATGACCTGAAGTAGAAGGGGACCACCAGCTGAAGGGGAGAAGAGAAGAGCAGGGAAGATGGGTATGGTAAAAGTATATTATATACGTGAGTGGAGTATTATAATAAAATGTATTATTAAGCACAATTAAAATAGAATGTATAAATTAAGTTAAAAAATTAGAGATAGAAAAAAAAAAAAAAGATGGAGTCAGGAATATCTCACCCCATCAGTGAGGTGCCAATGAAACAAATAAGTGCCAAGTTCAGGGTCTTGCACTTGTATAAAATCCGGGTGCAGGTGCAGTGTGATGTGCACCTGTAATCACAACACTCAGGATGCAGAGGCTGGAGGATGCCTGGGGCTTCCTGCCCAGTTAGGCTAGAAAAATCAGTGAGCTGCAAGTCCAGTGAGAGACTGCATTTCAGAAAAAAATAGAGGAATGCACCTGGCTTTGACTTCTGGACTTCATGAGTACCAGCACCTACCTGCATACCACACACACACACAAATATACCACATACACCACACACACACACGCACATATCACATACACACATACACACATATATATATACACACCACACACACATACACTCACACACCACGTACACACAGCTCACATAGACACATACATCAGATACCACACTCACACACACACATAAATATACCACGTACACACATACATACACACACCACATACACCACACACACACACACACACACACACATCATATACACACATATACACACATATACACACCACACACATATACACTCACACACCATGCACACACACCTCACACAGACACCTACATCACACACCACACACACACATACCCCACCATGCATATATACACCACACACACGCATATATATATACACACACACACACACACACCACATACACACACCTCACACAGACACATATATCACACACACATACGAACACACACACACACACACACACACACCTTTTTTTTTAGAAATTTCTCCTTTTTTAAAGATTTCTTTATTATTTGTACAGTACTCTGCCTGCATGTAATATGGGCACCAGATCTCATTATAGATGGCCGTGAGCCACCGTGTGGTTGCTGGGAATTGAACTCAGGACCTCTGGAAGAACAGGCAGTGCTCTTAACCTCTAAGCCACATCTCTCCAGCCCCCAGTAATGTGGTCATGTGCGAAGGAACACGGTGTGATCAAGAGTTCAATACAGAGGTTGGCTCTGGGAAAGTAATTTTTATACAAAAAGGAGAAGGATCCAAAAAGGGTGACAATAAAAAAAAAAAATCCCACATGAAGGGATGTTGTGAGAGTCACTGATTGTTGCCATGTAATCACATGCTCTGCCAATTTCCCCTGTCCTAGAAAACATGACACTGCAAAACCTCCGAAATAGCCAGATGGGCCAGCAAAAGCATTTCAAGTGGAACAGTACCCAGTCCTCCTACAAGGAAACAGGAGGTGCTACATGAGAAGCAGAAGAGAAAATGCAAACGGGCAGCCATGCTCCAAGGACAGAGGGCAGCTGTGCCCTAAAGCTCCCTCACTTCTCCCAGGAGTCTCCTCTATTTCAAACCTGAGCGCCATGTCACCTGGAAACAAGTGACATGGAAGCAGCTTCCTGCCCAAAGGCTATTCCAGAATCTCAAAGGTCACAAGTGAACAAATGACACCCTTAAAGAGTCTCCATCTAAGGTGTATGCTCCTCGATCTAAAACATGATCAACTGTGCATGCATGTGTGCACGCGCATGTGTGTGTGTGCGCGCGCGCGCGCGAGTGTGTGAGTGTGTGCATGCGCATGTGTGTGTGTGCGCGCGCGCGCGCATGAGTGTGTGCGCGCGTGTGTGAGTGTGTATGGGCATGCTTAGCATACGTGTGCATGTGTGTAGAGGCAAGAAGACATCCCCAGCTCTTATCCTCAGGCGTTATCCACCTGGCCTGGAGCTCAGCATTTTGGCTACATTAGCTGGCCAGCAAGCTCCGGAGAGCCTGCCCTACCTGCCCCTGCCTCCCCATCACTTGGATCACAAGCACACTAATATGCCATCTTTTTTTCTTTAACATGAGTTTCAGGGCTCAAACTTGGATCATCATGCCTACAAGGCAAATACTAAAATGACAGAGCCACCTTCCCAGCCCAAAATAAAGTGAACATTAGTTTTAAATCATCTTTTCTTTTTCCTATAACCTCCCAGTTCAGATTATTTTTGGGTTTTTTTTTTTTTTTTCAATAAGCATTTTACTCACTGAGTTCTCAGGAAGCATGAGCTTTCTTTAAAAGATCGCTCACCTGCCAATCTCTATATCCCCAATTCTTCCTATGGCTTCTCATTGCAAGCTCCAAAAGACAGAAGAGTAAAATGAAGTTGTTCAAGACAGGCATGGTACCCACACCTTTAATCCTAGCACCTAGTAGGCAGAAGCTGATAGATCTCTGTGATATCGAGGCCAAGCTCATCTACACAGTGAGTACGGTATAGCCAGAGTTATGTAGAGAAATCTTGGAGAGAGGAGAGAGAGACAGACAGACAGACAGACAGAGACACAGAGAGAAAGAGATAGAGACAGAAACAGACAGGCACAGACACAGAGAGACATAGAGACAAAGACAGCGAGACAGACAGAGACAGAGAGAGGCGGAAGGAGAGAAAAGAAAAGGAAAGAAGGGGAAGAAAGGAAAAGAAAAGAAAAAAGAAGAGAAGAGACCCAGCAACTCTGGTGAGGACTGCCAAGACCATGCCAAAGATCACCTTCTCTAAAGTTGCATACACTACTTAGTATTTCTTACCATGTTATATCTATGTGCCAAAGCTCTTGAGCCAGAGGCTTTGCTAAACAACAACAAAAACAAACAAACAAAACAAAGAGAAATCAGTACCATGCCAGAGGATGAGACTCGGAAAACAGCTCTGTTCTTTACGTGTGCCAAGTAGCAAATAGGTTGGCGCTGGTAAGAAGAACACAATGTCCCCTGGAAAAGAGGAGGAGCATAAAGGTAGCAGTGGGCAACGGGTGCCGTGGGCAATGGGTGCCGTGGGCAATGGGTGCTGTGGGCAATGGGTGCCGTGGGCAATGGGTGCCATGGGCAATGGGTGCCGTGGGCAACGGGTGCCGTGGGCCATGGGTGCCGTGGGCAATGGGTGCCGTGGGCAATGGGTGCTGTGGGCAATGGGTGCCGTGGGCAATGGGTGCCGTGGCCACGGAGTTTCTCAAGCTGCAAATGAAAACAAATGCATGTAAAGGAGCTGAGGGGAGAGATGCAACATCCCAGAATGAGTCTGAGTTCTTTAATAAAAACGACTTTAATCAAAAGCCCATAGACAGCTAAATGACGGGAAATATGCACCTCTATGCCTTAAATCGAAAAAACAATTAAGAAAGCATCCACCTGGAAGCATCAGATTCTCCAAACACCTCTGAGGGGAGAACGTCAAACAGTGCACCTGGGAGACAGGATGGGCTTGGGTCCCCAGATAGTCTCATGGTACGTCCAAAACAGTTATATAGATTACTCCAAGAAATAGCAGAAGTTCTGTGGGCCTGAAACTCTACCCGTACTCATAGTGTGTGGAATAAGCCTTCACTGAGGTGGGGGCATCTCAAATAAACAGCCACTGAAGGAGTCTCTTGCACTGCAAATCACTTCCTGTTCTGGATACCCAGGCATCACTGGCTACACTATGCTCCCTTCTGCATGTTTACTCAGCCCCGTTTATTTTTTCAGATTACTGGATAACTGTGCAAATGCAAGATGAAACAGAGCTCGCACTCTGAGCTGAGAAGGAAAACGGAAACACATGCATTCAGCATAGACATCCATTCCAAACCTGTGCAGCTAAGAAACTCAACTTTAGAAAGAGCAGGCAAGTAAACTGCCATGTTACAATGAGCGAAGAGTGGAGCCAGGCGTGCCTGGGCCCCGACCCACTGGGCTGGGTGAAGTATGCTGTGGGCGTGGCTATAGTCTCCACATCTTTCCCAGTTTCTTTCTGCTTGCCTTCTACTTCAGCATCCAATGGAGCTTTCCCAGCAAGCATAGGTCCTGATGAGCTCCAAATAAACGCAACTCGAGACGTCCTCAGCTCTGACCACAGCAAGAACCTCTTCCGCCTCTAAATCCCTGACACCTGAAAGCAACTGTGGGGCCTGCTGATGAGCACATCTTGACCGCTAAAGCATGCAGGGCCACATGTGATCGCCGAGTAATGACAGGCAGGGGCCGGTGAGCGGTCCTGTCAGTCTTCTGAACACATGGGTCTAAGATATATTCCAAAAGGCTCCGATATGTCTTGTCCCTAGATGTGGCCTCTGACTTTCCTTCCTTGCCCATTTCAGCCCACTTAGCGCTCCCACTTCTTGGGACTTCGGTGATGTGTAAGCCTCTTCCACACAAGTCTCTTTGGAGCACATTCTGGAGAGCAGAAATGTGATCCAAAGCAAGAATGAACCGGGCAGCAATCTGGGCCCTGGTGCAATCTGCTTTGTCACTCAAGCCATATGAATCAGCAGATTCAATGGTGACTCATGGGACACAAAAACATACCTCACCTGTTGGCAATTCAGCTAAGCTGCCTTGCCTCGGTCTCCCAAAGCTCCCAGAATGGTAGGCTCAGGGACAGAGGTGGGCATAAGTGTAGTGCTATGGGACCCTCTTATCAGTGACCTGGCCACCATCACTGCTCAGCACCCAAACCAAAGAATAGCAGACTCACAGACTCTTATAGCAAGGAGGTGAGTCAGCCCTTTGTGAAAGGTTGTTCACAGAAGAACTCTCCACCCAGGAGAGGAGGTAGCAACTCATGTTATTAGGACTGATACCTCATTCAAATCCAAGGGTGCCATCTCTACCCATGGTACCTCTTCAAGCACCTCTGCCTGAGAACTGCCTAATCTACTTCATGGTACTTTGCAACATTACTTCAGGCCAGGAGGTGTGTCAAAGGAGGGACACCAATGAGTGTACAGCTGAGACACTAGCTGTCTTACTTACAGTCTTATGACAGTAAGTCAGCTCTCATAAATTGCAAAACACCTTTGATACACATCACCTACAAAACATTACAGCTCACTAGCACACTGTATGGCTTGGGTGTTGGCTGTCACTGCTCCGTATCATGAGAAAGACATCCAGTGAGGCTGGGGGATGGCTCAATCGGTAAAGGGCTTGTCACGTATACATGAGGACCTTAGTTCAATCACCAGCACTCGTGTAAAAGAAAGTCAGGCATATTAATGTGTGCCTATAATCCAGCCCTGGGGTGAAAAGGACAGAAGGAACACTGGAGCTGGATGGCCAGGCAGTCTAGCTGAAGCAAAAATCTCCAAGTTCATGAAAGAGCCTGTCTCAAACAATCAGGCTGAGAGCAAGTGAGGAAATCACTTGACATCCACCTCTACTTTTTCCCACATATGCACCCATACATAGTTGCATTGACATGCAAACATGTACACATGCCTGTGCACATACATGCACATCCAAACACACAGAAACAGAGAGAGGGTGAGTATCACATAGTGAAAATGATAAAAATGCAAAACTCAAGGTACCACGTCTAGTGACTGCCTATGATTTTCCACACCATCATTAACTGAGTCAAGAAATCCCTAGTCAAGCCGTTGTTTGCCAAGGGTTATCTGGAATTTTATATAGCCCACATCATTCAAGGGCATGCAGCTGAATCAAAGGATGAAATACTCAAGTCGAGGCTCAGTCCACAAACTGGCTCAGAGAAACATCCTGCTATTCCAGGGTCAGAGCCAAAGTCGGGTCTAAACTGGATTGTAGGTTAGTCTAGTAGCTGGTAGAAAGCGTCCCTGTTGGTGAAGCCCCCAGGCTCCCTTCCCTCCTTTCCGTTAGAGACCTCACTGCTTCTGACCTCACCCCTGCGGTAGTGCTGGTCATTGCGCAGGATAGATCACGTCCTTGCTCCCTAGATTGGCTCTGATATGACTATGCAGGTGATCCTCTCAGGAGAATTGAGGTAAAGTTTCATCACTCTTAAGAAGAAGCGCGTGCAGCACCGTGGACTTGATGATCTTGAGAGAAGGCTGAACAGCAAGAAAAACCCACAAACCCACAAACACCCTGTGGGGTGAATTGGGATTGTATTAGCGTGGACTCCTGGGTTCTAAAATGTGTGTGGTTGTTCATATGCTCGTGTTACTGTAGCCATAGTTACTGGTACCCATGGGTACACTGATAGATGTGTGTGTCTGCTCTCAGTTACTCTACTCACTGACCTGACAAGAGGCTGCCTAATGGAAGGTAGGTTTTATTTTGGCTCGCACCAAAGGGTGACATAGCCCTTTGTAACTTGATGACAAGATGACAGCCAGAGAGGATCACAACCTCAAAGCCATGGGAGTGGAAGCTTCCTCCTGTCTGTATGGATCAGGAAGCGGAGAGAGAAGGAATGCCGGTGGCATAGCTTTCTCCTTCTCCCCTTTCCCCTTTTTATTCACTCCAGGAGCCCAGCGGATGAGATGATGCTACCTATGTTCAAGCTGAATCTCCCTTAAAAACCTCTCAAGAAGAGACTTGATACCCTATGAGCATATACCGGAGATGAGGTCCCCCTCATACACAGTCATAGGGCAGGGGACTAAGGGGAAAATGGGAGGGAGGGAGGAATGGGAGGATACAAGGGATGGGCTAACAACTGAGATGTAATATGAATAAATTAATAAAATATATATATTTTTTTTAAAAAACTCTCTGGAGATTCCTTGAAAGACACTCCCAAAAGTGTATCCCAGATAATCCCAACGTAATTAAGTTGACAACGAAGATGAAATATAACAGAATGAGCCAGGTAGTGGTGGCGTGCGCCTTGAATCCCAGCACCTAGGAGGCAGAGGCAGGCGTATCTCTGAGTTCGAGCCCAGCCTGGTCTACAAAGCCAGGCAAGGCTACACACAGACAGAAACCCTGTCTTGAAAAACAACAAAAACCAAGACAAACAAACAAACAAACAAACAAACAAAAAACAAAAAAAAATTCTGAATTTAGATGTTTGTTGTTTTGTTGGGGTTTTGGTTTTGTTTGTTTGTTTGTTTTCAAGATGGTTTCTTTATGCAGCCTTGGCTGTTCTGGACTTCCTTTGTATGCAGGCTGCCCTTGAACTCATGAACTTAGATGTTAAGACTTTCCCTCCATCCTCCATCATTCTCATTGTCTCAGAGCATACTGTGACCCAAGGGAAGCTTAGACCCACCCTCGTTTCAATTTAACACAGTCTTCTGTCTTCAGCTTGTAAAGCACGAGAGATTTCCAGGAACTCAAACCCTGATTCAGAAAGTGCAAGTGCTCTCCCAGTCTCATTTCTTGCACGTCTGCTTCTAAGACCTTGGCCCAAACACAAACATTTCTCTCCGTCTGAGGCCTCCTTGTGCTGGCTCCTAGACACTGACTTTTCAAGCTCCCAAGGCAATTAAGGGGCACTAAATTCTGAATTAGACACGCTGCCTTTCCAGCTCTCATTCTTCCGCAGAAAAAGGGGTTACTGAGCAAGAGCCCCTGCAGGAATAAAGGACACAGACACACCAGCTGCCATGAAGGAGACGTAAATCTGCGGCTTAGAAGCCAAAGAGTAAATATCAAGGCGACCTGGCACGTCAATGGGCTCTTGAGACCTTACCCCCAGCAGACCAAACACAGCGTTCAGAGTCCAAGGAGTCTGACCACCATCTGAAACAGCAATAGAAAGAGACTGACCCGCCTAGCACTTTAATCCACGAGGGCCCCTGCAACAGTTCTATTTATCTACCTGAAAAGGCTTCTTAGCACATTGGTTCTCAACCTGTGAGTCCCAACCCCTTTGGGGCCCAACAGACCTGTCACAGGGCTTGCATGTCAGATCTCCTGCACATCAGACGTTTACGTTCCGATTCATAACAGTAGCAAAATTACAGTCATAAAGTAGCAACAGAAAGAATTTTATGATTAAGGGGTCACCCCAACACAAGGAGCTCTATTAAAGGGTCACAGCAGTAGCACTAGGAAGGATGGGAGCCACTGCCTTAGCAAAAAGCCATGGATGGCAGCCATGATGCAAAGGCAATCACGGGGGCAGGACCAGCCTAAAACATGCACCCTTGGGTGTGGCCCTTACAGCTTTGCCAGGCAGGCAACTGCTGTGCAGACAGACATGAAATCATGACTCCAGATCTTGCTTAAGGTCACTCTATGGTCATCCAAAAGAGTTCACTTGGGAGGACACTGTTGAGACCAGGGCAGAGCGTGGTCATATAGTATTTGGAAGCATGGGGTTCAATCCTCAGCACCATTAGGAAAGAAAAAGTGACAAAAGTGACAGAGCAGAAAAGAATTAAATCACTCCAAGAACTGAGAGACAAAGCAACCCCAGTCCACCAGACACTCAGCACCCCACTTAGTACAGATTTTATAATACTATGTTCTGCTTTGATCTCTTTCATTTGTGCAATCATTTGTGTGTGCTCAAAATTCCTAAAGATCATAGAGAACATGAAAAAATAATTTAAAATGAAATAGTATACTATATCCTATGATAAAGTACCAAAACACAGCATACTGTGTATTCTTTGGTCCTCTCTCAGTTCTAACGTCACTCTGGCTTGTCATTCAGCGCAGCGATAGCCACTCTGCTTGCAATAAATTCAAAATTCATATGTCTGCCCTGAGTCAAGGCATTAGGAGCATTTAGTTGCAAGCTTTGGTTTTTAAATTGGATTTAGACTTATCTATTTCAGTCTTAAGAATTAAGCTACGTTCAGAAAAATCTTCCTGTCATCACACGGTGGGGGACTGAGGGGCACCCTCCTTGTAAAACCACTAGCACCATCTGCCAGAGATGGAGAGTGACACAGATGAGTGATTGAAGAAAGGAGGAATCGTCTTCCGAATATCTTGTGTAGGGGCTCACAAGATGCCTCAGTGGATAAGGGACTTGCTGCCAAGTCTGACAACCTGAGTCTCATCCCTGGAACCCAAGTGTTGGAAGGAGAGAACCAACTCCCACACGTTGTCATCTGAAATTTACACACACACACACACACACACACACACACACACACCCTCATGCACAGATAGAGGGAGTAATTAATCAATAATATCTAGAGCCATGATCTAGCAATTCTCTAGTCTTCTTGCCTTAAAAACATTTCCAGTCTAGGGCTCCAGACGTCTTTCACTCATTCAAGGGAGAAACGAAAGAAAAGTTATCATACCGCTGATGCTGAAAAAAATGAAGGGTCGCCCTTAAAAAATGGACGTAGATTTCCTGAGATCAGGAAGTGACAAATATGAAGTGGGTTTACTAACACACGCCTACAATCGCAGAGGTTGGGACGTTGAAGCAAGAGACCTTGAGTGCTGATGTCAGCCTGAGCTAAGCAGTTAGTTCAAGATTGGCCTGGGTTCCATAGCAAGATGCCATCTCAAAACAAAAACAAAACTGACAACAAAAGAAATCAACTCTTCAAGGAAAAAATATTTATTTAAAATTTAGAAAATCAGGCTAGAGGATAGCTTAGTGTAGCACACTTGCCTATCATGTGCAAGGCCCTAAGTTCAAATCCCAGTGCAACAACAGTGATGACAATGATGATGACAAAGACAATGATGATGAATGAAAATGAAGAAAAATCAATAAAAGCACAAGGAGGAAAATTAAAATTACCCAAATTTCACAACTCAGGCAAAACCGAGTTGTCACAGTAAACATTTTTGGCATAGCCAAAAATTTCACACACAAACTG
The DNA here is from genome assembly GCF_903995435.1 of Acomys russatus. Classification (NCBI taxonomy): domain Eukaryota; kingdom Metazoa; phylum Chordata; class Mammalia; order Rodentia; family Muridae; genus Acomys; species Acomys russatus. Next base: position 36,346,056 of record NC_067152.1, on the reverse strand, counting down.
GTTACCATGCATGCTCACACAGATGTAGAATATTCTAGAATCTCAACCATATACAGTTGTTCATATAGTGCTCTTAGCCATTCACATTTTATTGCCAATAATTTCTGTAGACATTCATTGTCTTTCTATAAAGTTTTATTAGTTGAAAAACAGTCCAAGATGTTATAAAACCCAGTTGTGATCAAAACATACTTATTTGTGCTTGTTAAGTAACCAATTACATAGCAGGCATGCATTAGTGCTGTGTGACATATGTCTGGCCCCTTAAAAGAACAAGTTGAAGAGTAAAATTCCCAGTCACTCAGCTTTATGCAAACTGAAGTCAACTCACTTCAAAAATGTTCTGCTCTGAACAGACAGAGAGCTCAAAACCTGGGCTGCAGCAGGCTATTCCTCCCCAAAACAAGTCGGAGAATAAAAGACCCCTCTAGACGGGAGGCCCCGCTAGTCTCCAGAGAAACAGACCGGGATAATTTTCAGAACATACAAAATCACGTATCTAAGTGTCCCGCTGTTTCCTGAGGGCTTAGCCTCCTGTGAAATCCTAGTGACACAAAAAATGACTAAGCCACAGTCATTCCTCTCAGGCACCTCAGGGCCTCTCAGTGTGACTCAGAGTCAACACTGATGTCTGGATCCTCGAGTCCATGAAAACCTGGGTGAGGAGTGTGGACAAGACAACGGCATAAAAGTCAGCCAAGGGTGTAACAGCAGTCACATCTGCCAAAGAGACTTTTTTGTTTGTTTGTTTCTTATCCTATATTTAAATGTATTAATACATGCTCTGTCATTTCATTTGCCTGCTATGATGTCATTATATTTTTTAAACTCTATTAAATCCTTATAGCGTGCATGCACCAGGCTAGGTAATATGAATACCAAATGAAAGAGACATGACCTCCGTTGTCCGCACGCACACACATTTTACTGTGCATTATAGACATAGGGCAAGCAATTAAATTAGGAGAAAAATGTAAACAAAGCCAGGAGAGAAGCCAAGAAATAGCCAGGTGAGGGCATTTCACGGTGGATTGCTAGGAGAGTATATGAGGAAGTGAGGGTAGGTGGTAATCTTGAACGTCAACTTGGTGGAATTTAGAACCACCATAGAAACAGACTACTGGGGCTATCTTTGAGGGAGTTCCCGAACTGGGCTAATTTAGGCGGGAAGACACGTGCTAGACGTGGTGAGCATTACTCCATGGGCTGGGGTCCTGGCCTGACATAAAAAGGACAAACGGAGGCTGGAGAGATGGTTCAGCTGTCAAGAGCTTATACTAGCAATAGACTAGAGTTGGGTTCCCAGCACCCACTTCAGGCAGCTACAGCTACCTATAACTCCAGCTCCAAGACTGCTGATGCCCTCTTCTGGCCGCCTCAGGCACCTTCACATACCCACACTCATATACAAGCCATTTTTTGAAAAAATAAATCTTTTTTTTTTCTTTTTTTGTTTTTTGGTTTGTTGTTGTTGTTTTGTTTTTTGAGACAAGGTTTTTTCTGTGTAGCCTTGGCTATCCTAGATTTCCCTTCGTAGACCAGGCTGGCCTCGAACTCACAGCGATCCGCCTGCCTCTGCCTCCCGAGTGCTGGGATCAAAGGTGTGCGCCACCGCGCGCGACATTAAGAGGAGAGAGAAAGCAGAGCGCTAGCGTTCATCTTCCTCGGCTCTCTGAAGTACAGATGCAACGGAAGGAGCCGCCTCCCTCTCCTACTGCCTTGCCTCCGCCAGCACAGTGGACTGTTCTCCTCCAGGCATTTTGTCACAGGAAGGGGAAACTTAACTAAACAGCTAGGGTAGGGAGGGAGTGGGGGTTGAGGAGACATTCTAGTTCAGGACCGGCACAAGCACAAATGCAAAACGTATGTGTGACGCTGTATGTAAAATCTAGGCAGAGCGCCCCAAGAAATTAAAGTAGACGCAAGCAGACAGAGCCATCAGCCCCAGGTGAGTGTGAGCCAACAGCGATGGTCTACTTCACACGGAGGACCGTACTTCATACTTCATCGCGGACACGACAGGCGTGCAATAAAACCTCACACATCACTCATCACAAATCAAATGACTTCATCCTCTACACATTCTCCCGGTCGGAGGCCAGGCCTTCTACCAGGCTGCAGATTCATCCACCGTAGGAAAGGTGCCTGAACACTTTCCCCTCCCTCAAGGCTGAAACATCTATCCTCCTTGCCAGAAAGATTTTAGAACCTTTCACCCTCTCTAGTACCACCAAGTCCCTCTTGCTTGGTGTACCTCTACCAGCAAGCTAGGCTCTTGTACTTTCCATTAAAATAACAACCTTTACCAGCCAGGCCCTAATGGCACTCAACTGTAGTCCCAGCCCTAGGAGGGGGTGGAGCTGAAGCAGGAGGACCCCAAGTTCAAGGCTAGCCTGTGCTCATAGCAAGTTCCTTTATATAATAATAATAATAATAATAATAATAATAATAATAATAATAATAATAATAATAATAATAATAATATATATATATATATATATAATTATTATTATATTAAAATATTATAATAAAAACAAGACAAAATAAAAGCTTCACTTAATCCTCTCCACACACACACATAAACCCTACAAATAGGCATCAAAATCTTACCATGAGAAAGAAATGGGGGCCCATTTCCGGCCCCCCTCCCAGAGAACCTGCAACAGGACACAGATAGACAATACCTTTGTTTTAGCCTCGACAGTCTACAAAGCCCCAAAACAATAAGTGAATATTCTTTAGATTTGTACAGTTGTGTCAGTATAACACCAGGGTGATAGCAAAGGAAACAGAACAAAACAAGAAACACTCTGAAGGCCCTGCCACAGGCAGCCATGCCTTTAAAAACAGTGCCTTCCGCTAAAACCCGGTTTTCTCAGCTCGCTGACTGCGCCTTCTCGGGCTCCTAGGATGGAGCGTGCTCTGCTCCACACTCAATTTACCAGCCCCTCCCTCTTTTCCTACTTCCTTACAGTTTGCCATAGCTACAGATTCCAACGTTAGAGGGTGGCTTCATATTAAACCTTCAACCTGGACCATGTTTTGATAAGACTGCTCAAATCACAGCAATTCCCCCTCAGCGATCTCAGGTAGGTCAATACATCCCATTGCAACTTGTATTTGCATGTGGGGTGTGTGTGTGTGTGTGTGTGTGTGTGTGTGTGTGTGTGTGTGTGTGTGTGTGTGTGTGATATACATCTGCATACATGTGACTGCAGGTAGGCTGGCCCACATCTGTGCATTTGAAGACCATAAGTTGACACCAGGTAGTGCTTTCTACTACTGCTTTCCATCTTGAGGGTCTCACCATTCTGGCCACAATGACTGGACAGAAAGTCCCCAGGATCCTCATTCCCCTGCCCACTTTCCTCCACTGCTTTTGCTAATGCTCTGTTCAGCAGCAGTATCACCACCATCACCATCCTTTTCCTGAGCTCCTACAGCGTCCTCTTAATTGGTCTCTGCCCCCTTCTCTTTCATCTCCCTCTGCCCTGCGCATCAGAACGCAAGAGTAATTATCCAGTGGAAACCGTATAAAGATGTTCCTGCGTGGATTTCCCACCGAAGTTGAAGTGAAAGAAATGCCTTTCTTGCATCAGGCTATAGAGACCTTTGTGGTCTTACTCTTGCCTGTTTTCCTGATTCCATTCAAGTCTCTCTTAAATGCTCTGTGTGTTAATTATCCTCTCAGTTCCAGCGCCCTTAATCCAGCAAGCTGACATGTCTCAAGGACTCTCTGCAAACTGTTTACCTAAAACACTCTCCTTCCCATTTTTTCTTCCTAACGCCCCCTCGTCTTCTAGGCTGCAGTTATGAAATGTCATAGTCAGCAAGAATCGTACTCATCAGCCCGTGCACAGTGAGTCTGCCCTTCTACTCTCCATGCCAGAGCCCTGTCTGTTGACTCCTTTCCACAACAGTTTGTAAGCGTGTTGGCTCTTTGTCTGTGTAGATGCTCTGATGGTGGCCGGCACTGGAAACGGAGTTGGTTTTGTGGAAGCACAAACAGTGACTCACTGACTCCTTTATTCTTAAGTCCTGAAAGAGAATGATTGGCCCATGGGTAGATGCCAAATGCCTTTAGCTGGCAGGATAACAGGTCAAAATGGAGGACAAGATTGGACATTGGGAGAGAGATTGAGAGACTCTGGCACAGACTGAAGTGAGACAAATAAGAAGCCTGAACTTAACAAGTAACAGCAGACCCTGAGAGAAGGGAACATCAAGTTATACAGAAAAGGTCTTTCTAAGAAAAACCTGGAAACAACATCTTAAGAGAAGCAAATCTGGCAAGACGGAGAAGGATGTGTCAGACAGAAGTAGGCTGAGCCCGAGGGTCCAACCAGCTGGAGGACCACACCACCAAGCAACTCTATTCTAGCTTTAAGAGTCAACAAAAGTTTGATACACAAACAAAACTTTAGAGTTTATTATTATTAATCATGCTATCAACCCACATGCATTAACATTTTTATAGCACAGAGCTTCCAGGATACTCGGATTGCCAGGCCAAAACACCAAACTCTAACTCCATTGTTCAGTAGTCAATGCAGCAGCATTACCCTCCTGTCCAAGTGCAGATCAATACACAATGGAAGGAAGCGTGCCACAATGGTATAGCAAGCTCCATGGCGGGAGCAGCAGTCCTCCCACTTCCCCCACCCCCCGCCCCCAGATTATCTCAAGCCTTCCTGGATAGAGATGGCCCACTTCCTGACAAACACCCAGCCATGCGTTCCACAGGGCTGGGATCCTCACAAAGCTGACCTATCCGATTTAAGCGTTCCACGCAATAACCATTCAGGATTTCTCCCTGAAATGTACCGGAATGCAGACTAACAGTGTCAAACCCCTTCCTGAGACTAAGAACCACAGATGGAAAATTCTCAATATTTTCTCCCTATAGGGTGGCCCCCCCTTTTTTTTTTCTTGTCTAGTGTGCAGATAGGAAGAACTAACTAGCTGAGCGACATTTAACTCCAAGTAAAGCAGTAAGCCAGAAAGGCAGGACGGATCCGCAGTTTGAGTTGTTACCTCCTTTTATTATAACCCATGAAACGTACCACCATGCACAACTCTGCCGCCTTCACATTTTCCCACAGTAGAATGCACCTCAATAAGCAGGTGGTGAACCAGAGTTCACTCGCTAGTAAGAGGGTTTAAAACTAAATATTTTCACATAGGCACATAGTTCCAATCGATTCTCATCCTTGTTTATTCTCTGTGGCTGTGCTAAACATCATGACCACAGGTAACTTGGGGTGGAGGGGATTTCGTCTCACAGCTTACAGTCCATCACCAAGGGAAGACAAGGCAGGGACTCAAGACAAGAACCTGAGGGCAGGAGAGAAGCCCACTGCTTACTGGCTTGCTCCTCAGGCTCACTTCAGGTGCATTTTAGTCCTCCTAGGACCAACTACCCAGGGGTGGCACTGTTCACAGTGGGCTGGAAGCTCCTGGGTCACCATTCATCAGGAAAATGCTCCCTCACCCTCCCCACACCCCCGCCCCAGACTTGCCAATCTGATGGAAGCATTTTTCTCAACTGAAGTTCCCTCTTTCCAAAGGACCCTAGTTCATGTCAAGTTGACCCAAAAAAACAAGCCAAAACAAAATATCAGCCAGCAGATTACATACCCTGCACCAGCCCAGGTACATGGAAGGGGCAGGGGACTGGGCGGACATTTAAGAAGATAGCTCAGTGGGCAGAGCGCTTGCTATGATCTGAGTTCAGACCCTCATCATCCATGTAAAAAGCTAGGAGTCAAGTCTGTAACCATGACACCAAGGTGGTGATGACGTGAGGTTCCTAGCCAGCCAGTCTAGCTGAATCAATGAACCTAAGGCGGAGGTCAACTAAGTAAGACACATGACATCAATCTCTGACCTACACACACACACACACACACACACACACACACACACACACACACACACACGCACACACACATGCACACACAAACACATGCATGTACAGCTTTGTGTTTGAGGTGATTATTTCCGTTACGTCAGCTGGGATGCTGAGGAAGACAGGATGAAGATGCCTTTCTGCATGTGCATGATCCTGTCACTCTCACATACCCAGATCGTAGCATGAAATCATTCCACGTGGCTAACCTCTGGAACATCTGCCTATCATTCACTCATCCGGGGGTTCAACTACTCAATAAATATTAGTGGAGCCGCTGTGCTCCCCGGGCTCTGTAGAAGTCTGAAAAACTAGGCAAAACATTTTCCTTTCTCTTGAAGTAAAGACAGAATCTCGCAGAAAATATATAAAGTAAGAATAAGCAGTGATTAGGGGCTTATAATGGGAACGCACTATGCCAAATACACAAGCACGAACTCATTGGAGCTTTGTGAAAATTATAGAACCAACCACTGCAGCATACAGCCTATGGAGAAGGAAACGGAGAGCTCAAGAAGATATCTGAGAAGGAGATGTTTTAGAATCAAGGAATGGGAGAAAAGACCAACTCGACACTCTGTATCTTATTACTAAGTAAAGGGGTCACATGTTTAATCATCAAAACAAACATCCTTTTGTAAAGAAAGACAATGTGAAAAATCACAACCGTTGCATGGCATTTAAATAGTTAGTAGTCAACAGAATGGTTTTGCAGTACCAGGAAACCTATACAGTTCAAATGTTTTTGAAGTTATTCTAAATACGAAACTCTATTAGATGCATTAAGATATACCTTGCATTGAATGTACATCTTCTGGGTACTTAAAAGTAAAAAAAAAAAAAAAGAGGGAAAACTTCTCAGTTATCAGAACATTACAAAATAACACAAGCTGGATAATTTTTCTTGGCACCAATTCATATCCTTCAAGTCACTGCAATGCTTCTAAACACTGAGCCCCACAGACGGCAGCTTGGAATTCAGCCCAAACAGCTGGTGCAACTGGCAGTCAGCAGGGGCAGAGGTGTCAAATACGTCTCCCTCCGCCACCTAACGTATGAATGGCTCAGCCAACCTTGACCGTGCAGATTTAATCAGCAAGCAGGCACCATGTACAGTGCTGGTGAAAAGCAAGAAGGCAGGCGTGTCCAATCACCGAAGAGAGATTGTGTTTGTTGTACTTTGCATCTTACACACTGAGAGACAATACTGGATGCTGGCAGTCACTGCCTGAGTCCCTAAGACCCTGCGGCTATTAGCGCCCCACTGGCTCGGTGGATAAGAGCCCTTGCAGGGCAAAACATGAGGACCTCACCTCAGATCTCTAGCATCCACATAAAAAGACAGGTGTGAGGCCAGTGGGGGGGATGATGGGGTAGCGCACTCCTTTAATCCCAGCACTCGGGAGGCAAAGGCAAGTGGATCTCTGTGAGTTTGAGTTCGAGGCCAGCCTGATCTCCAGAGTGAGTTCCAGGACAGACAGCACGACAAAGAGAAGCCTGTCTCAAAAAACAAACAAAACAAAACAAAAAAAATCAGGTGTGATCAGGCATATAATCCCAGCACTATGTGGGGGTGAGGTGGAGACAGGAGGATTGTTGTGGCTTAGTGGCTGTCAGAGAAACTGTCTCAGGTGACTAAAATAAAAGTGGTAGAACAGGACACCATACCTCCCTCTTCCCCGACCCCTCTCACAGAGAGAGAAAGAGAGAGAGAGAGAGAGAGAGAGAGAGAGAGAGAGAGAGAGAGAGAGAGAGAGAGAGAGATTGGTTTAAAAATGTAGAGTAAATGCTAACCCAGACAGAATGCAGGACATGAATACAGGAGTGTTCCAACACTGTCCTCGTTAGATTGGGATGCATGGTCATCTAATGCCTGAACTATACTTGTCTGTCAACAACTGTAACAGAAAGCAGATGTCAGAAAACATTTAAAAAAAAAAACTCTACCACAAGGAAGGTTCAAACACGTGTGGGAGAGATCACCTTTGGCTTGGTTAATAAAGAAAACATGTTTGTTGCTCAGCCATTCATTATGAGAAATTTCAAACACAAGGGGGGGGGGAACAATGTAATGACCCTTCTGCACCTAAGATCCCCCATTAAATAATTATCAGTCCTTAGTTGTTCTTGCTTCACGAAATCGGAACCGCCCCCCCCCCCCACGTACTAGAGTTCTTTGAAGCAAATCCCAGACATAGCATGATTTCATCAGCACATGTTCCAACACGCATTCCTAACTGGTAAGAAATCTCTGAGAAAGCTACATATGTGATCTCAAACCCATGACTTCCTAGGGGAAGGAATGCAGCAAGCATGAGGTGGAAAGGCAGGAAGAGCATGAGGAGAGCCTGGGCAAAGCCTGGAATCCGTGAAGAAAGACCCAGAAATGAGGCTGGAAAAGGAACACGCAGGATCACAAACACGAATTTTAAAAACAAAAACAAAAAACAAACAAAACATCCAGACAGGAACCAAGGCTGGCGTCTAAAGCTCTTAGGACAATCGTCTATAGTTCACCTGGAGAAAGCACCTTTGCAAAGACCCTCCAGAAAGGATGCTTGCTGCAGCAGTGAAGTGAAGGGCACCCTGTGCTCCCCTGTCCCTCTACAAGAACTGTACGTGCTGGCCCACAGACACTGGGCAAGCATCTCTCCGCCACTGCTGCCAGAACATCCTGGCCATGCAGATCAGCTGAGCAGAGTCCTGTCCCAGAGTAAGAGGAGATGCTAACTCAGTCAGCACCCTGCTGACTAAGGAAGAAATTCTCCCAGCCTCCCTTGCCAATGCCCCTCTGGCTGTGTGCTAAGTCGGCCTGCAGGAGGTTTCAGCAGCATGCCCAGGACTGGACAGTTTTGAGTTTGCATCTAGTCTCCAGTGTGTGTGATTCAACCCAAATTCAAAGTGAAAACATCACTCATGTCCCGCCTCCTTTCCAAATTGCCTCCTCTCAAATGTCTACACATCAAGTCTAGCTAACATTGTCACTGTATGCCCTGAGAAAGAAGGCAGGGTGACTGTTAAGAAGAAAAGGAAAACTATGGAGGTGGAGTGTACGCTCTCTTCCCCTCCATCTTCTGTCCTCCTCTCAGGGGTTCGGTGTGTGACTGATGATTGAAATGGATACCTGCATCCTGTCAGGCTCCCGAAGTCATCAAAGTTCCCTCTATCGGAATCCAGACTTGAGTCAAGGATGCAGAGGCCTCAGATGACCTCACTGGATAAGGACTAGCTTTGGGATGCTGGGTCACAGCTCTGTGGGGGAGCCTTGGAGACTGCCCCCAGAGGGAAGTGGAACCCCCGTGGCTTTCTCAGCAGCTGGCTTTCTCAAGCCAGCTCTCCCCAGAACAAAAACAGCCCTGTCAGAAACCATAAACAGTCAGGAAAACATGCAGCCAGACAAAGCCAGGCCATTCAGTGGTCCCAGCACGGTCTCCTCCACCCCTCCCAATCACTGACCCAACAACTCAGAGAATCTGTTGTAAAAATTGGCAGGAAGAAATGTCTGCAGAAGGAAAGGCTGATGAAGATAAACTCAAGCCCCAAGCATCATTCTCTCCTTCCTATCTGGACCATTTGTGGCTGGGTATACCAGCCTAGCAGGTACGTCATTTAAAACCCAGGGTACACAAAGCAGGCATGTTAATACTCTCCCTTAATCTCAGCACTCAAGAGACAGTAGCAGGTGGATCTCTAGGACTTACAAGCGAGCCTGGTCAACCCAGCTAGTTTCTGGCCAGCCACGGCTGCAGAGTCAGGAAGGCAGCCTCTTGGGAGGGTGGAGGTAGGATTCAAAGGAACTTTTTTCCAGCCACTTTAAGATCTGTTAGGTAGAAAGGGAGCTATTCCAGGCGGCAAAGGAATAAAGGACTGTGCATCATGTCACTGGGGGGGGGGGGGGCGAAGAAAAAGAAAAAAGACTTTCCAGCTGGGTGGCTGTGGCACACACCTTTAATCCCAGCACTTGGGAGACAGAGGCATGCAGATCTCTGTGAGTTCTAGGACAGCCAGGACTGATACGAGACAGAAAACCCCTGTCTTGTAAAACAACAAACAAACAAACAAACATGACTTTCCAGGCCAGGCCTGCGGCTCAGTTGGTAGAGCATACATGAACGCTGGATTAGATCCCAGAACGGCCAGGTACAGTATCACACAACTGCAGTCCCCACTTATGCAAGTCCACTCATTCTCCACTGTATTAACTGACGACCTGACCACTCCATGGTACAAGAGAGTTTTATTGTAGATGGGGGAGGGGGGGGAGGGGAGGGGGGCAGAACAGCACAGAGCAGAGAGAGAAAGAAGACAGGGCAGCAGCCAGCGGACGGCACATGGCTGGGCGACCTGAGAGAGAGGGGAGGATAGCAAGGGATGGGTTATAAAAAGAACGTGTAGCTGAGCAGAGGCAAGCCTGTGAGATGGAGGGAGTTTAGTGTAGCTGAGCAGAGGCAAGCCTGTGAGATGGAGGGAGTTTAGGGTGAGGAGGGAGGTGGGAGGGGCTAGGCTGCTAGCTAGGAGGGACTTTGAAATGGTAATGGGCACTTGTGATACTGAAGAGGCCATAATGAGCTTTGATATGCTGCTAGGCACCACAGGTCACCACTTCTGACAGAGGAAAAGGAAATGACTCCCTTTGGTAGACTGGAACCTGCTACACAAGTTCCCGGAGGAATGGAACGCTGGCTTCTCTCCAGCTGCTGGAAACCCTCCTGTATTCCAGGTTGAGACACTTCTAGAAGTCGGCTCCCTTTTGGAGCTTGGGGAACTGGAATTTCCTTTGGACCTGACACCTCATCTTCACCACCCTCTTCCCTTCACCACTGGGCTCTGAATTTTCCTCTATGTCTAGCAATCTGTTATATTGTTTTGAAGGCATGGCTACCCTGTGCGAAGCCGGAAGCACCTTGAAGGTAAAGGACCCCAGTTTGATTTATTGCACAAACCCCAGAGCCTAAGGCATAGATGAAATGTGTTTGTGGAATATGTAAAAAGAGTGAGGAAAAGAAGGAAAAACAGGAAAGGAAAAGGGAAGTAGAGTGGGAGAGAGGAAAGAAGAAAGGGGGGCAAGTAAGAGATTTCTCAGGCGACCTAAATGTTCCCATTGTTTTATTTCCTTTAGATCTAAATACTTTTCCCCTCCACAAATCTCAAGGACTTACTTGACGGATTCTTTTTAAAACTGTATTTTATGTGTTTGGGTGTTTAGCATTGTCTGCAGAGACCAGAAGAAGCTAACTCCCTGATCCTGGGATTATAGATGGTTGTGAGCCACCATGTGGGTCCTGGGAGTCAAATCCAGGTCCTCAAGAAAAGCATCCAGCACTCTTAACTGCTCTGCTCCCTCCCCAGCCCTCTTTTGACAGGTTCTTAAAGGGACCCTACATGAAGTACTTTGACCCTTGGTGCTGTCAACCTGACAAAATGGGAGACCAACCAGATACATCTGTAAGGGATTGTCTTATGGAAGACACTTCTAAATTGTGGGTGTAACCATCCCCACAGCAGGGGTCCTGAGCTGTATGAAATGAAGAAAGTGAGTGGAGAATGGGCACGTGGCGTTCATTACCTCTCTGTTCTTCACTGTGGATGAAACTGAACCACTTGCTTCAATATAGATAAAGATAGAGGCCATGCAACAGGTCTAGTATGAAGAGATTTATTGTATGGATGCAGGAAGTGGGAGGGGGTGGGAGAGGGAGAGGAAGATAGAGAGACAGAGAGACACTGGGAGAGCAACCAGAAGAGACCAGGGAGAGAGAGATGGGGGAAGGGGGTTGCCCAAGACATAGGGAGGGAGGGAGAAACCTAGGCTGAGAGAGAGAGAGAGAGAGAAAAAGCACACAGTGAGGCAGTGAGGGTTCAGTCCTTTATATCTGGTGAGTGCAGGTGAACAGCTCTGGCAAACACCTGGTGGTGGCTGGTGATGAAGTCAGAGGTTTCTAAGCAACTTAGAAGCAGGTTAGTGGGGCTGTCTATACGCTAACAGCTTTGTCTTCCCTGCCATGATAGACAGTTGTCTTGTCTTCCCTGTCATGATGGACAGTTGTCTTGTCTTCCCTGTCATGATGGACAGTTGTCTTGACTTCCCTGCCATGATGGACAGCTGTCTTGTCTTCCCCGTCATGATGGACAGTAGTCTTGACTTCCCGGCCATGATGGACAGTTGTCTTGTCTTCCCCGTCATGATGGACAGTTGTCTTGACTTCCCTGCCATTGATGGACAGTTGTCTTCCCTGTCATGATGGACAGTTGTCTTGATTTCCCCACCATGATGGACAGTTGCCTTGACTTCCCCACCATGATGGACAGTTGCCTTGACTTTCCCACCATGATGGACAGTTGCCTTGGACTGTGTGCCAAATAAACCCTTTCTTCCTAAAGTTGTTTTTGTCAAGGCATTTTATCACAGCAACAAGAAAAGATACTAAGCTTGGTCCCTCTTACAAAACAAAGGAAGAAGTTGGTCTGAATCAATTACAGAATATTAAACATCATAAGAAAAAATCATGAATTCATCTGAAAGAACTCTGCAAGTAAAAGAATTGGGAATTAAAATAGCTTGCTTAATGATTAAAAGGAAAATAAATTAATGATAAAAAGGGAAATTAAATGGTAGTAAATCCAAATTTGTAAAAACGTGTTTTTAATGTAAAATTGTTCATGGACCAGCTACGTTGCTGTCTGAAGGTTGGCAAACAAAGGCAGAATGAAGTCCAACTTCCGTCTGGCACAGACACAGATATTCATGCTCAGTGTCACACATCAGCAAAGGAGCTCAGAACCAGATACAGAGCTTTTCAAATTAGTTAGCCAGCCTCTACAAGGTTCCACTTAAAGTGCCTCAAGGTGCCAGTGAATTTAAAAATAAGGAAGGCCATGGTGAGTTCTCAAAGGAGACGGGTTTGCTTTGGTTGAGCTTTGTATTTCCGGGCTTATTTGTAGTTTTCCTATGTGGTTAGTGTGTGTGTGTGTGTGTGTGTGTGTGTGTGTGTGTGTGTGTGTGTGTGTGTGTGTGTGTGTGTGTGTGCGCGCACACAGATGTCTTTGTAGAACATAAGAGAGTGTCAGGGGCCCTGAAGCTGAGGGACAGCAGTTGTGAAGCACATGCCCTCAGTGATGGAAACTGAGCTCAGGTCCCCTGAACGAGCAGCTCTTAACCACCGAGTCCTCTGTCCAGCCCTGAAAGAAGCATTTTGGAGAAGTGCAAGCTCCAGACACTGAGAGATAAGTAGACAAAAAGAAAGTCAAAACCAGCAAAGACACATGATGAACTTGACCCAAAAGCTACACACAGCCATTTCTAGTAATGCACACAGATGCTTATAACAACTCCTTTTCCCTTTTCCAAACCCCAGAGCTGCTATATTTTCTAACAACGGTTGGCAGGGAGGGATTGCAATAAGTGGAAATGAAAGCCAGATAAAAGTCAGGGCCCAGCAGGAGACCAAGGGTGCCACTAACAGCAACAGGCAGCCGGCTGAAGAGAACGAATATCGTTGACCTCAGTGAAGTCAACACTAATTTTGAACTTCGGTTTCTTTATTCTAGAGCTTTAAAAGAAATCACAGATAACTTAAGAGCTACGATCTGCTCTGGAACCTCAAGGTAAGGTCAAACATGGTAGCATATGCCTTCGGTTCCAGCACTTGGGAGGCAAAAGCAGGCAATCTTTATGTGTTCAAGGCCAACTTGGTCTACTTAGTGAGTTCCAAGCCTGCCAGGGCTACATAGTGAGAGCCTGTCCCAAACAGACAGGTAGGTAGGTAGATAGATAGATAGATAGATAGATAGATAGATAGATAGATAGATAGATACCAGGAGTATTTGTTTTAAATCCAGAAGCTTGCTCTGCTCTTTTTCTCCCTCTCTACAACGACACTTTAGTTTAACAGGCCTACGGTATTTATTGTGGATGTCAATTTTGTGTTTATGTACTTTTATTACATTTATTCATTTATTTGTGTATGTGGAGGGAGGGGAAAGAGGGAGGGAGCAAAAGGAACTTAAGGAAGGAAGGAAGGAGAGATGCATAGAGCAAAAATAGGCATGGTAGTGTGACTGTAGAGGGGGAGGCAAGAGAATCAAAAGTTCAAGGTCACAGGAGAAGATAAAAAAAAAAAAGAAGGGGAGGGAAGATGAGTGGAGGGGAGGGAAGAAGGGAAGGCAGGGGAGAGAAGAGAAGGAAGACACCTAGAGGATAAATGAGGCATACCTCTGGATACGCTGGTAGGAAACAGGGAATGTTCTAGAAAGGATAACTAAGGGGAAAGAGACACTTAGAAGGTGAACAATCATCCCATAGACTGTGGATCTGAAACTGAACAAAGCATAGGAAGGGAGAAAGGCAGCTAAGTGACAGCTTCGCCTCTGCTCCCCGGGGACAGCTGCCTCACACTTCCGCTGTGAAGCCCTTCTCTATCGTGGCGGGTGTCCCTCAACCAAGAGCCAAAATACATGCTTCCTCCCAAAAGTCCTTCTGATGAGATATCTGGTCACGGTGACAGCAAAGAGCGTTAACACACTCCTGAAGGAGAAACTGGCCAGACCTGTGCGTTCAAAAAGTCCTAGGTGACTCTGAGGCAGCTCCGGGACAGAACCACAGGGTAAGGCAGTGTTTGATGTATAGATGCAACACCTGTCGATTGAAAAGTATCTATAGCCTTGGCCGAGGCAGAACATCGGTGGATCATCCATCAGGCAGAAAGGATTCTGGGGTAGCACAGAAAGATTCGGCACCAAGATATAAGGAAGACAGATGCGCGGTTTCTGAGCTCAGGTCACCAGCCACGTGGCAGAATGTAAATCAGTGTAATGGGTTAACTTAAGTTATGAGCTAGTCAGAGAAGAGCCTAGCTATATGGCCTAAGTATTTGTATAATATTTAATGAGTCTCATAAGTCGTTATTCCAGGAGCTAAGGGACATGAGGAAAAACCACCCACAACATAATGGCATCTTAATACTATAGGCACCAATTGCCTGACTGGCCATTGATTAAAGTTATATATTAACTTAAATTAATGTTTATACAAATGTGGGTTGTTTCTCTCTGATAGCAATAATAGCGCCAAGCATCACAACCTCAGTAGCGGTGATGAATTATAACCACTTTTCTACCTAACGTATCACTCTTAATTAAACCAATATTCTTTCCTTCACGGCTGATTAATTCCTTACTTTATTCAATATGTTAGTTATTTTTCCCCTTGCTGTGACAAAATGAACAACAAAAAAGCTTAAAGAAGTAAGAGTGTTTGTTGTTTCAGTGTGAGGGCGCAGTCAACCTTGGTCAGGACATCACAAGGGCAGGAGCAAGAGTGGTGAGTCACATGGCATCCACAGGCAGGAGGCAGACGGAAAAGAATGCCGGTGCTCTCTCCTTTGTATTAGGTTTGGGACCTCAGCCCACATTCAGGGTGGGTCTTCCCTCTGCATGTAAGCCTTCCAGGAAGTGCCTCATAGACCCACCAGAGGTATGTCTCTTGCGTTGACTCTAAATCCCATTAAACAGACCATCAATAACTATCACATTTGGTTACCTTGTTTACAAATTAGATTCTGGATCAAAACCTGTTGGCTCTCCCACTCAATTTATTAACGCAAACAGGTTTTGGCTGGCAAGATGGCTCACTGGTTAAATGCACTCATTGCTCTTACAGAGGCCCCTAGTTTGGTTCCCAGCACCCACAGTGGGCAGCTCTCAGCTGCCTGTAACTCAGCTCCAAGAGATTTGACTTGTACTGTTTGGGTACCTGCACTCACATGTACACACACACACACACACACACACACACACAGAGAGAGAGAGAGAGAGAGAGAGAGAGAGAGAGAGAGAGAGAGAGAGACATAATTTTTAAAATAAAAAATTAATAAACTGTTTTTAATCACAGTTTGGAGCAATGCATGATAGCACATACCTTTAACTCTGGACATCAGGAAGTAGAGACAGGTGGGTTCAAGGCCAGCCTGGTTTATATAGTGAGTTCCAGGCCAGTCAGAGGTATATAATAAGACCCTGTCTCATGGGGAAGGGATGTTGGTTAGCACCCCACCTCCCCAGATTGAGGAGATGAAACGTCGTTAGTTTGTATGGGAGCCATATCGCGGTTTTTGTATCTTTGCAGGGTCCAGGGCATGTGTTCTAGTTTGCTTTTTGCTGCTGTGGAAAAACACTCAACCAAAGCAACTTGTGGGAGAAAGAAAATCTTATTTGCCCCTGTAGGAAACATTCATCAAGGAGGGAAAGCCGGGGCAGGAGCACAAATGAAGGTCCTGGGAGCAGAGACCACAGAAGAATGCTGCTTGCTGACTACTAGCTTGCTCTCCATGGCTCACTCAGCCACCTTTCCTAAAAGATCCAGACCCATTCACCCATGAGCAGCACCATCCATAGTGGCCTGGGCTGCCTCACATTGATCAAGAAAATACTCCGCGGGCTTGCCCCCCAGCCAATCTGACAGAGGCAATCCCTTGATCTCACAAAGCCTAAAGCATGGAAATGTGATCCTTTATAAGAAAAGCTTATTAATCTCTAGGCCACGCACAGTGACGCCTCACTGCAAGCAAAGGGTCAAAGAGCCAGAACAAGAGACAAAACCTTTTGTCTTCTGGTTTGAAATCTGAGGAAAGGTTCACTGGGAACTCCTGGGAAAGACATGCCTTCCTGATTTAAAAAATAAATAAAATAAAATAAATAACAGAGAACCAAAAGAGAAGATCCCCACTTTTCCTCCTGCTTTGTGTTGTCGCCACATGATGTCGTGATGTCTGTATGTGTGGTCAGAAAGAAAAAAAGCCAAGGGAATCAGGAGACCCAGGGACACCTTGCAGAACCAGGGCATAGCCGGGCAGCTAAACTAGTCAGCCCTGGAATTGTGACGGTCCAGCGATCTCCGTAGAAAAAAATACTAAAACCCGGTCCAGCGATCTCCGTAGAAAAAAATACTAAAACCCGATCAGTGTGACTGTTTCTGTCAAGACCAAGTTGTATGCACTAGACAGACTCCTAAAGGATGGCGGATGGAGAGATGACTCAGTGGTTGAGCGCATTGCTGCCCTTGCAGAGGATTCAGGTTCCATTCCCAGTAGCAACATGGCGGCTCACAACCATTTGCAACCTCAACTGCAGTACATCTGACGCCCTCTTCTGGCCTCCAAGGGCACTGCATGCACATGGTGCATATACACATGCAGACAAACACTCATACACATAAAATAAATATTAAGTATTTAAAAATGAAAACAAGGAATCTAAAGTCTACCCATCGTCCCTTACCAAAGAACCTTCATAGCTTTAGTGTGTGATGGAAGCTAAGGAGACAAGATGGTTTCATCACAACGGGAAAGGCTCTTTACAACTCTGCTGCACACACACACACACACACACACACACACACACACACACACACGCATGCATGCCCACTGTGCATACACCAAATAACACTCATGATTAAACTAAGGTTAAGAAAAAAAAAGAAAAAAAGCACTAGGTGTTTGAAATGGGACCCATTAAATGCTTGAGTGGTCTGGTGCCATAAGATTGAAACCTCACATTTCTTTTGTTTTTCAGGCAGAGTCTCAAGTTGCTCAGGCTACCCTTAGTTAGACACACAGGTCAACTCAGATGACCTTGAACTTCTGAGTCTCCAGCCTCCGGTTTCCCAACTGCCAGGGCTACAGGCATGAGCCACCACACCAGTTTAGGGGCTTTTTGTTCAGGGGATTTTGGAGATGGTGGTTGGGTTTTTAGTGTGGTCTAGAGACAAGTGCGTATTATACCAACCGAGCTACATTCAGCCCTTGCATGGCACGTGGAACGGGTACTGTTCCCAGCAACATTCCAGTGCAAACCCATATAAAAATATCCTGCTTGCAAACTGCAGTGCTTCTTGTCCATATTTTCTAATTAATGTCAATTTGTTTTATAAATCAATTTATTTTTTTCTAAATGTTCCCTTGAGTTTGTTTTGCCTTGAGCAGAAGATCACCAGACAGGCACGCGCAGTGACAGCGTAAGGCCCCTCTCTCTGCACAGGAACATCTGCCCCCCATCCCCCCCCCAAGATTGACTTCTGTGAGTGATACTTTAATCTTTAATCGCTGGGACCTGGATGCTTGTGCCAGCCTCACACGCTGTCATACTCAGGCTTGGTGGTGGAAGCAGTGCTTCTGGATAGAAACAAACATATCAGCCATGGCATAAAAGCAATTTGGTCATTGCTGAACCAAAAAAAAAAGTTCCAATTTTGTTTCTAGAAAATAAGAGCACCTGGGAATGGGCTTCCTCAAGACCCAGCTATTCCACTCCTTGGAATATACCCAGAAGATGCTCCAGCACACAACAAGAAAATTTGCTCAACCATGTTCATAGCAGCCTTATTCATAATAGCCAGGACATGGAAACAGCCTAAGTGTCCCTCAGGAGAAGAATGGATAAAGAAACTGTGGTACATATACACTATGGAATACTACTCAGCTATTAAAAACAAGGAATTCCCGAAATTTGTGGATAAATGGATTGAGCTAGAAATTACATTATGAGTGAGTTAACCCAGAAGCAGAAAGACTCAAATGGTATATACTCACTTATATCTGCATACTAGCCCAAGGGGCATGTCCCACGAAAGCCTTCACTTACCAGGAAACTGGAACAGAGGGGAGGACATCCTATTGGGACTCTAAATGAGAGACGCATGGGAGAATAGCAAAATAAAAGGATACAGAGGGTCCTAGAAACCTACAAGTAGAACATTATGATAGGCAGATTTGGGCCCAGGGGTCCCACTCAAACTAAGGCACCAGCCAAGGACAGGCAGTAAAGTTTAAACCCCTATCCAGATCTAGCCAATGGACAGAACATTCTCCACAGTTGAGTGGAGAGTGGGGTATGGCTTTCAAACAAACTCTGGTGCCTCATATTTGACCATGTCCCCTGGAGGGGGAGACCTGGTGGCACTCAGAGGAAGGATAGCAGGATACCAAGAAGAGACTTGATACCCTATGAGCATATACAGGGGGAGGTAATCCCCCTCAGGAACAGTTGGAGGGAAGGGGAATAAGGGGAAAATGGGAGGGAGAGAAGAATGGGAGGATACAAGAGAGGGGATAACCATTGAGATGTAACAAGAATAAATTAATAAAAAAAATTTTTTTTAAAGATAAAAAAAGAAAACAAGAGCGCCTGAACACAGCCCTTAAAACTGAAAATACCCTGTTTTATTTCACAGAATTTCTTTCTTTCTTTGCTTCAACAGTTAAAGAAAGTGTTTAAAAAGTCTTTTGGTTTTCCTTAAATACCGGGGAATGACTGTCAATCTTGGCTTCACTGAGAGCCCCACCCCCATGCCCCCAGGGAGTGGGAGTTTTTTTGTTTTTGTTTTTGTTTTTGTTTGTTTGTTTTTGCAACAGGGTTTCTCTGTGTGGCCTTGGCTGTCCTGGACTCACTTTGTAGACAAGGCTGGCCTTCAACTAACATCGATCCGCCTGCCTCTGCCTCCTGCGTGATGGAAGTAAAGGCCTGTGTCACCGTGCCCTGCTGCCCCCAAGGGAGCTTTAAAACATAATGATGCCTCGGCCAGTCCCTAGAGCTCTCATTAATAGTTACACATGTGCCTGGGCATTCTGAGCTCTGAAATTTCCCCCAGGCAATTCTAATGCACAGTCAAGGTTGAGAAATGACCCAAGGTCAAAGGCAAATAGAAGAAAATGTGACTAAGAGCTACACCCAAGAGAAATAATCCTATTTATAAAGAGATAAGACAGGGGGTTAGGAAAGGGTCTTCCCAACTGCCTAACATGCCTCAAAATTATAGGAAGCCAATTACCATCAGCCAATAAGCAATTCAAATGGATAACTGTATACATAGAAATGTGCATATTGAGGCTCAGTGGTTAAACGCACTGGCTGCTCTTGCAAAGGACTCAGGTTCAATTCCCAGCACCTACAGGGAAGAGCAATCACAACAATCTGTATAACTCCAATTCCGGGTGATCCAGCATTCTCCTCTGGCCTCTGTGAACACCAGGTATGCACATGGTACAACATACATCCGTGCAGGCAAAGTGCTACATATATAAAATAATTTTTAACGTATATTCATCTTAGTATTAATTAGTATTGCTGTGATGCAACACCGTGACCAAAACAACTTGGGGTGGAAAGGGTTTATTTGGTTTCAGCATCAAAGGGAGTCAGGACAGAAACTCCAACAGCATCCTAGATGCAGGAGCTGATGCAGAGGCTGCGGAGGAATGATGTTTACTAGCTTGCTCCTTATGGCTTGTTCAGCCTTTCTTATTTATTTATTTATTTATCTTTTTTGTTTTATGTGCTTTAATGTTTTGCCCGTATGTATGTCTGTATGAGGGTGTCAGACCTTGGAGTTACAGACAGTTGTGAGCTGCCATATGGATGCTGGGAATTGAACCCCGCTCCTCTTGGAGAGAGCAGTCAGTGTTCTTAACCTCTGCGCCATCTCTCCAACCCTCAACCTGCTTTCTTAGAGAAAGAACTCAGGATACCAACCCAAGGGGGGGGGAAGCTCAAATCATATTAATCACTAAATTTAAAAAAATCTCTACAGGCTTGGCTACAGCCAGATCTTGTGTAGGATTTTCTTGAGCCTCTCTTCTCTCCAATGATTCCTCCTTGTGTCCAGTTGACATAAAACTAGCCAGCACACAACCATAGGCATTTCAGACCAGTTAAGAAAGGTAAGTTCTCAGGCAGTGGTGGCGCACGTCTTTAATCCCAGCACTCGGGAGGCAGAGGCAGGCGGATCTCTGTGGGTTCGAGGCCAGCCTGGTCTACAAGTGAGTACAGGACAGCCAAGGCTACACAGAGAAACCCTGTCTCAAAAAAAAAAAAAAAAAAGAAAAGAAAAGAAGGAAGGAAAAAAAGCCATTGGCAGAAGAAAGAGACAAGGAAGCATTGTGGCTGAGCTCCTTAACTATAAGCCTAGCCCCTGGATTTCCACCCCTGTCTGCACAACTCCCACAGGTAGCAATAGCTATCCATTTTGAAAGAACACTGTGCTTCTTACGACTTTGTTCCAGGGTTAGCCAAATGCCACTGATAGAGAGACCTAGCCCACCACTTCTCTTGCAAAGTAAAGATTTATTGCGATAAAACACTCAGATTCATTTGCAGGTCACCTGCCTGCTTTCATATTACAGCATAGGAAATGCAACCCAGACCCTGTGGCCTACAAACCCCGAAGCATTTCCTATGCAGTCGTGTAGAGAAAAGGTTTTCAGATCACTTCTCTAGTCTGAAAGGTCAAGCAATTACCGCATTGTCCTTTGAGTCCCCTCCCACTGGTCTCCATCCCAGATGTCTGCACCTTGGTCCCGGCCAAAAATCTCCTCACTCTATCAGTCCCCAAAATGGCATTCCCAGGGTCTCAAGGAATCCAGAGACATTTCAGTGGCTCTGGCTAAAGCCCATCACTCTGAAACAATGAGCTTTCAGGGACATGAACCCAGATTCCAGCTTCCCATTTACCTTCCCATATTTCCCACCTACATCTCCTTGGCATCCTTTGCTTCCCTACCCTGGAAATGCTTGTTAAATGTTCTCTCCCCGTTTACTCATTTGAGGCTGCAGACTGAACCTGGGCCTTTCTGTATGCTAAGCACTCACCCAAGGACCAAAACCGCAGCATCAGCAGTGCCTTTTAAATTTATCCTTCAGCTTCTATTTCTTGAAAAAACAAACAAACAAACAAAAAAAAACTCTGCACTATATTAACATGGAGGGAGTTCAGAGTGCCCTCCCGTACTGTACTATTTGTCTGATTTCATCTACTCCCAAGACATCTTGTAGTCCTGGCTGTCCTTCCTAGACTCGCTTTGTAGAGGAGGCTGGCCTCGAATTCACAGAGATCCACCTGCCTCAGCCTCCTGAGTGCTGGGCTTAAAGTGTGCGCCACCACATCTGGCCTCAAAGTATCATTTAATTTCGCAAAACAAGTTATCTTACTGCACTCAGTAGGGGCCTTTGAACTTTTTAAAAGTTCTTTGACGATGCCTGGGTTTAATGTGCTCTGGTCATAGTCATCTCTATCTGTCTCACTCCCACTAAACCTCTCCTCCTCCTCAATAACACCTCCTCGTAGTTTATTTCTTTTCTGAGGGGGGGGGGTGTTGTTTATTTGTAACCCACTGAGCTTAATTAGGGTTGTTGGCATAAGGATGGATGGAGAGTTATTTATGGGAGTGTGGGCAACTTGCCAAAGGCTGGACCACTGGGAGAAAAAAAATGACTTTCCTTCCCCCCCCCCCCCCCCCCCCCCCCCCGCCCAATAACTGTTAACTAATAGAAATGAAACTCCCTTGTCATGTCTCCAGACACTGCCTAATCTACCGCGGGGGCAACCCTGTACTCTCAGTGGAGAGCCACTGCCAGTCCAAACACTGACTCTGCTTTTCCCCGGTTACACCATCGCAGCCTTCCGCATTTCCACCACTGTCTCAGGGCACAGGCCCGCATCTCCATCACAGATTATAAAACTGATCCACTCTCAATCGGTCTCTGCTATGCTCCCCCATCCAAGGGTCTCACATATCCTCGAAAGTCAAATCTCCTACATCATATCTGATGTGGGGAATAATTCCCCGCAACCCTCTAACCTGACCATTCTCTCCTCTGGGTACTGAGGTTCCACTAGGAATCCTCGAGGGATTTGTCAGGACTGCACCAAACTGCTTTCTCAGCAGCTCTTCAGACTCTCCAAAACATTCTCCGCTAAACCTCCTGCTAGGTAGGAGAAATCCCTCACTGTTTTCTGAAGAGCAAGGCCCAGAACACAGAAGTAACCTTCTCAATTGCAAACATGGCTATATTGCTGCCTTACGAGCCATTCTGTGCTACCGGGAGGGGCCGTAGGGATAGCATTTCACACTACGCTGCTCACCACGCATGCCTCCTCTTTGGGGAGGAGAAGAGAAGGCCCTGAACAGAGAATCTGCGGATTGCCCTGATGTAAATATTTTCTCCGTTGTACATCCGAGCTGCCAATGGTTTAACTACCAGCTTACAAAATTACTGGCTATTTAATAACTGCCTCCCAAGAACTAGCCACGAGCCAGCACCAGCATGCCACTGGCAGCCCTCCGCTGTTATTCCCCTCACTTCAGCCAGGCCAGACAGATTCTCGCCGTTCTCCAATGCCAGCCTGATTTGAGTTGTTGGTCCCTGTTGCGTGCCTCGCTGTCTCCCATGGGCCTCCTTGCCTAGTGTGAGTCGTGCTTTGGATTTAGTTCCGATGAAACTCTCTGCATTTCAGGGTCCATCCTTTCCTTGTTCCAGGAAGGTTACATGAAGCCCTCTTCCCTCTGTGCTCACGTATGCCAAAAGCCATTTCCAGTCTTGTATTCCTGTTGCATTTCATTGAAATGCTATCATCTTGACCATAAGTACTTTGTTTCTATATTTAGCATAGACCATTTTTAATATATATATATATATATATATGTTTGAAGGGCTGGAGAGATGGCTCAGTGTGGTTAAGAGCACTGGCTGCTGTTCCCGAGGACCTGGTTTAGATTCCCAGCACACACATGGTGGCTCACAATCATCTGTAACTCCGGTCTCAGGAAAGATGACTCAGCTATTAAAATGCTTACCACTCAAGCAAGAGGACTAGAGTTCAAGTCCCAAGAACCTATGTAACCACTGAGCGGGACTGGCAGCTCACTTGTAACTCTAGTCTTGGAAGGCGGAAACGGAATCCCTGCATCAAGCTGGCTCTGTAGACTAGCCCTATTTGTAATCTCTGGGTTTGATTCAGAAACCTTGGCTCGAAGAATCCACTGGAAGAGCAATTAGAAAAGATTCCTGACATCAACCCTCAGGCCTTTTGTGTACACACAACTATATGCACCAAACACATATACGTGTTCCCACACATACTTGAACATGGATGCACACCATACACACAGCCATAACAACAACAACCAAAAAAGAAATGACAAAAAAAAGGTCTCACATCTAGAGAGATGGCCCAACAAATAAACTGCCCACTTCACAAGAGGAAAGACTGGAGTGTGAACCCCCATTGCCCACATGAGAGTGGGGGGACACAGCAGCCCACCAACAATTCCAGAACTTGGGAGTTGGAGATACCGGAATCCTGGGACCAACCAGCGAGCTAGAGTAGCTATATTGGTGAGCTGCAGGTTCAGCCAGAGACTGTGCCTCAGGGAAGTGGAGCTTGATAGAGGGAGACACTCAGCATCAACATTCTGCCTCCATCTCATGTGCACCCATATGACACATACTCACACACACACACACACACACACACAGACACAGAGAGAGAGAGAGAGAGAGAGAGAGAGAGAGAGAGAGAGAGAGAGAGAGAGAGAGAGAGAGAGAGAGAGAGTTCAGTGTCCTTGCAACACTGTTTCTTAAGACTGGCCTCACTTCCTCGCTTTTGTCATGAGATACAGAATTTTGTTTTGTTTCGTTTTGTTTGGGGGTGGGTTGGGGAGTAGTTCAAGACAGGGTTTCTCTGTTACACAGAATCCTGGCTGTCCTCAACTCACTTTGTAGACCAGGCTGGCCTTGAACTCACAGAGATCCCTCTGCCTCTGCCTCCCAGGGTGCTAGGATTACAGGCGGGTGCCACCACGCCTGGCTTGACTACAGAGTTTTTACACCTATCCAAGGGCATCCTTTATACAAATAGGCTTGAGCTCCCATGCTCTACTTTCAGAACGTTGCTGAGAGGCAAAAGACACATGATGGCTGAGGCAGAACAGAGACCTAAAGCCTCACCTCACACCAGAAGTGCCCTCACGGAGAGAGAAGCACTCAGAGAGACAAGAATAGTTTCTGCAGCCCTGGGAGAGGGCACAGGTTCACCGCTTCCTAGCCCCCCAGCCAGGCATTCCAGAAAGCAATCTTCTTAAATGCTACTGACTCTAGGTCCAGCCAGGAACTCGCCAGGCCTCAGCTTCAAACCAAATGATCACACTGGGTACCTCCTACTTGACAATTCCTGCATCTTTAAAATAAGTTCAGATACAGCATGTGCTGGTCAGAGGCACCTGGGGAGTGCTAACCAGACTCGCTTTTCATTCAAAACCAAAAACATGCCGGACGAGAAGGAACAAGAGAGGAGTGAGGAGTTAATATGGTCAAAGTGCATACTATACTTCAACAAAAATATCTTTTAAAAAAAGATTTATTTATTAATTATATACACAATGTTCTGCCTATATGCATACCCGCCCACCAGAAGAGGGCACCAGATCTCATTATAGATGGTTGTGAGCCAACATGTGACTGCTAGGAATTGAACTCATGACCTTTGGAAGAACAGCCAGTGCTCTTAACCTCTGAGCCATCTCTCCAGCCCCAACAAAAACATCTTAACGGTACCCAGTGTTGGGAGTTGAGTGAGAAATGTCCCCCATAGGTTCATGTAGTTGACCACTTGGTTCCCAGTTGGTGTACTCTTGAAGAGGTTATGGGGAGCTGTGGCCTTGCTGGAGGAAGTTCACCACTTGCAGGCAGGATTTGGGAGTTGATAGCTTTGCCCTATTCCCAGTTTATTCTATTTTCTGTTGAAAACATATGCTCCAAGCTTCCTGCTCTTGCCACGGGGCCGGCCTCTTGCTGCCATGCCTCCCTTCCTTGATGGAGAGCTCTTACAGTCTGGAGCCATGAGACGAAAATATGCTCTTTCTTCCATAAGTTGCTTTTGGTGTTTGGTCACAGCAACAGAAAAGAAAATAATACACCTTCTAGTATGTATGCCACAGGTAGGGTACCTACTGCTGTGATGAAACACCATGACCAAAGCAACTTAGGGTGAAAACGAGTTATTTCACTCACCGTTCCATTTCACTGTTCATCATCAAAAGCCATGAGGACAGGAACTCAGCAGGAATGAAACCGGGAGACAGGCGCTGATGCATGAGCCGTGGGGGGTCCTGCTTACTGCCTCTTTATCATGGCTTGCACAACTTGCTTTCTTGTAGAACCCGGGATCACCAGCCCAAGGATGGTGCCACACACAACGGGCTTCACCCTCCCGCATCAAGCGTTAATTAAGAAAATACCTTACAGCTGGATCTCATGGAGGTAACTTGTCTATTGGGGTTCCCTCGTTTCAGACAACTCTAGTTTATATCAAGTTGACATAAAGCTAGCCAGCACAATGTACAATGAATATACACTGATTTAACTTAGAATGTGCTCCCCTCCACAGAAAACCTTCATAAAGAAAAACAGCAGTGATTTCCTATGCATCATCTGCTTGCTGAATAACAACTTGTCCCTAAACACTGCTTATATATAGCTGGGCAGTGGTGGCACATGCCTTTAGTCCCAGCACCCCAGAGGCAGAAGTAGGTGGATCTCTGTGAGTTCAAGGCCAGCTTTCTCTACAGAGTGAGTTCCAGGAAGGCAAGGGCTATGCACACAAGGACCATGTAAAAACAGAAACAAACAAACAAAAAAAGACCTTGCTCATATATAAATAATAGACAATATATAATACACCACGCGTATCATGTAACATAATATTAATATTAACCCTATTTTCTGAGTTCTAATATTGGCTCTACTTGCTAATTAAAAAGCAAATATTAAGGTACATAGCCAGTAAGTATGAAGGGTAGTCTGGCTCCAAATTCCACACCCTTAGAAACCCTAACAGAAAGAGAAAAGCAGGTTTCTGTAAAACTTTGGGGCACTGCCATCAAAGGATTAATGTCCCTTTCAAATATGACATCATAGGAGCCCTGGCCCCTGCCCATCACCTTGACCTAACATGCAGGGCTGATAACAGTAACATGTACATCCTGCCAGCCCCACAAGCACCTCCAGCCTGGCAGTTGTCAAGGGAGTCTTGCTTTTAGCAACATCCGTGTGAGGAAAAGCCAGGAGCCTGGGGACAGAGATATCCAACCTAGGAAAAGAAGAACCCAGGCCTCTAGCAGTGTAAACAAGCCCTCTGTGGTACAGCATAAAGAGCCCAGATGAGGGCAAGCACCCAGAGAACACCAGGTCCTGCATGCCATCAGCTCACCCTGGAAGAAATGAGCCTCTCATTTCCTCAGGGTGGCTGCAAATGTCACTTGCAGAGGTCCAGAGTGGAGCTCCAGCTGAGACCAAAGGAAAGGAGATAGTAGGGAGGACAAAGAGTAATTAAGAGCAGGGCCAGGGTGGGCGTAGTGACACTTAGATTGGGACAAAGAGATCTGTGGAGATGCCCCAGACACCTAAGCCCAGGCTTGGAAGAGAAAGGCCTGCCCCTCATCAACCTCTAGCAGGGCCCATGGGTACTACAGACAAGCAAAATAATAAGATTTCTTGAGCCAGGAGGAGTGCTCAGTGGTTAGAGCACTTCCTGTGAGGTCTCTAGTTCAGATCCCCAGAGTCCAATAAAAAGCTGGATGAGCCCAGTATGGTGGCGCACACCTTTAATCCCAGCACTCAGGAGGCAGAGGCAGGCTGATCATTGTGAGTTCAAGGCCAGCCTGGTCTACAAAGTGAGTCCAGGGCAGCCAAGGCTACACAAAGAAACCCTGTCTCAAAAAAAAAAAAAAAGCTGGATGATCCTGCGACCCTGCCTGTAATTCCAGCCCTGGAAGAGAGAGCAAAGCTCATTAGCAAAACTAGCCATATAAGCACATTCTGGATTTGATTGCAAGACCTTGCCTCAATGGATAACATGAGGGAGCCATGGAGGTTAATTCCTAACATCCACCTCAGGCCCCCATATGCACACACAAGTGCACACACACACACACACACACAAGCATGCGTATATTCATTCACGTGCACCACACACCCATGGGAGGGGAAAAAAGGGGGGGAAATGCTATTTCTGAAATAATAAGCTGAATTACCTGACAAGAAGAGTAAATATCTTATAGAGGGACTATCATGAAAAGTGAATTACTCAAGTAAAGCCTTGGAGTTTAAAGAGCTAAATTGGAGTTTACAGACAATTCCATGGGGCTAGCTTCCTACGGACTGAGACAAGAGTCATTGCTTGACTCAAGAGGAGGGGAGGGGGACCTGGGGCTCTATAGTTGGAGACAGCAAGTTATCAGAGCTACAGTGTTGCAACACCAAGGGCAGCTTGTGAAGACTGTGCTCCTTGCCTCAGAGTCACCTGTCCTCAGTCCACTGGGCTCCAGATGCAGCCTCTCAATATGGGGTTGCAACACACTGGCCGGCCAAGTGACCTCAACCATCTGGTAATTCTTTATTTCCTGGCTTTTGACACAGGCTCTCCTTCAGCAAAACTCCTTCGCCTGGGAGCCCTGTGTAATGTGTCCCCAGCTCCCATCTGCTCTTGCGGTACTGGTATTAACAGCTTTCTCTCATAGTCCACTAACACCGGTCAGAAAGGTTCTCAGTCCCCCCCCTCACCTTCTCCCCCACCAATCCCCCACCACTGCAAACAGCCTGCTTTAATTCATCCTCTACTCGTCCCCTCCCTCTTTCAGCCCCTCCCCCTTAACTAGCCTGCCTTCCATGATAAAAATCCCCACTCCCAAAACCCACCTTTACTCCTTTCTATGTAGAAAACAAAGAGTGCTTCAGCTAAGTACATAATTCAGATTCTCAAAGGAAGATGTCACTGGGGAGCCCATCAATTGTGTTTTGAACCGCCCATCCCTGCCCCCCCCCAGCCTCCCCCCCCCCGCTCCCTGACATCCTCCCCCCCCCCCCGCCCGCCCGCTAACCACCAAATGCTGTAATTGTGGTAGAGTGGAGGATTCCTAACTGTGTTGGTGTCTGTGGGGGGGTGGGGGGGTTGGAAGGAGGAGGAAAGGAGGGTAAAATTAAAATGATGGAGAAGAGTGGTGGGCGGTCAAAGGCGACATGTCTCCACAGCACCCAGACCTTCTGCTATTTAGCTAGAAAGGTCTAGGTCTGCAAGAGAATTAATTCCTCAACCCTCTGAGCTTAGGTTTGCTCCTCTGTGAAAAGGGGAGATGACAAGGTCCTAATGGTTTTAGTCACAAAGGAGTCATGACCCAATACAGCCAAAGATACGTAACAGCTGAATGTAAACCTTACTGGAGAAACCGAGGTACAGAAAACAGCTTAGCCCCATTGCCCTGCTGCCACTGACTTAGCTATGGGAGTGAGAATCCAGCAACTCAATCTCTCCAAATTTAGCATAAGTTCAGATTTCTCGTGTGTCACTCAATTAAAAAAAAAAAAAAATGTTGACTAAAGTAAATCAAGGCTGTCTCCTTGGACTGGCAC
Organism: Acomys russatus; assembly: GCF_903995435.1. NCBI lineage: Eukaryota > Metazoa > Chordata > Mammalia > Rodentia > Muridae > Acomys > Acomys russatus. The sequence continues at coordinate 36,316,913 of NC_067152.1, read as the reverse complement.
GCTCATTCTTTAAGAGAATGGTGAGGCCTGTTGCCTAATGGCTGATTGCCAATTATTGGTCTGCTTATATAAACTTGATATTCTTAAAGTGATAGATCCACCCTCCTATACCCCGCTTTCTGTTAATCACCAAAGGGATGACGGTAAATATAACACCCAAGGAGGGAGCAGCTGGCAAGGCAACATGCTCTGTACCCAAAATACCTTTGTTGCCGGGTAGAAACAAACTTTTTTCTCCCGGGCTTAAAGTCTAAACACCTTAGGTGTATAATACCTATGTAATTTCCTAGGCAATGTGACAGGGCTCTTTTAATAATGTGAAATAAATCTGAACTAAACCTGAGATCAATACACTTACGTAAGCGAAACCAATAGTATTAAGTCTTCAAAATTCAGAAGAGAAGCCTCGACCAAGTTCACTTTTTCATAAAATTTCACTCCTCCAAATAGCCATCCCCAGGAAGTAAAGTCCCCGTGTATTTGCCATCAGCACAACTGCCACACATAACAGTCTTTTAGTGTTCCTTACTGTTCAGGCTATGAGCACAGTTGATTTATTTCATAAAAGGAAAGGGGATGCTTATGGGGGAGTACTCGCGGTACAAGGAGAAAACACATAGAAAGGGAACTGAAAGACAGGGTCCTAACCTTGGGTTACCACCTGGGAGTTATGCAACTCTCAAGCAAGCTACGTTTATACCAGCATGTAACCGTTCCCCCTCTCTGTACAGCAGGAAAAAAGAAGGGGGTCGGACAAGCATTGCTTTGTTTCTTCAGTTTTGTAATTCGGAGCTAACAAGATGCATGTCAGATTTTTTTTTCTTTTTTAAACCCGTGATCTCTGAGCACTGTTCACTGATCAAGGCGCTGGTGTCCGCATTTCCATTTTCTCTTTTGCTTAGTGAGCCAGAATTAGCTCAGTGACAGCCCCAGCTTAAGGCTGAGCCAGGCCTTTTGCTTTTGAGGTCAGTAAGTAATCTAAGACTCAAAGAGATTCTCTCTCCACTGCCTGAATTCCCTGAGTCAAGTTTCCTTCCTCTATCTCAGGGAGCTGGTAAAAAAAATTTTTTTTCCCTCATGGGCAGGTACTTTGGGTTTCCCAAGAGACTCCAGTGAAAGACAGCTGGTGGTCAACACAGGAGAAACAGCTTTGTGACTGCTGGGTTGGACATGGGAGTCCCCTTCTGTGTTTGGGAAATACCTCCCCCCCCCCCCCCACATACACACTTTCTGAGGCAGACAGCCTGCCACCTCTTACACAGGCTAACATGCTGCATACACACTCTCCTGCCGTCCTGGAAGGGCAAACATAAACCAGAGTGATCACTGTAAAGTCAAAATCAGCCTCTAATGGCAAAACATCAATCGGAAGGGACAACATGGGACCCGTTTCAGCACCTGGCAAAGATGACAGCACCTCCATGTGCTGTGTGTGTGTATGTGTGTGTATGTGTATGTGTGTAAAGGGAGGGAAAGAAAGAGAGGGAGGGAAAGAGATCAGAGGACAACTTGTAGGAGTCAGTTCTCTCCTCGCACCTCGGGGGAGGGTCTTGGTAATCCAACTCATGTTGACAGGCCTGGGAGCAAGAGACTTTACCTACTGGATGGATGTTGCCAGAAGCTTTTTATAACCCTCCTTCCCTAAGTACCACTTTCTTGGTGTTGTTGAGTCACAACCGTGACTATTGCAACGTCTCTGTCCCCCGCCACTTCACAACAGTCTGTGATCTACAGGAAAACTTGGACTCTTACCTGAAGTTAAAGGTAAGACACACGATGGTCTAGGGATGCTCAGTGTCAAGACCAAGTTCACAAAACTGGTCCTTACCCATCTTCCTCCAATTAGAATCTCAGAGCCTCCCGGGACTGAGTATCCAGGCTTTGGTCAATTGCATAGTGAAGAGTGCAAAAGACTATACAAGTTTCAGGGATTAATATTCTATGCAGCAGGACACTCTATCATTGACACAGGTAGGTTGGGGTGAGCATTCAGAGGCTTCTAAACCTGGCCAAAATGGAAGAAGGAGATGGCACCTGATGTTGCCACTGTTTATGGTTTGGTGAATCCAGTTCTAAGTAAATTCAAAAGAGGAAAGACTGGAACAGGAGGGAGAAGCCACAGAATACCATGACACTTGAGCTGAGGCCAGATAAATGAACAAAATTTGAAGAAGAAAAAAGTGTCATTCTAGAAACAAGCAAAAATATAAGGAGGGTATAATGATATATTTAAGTGAAATAAAATCAGTAATTATTTAAAGAAAAGGTCTGGAGAGATGGCTCAGCAATTAAGAACACTGGCTGCTATGGCAGCGGATTGGAGTTCAGCTCCTGGCACCTACATCAGGCTGTTCACAACAGCTGGTAACTCCAGCTTCAGAGAGAACCTGATGTCCTCTTCCGGCCTCCAAGGGCACTGCATCGCACACTCCTGATGCACGTGCATATACGCAGGTGAACAGCTACACGCATAAAATAAAAATAAAGAAGCCTTCTCAAAGAAAGACACAAAACGGGTCTGCATTCTTTAAAAAAAAAAAAAGCAAGGTAGAGAGTAGAAAATAAGCTGAATGTAAGTTAGATGGTTTAGGATGGAAAAGCCCACAATGCACCTCAAAAAAAAAAAAAAAAAAAAAAAAAAAGCAAGCAGGGAAACCTCAGCAATAAGGTAGAGAAAAGCATCGTACATAACTAGACACCCAGGGCTGCAATCGCTGAGTCTTTACAGGGTCTTAAGAGTGTTCGGTAGGGCACACAGATGATCTCATTCCATCCTTGAATCGAGTCTCTGTAGCTGCTACTGTCATCATTCCCAAGTCATAGGCCAGGAAGCTGAATTGAATAAAGCTTTCAAGGTTGCACAGCTCACAAGTAGCAGAAGCATATTTAGTGTGTGTGTGTGTGTGTGTGTGTGTGTGTGTGTGTGTGTGTGTGTGTGTGTGTGTGTGTTCCTAAATACAACCATGGGTAAGGACGAGTGGACGAGACAGAGTAAGGCATCAGATGATTTAATGTCCCCAGGCTTAGAAGAACAACATCATTATGGACCAAGGTTGGGAAACTGACAACAAAGCATAACTGGGAGGAAATAGAACACATTCTGGGTTGGAGTTGTTAATTGCAAAGTGGTGGCAGAGGCAGAGGCACAAAGGTCACTCAAGGAGTAGGGCTGCCAGGATGAAAGCATCAAAGAGAGGGAGGATCTCAGGGGACAGCTCTTGAAGTCACATGATGAGCACCAGAACCCAGAGGACAGGACACAGTGAGATGCTCATGGAGGAAGCCCTGCCTTAAGAGAAAACACCTTCTGGGGGGATAGGGAGAGTCCACATTTGGGAAGTAGATGGGGGAACCCATGAAGAAGTAATATGAAAATAGTCAAGTGGATATAAAAATAAGAACATTCTATGCGCAAAATAACTAAGTGGTTGTCTAATAAGTTGGGTAGTCAGCAAATCCAAAGGAGTTGTCAATTTTTAAAAAGTCACTTCCTCTGTCCACTAAGGATGGTATTAGGGAAGATCATAGGAAGCCAGGCTTCGTCATAAAGTGACAACAGGGCCATGCCCTCTACAGCACGAGTAGAGACTATGTTGGAATTAGTAAACCAGGTGCCCCTCCAAACCATGGGGTTATCAGTTAAAACCTATGAGGGAGCCTAACCCCTGCCTCTCACCAGTAGGAGGGTTGCATCACTCTAGGTACCACCGCTCAGCAGTAAGAGGTTCGCATCAAGCTGGGTGCCATGAAACCAGGGGAAATCCATACTTAGCCCTTTATCTGGCAGTGGCAAGGATGTGTTCTCCTCTACCTGCTGTCTTAGTTTGTTTCTCTGTTCCTGTAGTAAAGCATTAACCAAAAAGCAATTTAGGAAAGAGTTTACTTCATACTAGGAAGTCAACGCAGGAAATCAGGCAAGAACCTGGAGGCAGGAACTGAAGGAGAGACTGTAGAGGAATGCTGCTTGCTGGCTCAGTCTTCAAGGATTGCTCAGCTTGCTTTCTTACCCACTCCAGGGCCACCTGCCTGGGAGTCGCACCACTCACAGTGAGCTGGACTCTTCTATATCAATCAACAGTCAAGAAAATATCCCATAGATATTCCCACAGGACAATCTGAAGGAGAAAGTTTATCAGTTGAGGCTTCCCCTTCCCCGGTAACTATAGTCTGTGTCAAGTTGAGAAAAATTAACAAGTACACACATCACAGTGACATCAGAGGAGATCTAAACTACAGCGTCCAAAGAGGAACCAGTCAGAGCTGGGGAGGTGGCTCAGTGGTTAGGAATACTTGCTATTTTCTCAGAGAACCTGAGTTCAGTTTCCAGTAACCACATAGGATGACTCACAATCTCCCATAACTCCAACTCTTGGGATCTGAAACCCCACTCTCCTACCTCCTCAGACACCCATACACCTGAACACATAAACATGATAAATAATAAATCCTTTTTTTTTTTTTTTTTTTTTTTAAGAAAAGAACCAGTTTTCTAATATACAAAATGCCCATATTTCAATCAAACTTCACTCTTGGAGCATGAAGCATACACTTTTATTTTATTTTATTTTTTTCCCTGTGAATCTTGTAGGGATGACATGTGGTAATGCATGTAAAATAAACTGAACAGAAGGTCGGACTCAGAGCCAAACTCAAGTAAGTAGCCAACATAGGAAGCAGACGTTTGGGGATTAGCGGGATGAGGCCATACAGCTGGATACCAGCTAAACCAAATCAGAATCTGTATGTTTGACTACTGATTCAGGGCTTCCTCGGGTCCTACAGCTACTGGAAGACTTAGCTTTACAAGAAAACTATCTAATTCTATGAGAAACATGTCTACCTGGAAACTCTCCCTCCATCCCTGAGTCATTGCTGCTGCTGCTGCTGCTGCTGCTGCTGCTGCTACTGATGATGATGATGATGATGATGGTGCTGATGATGATGTTGATGATGATGTTGATTGAGACAAGGTCTCCCTAGATAGCCCTAGCTGGCCGGGAACTTGCTTCATCGACCAGGCTGGCCTCTAACTCACTGAGGTCCATCTGCTTCTGCCTCTGCAACACTGGGACTAAAGATGCACACCAACATTTCTGGCTCATCCTGAGACTTAAAATGTGTTCCTTTCTTTTAGGCTATCTTTCCACTTAAATGATGAAAAGTCTCATAGATGGGCTCCTGATTTCCGTTGTTGTATTAGCTATTCTTACCTGTACTTATGAATTGCCTTTGCTGAAACTCTCTAACGCTAGGTGATTATCAGAAACATAAAAGGAAGGCATGTGGTTTATCAATGTAGTAGAAGGTTATGAAGCCTTTAAAAGGAATGAAGCATTGATTCGTGCCAGAACATATATGAACCCTGAGAGGAGCCAGATGCAGAAGGTAACATATCGTAAGATTTTCAGTGTGTTCTTCACACAGTTAGCTTCTTTGTGTTCTCTCAAAGTAAGCATCCTCTTAGAAGTAGAGAATAAAGAGACGTCTCAGTCACAGAGGTGGACACCAAGGCCTTAGGATGCTTTCAGATGAGATAGTAGCTCCAGTTAAGAGCACTTGCTCTTGCAAAGGACCTGAGTTCAATTCCCAGCACCTGCATGGTGGTTCACAACCATCCACAAAGTTCCAGCACCCTCTTCCAACTTCCATGGGCACCAAGACAGGAATATGGCACACACGGACATAGGTCACACACATGTACCCAGACATGCAGGCTAATACTCAGACACATGAAATAAATAAATCTAAAAATGGACTTTCAAAATACAGATGACTACTCAATTTGGTGTTTTGGGGGGTTGCTAAGTTTGTTGCTAAGAACTAAGCAAAGCTATGGATACCGATTTTGGAAATTTCAAGTTGAAAAACAGTGACACAAAAGTAACCTTCAATGCATTATGAAAACCGAAAGCAATCACCTTACATCTGGTTTTGCATTCCGTTATCACCCGAGTGTCCGTCTCACACTTCTGTAAGACTCTCTAGCACTTGCTCTCCCCCCCCTTCCCTGTCCAGGATAAGAGTGATTTCAAAAGGCCTGAAAGGTCTTCAGCTCTACAACACATACGCTGAGCTTCTACTTCATCAAACCTCCAGAATGGCAGGTGTTCAAGTGAGGCAACACCAGTGTGACCTCACGGAGGAAGCGCACAGCCGAGAGCCAGCAAACTCCCTGGCTCTGGGCAGGCAGAAATGTCAAGTCAGTTCACCGGCACGGGGGGGGGGGGGGGGGAGCGGGGGGAAGCGGCGTGGGAGACGTGCCCATATAAATGAAAACCCTTAGAATCAGACCTCAAGGCATGCCCTGCTGAAGAGGGTCAAGTGCAAGTGGGTGAGATGCCAGCAAAGTGTCATTAGGAGTTGAATTCTCAAACGCTGGTTAAAGAAAGCCGCATCCAATACCCAGCAGCTCACACAAACTCTCTTCCCTTAAAGGTTGGTATCCGTCTCGATCTCTTGATAAACCCTAGCCCTGGACTTGTCAACAGAAAGCTCCCCAAAGCCACTTTGGTTCTCTGCTCCGTACTGAACTCAGAATATTAGCAAGACTCTGCTGCTAAGGGATGGAGATGAACAGTTGAGTCCAAACTACTAAATGATGCTAAGCTGCTGAAGGGTGCCCCGCCAGTCACACTGCCCTGCAATGAATCTCTCCCTTGGTCCACACCTCCTCTCTTATCTCTGATTCCTTTGCCTGGTGATCCCTCCATTCCACCACACAGAACTTGAGGATTCTCTAGACTCTAGCGCTGTTTCCTTCTGTCTATGGACCGGAAGTGGGTCTGCTCTCACTATCTCTCCCCCTTCTTGTCCTCCGTTCTGTCATTCACGCTGCAAGATCCGCATGGCTAATTGGTTCTTTGGAGGTACCGTTAAATCGCAAATGTCAGTAGACACATCTGTTGCCCTGTGGAATGTGAGCTTCCCTGAGATACCCTGTCTCAAAGAAATAAGGTGGGGAGTGCACACCCACGCACTCGTACACAGACAAATACAAAGAGAGAGACAGAAAGAGAATTCTTCTTCCTACCTTCTCCTCAGTAGCTCTCCAAGAGCCACATAGAGATCGTTAATATTCGGTGAATGAATGGCTATATATATTACAAAATGACAAAATGCACCCATTCAATTATCTGATGCTTCAATCAAAAGAGATCCTGATTTCCAGTGTGCTTGGTGCTCTCTTCCTTCCTTTTTTTTTTTTTTTTTAAACCATCATACAAAAAAAAAAAACCAAAACAAAACAAAACAAAACAAAACAAAAAAACACACAGGACTTTATTTTGGGAAATCAATTTCTAATTTATGGCTAGTTTTACTTTCAGAAATAAATCCACAGAACAGCCCATTCTAATGCACGCTTAAAGCCTGGCATGCTGAGCAAGGAATGTTCTTACTCTTTGTGGGAGTTCCTTCTTTATGCTGTCAGGTACCAGCGCTCTGCCTTTTAGAGTGATTTCAGCCATCAAGTCAGCAACAGTAAAGTGCTCTGGTCCTTTTCCTTTAATTACCTCTTTACAGCCTGCCTTCGACTGATACTTCCAACCGCACTCAGTTAATTTAGCTCTCAGCAGCTCTTTGAGGCATTCTCCTTCTCCCGTTTTAATTAACTTTTGGTTAATCGCTGCTCTCATCTGAGCATCTTTGTTCACCTTGCTAACCATACTCTTGGGCCGCCCAGACTCAGACCCTCAGTAGTTCCAGCACCCAAGCACACCCCTTACTTACTTTCAAGCCCAGCAGGTTAGTGTCTGCTTTTACAGGAGGAATAGAAGGGTTCCTCCATCAGTCTAAGTCAGTTCAGCATCAAGATGCTCCTGAGGGGCTGGAGAGATGGTTCAGCAGTTAAGAGCACTGTCTGCTCTTCCGAAGGTCCTGAGTTCAATTCCCAGCAACCACATGGTGGCTCACAACCATCTATAATGGGATCTGATGCTCTTTTCTGGCCTGCAGGGGTACATGCATAGAGGGCACCCAAACACAAAATAAGTATATAAATAAACCTTGAAAAGAAAAAAAAAATGCTACTGAGATGCTACCAGCAGTCCAGGTGTGAGCTTTAGAAGACCCAGTTTCCTTCCATTGGGGTCTCACCACTACCTCAGCATTTCTACTTAATTCCTCTTGGTTCAGATGGCTTCATCTCTAAAATGAGGTGTCCAGCCCACATGGTTTCTAAGGTGTAAGTATATATTTCCAATATATTGTCTTTACATTCTGTCTGGTATCAATGGTATCAATTTAGACAATTGTCGCATCATTGGACAGCCTTGCACTTGCCACATAGGCATCAGAAAACAACAGTGACATTTTCTTTTTTTATTTTCTTTGGTCAAGGGCATAACCTCAGATGATTAAGCAGATCACATTATCGGTGTGCACACGTGTTTTTGGACATGTGGGTGTATGTGCATGTATATGCATGCCTGTGGAAGACATTAATGAACCTTGAGTGTCATTCTTCAGGTGCCACCATTATTGGCTTTGAAACACTAATGGCATGGAACTTGCCAAGTAGACGAAAGGATCTGGCCAGTAAACACTAGAAATTGCCCTGTCTCTACCTCGCCCCATCACTGCCATTACAAGCATCTGCCACCAGGCGTGACTCTATTATCTAGGTTCTGGGGCTCAAGCTAAGTACCTCATGCTTCTAAGCAAGTCATCTCCCGCTCTTATTAATATTTATTTTATGGCTTTAACAGCCCTCCTTACAAAGGCAACTGGTGACAGAATAAATGATCGCACCCATGGCCTCTTCTATACACAGTGAACATGAGCCAATCTAAGGAAATACATCTTTTCAGTAGCCAAGCCATATCATTGACACTTTCAAATTTATGAATATGCCCTTACTCCTAATAACTCCTTATGAAAGAACAACATAAAACATACAAGCTCCCAACACTGTCACCACATCGTTTCATGTAAGTCTAACCACTGGGGCTGGGCGACGGCTCAGAGGTTAAGTCACCTCCTGCTCTTGCTTGAGTCCTTGGTTCGGCACCTGTGTGGTGACTCACAGCCTTCTAGAACTCTAATCCCAGGGGACCGAATGCACCAAGCACATACATGAAGTACATACATACATGTGTACAAAAGACTCATACACATAAAATAAAGAAATCTAAAACTACTCTTAATAAAGTAAAATAAATAAATGTAAGTCTAAGCAGGCATATCAATTGCTTTCATTTTATTTCATGCATTTCCTTCTGGCCTGTTTATTGTGTCAACCCATTTGCTTGTTCCAGCTCCCCTGACTACCCAGATAATCTGGTTCTGCAGCACCCCAAGTGGACAGTGATGCGTGTGATAATTTGCGAGGAAGGTGATGAATACTTGATTTAGAACTAGACAACCAAATAGCCACTCACTAAAGGATTTGTTTTTGAAACATACAGAATTCTATTTCAGACTACAGACTATAAATAGTTCAGAAATAGTACACACAGAAGCTATAAAGTTGGGCCAGCAAGATGGCTTAGCAGATAAAAGCACCTGCTGCCAAGCCTGAAGACCAGAGTTCAATCTCCAGAGTTTCCACACACTGACCATGGCACCAAGTAAGTAAGTTAGTTAGTATAGCAAAGACTTTTTAAAGAAGCCACAAAACCATATCAGTCCAGGGCTAATGGCTGTTTTCCCCCCACGTGCAAATGATGAGTGGGCAAAATCCTGGTCCATAGAGGAAGGCAGGCAGTAGAGATGATCCCAGAGAAAGGCTTAATGAGGACTCTGTGGAGGAAAAAGAAGAAGGAAGAAGAGCAGGGTGGAGGGAGGACAAGGTGGAAGAAGGGCAAGGTGGAGGGAGGGCAAGGTGGAGGGACCAAGTCAGAGCCATGTCACTCCGTAACCATCATGGCCAGCTGAGCCTCTTACAATTGGACTCAATGAAATTTTTACTAACGAGACCTCTTTGACTTGATGCTAACACAAAACACACACAATCGCACAAATGCATACATTCATTTGTTATCATATTCCAGAAAGGTTTACATCCACCCTATCCCAGCAGCAGCTATCTCACTAATGCTGTCTCCCCTCCTCCATAACCTACGATGCCACACAGGTATCTGACAGACTGCTCCTTCACCACCATGTAACTGTAGCTTCCCACTGTTTTAACATACTAGTGGCATACAGGGAAGTACGAACTTTAGAATTCAAGAGGATTTGGGCTGGAAATGCCGCTTGGTAGTAGAATGTCCATCTAGGATACTAAAGGTCCTAGGTTTGACTGAAAAGAGAAAAGAGTCGGGCAGGGGAGGACTCAAATGAACTGGATCCGGACACCAGCTTCACGTCCACTAACAGTGTGACAAAGGACAAGCTAGTCAGTTGATTTCCAATTTCCTTCTTTATGAAGTGGGAACGCCATCTACTTCCTAGGCTTTTATGAGCACTGGAGCTACCCCGAGGCATCAAGTGCTTAGTAAAAATCAAGTACTTGGGGCAGAGCCTTGCACAGAGTAGCCACTGGCTAGTCACTATTACAGGGTAGAGTGGCATTCACAGGAATACTGCAAACTCTTTGGGATCGAATCTTCTTTCCAAGACCCTGATATATTTTTGATAGAATTTCTAGAAAGCACTCCCGTGAGTACTTGCTGGGCTTTCAGGATTTGGGGCTGCTTTATGTGCTGCACTGTGTGCACCCCCTAACCTGAGAGACGAAAACTGGTAGGTGCTGCTTTCTTAAACAACAGGGCCTGGGCAATGCTGCCGGTTCAAACTTCCCACCTGCCTCCGACACCACGGGTCCCATTTAGAGAGCTGGGCACAGGTACTTGGCACAGAAGATAAGTCTGGGCTTGTCTGGGACAAGTCTTAAACTGGTTTCTGTTGCTCTTTTTTCTGTGGATCCTTCTACACGTACCTCCCAGGCTTCTTCTAAATACAACATGCTTGCTTCCTTCCTTCCTTCCTTCTCTCCCTCCCTCCCTCCCATCTTTCTTTCTTCTTTTCTTTTTCATTCATCTCCTTCCAACCTTTTTATTATGCTAGTTCATTTGTTTGTACCATCTCTGCTCTCTTCCCCATGACCTCGGTCTGTAGCATCCCCTAAGTGGACAACAGTACTTGTGATAATGTTATAAGCTTTGGGCCCGACCCCATGACATTCTCTAGGCTGCGCACCTGGCCTCCATAGTCACCATCAGCTGCCAGCGGGACAGTAGATGGATGATGAACACTCATCTCAACACACAACAATAAAAAGGCCATTTTTTCCCCACTAACTCTAACCTTCACCATGTCACACACCATATAACTACTACCTGTGTCTTTCTTTATTGTCGCTGCTCACAAAGTGGCTCTTGGTAGGGTCATGTATAGACAGCCTTTACGTTGACTATCTAGATCTTCGATGGCAAAGCTGCCCGTTTGTTTAAATACATGTCCACACAACTTAAAAGGCCTTGTGTTACTAATCAAGTGTTGGAGAGACGTAGCTCGGTGAGGTATCCTTGCCTCACATGTGTGAGGTCACAGTTTCTACCCCCAGTATTACAAACAAACAAGCCACACACCCACACACCCACACCCACACAAATCAATATTGCAAAGGCTTGGTAACACGTGTGTAGTCCTTTTTTTTTTTTTTTTTTTTTTTTTTAAGGCTTACAGGCATTTTCTAAAAATAAGTTTCTCCCGGCTACAGATGCTTAGGCCTTACTCTCATTTCCCCAGCTTTGCTCCACTGAGACAATGGCCACCTGTTGCAATAGGAAGGAAGCTCTCCACCCCCCCCACTCCCCGCCCCTGGAGCCCCACCCCTGTGTCTATACCTCAGAGTTGCCCATGGCAACCCCTGAGAGTAATTCATTAGTTGCGCTACTCAATTTGGGGAATCAATAGCAAGAGCTTATGTGCCCGCACACGTGTGTGCATGTTTGTTTTCTAATTTGCCACATCCCAGTTTAGAAGCAGCCAACCTCCAGTGAGCAAGATTCTTGTTTTTAAAATCTCTTTAGTCTCCTGAGTGCCACACTTTAAGGTCTACTATGCCAAGTTCCTACCCTCCCTTACTGACAGGCTTCCCTATCTCCCACACGCCTCTCTGTGCCTGACCTGTTCATCACACTGCACATCACAGGCTTGTTGACATCTTTGCTTTCCCAAGTCATAGGCTGAGCTATGTCCCCCCCAAGATTTAATATGCTGAAATCCCAACTAACTACCAACAGAATGTGACCTAACTGGAAAACAGGGTGGTTGCATGTCATTACTTGAGATGATGTCACCCTGGAATCGGGTGGGCCCCTGCTCCAGTATGACTAGCTTCCTTATAAAAAAGGGACAGTTTGAATACAGACACACAGACAAGGGAGACTGCCACGTGACTTGGAGGGCAAAGATCTGGGTGGTGAGCCTGCACAGGAAGGGCCTTTGGAGGCTTGCCAGTAAGCCACCAGAAGCTAGGAGAGAGACAGAGGTCACCCTCCTAGCCCTCAGAAGAAGCAAGACCCACTGCCAGCTTGACTTCAGATGAATAAAGCTTTAAATATCTGGTACTCAAGCCACCTAATGTGCGAGGCTTTGTCCAGCAGCCCTAACAGACAAATGCATCCCACTAGAAAACTGGCTTCTAGAGGGCAGAAATAGGACTCTGTCATTGTGTCCACGGAATACTACGCAAGGTGCACAGACCGGGTTAGCTGGTCAGCAACGCTTAACGCATCTAACAAAGAAAGGCAGTCCTCCAATTCTCACACCCCCTCAATACTTAACAGATACACTGTCCTTAGAGACGTAACATTAGAGTGAATGGAATACAAGGACTGAGAAGGAGGCTTAGTTGGTGAAGTACTTATCACACAAGCACGAGGACCAGGGTTCGAGCCCCAGACCCCGCATAAAGAAGCCAGGTGTAGTGGCTCATGTTTGTAATACCAACCCCGGGAAGGCAGAGACAAGCTAATCCCTGGAACTCCTTGTCCAGCCAGCCTAGGCAGATGAGTGAGGCCCAGGACAGCAGAAGCCGTTGTCTCACAAAGCACAGTGGGTGATTTTTACTTTTATTAAAGTTTTTAAAGAATTATTTGATTTTTAATTACAGGTATATGTGCGCATGTGCAAGGGCACAAGCCCAAGTGCACATGGGTGCAGGTGTTCAAGGAGGCCAAAGGCATCAGATCCCCAGAAGCAGGATGTTGTGAGCCTCCCAACACGGGTGCTGCAACTTGAAATGGGGTCCTTTTCAAAAGCAGCAAGTGCTCTTACTCACTAGCCCTTCTATCCAGCCCCAAGGTGTATGACTCCTGGAAAACAACACCTGAAGTTGATGTCCAGCCTCTACATGCATACACAAGAACATGAACACACATAAACATGTATATACTACACACACATACATACATACACACATGTACACACAACACACATACACACACATCAAGAAACTCACATACACACACACAGCCATCAAGAAACTCACACACACACACACACACACACACACACACACACACACACAAAGACTGAAATTTGGGATGGAGAAAATATTCTAACTCACACATATTGAAGTCTCTCAATTCTCTCCTGAAGCCACTTCCAAATATAATCTGCATCCTCCCCTACTTTCCCTATAAAAATAGATGCTCAGCCAAGAACAAAATCTCACAGGAAATCACTGGGCAGGCCACCTGAAAGAAACAACATGGCTGAAGCCGGGCAATGGTGGCGCACGCCTCTAATCCCAGCACTCGGGAGGCAGAGGCAGGCAGATCACTGTGAGTTCGAGGCCAGCCTGGTCTACAAAGTGAGTCCAGGACAGCCAAGGCTACACAGAGAAACCCTGTCTCGAAAAACCAAAAGAAAAAAAAAGAAAAAGGAAAAAAAAGAAAGAAAGAAACAACATGGCTGACACGTCCTATGAACCCAGCTGGGTTTTACATTGATGTAACTGCTCAGCAAGGGGAGACAAAGCAACCCCATGGTTTGCACAACTGCGACCGGGAGTGGTTCATCTTACCCCACCCCTTAGCCACTGTTGTAATGTTGATGGAACTAAGTCAGTGATGAGAAAGATGGTGAGTAAGTACAGGGTTCCTGGAGAAAAAGCCCATTTTGTGCCCCAGAGCAGAAGGCTACTACGGTTTTGAAACTGAGCTGGCAAAAGGAAAATAATTTAATCTATCAGTTACAAAAAATATAATTTATTTTCCAAACTGTACCTTTTTTTTTAGAAATTATATGTTGTTTTATTTAATCTGTATGCAGTTTATATGTACAATAATAATATATACAGATATTTTCCAGAAAATATAGCTTAAAAGATGAATTATGTACTTGTGTATATGTCTCTCTTGGAAGAATAAGCTTGGTAAAACAAAGAATCTCCTAGAACTGCACTCTAAACTGAATTTAGCAGTATACTGTATGATTTTGCTCTTCTTTCAAATGGTTCTAGAATAGAGAGAGGTACAAAGAAATTGAAAGAGTAGGCTGGCATGTGAGTAAGTTATAAAAAATGAAAATTACACTGCAAGCGTGCTCTGGAAAATTTTCCCTGATCCAGCTAGATGCTGATTATTGAACCAACAGCTTGCTTATATAATTACAGTGTTCCTATAAACCTGGCTGATATGATATACTTGCTTAACTATTAACCTCCAGACTTCCTGGAGTTTCCACAGTCCAAAAGCATACCTAAAAGCATGGTATAGAACACACTCCACTTACCAATGGTACCGTGTTGACCATGCTAGGAAAAGCAAGTGCTTTGAAAAGACAAGTGGGGTCTTCCCCAGCCCAGGGATTTTTCCTGGCCATTTTCTCTTTTCCTTTTCCTTTTCCTTTTTTTTTTTTTTTTTTTTTAAATTTCTCTGAAGAATTTCCCTGGCTCTCACAGCATCTGATGGTTGCCGCTGGATTTTAGAGATCAAGATTCCTTCCCACCTGACTTTGGATCTGGGTCTCAGATTCTCATCGACTCTGAAGATCCCAGGATATGCCCACACCGATTACAAAGACTCGCCTGTTTCCTGGTTATCTACCCACAAGGCTCCCCAGCACTACACAAAAGTGTGAACACGTTTACCTCCTCCTACACGAGAAGGCCTTGAAGGACTGAAAGGGTAAGAAGAGTGGAACAGCGTTGACTATGGAGAGATGATTACAGAGAAGTGCCTCGAACACAGATGGACCGGCACAGAACAAAGCATTCTGTATGCACAGCCCTGTTTAATCTCCCTAAGGGCCCCATGAATTAGTGTCAGTCTCCCTGCTGAGAAGGGCAGGACTCTGCAGCTTGGGGTTAAAGTAGATTTTCTCAAGCCTTCCTAATAAATAATAGGAAGAGTAGAGTCAAATGTATTCCCTCCACTCCCAGCCTCCCCAGCATGGTTTAAGATTTATTCATTTGTATGGTATATGTACAGTGTTTTGCCTGCACGGATGCCAGGGCACCAAGTTCGTGCCTGGTGCCAACGGAAGCCAGAAGAGGCCATGAGAGACACTAGAGCAGGAGCTGGGGATGATAGTAAGTCACCATGTGGGTGCTGGGAACTGAACCTGGGTCCTCAGCAAGAGCAGCAAGTGCTCCTAACTGCTGAGCCATCTCTCCAGCGCCCGCACTCACACACCCACACCTCTCCCACCAGCACGATGTCTTAAACTTAACAACTCTTCAAAAAACACATTATGTCGAACCACTCCAAGCAAATCCACTACCCAAGACTCCTCTTTAGATAACGCCCAGAGTCTGGGGGATTGTTGTGGGGTTTGCCTTTTTTACCAAATGGCAAAGTGGGCGTGGAGGATAGAAGGGGATAAATGAAAAAGGAAGCCTATCAAATACCTCCAGAAAAAAGCTGTTTCTGTATATTCGTTGGTTTTTATGAGCCTGCCTAAGTCATCCTATCTCATGTGTGTTTAGAGGTGAGAGAATAGGAGACTACAGAGCCAGTCGCTTGATATCTTAGACATTCTCTCTCCAGTTTGAAGGATGGCTGTGGCAGCTCTGCTTTGGCTAGAAGAAAAGACTAGAAGGAAATCACTGGGAGAGTCCTAGCTGGGCACAGTGGAACACATCTGTTATCCCAGTGCTTGGGGCGGTGGATGCAGGAAGATCACTGCAAGTTCAGTGCGAGCCTCTGTAGTTCAAAACTAGCTTGTTCGTAGCTACATAGCTAGCTCAAAAGCAGCTTGAGGGGCAGGGCACGCCTTTAATCCCAGCACTCGGGAGGCAGAGGAAGGTGGATGTCCGCGAGTTCGAGGCCAGCCTGAACTAAAGAGCCAGTTCCGGGAAAGCCAGTGCGGTTGCACAAAGAAACCCTGTCTCGAAAAAACAAAACAGAAACAAAAACAAAACAAAAAAAGTGCTTGAGCTATATAGGCAGAGTTTGTCTTAAATAATTAAATAAAAATAAATAAATATCCATTCCCAACTCCTTCTAGCTCCTCAGCTATAGAAACGTAATTTCCGGTTTCTTCGCACTATGCAGTACAAGAGGAAAATAGTGGAGATACGGGTTCATTCATAATTTCAGGGAAAACACACTTGGTATGTTTACGCAAAAATAACCAGGAAGGCAGGAAATAGTGAAGCCAAAGCAGAGCCAAGGTTGACGGCTGTGTCCTGGTTTGAAGCCTTGTCACTTAGACACGTAAGGACACGCAGGACGTTTGAGTGTACCCAGTTTTCCCCACGGCACAGCCTATAATCAGCGAGCAAAACCATTTGTCACCAATGTTTTAACAAAAACTTCCAGGAGACGCTCATCCATGTCTGCCAGCCAGAGCAACTGTAATCAGCCGCCTTCAACCAAATGGAAGGGTATGCTAGGAACTCAACCTGTGGAGTCGGAAATGATTCAGATCGGCATGGCCCGCTTAACAGACACTTAAAGGGACATATTAAACGGAACTCGTAAAACCCTAGACACAGGTCACCCCTCCCGCTTAATTATCATACTGGGCCCTGCAATGCCCAAATCTATCTGAGCCCCTATGGACTCTGAGCAGATTTTTCCATCTACAATCATTTCTTTCATGCAAAGGGTTTCATACATTGAATTTTGGAGGAGCCGCTAACATGGAACAGATATGAGCCCGGGTTCTGGACTCGGATTGACCTTGACTAAAACCTCTGCTCTGCTGCTGTCAGTCTAACTGGCAATTAAGTTCCTAAGCTTTCTGGCCTCAGTTTGCCCATCCACAAAATGGGCTATCACCTCACTGAGCAAGCAAGAGCATTGATATAATTCACAGGCATCACGATACACGTCTGAAACAGAGAGAACTCACAGCAGCGCCCTCCTCTGGACTCCCGGGAACTAACACCTTCTTTACTTGGAGTCAATCAACCTAGGATTCAAAAACCCTGGTCCCAGCCTGCAAAAAAAAAAAAAAAAAACAAAAACAAAAAACAAAAAAACAAACAAACAAACAAAAACGGCTCTGTCCTCCTGTACCTTTCACATTCAGAACCTTTACGAGAACCATCCTTCTTAAATATGCACAGCGCATATGACTTGAGTAAATCTATGAACAAAGGCACATTCACACCACACCCAAGAAGCTGCCGTTAACCAAGACACGGGGCTAGGGATAACCGGAAGAAAACATTCCATTTTTCAGATGAGGACCAGAAACCTCTCAGTGAAGCATGAGGAAGCTCAAGCATGGAAGAAGGCGCTCGCCTTCACAAAAGGAACCCATGGAGCCTCGGGGCCAGGTCCTGATGACAATCAACAGAGCCAGACAACGGCGGCGGTAGCATGAGGGTAGCTTTGAACGCACTTTCTAAACAAACCATGGGATCGAAGAAAGGACTCAGAATGTGGGGAAGAAAACGAACAGGCAACTGCAAAGCCAACAGGAAACGCACGGAGTCGGCGAAAGGACCCCTAGGTGGCCTAAAGGAGAAGAGTGGCTGGTTTGGACGGAAAACAGCCATGACCTAAATCCTCATAGCTAGGAGAAACAAGCACACAAGTATTTCCTGTGGGCTGGACCCAAGAGGTTGGCAGAGGAATTGCAGGCCAGTGGTGATCCAATTAACTCCCATTAACTCAAACAGGAAGTCAACTTGGGAGCCCTGTCATAGCAAGACCCCACTGACTCCCCTCACTTGAGTAAAGTTGGAGTAAACGTTTTTCAGAAAAGGGCAAACGATAAATACTTTCTTCTTTGTGGGACACAGAATTTGTTGGAACTACCCAGAAACTAAATGACCCTAGCTGTGCTACAATGTAACTTTACTTGTGGACACTGACTTTGAATACTATGTATCCTTCACTGATCCTGAAATGCCATTTCGTGGTTATTTGCAATTGTTGAAAACTGGTAATAGGAACCAAAATATAGTAAAAATACAAGCAATCCCTTCTCTTCCTCCTCCATTATGATGTTGGTTTCTTATCTATCTATCATCTATCTATCTATCTATCTATCTATCTATCTATCTATCTATCTATCCATCTATCCATCTATCTATCCATGTTCAAAATAGGGTTTCATCCAGCCAAGGCTAGTCTCCAACTTGCTTTGTAGCCAAGGATGATGCTGAGTCTCCAACTTGCTTTGTAGCCAAGGATGACGTTGAACTTCAGATCCACCCACCTCCACCTCCTAAGTGATGGAATTACAGGTGTGCACCACAGCTGCTACTTTATGCGATGCTGGGGGATCACCTCAGGACTCTGTGCATGCTAAGCAAACACTCTACCAATAGAGTTTCATTTCCAGCCCAGGAACACTTACTTGCATTGTCCTGACCCAAGGTAGGATAGTTAAAATTGAAAGAAATTTATTATATATTTCAAAATAACTAGACATGCAGAGTTTAAAGGTCCTTAGTACACAGAAATAGAGAGATAGAAATGGCAAGTACCTGAATTTGATCACCACTCGTATATATTTACTAAATTATTATACTGTACTCTAAAGGTTAGGTGTCAACTTAAAAACTAAATGAATTGGAACCGGGATTATAGCTCAGCAGGGTAAACGTGGCATGCATGAGACTCTGGCACCACCAAAAACTGAGCAGAGAATCTGGCTTATAACGTGGGAAGTTGTGTTTGGTTGGTTGGTTGGTTGGTTGGTTGGTTGGTTGGTTTTGTTTGCCTCCTGCCGCCTCCACTTCCCATCAGTCCATGGGGCGGGGTGGGGCAGGGGTGGGAGGCTCGGAGTGTATGTTATAATTAATTTATTCATTTGTGTCTGCCCATCAGATTTATGTGATATTCTTTTAACGTTATACAGGAAAAGTAACTGTAGCAAATATTGGCACCGATGATGGCAGATGGAGGGGTAGGGGTGACAGCATTTGGGAGCCACACCTAAGACTGAGCCCAAGGAGCTTATGGAGGGAAGAGGTACATACTAGAAAGTAAAACAAATGGCACGGGAATCTTGCAAATGCCTATTTAACACTTGATTCAGAGCACAGCGAACCAAGTCCCGAGAAACTGTGACCGACTTTGCCGAATCTCCTCCTCTCAAAATAGAAAGAGTGGGCCTCTTGTCTACACAGCAGACTGCATGGACAAGTTTAGGGAGAGAAGATCATCCGGGGAAACAGCATCCAGGCAGGCAGGGTAGCCAATGGCAGCATGGTCGTCAAGGAGGAAGTGGAGAACCAAGTACTGAGTAGCTAAGCTTGCAGGTCTGTTTTATTAGAGGGAAGCCTACTGTTAGCATTTTCTCTATTGCCGCTAATAACCCTCAAAGGCTCCATAGACTTAGAAACTGAAAGCAGAGTGGCACATGGAGGCATTCACTTCCCTCCTACCCACTACGCTCCTTTGGACCATACATCTTGGCCACATACGAAGCACCTTCTCCACCACTGTGCAACACTGTCAGCATATTATTTCTCTCTCTTGTTTTGTTTGTGCATACGTGCAGTGTGTGTGTGTGTGTGTGTGTGTGTCTGTGTGTGTACACTATACAAAAGAGTGAGACATGTTCGTAAGTGTGCAGATACTCCAAGTCCACACAGGCATGTACTCAAAGGAAGAGGACAGGTTTATCCCTTACTCTTCACCTTATTGCCTGAGACAAGGTCTCTCACTGGACCAGAAGGCAGCCATTTCAGCTTTGCTCGCTGGCCATGGAGCTCTGGGAATTCACCTGTCTCCACCCACCAATAATACTAGGGGCACAGGCACTCCTGCACAGTTGTATATATGGGTGCTGGGGATTTGAAGTCCTCGTCATTCCAGACTAAGCACTCTTAAACACTGAGCCATTGCGCCAGCCCCTCAGCGAAACCGGAAAACAAGAAGCTGGTAAAGGGGACCCTGCCACCTTTAAACACACTTAAAGGGCTCTGTAGAAAGAATGACATTTCTTCAGCCCCTATCTTTATGCTAATTTTGCAACTTCCAATGATCAAGCAGTGAGATAATGAGACTTTGAATGCAAACAAGGAAAAGTAAAGGCAACTGTGTTTCTAGTTTAGTTATGCCAAACCTTTTTTTGGGAGGGGCGGGCGTGAAGCGACACCTGTCCTTACTGATGAAAAGTAATTTCAGAATGTATTTACTGAGCATCGATTATCGATTATAACAAACACAACAGAACACTGAAAGAGCACCAGAAGCAAAGACATACGTGCAGTTAACCTACCCTGCAAGATCTTTCAAAGGTGATAGCCCTTAAAAGGCAAACAGTAATTACAGACCTGCAAACTCATAGCTGTACTCTGCAGGCAACTGGCAATCAGAGCGAGAGCATGTGCAGGATGTCTTTTGGCAGAGAGGTAGGAAGAAATCCTACCACCATGATTCATGGACCACCATTTCTTGGGCAGAGAATAAGGAGCTCTGATGACTGTGTCATCACTCCCACCCCCTTGCCAGTCTGCTCCCCACAAAGCAAATAAAATGAAAACTGTGAAACACACTAAATTCTCAGCAAGCGGGGAGGAGCATAAACGGGGACTATCAGGATTGATGCGTACCTCGGTGGAAGAAATTTGCACAGCGAATCAGTAGAGTCACGTTTACCTGTGGCTGTAGCGTCTACAAGCAACACACTGATTCTAAGGCCCTCGCTCTGCTCATTTGCAGAAGGACCAACCTGGGCTGGAAGCTCCTTTCCAATTCTTAAATCTCATCAGGTGGCAGCAGACCCAGATGCAGAAGGAGGCTCACAGAGGGTGAGCTAAGAACACATCACACCTGCCTGGTGCACAACTTGTGAGGTCAAACAACGTTAACTGTAGCCTTAATTGTTTTAACGACGTAAATTTAAATTAACTGTTCCTTGGAATTAGCCCTGTAATTAAAACTGAAACAATTTATTATATTCTATCAAGGGCCACAAAACAACCAGGTACTACACAAAAATTACTTACAAAACTAAAGAAAAGCTACTTTTCACTGTGGAGGTAATTAAAGCTCCAGACACGCCCAGAAATAGGTTATTTCTCAGTCTGGAATTCAAAGCAGATCATTATAATTTCCTCATTATTTTATGTGAGTTTACATTATAAAATATGTGATATGTACATAAGACATTTTTGTCAAAAATAAAATTGGAAATCATCAAGGAATGAAATTGTTTAGTTGTACAGAACCCGTTATTATCTAACCTCTACAGTCTTAGGCTTTTTTAGCCTAACTTTAAAAACAATTTTATTATTAAGTGGAAATTTTAAAGATACATTTTATGAGGGGAAAAAGAAACAAATGAAACAGGAATGTCAAGATAAGTGAACATTTTCAATCTATTACTTCAAAAAAATATAAGTAAGAATCAAATATAAATACCTTTTACCATATTGGCAAAGGTTTTTTTCAAATTATACTCAAGAGAAGGAAAAAATATGATCTTTCTGGAGAGTGACAGGCAATATTCATCATAAAGCTTGAAAGGAAAGAAACTCCCAAATATCACTGGAGAAAATAAGAAAGTTCCAACTCTATAGAGAACAACTTAGCCTCATGCCCCCAACCCAGGACTTCTGATTCTAGGAATAAACCTAGAGAAATAATTGGACATGTGGGTATATCAACCATGCAGTAGGGCAGGCCCCATGCCCAAAAGTAGTTGGCCAGAAAAAAAACAGACACCATAGATGTGTGTGTGTGTGTGTGTGTGTGTGTGTGTGTATACTTCTTTTCATCTTGTTTTGTAACTGTATTTTTTTGTTTTATTGATACTTTTGTAGTTTGTTGGTCTTGACATTGTTGTGTTTCTGCTATTGTTTTCAGAGAGAAAAAGAACATGAAATTGGATGGTAGGCAGGGCAGGAGAATCTGGGAGGAGGTGGGGGAAGGAAAAGAGTAGCATCAAAATATATTGTCTGACACAATCCCAACCATTGTGTCCAAGAGAAGCTGCATCACCAACACACACACACACAGACACACATACACACACAGACACACATACATACACATACACACACACACATAGACACACACATACATACATAGACACACACAGAGAGAGAGACACACACACACACACATACACACGTACATGAAGAAAGAAAGAACTGGGCTAATGCACAATAATCTATGTCCAAGGGAGGTCCCCGCAATGTGGTTTATAACTGCAAATAAAATGGCAACTGTGTGAAAAGTGCATGGAAGCCTGAGTATCTGGTCATGTTCTTACAAGTTAAAACGTACAACTGTGACAAAGAATGAGGCCACTGTATGTGTATTAATATTGGAAGACAGCCAAGAGTCACGAGAGAGTTTAAGGAAAATATCCTATACAGTAAAATAACACATGTAGGACGGTGTTTACAAAGACAGTCATCAAAAGTGAACAGTAATTATCTCTGAGTAGTTTGAGATGAAGAGTGTGTGTGTGTGTGTGTGTGTGTGTGTGTGTGTGATCTTTTCAGACAGGGTCTCACTATGTAGCCTGGCTGGCCTAGAACTCACTACATTGACCAGGATGTCCTTGAACTCACAGAGACCCACCTGCCTCTGTCTCCCTTGTTCCAGGATTAAATACACGCACCACCAAAGTTGGCTAAAGTTGTATATTCTTATTGCGAACCTCCCTTTAGTTTAAATGTTTATATAATAATGGCAACCAAAGCCAAGTTTTGAAATCTAGAGAAAATACTGGGGGTGAGAGAGAAGTAGATATTCACAATCTTTGGTTGACTTCCTGGAATTTAGTCTTTTGCCATCGTATGCTGGAGACTACATGGCAATATGCATAATACTGAAGTAAACAGGTATTGAAATTCTATTAAAGCAAATGCAATGGAACTGGATATTGCAAAAGTACAAATACATTGATTCAGACACACTTCATAACATCGGTAAGTGGAATAAAAAATAGCCCAATAGACACTAGTGGTACACACATATCTTGCATTTTTTATATACATACGCGCAGACCAAAAGCCTAAAGATTATGTGTCACAATGTACTCTGCAGTAATTAGTCATTTTTGTTTTTCTTTTCTATTGAATATTCTTATAAAGAAGTACTATTCATAAGCATTTTAAAGTTTTAAAAATACCCCTTGTAGATTTTTTTAGGTTTTAACAGATGGGGAGATTGTTTTAAAAATGGTATTAATCTGTAAGAAATGAAAGGATCCCAACCATTGTGTCCAGGAGAAGCTGCATCACCAACACACACACAGACACACATACATACACACACACACACACACACACACACAGAGACACACACATACATACATAGACACACACAGAGACATACACACACACACACACACACACACACACACACGTACATCCCATGTAGCTAACACACACCATGCTAGAAAGATTGGAAAGCAACACCAACACAAAGCAAACAGGAGGCCCACAGTGCCTATTCTGACTGGGTGTCCTGAGACCGACAGAGTTATAAAACACACTGGCTCAGATTACAGGCTAAGCGTGACAAGTCTGTCTGATAGAACCCAACAAAGGCATGTGCACTGAATGAGAAATGTACAGATCTGCTTCCCTAGGCTGGAGTGAGTTACAAAAGCAGAGATTAGCTCAGTAGGGTGAGATCTGCCCTGCCATTTTCCTGTCCCCTTCTGAAGTGTGCCTTGTAAGCATTTCCTACATGACTTACTTATGACTACATTCAACTAAAATAAGCTCATATTGTTTTTTCAAGGTGAACAGAAGAAGAAGCAAGAAAAACTGACTTCTAAAAAGGGTCAAATTTATGTACTTTCAGGTAAACCAGGAGATGCTAGTCCTCCCTTCCTCCCTCCCTCAGAAGAGCAT
Source organism: Acomys russatus (assembly GCF_903995435.1). Lineage (NCBI taxonomy): Eukaryota > Metazoa > Chordata > Mammalia > Rodentia > Muridae > Acomys > Acomys russatus. The sequence continues at coordinate 36,292,738 of NC_067152.1, read as the reverse complement.
TCTGGCTGATCACAATAGTTTTCTCTCCTGGGCAGTGTAGATGACACATTTTTCCTGTGACTTGCCTTCCTGTAATGTGCAGGAATTCCTGCACTCTCTGGTACCCTTCCTGTTAACGTACATTTCAGATTTCCTCAAAAGGCACACTACCGCTTTAACATTTGAAAAATGTCAGCTCAACCCCAGACAGCTAATACAAACAAGCCGAGAAACACACCACCTAAACTCACAACTGTGGAAAACAGAATCTCTTTTTAAGAAAAGTCTTTCTCGGAATCTCAGTGTTGGTAAGGCTAGTGGGGGAAAAGGAGGCCAGTCCTTCCAGCTCCTGGGCAGTCTGTAATTCTTTACCTCTGCTATGCCTTAAATTAGAGGTCTGTAAAACCGAATTATAGTGATCTAAAAAGTTCATAAAGGTTCGTGAATTGAACATGTTGTTAAATTCTTCAGTACTGTGAGATTGTACCCACCTCTCCCTTTTCCTCTCATTTCATTTGGCTAGAGTATTAGAAAGAAGTTTGGAATCAAAAAGAAGAAGAAGAAGAAAAAAGTGCTTTTGGCCATTGGAGGAGAGCCTTGCTGAGCTAGGCCAAGTCCACATAAAAAGGCCAGGCCAAGACTCTTTGGCCATTTCTAAAACGATTGCCCATTTCTCTCCGCCAGTAATTTTCTTTTTGGACAAAAACCCCATGTTCATACCAGATAGTGTTCGCAAGCAAGATCTGGTTGAGAAAGCTCATCTGCATAAATGGAAACTGACTTGAAGGACCACCAGTCTCTGACCCATGCTCAAGATTGGAAAAGTGCCTCACAATTACACCCCTGTTAGCCTCCAAAGTAAAAGACATGACCTGCTGAGAACGTGGTTTATCTCACTTATAGTAGGACCAAAAACGATGCAGAAAGGAAGTTAATTTAGAGCACAGGTCCAAAATGGGGTGTGTGTGTTGGGGGGGGGGCATGGAGGGGAATTGCAGTACATATAACCTTCTTTGTGCCACTTCCTGACAACTCCACAAATATGAATCAATATTGCCTCTAACCTTGTGGCTCCATTTCTCTTCAGTAGCTGGGCTGTTTAATTTTTTTTAATTATTATAATATTCTCATTTATTGGCTCTGTGTGTATGGGGTGTGCATGGTGCACTCGTGGAGGTCAAAGGACAGCATGTAGGAGTTACCGTCTACCATGTGAGTTTGGAGGATGGAATTAAGGTAGTCAGGCTTGGCTGTAGACACTTTTACCCACCGAGCCATCTCCCTAGCTCAATCTGGCCTGTAATCTGTGTCACAAAAATTTCCTCACATTCTCGCTTTCTCAAACCAGATGGTAATTCTCAAAGAAAAAAGCTTCATTTTAAATAGTCTTGTGTACCCCCAAAATCTATGTACATAGACATAGATGCAAATATACATGTGCATGTACATACATAAGTATGCATGTACACAGACATAAGCATGTATATCAAACATACATACATACTAAGCTGAATTGAATGAATGAATGTTTACCAAAAAGTAACTAGACGCTGTCTCTTTAGCATGCTATAGCGCGGACTGACTCTTGTAAACTCTTATTTCTCTGCTCAATTACAAGAGTTTGAGTTTTCACCAGCAAAGGAATATCCACACCTTTAAAAAAAAAATGCCAATGTCTAGATTCATCCATACCTGTCTGAAATAGTTAAACTATTTCATCCTCCACTTTCCTATTGCACAAAAAACAAACAACAACAACTTACTTTAAACTCTGACGACCAGCCCCTCTTTTCATGGGATCAGACACATCACATTCATCAGGTAGAATTAAATGGTATCGCAACTCCAAACAAAAGTGTGGTAAAAAGCTTATTAAATACCTTAATGTCACCAGATCATGCTCCAGTGGTGCCCCCGGGTAGCCTAGAGCACCTCTTCATTTTGGGACATTTCTCAGATGTCATCTGATTTCTCTATGGTAAGGAAGATTGCTACCAAAACAATTCATTAAAAAGCACCTAAGCACACCTTCAGCTCTACAACAGTGCCAGCCAGGACTTTTTTTTTTTTAATTCTCTCCACAGAACATCAGTAAGTCTGCAAAATACAACCTTACAAAAATATTTTAATGAAATAAATTTGAGAAATAAAACGAAAAAAGGCAACCATAGCCCTGAACTTCTGATCTGTTAAGAGAACTTAATATGCCCAAATATACAAGCAGTTACACACTTAAGAGTTCCCTGCATTTGCCAGTGAGACAGTGCAGTCATCTCACGTTGATGCAATGCTTTAAAACGCAGTTAACCCCTAAAATCTCCCCTAGGCGCATAAGCATCTTCCAAATGGCCAAACACATTTAGGTCTTCACCACTGCAAGCCACTGATACACTGTGTAAAATCTCGGAAGAGCAAGACTTGCCTACTTTTTTTTTTTTTTTTTTTTAATAATACACTGCTCCCCACACTTCACCTTTACTTCCCTTAAAAATCAAAAGTTGCCTAATGTCCAAAGCGAAATCAATACCAATTTAGGCTGAATCCTGGCACCGCAGTTGTTCATTCCCTCAAAAAAATAGAAGATCGTATAAATTTTCTAGTAGTTTAAGTCGAGTTTTACCTTTCATCTTCACCTCGCGACTTTTCGAAAGTTTGGATTCCTGTTGCACACAAGATTACTTTGAATGTGCGTGCATACTGAAGAAATGTACTATTATATAAAGCATTGCACATTTAGACGCTACCAACCTGCTATATCTCTCCTGACTGTGCAAAAGGCAAAAAGGCTCGGTAATCCTAGCAGAAGAATGCAAATAATGTCAATGCACAGCTGAACTGCAAGCCCTGCCTTACAGGAACTCTCTGTGTCTGCAAAAAAAAAAAGACACACACTAAACAGGAAATGCAACTGAGCTGTGGAAAACCTCAAACTTAAAAATGCAATCGCCGGGCGAAAATTGCATCCATGCATTCGTGAATGCATGCATAAGCCTTTGCATTTTTTTGCAACTAATGCAAACAGGCTCTTACCTTTCGACTGAGACATTTTCCCCTTTCCTCTGATGGGGGAGGGGAGCACAAAAGACTTTGCCTTGCTTCTCTTCTGTAGCTAGTTTTGCAACAAAGATGCAAGCTGCAGGCGTGCAATCTTCATGCAAGTGGAGTTTCTCTTGACCGATGCAGCAGATGGACTTTCAGGGAGTCAAGATGGAATTGCACACCTTGCAAAACAGTCTGGAAAGTGATTTTTCTCCCAGTTGCAACGTTAGGGAAGGCTGTGCTGCAGCTACATGATGGGCCAGGGCTGGCAGCTAAAAGCTCCAAACTTGGAACTGAGTATCTTAGTGCGCAGACGTCCTTCCTGCGAAAGGCGTGAGGCCCGCTGGGTAATGTAGTTCTCCTGTAGAGTCCACGGGTCTCTGACTTAAGGAAACGTGCTCCTGTCGGTGTCTGAACCAGATGACTGGCTAAGCGCGACAGAGATATCACTCAGATAAACATCAGGCGTACACTCTTTAGTAAGTGAAGGGTGACAAACGCCATAAAAGGAGGCTTTTTTTTTTCCGAGAACCTCCGAATGAACAGCTTAGATAACACAGGAGTAACGTTCTTTTGGCCCCCCCTAAGCAAAGGTTTAACTCAGGGTTCAACGCGTTGATTTTTTTTGTTCCCAGTTCAGTACCTGTGTACTGTTCTGCCTGTTAACCGTTCACCCTGACACCTCATTTAACAACAAACATTTTTCTTGAATGGGGATTTGGGTCGTGATCTGGCCCTTCAGAGAAGATACAAAGTTGTATTTAGTAAGAAGCGATCCGAGTCAGTTCTTTTCAAGAAAACTGGTTATTTCAATACTGGGTAGGACTGAGGGAGAGAGATTTGGGGAGTTCTACTTTCTTACAGGGTTAGAAAGAAAGTTTTGTTTCTTATACATCAAGGCCAGTTTTAATCAAAATTACAATGTTTGATTGTTTTTGTTTGTTTGTTTGTTGTTTTTATTCCTTCCTCTCCTGAGGCAGGTGAGGATGAAAGGAAAAGTCCCTGGCCTTAAGAAGAAAGGGTGGGAGGTGGGAGCAGTACCCTTAAGAGAATAAAGTCGAATATCTTAGATATTTTTAATACCAGCAAGAGATGTTTGCTGGGAGCGCAAAGTGTGCCAGGCGTCTTTCCAGGGCTTGGTGTTTTCCCTTTTCCCTGCGGTTCTCAAGGCTAGAGGTGGACTTTGTCTTGGTACAGAAAACAACTCCCCCTTAGGACACAAGCAGTGCCTGAAAGAAGTGGAAAGGATTAAGGAGTGAGCAGGGAGCTCTGGCTTCTGTTGCATCTAGTAGGCCACCTTCAGGAATGTTCTTTCAAGGCAAATAGGGACGGAATGAGGGTTGTAGGCTACTTACCTACAAATAAACTAGTGAGGGAGAATGGGACACTAAGAATACCATATTGCCTCTAAGAGTGGCGCGGTGGTCAGTTTACCCGGTGTGAGGGATTTTTACAAGGCTTTAACTTTTTTTTTTTTTTTTTTTTTTTTTTTGGTTTTTCGATACAGGGTCTCTCTGTGTTGCCTTGGCTGTCCTGGACTCACTTTGTAAACCAGGCTGGCCTCGAACTCACATTGATCCACCAGCCTCTGCCTCCCAAGTGCTGGGATTAAAGGCATGCGCCACCACGCCCCGCACAAGGCTTTAATTTGTTTACTCAAAAACAGATAGGAAGAGGTAAAAAGGTTTGAGAAGGAGAAACTTAATCAGAGCCTTGTTTTAACAATGTAAATTCTCCCTCAGCGATCTCGGTGGGGGTGGGTCAGAACCGGGAGAGGCTGGAGTTCAGTCAATTGTGGAAAGCCACAAGAACCACTTTGAAAGAAGATTCATACACCACGGCCACTAATGAAAATGTCTGGAATTGTATTAAGAATTCTAGGAAGCCAGGACCATCTGAGCACTGCTCTTGCAGTTGGGGAGAAGGCCACCCACCATGTGTCAGCTGCAAATCAACTTTTTAAATTTCTTTTTCCCCCCTCCCAGCAGTACTGGAGATTGAATCTAGGGCCTCAGGCATTCCAGGCCTGCACTCTATCACGGAGCTACAGTCTCAGCCCAGGTCTTCATTTTTGAGGCATGTTTTAGCTGAGTTGCCCAAATTGGCCTTTGAACCCAGTCTGTAACACTCACAGGGTCTGTCTGAATTTGTAATCCTCCTGCCTCTGCTCCCCTCCCAACACAAGTGAACAAATCAGCTCTTAAAATAAATCTGCATTGAATTGGAGAGATGGGGAGACAGGCTAGTACAAGTTAATTTTTCACTGACCCACTTTACTGATATATATATGTATGTGTGTATATGTATACATACATACGTGTGTGTGTGTGTGTGTGTGTGTGTGTGTGTGTGTGTGTGTGTGTGTTGAAATCTTCCCTTGTCTGGTTGTCTTAGAACTCAGGGTGTAGAATTTGCAGTAATTCCCCTGCCTCTGTGCCCCTGAAGCGATAGGATTACAGGCATGTCCCACAATTCCTGCCTTCCTTCATTGACATTCAGGCAACTTCATCACCTACAGAGGGACAGCATCAGCTTCCTGTCCCATGTGTCCACACGGAAGGACTGCCCTTTACCTTCTCTGCCTTTCCGGTCTAGCCTGTGCTTTACCTCCCTGCCTTCCTTCCTTCCTTCTGCACACAGAACCTCCTTCAAGAGCCTTTTTTTCTTCTTCTAAGTTTCACTGAACCAGGAGATGCATGTGCAGCGATCCTTTTCAACACACTCTCACTTTCTTTCTGAAACAAGCATAGGAACTCCATAGCTTCACATAGACCGGCTTAGCCGGCGCAAGACCTGAACCTCATGTCATCAGCTTCCTTGCTCTCTGACGAGCCTGGGCTTATTTATAAAGAGAGTCCTCTTCTTTCGATACAATTATTATCTAGTGCGCAAACGTGTGTCTGCACGTACCTGCACGCACGCATTCGTGCACGTGCCTAACACGGGTCACGTGCGAAGGTCATGGGACAACATAGCAGAAATCAGCTCTCTCCTTTCACCATGAGGGTCCCAGGAATCTAACTCAGGCCATCAGACGTGACGCCAAGTGCCTTTACCAGAACCATCTCAGCAGCCAGGGAAGAGCTCCAGTCTTGTTGCTGTACTCCGTCTGAATAGGCACACATGAGGCACAGCTGGTAAATGCAGTTACATTCTGCGAGGCGATCTGCCACTCGCTCTCCACGGAGACAAGACATAGACAGGCACACGTACACACAAAACACCTCTTAACCAAAAGCCAGGCTGAACCATAAACTGTGACATGACAGAGTGGGGCCACTTATCTTCTGTCTCCTGAGTTTTGAGCGGGCAACTGCAATGACACATGGGGAATTCCACTTCTTTGAAACTGAGGTTTGAAAAGGAGGTTCTTCCCTTGGTGAGAAGGGGTGTCTTCCTCTTCCCTCCCCTGCATCGTCAAGGAGCTGGGCTGCCCCTCGTCCTGGCAGATTGCATTGGTGTGCAAGAGCAAGAGCGAATCCCAGCAGCTTCCTTAGAAGAGCAGCGAGTGTTTATCTTGGGGTTGTCGGACTTCAGATCCTTCTAAAATGCAAATGGCACATTCTACTTTATCTTGAGAATCAGCATCCAAACTCCTTGGTGTAGTCCTAAACCCTGCATAACTTCCACTTCCATCCCTCACCCCAGGCTGCTACCACACCCAGGAGAAGGCAGGATTCCTGGCCCTTTCGAGTGCACTTGCCCTGTACCTCAAAGTCTCTTTTATTACCTGATGGTTCTGACTCGTTTTTTGACACTCTCGCGATATCTCTGTGCTGAGCATGCCCCTGTGGGCACCCTCATTTGCTGCAGTCCCTAATTCTGTAATGCCTCCTCTCATATGGACCTCACCTAAGACTCATCTCAGGAGCCGGGTGTGGTGGCGCACACCTTTAATCCCAGCACTCGGGAGGCAGAGGCAGGCGGATCACTGTGAGTTCGAGGCCAGCCTGGTCTACAAAGGAAGTCCAGGACAGCCAAGGCTACACAGAGAGACCCTGCCCCCCCCCCCAAAAAAAAAAAAAAAGAAAAAAAAAAAAAGACTCATCTCAGGGCTGACAAGGGTTCGTGTATCTATGTGTCTCTGAAGGAGGCTACAGTACTAGAGATCTGAAAGTGTACCACATTTTGCACCCCAAAGGGCACATTTTGCACCCCAAGACTTGCAGCATGGAGTATATGGGGTAAGGACCTGTAACCTTGGCTAGCCTGGAATAACTAGATTGCAACAATAGAGGTAACACTACCTCAGGGGAACCCAGAACACCTGGAAAAACACCTATGATGTCAGGCTGAAAGTGTGAAATTCTTGGAAGGAGGCCCTTAGGTTCAGTCATACTGGTTTCCGAAGCAGTCCTTCTAGAGTTATGGGTTGGTGGGGGAGGTGGTAGTGTGAGCGTCAGGAATAATCCATAGGCCAAAGAAGGCGCCTGCTATAACTTCGTGGCAATAGCTCTCCGTCAGTTTGCCTCCTGGGGATGTTTGGTGGTGCCTGCTTTATTGTAATGCAGAAGGGGGGAGGGGTGATTGATACTGGTACCTACTAGATAGGAGGAAGGAATGCAACTAACATACCATGATACCCAGGAGGTTGGTTCAAATGCCAGTGTTGAGTATGAGAAATGCTGTTGCGTAGCATGAGACTTTTCTCCCTCCTCTTAAGTTAAACAAACGGTATTTGGGAAGATGGAGTTATTTGGATGTGAGAAATTTAAGTTCTAATTCCCACTGTAGACATGAGCTGGGTCTACTGAAGTGAGTCATTTTCACCTTTCTGGGATTCCTTTCGTCCGTACATAAAACAGGGAGGGTTAGCCCCAGGCATCGCCCCTTCTACCATTCCATGCCGCCTCACCCAGCTTGCATGTCTGCTGAAGTCACTAATAATTTAAGAAAAGCGTTTTTAAAAGTCAGCCAAATGTCTTTCTATTCCGCAGTTAGAAGGGTTCCCAATCCCTTGTCAGGCAAGACAAGGAGTGACCGTCCTAACTACATGTCTTATCAAATGAGACAAGAGATGTTCCTATGACATTCTGCAAAGTGACCTTCAAGGGAGCAGTACAGATCTGACCAGGACACCTCTGAGGGTTCAGAGAAGTGTCTCCAGACATCAGCGCCAAGGGAAAAGAGGGCAGCCATGTTAAAGCTGTGAGGGCAAGGGGCCAATGTGAAGAAGCATAAGACGGAGAAGCCCACAGGGACTCGCTGGGATGTTTGGTTGTCTTTGTACATAACGTTTACGGCTTGTTTTTATTTTGGGGCACGTGTCTGTGTCTGTGAGTGGGTACGTGTTCATGAAGGGGGATGAGTTCCTATGGAGGCCAGAAGAAAATGTCTGATCCCCCAGAAACCGGAGCCACCAGTGATTGTGAGCTAACCAATGTGGATACCAGAGGCAAAACTCAGGTCTTTTGGAAAAACAGCAAACCTTCTTAACCACTGAGGCACTTCTCCTTCTTCTTGTAATGTATATGTGTATATGACATATATATGCATTTATGTTATATTATGTTATATATGATATATATTTCATATATGCTATATATTTCATATATGTGAAACATGAAATTTTTTTAACTTAAAGCATCCCAGTGAACGATGATTGGCAGCAGAAAAGTTGGTTCAGCTTTGCTCTCTAGTTCAGCACAGTTATTCCTGTTTACCCTTATCTCCGAGTCAGCAGTTTAATCAACATAATATTCTTATTCTATTAGGACATGGATTTACATGGCACTAATTTCATATATTTCAGTCTATGGCTCAGTCTTATCCTGGTCTCCATTTTGGTCTTTATTTTCTGTCTTCTACTCTCCATGCAAAATTCAAAGTCATCTCTCCTACAAAGATATCCTTGACAGTATCATCCCTCTATCCTGCTTCTATTTATTTTATCTTATCGCCTATTTATCTATCTTTTTTTTTTTTTTTTGAGGCAGAGATTCTCTGTGTAGCCTTGGCTGTCCTGGACTCACTTTGTAGGACCAGGCTAGACTGAGCTCACAGAGCTCCGCCTGCCTCTGCCTCACAGAGTGCTGGGATTACAGGCATGTGCCTCCCCACCCAGCTTTCTGTCGACTTTTTGTTTTTCTTTTGGTTTTTCGAGACAGGGTTTCTTTGTGTGTAGCCTTGGCTGTCCTGGAGTCCCTTTGTAGACCAGGCTGGCCTTGAACTCACAGAGCTCCGCCTGCCTCTGCCTCCCGAGTGCTGGGATTAAAGGCGTGCGCCACCACACCCGACTTCTGTCCATTTTTTAAAAATTCTCCCCATTTAATTCTAACTCCATTTTAGCTTTTATTGGACCTATACCTAGTGAGACATATATTTACTAATGTCTCGCAGTAATCTTACTTGCACACAAATCTTGCTTTTTCTAAAGATCTACTTTTTAATTGTGTGTGTGCTCGCGCATATGAGTGTGCATGCAACCTGTATAAATTTATTTGTATCATATGTGTGCCGAGATCCAGGAAAACCAGAAGAGAGCATTGCATACTTTGGAGCCGATGTTACAAACTATCATGAGCCACCCAGTGTAGAAGTGGGAAGTAAAACCGTGTCCTCTGCGGGACCCATTATGTGCTCTTAAACACTGAACCATTTCTCCCAAATCTTAAGTTTTCTGCAGCTGGTGAATCCCTGCACATTGCTAACCCACTTCTTTGGGAAGACCGCCTTGCTTGACTCGTCTTAACCCTTAGCTCTAAGCTTAGCTGCAAATGGGTTCACTGCGACTTTCCAGGTGGCCATGGAGACAGTATGTATTCCATCTATACTTGTTCATCTGGTGTGCCCATAGGTTTACGGCCTAGATAAAAGATAACTACCTATTAGCTTAGATCAGCCATCTTTGTTACAAGTCAAAGAAATGCTTGCATAGGGATTTGTTAAAAGAAAATTAAGTATAGCATCTAGGAATTTTTGTTTTGTTTTGTTTTTTGAGACAGCGTTTCTCTTTGTAGCCTTGGCTTCCCTAGACTCACATTGTAGACCAGGCTGGCCTCGAACTCACAGCGATCCACCTGCCTCTGCCTCCCAGAGTGCTGGGATTAAAGGCGTGCACCACCATGCCCAGCCTTAGGGATTTGTTAAAAGAAAATTAATTACAGTATCTACAATATTTTAAAGGCAGGCAGATCACTGTAAGTTCGAGGACAGCCTGGTCTACAAAGGCTCCAGGACAGCCAAGACAGAGAGACCCTGTCTTGAAAAAAAAAATATTGTTTTAAGATTCCTATAAAGATTCTAGAGTATCAAATTACTGCAAATAAACTGTTCTTCATAATTGGTAGTACTTGAGAACTGTACACAGTCCCCATCTGACTGCATTCTTATTGGAAAAGAAAAATGTTTATTTATATAATATATAAATACATAGACAGATAGATGATAGATAGATAGATAGATAGATAGATAGATGTTCCCTAGCAACTCAGAAGTCATGTAAACCTCTAATATAATATGATTTTAACCTTTGCCCCCAAATCAAAGTCCTAGATAGAAATGTTATCATGCACTGATTGACAAACAAGTCTCTAGGAGGGTATAAGTATAAATTGTTCTGCTGTGCCGTGAAACCCTATAAATGTTCCATGATGTCATATGTGTGGAGTGTTAAAGTACTGGCAAGTAGAGAAATACCCCCAAAATATTAAAAAGTAACACAGGCCCACAGAGATTTCTAACTCTGCACAAGAGACAAACTTGGGATCAGAACTTCTGCAATATGTTTTTTTTCTCCACCTAATACCTGATCTTTCTCTCTTTCCATATATAAATACATACACACATGCACATATATTTACATGCATGTATATATGCATGTATATATCTGCATAATTTTCTTTCTGATACAGAATTGGTATGTAGCAGTTTCCCCCAAGATAAAGCATTTCATCTTGGAGGGAAGCATGTTAAGATGCAAGGTGTTCTACAAGTGCATGGAGAAAGGTGGGAGTGGAGGGCCAGATGCGAAACATCCCATCCTTCAAAGAAGCTTTTTAAGACTTAGGACAGTCTAAAGAGAAGTGAAACATTCCAACCTTGAGAGAAGCTCCTTAAGCTCAGGAAGCAAACATTCCAAAAGTCCAGGAAGTCCCTGAAACTGATCAAACTCACTAGTACTGCCCCCTTCCCCAAGCAAGTTTAAGCTTTAAGGACTGCTGGGAAACAGACTATCCAAGCTGCCTGGAAGAAATACCGTACACTCTGTCAAGCTTCAAAAGTTGTGTAATGAGCTCCGGGTTTCCAGTTTTCACTAGTTCTTATCCATGTTGGGGTCCGGCTGTCTTTCAGTCATCTACACTCTTGAAAATAACACCTCAGCCATGGACGTGTGAGTAATGCTAAATAAAACTCACTGGTTTACCAACTTACCAATCTAAGTCCTGCTCTGTGTGGCGTCAGAAAAATGCGAAATGTGAAGAACCCAGAGATTTGTAAAATAAATAAATAAATGAATAAATAAATAAATACTAATGTCTAAATCTGGGGTTTCCTTCCACATATAAATCTGGTGCTCTTTTGAAACATACCGAATCAATTCCACATCTAATTAGTCTTGAACTGCTTCTACAGAGGACAATTGAAAAGGAATTGCATATTGCCTAAATACCCACCCTGTGACCATTTCAGGGAGAATGCCCCACAGCCTCACACTGAGTACTACATCCTCCTTTAACTATAAAGAAAGGAAGGCTTCCTGTGGCTGCCTTTTCAGATATCTAAGGTATTTTGCCAGCAGAACCCATATTAAAAGGCCAGGAATAGCAGTGTGTGCTTATAGCCACAGTGCTGGGGAGGGGGGGGGGGACAAGACAAACCCTGAGACTTGCTAGCTAGCTAGTCTAGCAGAATTAGCATGAACACACACACACACACACATACACACACATACACACACACACACGACAGAGCTGACATTTTTCAGGGGCCAAAAGAACCATAAATTGATATTATAATCAGTATATTGTAACCTGGTTTTTAAAAAGTAGTAAGATTTTGATTAAGGCCTATACTTTCCATGGGTGGAGTACATAGTAGGAAAGTGAACAAAAGCCATAAAGCCTTCTGGGTAACTAACATGCATTGTATTTTTGTACTAAAGACACTAGAATGGATTGGCCCCAAATTCTAGTTTTTCATCCCTTCCTGTGGTTGCTTTCACCTTTACCAAAGCAGATGGTTGTGAACTACCGTGTGGATACTAGAACCGAACCTGGGTCCTTTACAAGAACATGCAGTGCTCTTAACCACTGAGCCATTACTCCAGCCCCACTGGGTGACTTTTGATATGAGCTCTAAAATGTACCTTCTTTAAGATAAGAGGAATGTGGTAGCATTTTGATTCATTTTATTATAGTTTAATGATACAAGTTCATCCCATGACCAAGTAAGTCCCTACAAGGTGCATATAGCTCCTTTACGCTCTGTCCCTTGGAAAAGACACTGTGACAACTCAGTAAATACTGTAGTTTTTGAGGATGAGTCAGAAATACTGATATAGGACATAGTGTCATGCCCTTCAAGCCTCCTTGCTCTGTTTACGTTGATATTAATAGAAGATTCTGGGCTCCATTCATAGACACGAACTATTCCGGTCATGCTGACCTGATGCACTTTGTTAAAAAAAAAAAAAAAAAAAAAAAAAAAAAAAAAAAAACTATTAAGTATTCTGGGAAATTTCTTAGGTAGATGACATATTAAAGATATAGAAAAAGGTATAATTGTCCACAGAAAGTTAAGCTGTTTGAAGTACAGTTGTACAGAAATAGCATAACAAATTTATTCATAAAATTACTTCCTTTGGGTTAATAACCAAAAGGTATGTTTTATAATTGACAACGTATATTTATCCCAGAAAAGCTAAAAATGATACTGATTGTTTTTTTTAACTATATGTTTTTTTAAAGATCTATTTGTGTTTATGAGTGTTTTGCCTGAAGGTATGTGTGTGCACCACATGTGTGTCTGGTGTGTTCATAGAAGTCAGAAGAGGCAATGGAGCTATGGGGGGAGGGTGATTGTGTGCTCATTAGCCAAGTGCACTCAGAGGTCAGAGGCAGCAGACGCCCCCCAGGGCTGAGGATGTAGGCAGTTCTGAGCTACCTGACCTGGGTGCCGGGAACCTAACTCTGATCCTCGGAAAGAACAGCCAAATCTCTTAACCACTGAGCTATCTCTCCAACCTCCCCACTTCTTCAAGATTTGCCAACTAATGATTTTATTTCTCGACCAAATTAAAAAAAAAAGGATGTCATTTATCGTAAGTAACATATCACATAACTGAGTAATATTTTATAAGAATCATGTAAGTATAAAACATCTGATGAAAGTGGTCTTCATTCCATTCATAAAAGGTAAAGTCAGCTGGGCTTGATGGTGTATGCCTCTAATCTCAGCACTCGGGAGGCACAGGCAGGCAGATGGCTGTGAGTTCGAGGCCAGCCTGGTCTACAAAGTGAGTCCAGGATGGCTAAGGTTACACAGAGAAACACTGTATCAGAAAAAAGAAAACAGGTAAGGTCAACAATAGCGTGACCTAGAGATCATGTACGTCCATGGTCTGCCTCTCTGATAAGAAGCAAAGCAGCAGGCTGTGTTCCGTGCTGCTCTGCTGCACTCACGATTTTCAGGAGTCCATCTGAAGCATCTTTCCAGTACTCTTACCTTACTGCCTTTAGAAGAGCCCTGAAGAGAATCTCAGAGGCCTGTACTTTTCCTAAAGGCAACTGGAGATTTCCATTTTATAAATCCTTATTGTTTCGGTTTTTAAAAACAACAACAGTGAAAAACAGATAGGCCAGGAGGTGGTGTCCACTTTTAATCCCAGCACTCAGGAGGCAGAGGCAGGCAGATCTCTGCGAGTTTGAGGCCAGCCTGGTCTACAGAGCTAGTTCTAGGACAGCCAAGGCTACACAAAGATACCCTGTCTCAACAACAAAAAGAGCTTTAAAAAAAAAAAACATAAATATATAGATGCATTTGTTAACCTTTTAAGAGTATATTGCCAAATTGCATGTATTGTATATAAATAAACTATATAGATTCTGAATACTATTTGACACTGTGCATACATTTTGAAATGCTTGTGACATTTTTCTTCTCCTGTTCTTAAATGTATCCCTGTAAACTTAGGAAGCTCGTCATGCAGTTTGTCAGTATGTATTGAGATGTTTAATATAAAAATAGTCTTTTTGAAAAAATACACATTTGTAATCTTTTGAGTTAATTCCACATAGGAGCATCTAATAATAATAATTACTTAAGATGTGTCATGTATGCTGGACATGGTGGCACATTCCTATAATCCTAGCACTGAGGAGGTAGAGGCAGGCCACTCAGGTGTTCAAAGTCATCCTGCATATTGTGGCAAGACTGAGGCTAGCCTGGCCCACACAGTAAAATCCTATTTAAAAAAAAAAATGCTGTATAAAAACTCTGGAGGGAATTATACACATTTCAGTTTTAGTCTATGCCTTTGTAATGGGTAGTAAACAAAGGTGTAGGGCTCAGGAAACAGAAGTATAACCAATTAATGTTTCCTTTTTAACGTTTGCTTGCTTATTTACTTACTTTCCTATTTACTTACTTTCTTATTTACTTCCTTACTTATATGTATGTCTGTGCATGCATATGCCACAACATGTGTATGGAAGTCAAAAGACAACACGGGGGAGGGAGTCAGTTCTCTACTTTCATTCTGTGGGTCACGGGGATTGAACTCAGGTCTCCAGCCTTGATGGTAAGTGCCTTTACCTACTGAGCTTTTTTTTGCTGGCTCATGCTTTACTTATAGATTCAAGAAAAGAATTATACTGATGCTAACTGGAAGCCTCAAGTTTGTGTTTCAAAGACTACATTAGGGTAAAAAAACAAAACAAATAAACAAACAAACAAACAAAAAACCCAGAATTTTTGGAACAAAACAAACCACAAAGGTAAAGTACATTATCCTGCATGTCCCTGTAGCTATAGCTGCCTGTTGTTTGGGCCAATACTGGGGGAATCAAATTGATTCTGATGTTAACTTGGTAGGGTGAAGGTACTGTTCGAGGAGGTTGCTGACTAAAATGTCTCATGTCACAATTTTATTTTGTTTTGCTTTCCTTTGGTTTGTTTGTTTTTCAGACAAGGTTTCTCCGTGTGTATCCTGGCTGTCCTGGAACTCACAGCGATCCACCTGCCTCTACCTCCCGAGTGCTGAGATTAAAGGTGTGCGCCCCCAGCTCCCAGATTCCTGTCACAATTTGAAATGACTTTGAGCTGAACCAATAAAAAGGTAAAATGAAAAAAAAATCATTATTGACTAGTCTCTTTTCTATTTAAAAATTTTCAGAAAAGCAAAGGCTTTGAAAATAGGACTAAACTAATATCATCCTGGATGTTACCAAAATATTAATACAGCTCATAATCCAGACACAAACCTTGTTCAGTTGTTCCAGGTTCAAGCATTTATATAATCGATAGGCTTCGCATTTGTAGATTTATTTTGTTTTTAATGTTGTTTCTCTGTCTCTACCTCTGCCTCTGCCTCTGTCTCTGTCTCTCTCTGTGTGTGTGTGTGTGTGTGTGTGTGTGTGTGTGTCATGTGCACACATGAGTACAGTTGCCCATGGAGGCCAAAAGGGAGTGTCAGATTCCCCTGGATCTTGAGCTATAGGCTGTTTCGAGCTGCACAATCTGGGTGTTAGAAATTTAACTGTGGTCTTCTGCAGAAACAGTGCTCAGTATGCACTATTGAGCCATCTTCCTAGCCCCCATGGGGATTTATTTTCAAATGACACCAATGACTCAAAAAATGGACTTTACTGGCTGAATGTGACACTCCAGTGGCAGTGTATATAATGTTTTATGGGTTATATTTCAAGTCCATTTTTTAGTTAGTTCTAGTGGTGGTCTGCATTCCATGATGGTGGTGGTGCAGATATGTGTGCAGGTGCCCTTGGACACCAGAGGCATCAGATTTCCCTAGATCTGAACTTGCAGACAGTTATGAGCCACCTGACCTGGCTACTGAGACCCAAACCCTGGTCCTCTGCAAGAGCAATGTGGTGGCTCTCTGCATAGTCTCTTCTTCAGTCACCTCAATTCCATTTTTCTTTCTTTTTCTTTTTCTTTTTTTTTTTTTTAAGATTTATTTATTTATTATTGCCTGTATGTACACCTGCAAGCCAGAAGAGGGCATCAGATCACATTATAGATGGTTGTGAGCCACCACGTGGTTGCTGGGAATTGAACTCAGGACCTCTGGAGGAGCAATCAGTGCCCTTAACCTCGGAGCCATCTCTCCAGCCCCTCAATTCCATTTTTCAAATGAGAAGTCAACATGTGTTGAAAAAAAATTATTAATTCTGATATCTTCCGGATACTTTTTCTCCTTCAAATATTTGATTTAAATGGGAAAGAATATAATCAATAAGGCATAAGCTTGTGTTGGATTTTCATCTCCTAAATTATGGTTGCATCACCTTTGAAAAGATGTTGCTAACAGACCCTAACTCACAAGTAGCACTTCAGTCACTACTTTCAAAGCACTAAGAAAGCTACCTGGTACTCCTGTGCTCCCAAAAGCCTACTGAGAGTTTTTTGCTTTGCTTTGTTTGGTTTGTTTCATTTGTATGAGTGCTTTGCCTGCCATCTATGTGTGTTCACAGCTTGTGTGCCAGAGGAGGGCACTGGGTCCCCTGGAGCTGGAGTTACAGGCAGTCAGTGCTGAGAATCAGTACCCATTCAACAGAGCAAAGTAAGCCCTGCTCTCGAGTCCCGCTACTGAGGGTTTTAATTGTGAGTGTTATGGTGCTGTTTCTAAGCACAGACTCCTTTCTTGAGAATGATACAGGATGCCCAAATCTGCATCTTATCAAATAAAAGGGTGTGTGTGTGTGTGTGTGTGTGTGTGTGTGTGTGTGTGTGCCAGAAACCCTCTATTTCAAAGCCACAGGAAAGAAAACCGAAATTAGACTGTAACTGCCAACATGGGGAAAATATGAATAGAAACTCTTAGACAAATGGGAAGAAAAAAGAAGGAGAAATATATATATATATATTTGTTTCAGCAAATCAAAACACTGTGGGATGCTTGCTTAGAGAAAATGGAGGCCATCTGGAGAAAATTTTCATTCTACAGGGTGGAATGGGTTTTAAAAGTGGACTAGCTAAGACTAATGGATCACATAAGCCTTGGGCCATAGGGTGTCGGAGATGAACAAAGCAAACAGCAGGAGGCATGGTGATGATGTGGGGAGGATGGGCGGAGTAGCTGCCAGAACCCGTCAGCAATATTCCTTTCTAAAGAAGTAAGGGGCTAAAGTGATGACACTCATTTTGGTTCTCTGTGACCACCTGAGAATTTTAGAACCTTAGCTCTATGTGCCTGCATCTTATTTGTTCTATCTATATGGTTCTCTCTCTCTCTCTCTCTCTCTCTCTCTCTCTCTCTCTTTTAACTTATCAAATTCATGCTTTGACATTTTCACTCACGTATAAAGTGCAGTTCTAACTAGCGCTCCCTCCCACTCCTGTCAATCCTTCCGCCCCAACCCCTGGCCCATATCCATGTCTTTTTGTTTTGTTTTGTGACCTATTGAGCTGGTCCATGGCCATCTGTCATGAGGAGGGCTTGGGAACTACTCACTGGCGGGTACACAGCATGCTCACAACTGAAAACGGATTCTTTCTTCTCCCAAGATCTTTCAGGAACCCACATTTCAGCAGGGTGGGGCCTATCTACATACTTCCTATGGCCACTGCATTTGCATCTGCCCTTCCTGTAACACTACTAGTGGTTGCTGCCTTTTTGGCCAATTAACTTGTCCATTGGCTCAGCACAAAAAAACTTACATTAAGTGTATCTTAAGATCTTCAAGATGGGTTTTCCCCAGTTTTGTACTTATCTAAAAGATAAATAGTAGAGGAATGTCTCACTGTTAATCATAATGTAAAAATCTTTCATTAAAGATCAATTGAGTCCGTATTTAAAGTAATTGTTTAATGTCGGTCCAAGGTGAAAAAAACAAGAAAGGGGGGGGGGATGGGGAGATGGGGGGATGGGGGATGGGGGAGTGAGGGGGTGAGGGGGTGGGAGGTGGAGGGGTGGCAAATGATTTTCTTTTTAGCTAAATCCTTTACTTTCCTTATCAATGAATTTTAGAAACCCTTGTGGAAGCTGGATGTGATGCACAGGTCTGTTATCTCATCACTGTCATGGCTTAGACAACAGTTTTAAGGACAAGGCCATCCTGGGCTAGGTAGTGATACCCTGCCTGTTTCTATATGGAAATTGAACAGCCTTCCCTTTCTGCACTAAGAGAAGTAAAGTTGTAAACAACCTTATGTAAAATTCTTCAAAGGTCCAAAAGCTTAGAAAGTATTATACTGAAGTTTTCGTATATTCAAAAAAAATTCAAAAGCCCAACCTATTTAAGTAGAACATAAACGCTACCACATTTCCCTGAAATGTTACTACCATTTTCTCTAGTTGCCATGACTTCTAAAGCTGGGATTCTTAAGTCAGAGAAAATGTACATATATTTAGCCATTTACTTATTTTTTCCCCCCTGATCAACTTGTTTTAGGAATTAATGTTTTTGAAAAGACAACAAATAAAAAAAAATTAAGATTTCATTTTTCAAGATGACAACTTTCATCAAAGACAAAATGTCTTCAGGGTTAAATATCCATCAACATACCTCTAGAAAATGAATCCAGCTGTGTCCTTTGAAAATGGTACTTAGCTGGATGGTGGTACACACCTTTAATCCCAGCACTCTAGGAGGCAGAAGCAGGGTGGATTGCTGTGAGTTCGAGGCCAGCCTGCTCTACAAAGTGAGTCTAGGACAGCCAAGGCTACACAGAGAAACACTGTCTCAAAAAACAAAAACAAAAATAAAAAAAAATAAAAAGAAAGAAAGAAAGGAAGCAAAGAAGAAAGAAAGGAAGAAAGAAAGAAAAAAGAAAGGAAGAAAGAAAGAAAGAGAGAAACCACACTATGTTGATGACTTTGGACAGACATTAAGCAATTACTTTAAATACGGACTCAACTGATCTTTAATGAAGATTTTTACATTATGATTAACGGTGAGATATTCCTCTACTGTTTATCGCTTTCAAGTGGGAGGGCTGGTGAAGGGCATCAGTGGTTAGAGCTGTCCTTGCAGAAGACCAAAGTTTGTCTCCCCCCACCCATGTCAGGCAAGCACACTACTGCCTGTAACTTCAGCTCCAGGGGATGTGACACCTTCTTTTGGCTTCCACAGCTATTTGCACACACACCCATATGAATAAGGTTAAAATTAAAACAACCAATCATTCGCAGGGGAAATGAAGAACTGGAGAGCAACACCCCTCAGTGGCGGGTAGTGTTCCATCTTCCTTCTCCATCCATATATACTGTGTTGGATGCCGAATGGCAACTAACATAAAAATCTTTTTTTTTTTTTCAAGTTGCTGTACGCACACACGCTTGGTTCTATTTCTGCATTCGTTGGAACAGACAATTTATGTGATGCACTTGAAATACTCCCAGAATAAAGACCAATTTCCCTGAAGGTTATGAGCACCCTTGAGTTTTACAAATACAAAGGAAGAAAATTATTTTCCTGTTGTCACATTTACATAATGGAGCATCCCCCAGGATGAGCCTCAGGAAGCATGCCCACTGTGTGTATTGATTTTATTTGGAGATTCACAGTGACTGCAAACAGTTCACAAGCAGCACGGACAGCAGTAATTAATAGTGAGTGTTGGAGAGGATGTGAGCCTTAGCTCAGAGCGTGGGTACCTTGAGTTCTTGGGAAAGCAAGTATTCTATTAGTCTGTTTATCATCCTTAGTCTAGGTTTTAGGATTCTGTGTGCGACTGCAACCGACCACCTGTTTTCTTCAAATGGAAGTGAGAAGGTCACATAAGGACAATACGTTAATCCCCTTGGCATCTGATAGCCATTTGCTTGTTTTGTTTTACTTAGAAGAGATGCCTGCCCGTAGAGCTTGGAGTAGAATTAGCCTTCCACTTGGACCCCTCACGTGACTCCACCCAGGCTCTCAGCATGCTGTCCAAACACACAGTAGTAATGCAGGAGATTCCAAAGTTCAGCCCTGAGCCTTGGCTCCCTCTGCCTTTCTCCGGGATGTTTACACAGTGACGCTGGCTTTAATAGCACCAATGGTGTCTCGCGGAGGAACCGAGTCCCTCGACATAGCGCTGGAACGGTGCTCATGTTTAAAGTTCGTAACTGCTTGGTGAATAATCAAATGTGCAAATCCACATATCTCAAGAAGCACAGCCACTGGGTTGTTTTCCTTCCGTGTGTGTGTGTGTGTGTGTGTGTGTGTGTGTGTGTGTGTGTGTGTGTAAACAAACCTGCAAGAGCTGAGCCCCGGAGACTCGTTTTGTCTACTGCAAACTTCCCCTGAAGTTCCCCCACGGTTGGGGGCGCAGTCCTGCCTGAACTTGCTTCTGTCACATTCCACACCCAGGGCAGAGTTCTACATGTGGGAACACCGTGCCCTTGCCCAGGACCTTGTTATGTAACAGCCATAAACGCTCTCGTGTGCCTGGGTATACAAGCAAGAAGGAAGGGGGAAGGGGGAAGAGTGCAAAACTTAGCTTTGAAGCCAGGTGTGCCTGCAGTGCCAGCAGCCAGATGGCTGGGGCTGAAGGATCATGAGTCTGAGGGCAGCCTAGGCTACTTTAGTAAGACACTTGTCTCCAAATAAACCAAAAAAAAAAAAAAGTCAGACTAAGCCTTGATTTCATTTCTACCCAAGAGAAAGCATTAGGGCACTCTTTGGCTTAAAGGCATCTTTACCTATCTGCCTGAATGTCATGAGCACACTACAAGATCACAGAGGGAGGCTGAAACAGAAAAGGGTGGGATTTATAACCCTTGTTTCAGTCCTGAGTGCAGAAGATTGAGGCTGGTTTAACGGTTTTAATTATTTACCTTATTAACTGATAGTTGGATTCTAGCTGCTAAGAGACCAACATGCTCACTCAGGTTTACCAAGCTAGAGGAGCCACCCTGTGGAAAAAGGGGGGGAAGGGGAGATAGGATGCATGAGCCTAGCCTGAAAGTAGAAGCGCGCTTTGAGGTCGGGCTGAGATAAAGTCTGAGTGTAACTTTATAGATTGTCCTGACAGACTGAGAGGACAATAGCTACAGACATCTGACAGTCAGTCCCTTTAGCTCTTCCATTCAGTCCAGTGCTGTTCTCATTCACTCCCTCCCTCCCACCCTCCCTCGCTCCCTCCCTCCTTCATTCATTCAGAACAGGGATGGGAGCAGATCTTCATATCTCGCTTGGTGGTCTCTTTCCTCTGAAGAGCTGTGCTTTTGTCCTGTAGGTAGGAAGGTCTTTGATTGTAAAAAAAAAAAAAAAAAAAAAAAATCAATTGTAGACAGCTGTAGCTGGTTGGTAACCACAACAGTCACCTTTTCTTGCAGGTGCATTTAGAGGCTTAGAGTGTAGCTCAGACACACACACACACACACACACACACACACATGCCTGCCCCCCCCCCATCATGGAAGGGGAAAAAAAGAAAGAAAGAGGAGAGCGAAGGGAGGAAAGGAGGGCGGGAGGAAGAAAGAGATCATGCTTTAGGAATCTAAGATGCTGTTATTAGCGCCAATGCTGCATGTAGCCTTTGGTAAAAGAAAAGATACTAATGAAAAAAATAAAACCACAATGAAGCACACTCTTACAGTCTTTAGGGTAGCCACTAGTAAACATAAACAAAGCCAAAAGAGAGAAAACAGAGCAAGCATGGTGGCCTACTCCTGTCCTCTCAGCACTCTGGAGGAAGAGGCAGGAGGATCATAAACTCAAGGCCAGCCTGGCTAACAAAATATGACCCCCTTTCAAAACAAACAAAAACAAACCTGGAAAAAACAAGTGCCGGCAAAGATAGCCACAGGATCACTTGTACATTATGGGTGGGAAGTTGCAGGGGTATAGTCATTGTGGAAAGCATTATAGAAGTCACCTCACAATTAAAGATAGAATTATCATATAATCTGTCAATTTCAGTTTTAAGCTAATACTTGACTGACAGCAAGAATTTGGAGAATATTTGCAGGATCTGTAATTGTATCATGTTCACAATGACCAACAGGAGGAAAAGCTAAATATTAATCTATAAGAGAACGGAGAGAGAAAACAGGGTGCTTATGTACAGTAAAATATTATCTAGCCTTTTAGAAGAATAAAATTCTGACATAAGCTACCACATGTATAAATCTTGAGAGCATTTTTGCTGTGTGGAATAAAGCAGTTACAAAAATACCGCAGTATTTGTTTTCTGTGCACTTGCTACCATGGTGAAATAGAAATAGAAAATAAAATGTTTTCCATGAACTAGTGCTAATAAAAGTGGGGAACTTATTATTCAACTGGTATAGTGTTTCGGTTTTCCAAATTTATACACATCGGTAACAACATTCAGCAATATGCATATTGTGGAAGTTTGAATGAGAAGGACTCCCATAGTCTCATATATTTCTTTTACACATTTATTATTTACTTGTGTATATCCATGTGTATGTGTTCAAGGAGGTCAGAGGGGTATTAGCTTCCTCAACCTAGAGATCCAGGCATTTGGGAGCTGCCTGATGTCAGTGTGGGAATTGAACTCAGGTCCTCTGCAAGAACAATAGGTCCTCTTACCCACTGAGCCATTTCTCTAGCCCCAGGTTCATATGGTTTAATACAATACTTGGTCCCAGTTAGTGGAAATGTTTGGAGAGGCTAAGAGGTGTGGCCTTGTTGGAGCATAAAGTCACTCGGGATTGTCTGTGAGGTTTCCAAAGCCCATGCCATTCCCAGTCAACTCTCCCCACCTCGTGCTTATGTGTCGAGATGTAAGTTCTCAGCTACTGCTGCAGCGCCATGCCTGCCTGCTTTCTACCATGATGGGCATGGACTCTAGCCGTCTGGAATGGCAATTCCCTCAAATTAAATGTCTTCCTTTGTCATGGAGTTTTGTCTCAGCAAAAGAGAAGTGGCTAAGACACACATAACAGTACTACACTGCAAATCTCTATCAGGAATCAGAGCGCAATGGGTGCTAGTGTTTTGCTTTCTCTCCTGGTTATTTGTTTGCTTTCAATCCAGGACCTCAGTTGATGGCCTAGCACCTCCCTCAGTGGGCGGGTGTTTCTCCTTCAGTTAACATAACCTACATAACCCCTCGGTGGTATCCCCAGAGACTTGTACCCCAGGTGGTCTTTGAGCTCATTAAGGTGACATTCGGCCCTGACCGTCACACCTCCCACAGCTTCACATCGACTCAGAGTAAAAACTAGCGTCTTCTCAGTGGCCCCAAAACAGCGCACAGGACTCACACTGTTCAGCCACATCAGTCTTCGTGAAACTCCCTGAAGTCCATGCGCACTGATCCGTGAAGGCTTTTCTTTCAATCTCTTCTGTTTATAACCTCTCTCTTACCCAGATATCCATATAGCTTGCTTTCGTTGTTCAAGCCTGGATTCTACTGTCACAGTGAGATGTTCAGTTTAAAGGCACACCCAAACTCTCCCAGGCTGAGAGGGGCTGTGGGCGGGTGTGGGGGGGGAGAGAGAGAGATGTGTATTTTAAAGATTTTAAAAAATTATTTACTTGAGGGCTAAACAGATGGCTCAGAGGCTAAGACCACTGGCTGTTCTTCCAAAGGTCCTGTGTTCAATGCCCAGCAACCACATGGTGGCTCATAAGCTTCTATATTGAGATTTGGTGCCCTCTCCTGGCCTGCAGGTATACATGTGGGCAGAGCACTGTATACATAATAAATAAATAAATAAATCCTTTTTTTTGTTGTTGTTTTGTTTTTTTGTTTTTCAAGACAAGGTTTCTCTGTGTAGCCTTAGCTGTACTGGACTTGCTTTGTAGACCAAGCTGACCTCGAACTCATAGCGATCCACCTGCCTCTGCTTCCCGAGTGCTGGGATTAAAGGTGTGCGCCACCACACCCGGCCTATAAATAAATAAATACATCTTTTAAAAAATTATCTTTGTGTGTCTTTGTATGTGTCTTTGTGTGTATGCCACAAACATGCAGATCCCATTGGAGGTGAGAAGATGGTGTCAGATACCCCTGGAGTTGGCGTTAACAGGCAGTTGTGAACCACCTGATGTGGGTGCAGGCAACAGAACTTGGATCCTCCACAAGAGCACTATGTGCTCTTAACCACTGAGCCGTCTCTCCATCTCCTGCGTATTCACTTCGTTCTAGACAAGCTAGACAGAGCTGAAGTGAATGCAATATGGCGCCCGCCTTTGGAGGGCTTATGATCTAATCAAGACACACACACACACACACACACACACACACACACACACACACGTAAATAAATGAAGACAGCAGAAAGAGATGTATAGCATAAAGAAAAAAAAAAAACTGAAGAGATGTATGCCATTCAAGGAAGGACACTGTGCTGAGGGAGAAAGTAGAGTCGGGAAGGATGCTATTTGAGGCACTGTTCCTGACTGTCCATCTCCAATCTGTTACCTGCATAGCCTCTGCTCTACAAATGTAGACTAGGTTGTGACGTCAAGCCTGTCCCAGTGGCTCCTGGTCCTGTGCGTCTCCATCTGCGGGGCGGAATCACGTTTCATTGCCTGGTAAAGTAGATGACTCAGATCCTAACTTCCTGCCCAGACTTGCGCATTGTCATTCGCCTGCAAAGAGCCCTTCTCTCTAAATAGATTGGCAGTAATATGGAGTAAAATGTGTCCACTCAAGTATTTTTTTTTAAAAAGCATTTTAGATTTGTTAATATGTGTACGAATGTTTTGCCTTCATGTATGCGTATGCACCGCGTGTATTCCTAGTAACCTGGGAGGTCAGAAGGGAACCCTGAGTGTCCCGCAGTTGGAGATTCAGATGGTTGGGAACCACGCTCTAAGTGCTAAGAACTAAACCTGCGTTCTATAAGTCGGGTTATACGCTCTTAACCCATCAGGGAGCCATCTTTCTCACCCCATTCAAGTATTTTTAAGGGCAGATTCCACAGTCAAGTAGACAAGAATGATTGTTCTAACCAAGACTCAAGTGACCAGAGTATATGCTATAGAATTGCACCGCTCTATGACTATTCCTATTGATTCAGCAAATAAATGGTTCACTATTAGGTTGACTATTGAAATTAATATTTAATTGAACAACCCAGTAATGGGAAGCCTACAAGTCAAGCTTTGTGTTAGTCTTAAGACCTATTCACAAATCTTATAAAATAAGTTCTGTTTTCCCCACTGAAGAAAAATGAGGTGAACATGGTAGGGCATACCTTTAACCCCAGTACCAGAAGCAGGCAGATCTCTGTGAGTTCCAAGCCAGCCTGCTCTACATAGTGAGTTTTAGGGTAGCAAGGGCTGTGTAGAAAGACCCTGTCTTAAAAAAAAAAAGGAAGGAAGAAAGGAAGGAAGGAAGGAAAAAATAAAGAAAGAAAAGAAAAAGAAAAAGAAAAACGTGAAAGCCTCAAGGTTTAAGCTTAGTTCTAGCTTTTTCCAAAGCCCACTCCCCTCCCTCCCAAGTGTGTGAATGTTTGCCTGCGTCTATGTTTGTAGAGCATGTGTATGTGCTGTTTTCCTGGATAAGAAAGGGGCATTGAAGGCTCTAAAATGGAAGTCAACAGTTTGAGCTGCGGCGTGGGTGCTGGCAAGCAGTCAGTCCTCTGCAAGAGCAGTCAGCACTCCCGAGCATTAAGCCACCTCTCCAGCCTCTCATTCTTAACACTCTACCACGCATGTCTGCCTGCGTGTTTCCTAGCGCCAAGATTTCATCACAAAGACACACGTCTCTGAATTCAAGAAACCTTTTTGCACCAAACATATAGATATTTTCCCGGCAAGCTGTACACCAGGAATTATGGTTGTTCAGACACATTTGTCTGGGCAACTGTAAGTGTATTCTGAAATCATTGAAATTAATTAATAAGCAGATAACCATTTGACTTCAGCATGTTGGCTTGGGCAGGTGTTTCAGCAGGCATGGTATCTATTTGCAGAATGTGCTTCTGTAAAAAAAAAAAAAAAAAAGAATAGCCGAAAGACTGCTATCAGCAATTCCTGAATTCCAAGAAGCAGCTGACAGTCCTTTCCAAATCCCCCAGAGTCTGATGGATTCTAATTTATATGAAAATGCAAAGCAGATGGGTTTCTTGTGACTGAATTCCTTAATTGTGCACAATTCATAGAGCTTATTTCTTAACGCTAATCTAGGTTTTCTTGCAACTCTGAAAGAATATTAGCGAAGACGAAGAAAGACTGGAAGGTGACATATCAAAAAAATATTTTTTTTTTGTCAAAAACTCAGCTGAATCAGATGAGTTCTTTCCCATTTTTGAAAATGTGTGATTTTCCACTTTTTATTTTTAAATAGAATTCTAATTAATTTTTTGAGAATGCAATGTGATGTGTTTGATCATATTCACTCCCCTTCCGTAACTTCCTCCTGGATCTCTGCAACTTCCCTTCTCTACAAACATGTCGCCCCATTTCTACCCAGGGAGTATAATTTGTGCTGCTGGGTGAGGGGCTGACTGTGGAGCACGGCTGACCTACCAGGGATCACCCCTTAAAGAAACCTGACTTCCCCTCTGCCAGAATCCACCAGTTGCCAATAGGTCCTTAGATAGGGGTGGGCGGGGTCGGGGGGTAGGGGGTGGGGGGTGGGGGTGGTGTCTCGTGCCCATCTTCCCCCTTTCCCTGGGATTGTCTTTGTCCTTTCTTTTGTTCTTTTATGATTTTTTTTTTTTTTTTGGTTCGTTTGTTTTTTGTTTATTTCAAACAGGGTTTCTCTGCTTAACTTTGACTGTCCTGGAACTGCTTTGTAGACCAGGCTGACCCTGAACTCACAGAGATCCACCTGCCTCTGCCTCCCGGAGTGCTAGGTTTACAGGCATGTGCCGTCACGCTCGGCTGGCTTCACTGGGATTTTCTTATGTTTGCTACATTCCCCTTCAATTATATACAGTCATTTGAAGCAATTAACCCAAAGGAGATATATAAAAACTTTTAGCACTTAAATGCTCATATTTTCAACAATAAACACCAGTTCAGGTACTGCTCATGCATATCCAACTTTTTTTTTTTTTCCATATGTTCAGGTAAAGGATGAGTACTGGATTGAGAACTAGAAAGACAAAATGCTCCTTTTAAAAAATAATTATAAATGCTACTGTAATTAAAATATTGAATAAACTTTCTTCAATTCTGTACAAGAGGGAAAAAAAAGGAAATGAAATTGAAGAAATTGGTGAACTTCACACGTTTCTTTACCACCACAAAAGAACTCATTTCCTAAAATATGACTGTAAGGTTAACATTTTTGTTGTTGTTGTTGTTTGAGACAGGGTTTCTCTGTGTAGCCTTGGCTGTCCTGGACTCACTTTGTAGACCAGGCTGGCCTCGAACTCACAGCGATCTGCCTGCCTCTGCCTCCCGAGTACAGAGATTAAAAATGTGCACCACCACCACTTGGCTGACTAAGGTTAACCTAAAAAAAGAAGAAGAAAAAAAAAAAAAAAGACAGTTATAAAAGGAAACAGAATCATTCTGCTGTTTTCTTTGCCATTTTTGTTTTTCATTTAGTTTGTTTGTGGTGCTGGAGATAAATCAATGACTTTATGCTTGTTAGGAAATTCTGTTTTAAAATACACTATATTTCAGTCTTGATATCCATGGACTATCTTCTGTGAAAGATCGAAATGTTCTTGTTTTGAGCTGGAGGACTTTTAACATTATCCTGTGTGTTGTGTTCATGTTCCTATCTTTCACCATAATCTTCATGGCTGTGTGGCTCTTTGTTCAAATAGACTAAAAGTTAACGCCACACTTTCACTTCTCGTTTCTTTGTTCCTAAATTCTTCTCTTCTTTGAGACATCTGAACTGTGTTGCCTAGCATCCAGAAGGGCTCATAATTGCTACTCTTCAAATAATTTTGCGTTTGAGCATATGACCTTACAGACAGAATATCACAGCAAACACAGTAAAATATTCTCTGTGGCATCTTCCCGTTAGTGCTTGTAGATGCTCAGACTTCAGTATGCATACAAATTACCTAGGTCTTTACAGGCTGAGCCGCCTCCCTGGCTCTCTATCATCATCATCACCACCACCACCACCATCATCATCACCACCACCACCATCATCATCACCACCACCACCACCATCATCATCACCATCACCACCACCATCATCATCATCACCACCACCACCATCAGCACCACCACCACCACCATCATCATCATCACCATCACCACCACCACCATCATCTCCATCATCATCACCACCAACACCATCATCATCATCATCACCACCACCACCACCACCATCATCATCATCACCACCACCACCACCATCATCATCATCACCACCACCACCACCACCATCATCATCATCACCACCACCACCACCATCATCATCATCACCACCACCACCATCATCATCACCACCATCATCATCATCTCCATCATCATCACCACCCTCATCATCATCTCCATCATCATCACCACCACCACCATCATCATCATCACCACCACCATCATCATCACCACCATCATCATCATCTCCACCATCATCACCACCACCACCATCATCACCACCATCATCATCATCTCCATCATCATCACCACCATCATCATCACCACCACCACCATCATCATCACCACCATCATCATCATTAGTTGTTATTGTTTATTAGCAAACCAACACCTTTCCTTATGGTGTTTTAATGCAAGTTTGGTTTTGGTGGATCACCTCCCCTCCTATTCCTGTGCATGTCCCTACCTGCTCCCAACCCCACCTCCACTTAGACCCTGCTCCCCTACGTTCAGATCACATGTGTTCTACTCTTCCCACACCTTCTCCCTTCAAGCCTTTTTTTTTCCCCCCTGTCTTGGGCCACTTTCTGGTTTCCTGACTCCCGTATAATTATGCATATATCCAATAACCAAATGCAGGCATTGGAAGACTAGAAGATCTCCTTAGTAGGAGCCCTACACAAGAGTCCAAAGTTTGAGGGTGGGGAGTGGGGTGGGGGCTTACTGAAGGAAGGAAAGCAGTGAAAGTGGTGGTGTTCGCTGGGGTCTTCCTTCTTGGACTTTAGGTGCTGCCTTGGGGTCTTCTCCTTGGAACTTTCTCCCCCTCTCATGTCGTCAGCAATCTCCTTAAGGTCTTGGCTCAAATGTCACTTTCTCTGACCCCTGCTGGCTGCCACCCTTTCTCTGCTTACTGTCTTCGTGTTTTCTCTACAACACCTGTCTTTTTCTACTGCATCCCATCATTACTGCCTCTTTTTATTTCCCATCAGCCCCTTCTGCTCTACTCCTTGCTCCCTATCGAGGTAAACCTCACGAGAGCAGAGCGTTTTCCTGTCAATCGTGCAATACCTGGTGCGTGGTACTTGGTAAGTGTGAGTTGAATTCATTTGTTTGCTTCTCTTGCTTAGCATGGCATGGAAAATGGAAGTCCTCTGTGGGCTTTTCTACTGCAGCCTTTGGTCTTGCCAATCCTCTCTCCCACCCATGCCATGTTTTCTGATGAATGCAGTCTTGTACAGAGAAAACCTGTTCCAGAGTGTGATGAGAGTGTAATAGGGAACCTTCCTATTCAGCCAAACTGCATCTCTAACCATAGCCAGTTAGAGTGCTTTGTTCCATGGGGGAAATATAGAAATATATACATACATACATACATACATACATACATACATACATACATACGTACATACATACATACACATACATACACACATGTACATGCATACTTACACACATATGTGTATATATACATACATATATAAACATAAATATAAAAGAATAAGTAACATACATTCTTAGTTTCCCTGCATTGATTTGATGATGAATTGGGCTAGAAGGGGGAAAAATTTAAGGCAACTGGGAATTTAAAAGGCTGGGGTTGTAGCTGGGTGGCAGAGCATGTGCTTAGCTGCCACAAATGCCTGGGGTCCCTCTCTGGCACACTACATAAACGAGAGGCATCGTGGCACACACCTGCAACCCCAGCACTCTGGAGGCAGAAGCAGGAGGAAGAGTAATTAAGGTCATCCTCAGCTGCCGAGCAAGCTGAGCCCTGCCAGCCCTGCGTTATAAACCCTGTCACAAAAAAGGAAGTTCAAATATTTTTAAGCTGATTTTTAAAAAAGATTTATTTATTGATTATGTATAGAGTGCTCTTGCCTGCATGCACACCAGAAGAGGGCACCAGATCTCATTATAGATGGTTGTGAGCCACTATGTGGCTGGGGATTGAACTCAGGACTTTTGGAAGAGCAGGCAATGCTCTTAACCTCTGAGCCACGTCTCCAGCCCTATGCTGATTTTTAATTTAGTTTTAATTTACGATATTTTCTGTGCCGGGGATTAAAGCCCCGGCCTTATGTGTGCTAAGCACTGAGCTACACAGTCACTCCCTGCCTTCCTTATTCTTTATTCCTTAACTTGCCTTTTTCCTGCTCACTTCTGCCACAATGCAAGAGCCATTAGCATGAATTAATCTTCAGCAAGCAGGTGATTTCAGTAAGCGGCAAAGGCCCCTACAAACGCCAGTTCCTTGGACCGCTGAATCCGAGGCAATTTGGTGGGAGCTCCCACGACGCCAACTCTCTCACGGATTTCAGGACTACTTAGTCTAAATCAAACACATCTTACAATGGACAATTATCTAATTGTGTCTTAGACACTGTGCCAAGTTCTTAATATGTACCATCTTATCTTATCCTCAAAGTAGCTTAGTGATTTAGGCAGATTTTAAAAAACAAAACAAAACAAAACAAAACAAAAAACCTTTATTTTTATTGCTAGGGGTTGAACTCAAGTCTTCACACAAGCCAAGCAAGTGTTCTATGCCTGAGCATCATCTCCTGCCCAGGGATAGGGTTTAAAAGACTGAAATGGTGACTCTTTTATAAGCTCAAGTCCAAGATCTTATTAACTCATTAGATAATAAGTGTTGGTGTGCAGGTGATTTAACTGGCCTGCCCTCAGGGGCCTGACAAGATCCTACGTCATCACCTACACCAGGTGCGTGGGATATAACGGCCCTGGCGTCGCCCCAGCGCGCTCTGTCTCTTTCCTTCTCTCTGTCCTCATGGCTCACTCAGGCTCTAACTCCTCTCCCCTTCCCCTCCCCCAAATAAACTTCCTTATACCAGACCTGTTCCATGTCGTGTAATTAACCATTATAATAACAGTAAGAAAATCCATAAATTGTTGTAATCTATTCAAAGGGAAAACGTAGCTGCAAGTGAACGCACAAATACATGCACAGGAAGGTACTATCACAGCAAGGGACAAACTTTACATATACTTTCAAAGCAGCTTTTTTTTTTCTTCTTTTCCTTTCCCTCTCCACCCCCCACCCCCGCCCGCCCTTGGTTTTTTGAGACAGGGTTTCTCTGTGTAACCTTGGCTGTTGTGGACTCACTTTGTAGACCAGGCTGACCTCCAACTCATAAGAGATCCACCTGCCTCTGCCACCCTGAGTGCTTGGAATTCAGGTGCATGCCACAACGTCTTGCTGCCTTTTGCTTTGATTTCAGTTAAAACCTTTCTGGAGGGGGCTGGAGAGATGGCTCACAAATTAAGAGCACTGTCTGCTCTTCCAGAGGTCCTGAGCTCAATTCCCAGCAACCACACGGTGGCTCACAAGCATCTATACTGGGATCTGATGCCCTCGTCTGGCCTGCAGGCATATATGCAGATGGAGCAGTCATATATATAAAATAAATAAATAAATAAATCTTAAAATAAACCTTTCTGGAAAAAAATAATGATGATCAGAAATAGTTCTACCTGTCATATTTCTAACAAAATACCTAGAGGAGTTCCATTCAGCCACTTTAACCGTCCCCAGATACTTTTCTCTCTGGCCCATTGAGGAAGGGATACTAGGCAAGGAATTTGGTCTGGGCCAATTGCCAACTCCCTCACTGTACTATCTCCTCCTTAATTTACTTTCCATGCTTGTTGGGTTTCAGACTTGGTGACAAGCAGCTGAGGTGCCTATTTAACATATCAAAGCAGACCTGAGGCTGGATGTGGCGGTACCACAAGCCTTTAATCCCAGCCCTCCAGAGGCAGAGGCAGGCTGCGAGTTCGAGGCCAGCCTGGTCTACAAAGCGAGTCTAGGATAGCCAAGGCTACACAGAGAAACCCTGTCTGGGGTGGGGGGTGGGGAGCAGACCTGGCCTTTGGATTCTCCCAGCATCCCTCAGTCCCTACCTGTTGCAGGGTATAGCTGGCATACCCCACCCCCTGCCCTGAATTTTTCAGACCAGGACCTGGCCTTCCTCTCCACTAGAGGCTCTATTTTATATAATCCAGACATGTTATTCTCTTTGCGCTCTCTCTCTCTCTCTCTCTCTCTCTCTCTCTCTCTCTCTCTCTCTCTCTCATTCATGCACACACACTCTCTCTCCCCCCACCCCTCCTCAATCTCCCTGTTTGTATGGCTACCGCCCTGGCCTTGTTCCTTGAGACTAGTGTACCTGCCCAAGAATTGACCCTAATAAATCTGCTTTTATACTCTTAATTCAGCTTGAGTTAGCTTACTTCGTCAGTGGAGAAAACCTTTTAATACTGTCCTCTCATCTTAAAGAAAAGGAAGTCAGCTGCCCCAAATGCTCTCTTGGACCGTTAAAGTCCTTGCTAACTACAGAGATAATGAGAGTATAATCCTCCACTGAGGAGCTTGACCAACTATAAGAAACTGATGGGAAGCTGGGTGGTGCTGGCGCATGCCTTTAGTCCCAGTACTCGGGAGGCAGAGGCAGGTGGATTGCTGTGAGTTCAAGGCCAGCCTGGTCTACAAAGTGAGTCCAGAACAGCCAAGGCTACCCAGAGAAACCCTGTCTCAAAAAAAAAAAAACCCCAACAAACAAACAAACAAAAAACAAAACAAAACAAAACAAAAACCAAAAACAAAAAAGAAAGAAATTGATGGGAAGATTGCCCTCACTGAACCAGGACCCACAGCTTCAGCAGCAGCCTAAAGGGTGGATGTTTGAAGCTTTTGATCACAGAAGGAGAACTGGTGACATGGCCCCCACTCAGCACTCCTTTCTCATCGCCCTCTGTGAGCTTGTAAAGTGACACCCCAAGGACCCCTCATGTGATCCTCGCTATGAGGTCCCTGCACTGCTTTATACCACGTATGCACTGCTTTATACCATGTATACTTTAAAAGCAAGCAAACAAAACTACTTCTCTTCTAAATAAATCAGTTGCTGGCTGGCCTTCTGCGTCTATAAATTCTCTCATTTTTGGCATTATACATTTATCTGAGCGGAACCCAGGGATGGCCTGGCATGTATGTGGATTCAGGGGACAAATTGTGGGAATCAGTTCTTTCCTTTGATCATGTGGATCCCGGGTGTTGGAGTCAGGTTGTCAGACTTGGGGGGAGGGGCAAGAATCTTTATTTGCTGAGCCACCTTGCCAGATCCTGCTTATGTGTTTGTCAATGCTGAAGGCTGAACTGAGGGTTTTGTACAAACTAGACAAGTGCTTCTCCAAAGCTGATTTTTTTTTGGTTTGTTTGTTTGCTTGTTTTTGTTTTTGTTTTTGCTTTTTTTTAAGACAGGGTTTCTCTGTGTAGCCTTGGCTGTCCTGGACTCACTTTGTAGACCAGGCTGGCCTCGAACTCACAGCGACCCGCCAGCCTCTGCCTCCTGAGTGCTGGGATTAAAGGCGTGCGCCACCACCGCCCGGCAGCCAAAGCTGATTTTTAAATATGGTCAATAGCCATAAAATATTGGCTATTGTGACGGATATTACAGACCAAAGCACACATTTTATAGCTCAGTGTCCGAGGAAGCAGATTGCCCCAAATCAGAAAGCTGGTTACTAGCAGACCTGAGAGATTAGCAAAGTAAATGAGGGTAGAAAGAAACGAAAAATCAAAACTCTTGTATTAAAATGACCTTTAAGTACATTACCCTTAATGAATTACCCTTCTAAGATAAAAACAAATGGAAACAAACATCAGTTAGATTAAGGTCCCTGAGGCCCTAGTGTAAAGCTGGATCAGAGACTGTTTTGGTACTAGGAAGCCTGCTTTCTTCCATCGCACCAAATATCATGAATTCTCATTACTTAGTTATGCAATTATAATCATTTCAAATTATGAATATGTTCTCCAACTCTAAGTTTGCACTGAGCTAATGATTTGATTTAATATGTATGCAAGGAGACATTTTCTGGGAAGACACACTCATCAACTGACATTCTCTTTTTAATTAAGTCAAAACATTCCTCTGGCTTAAAGATACATTATCAAGGAAGTTCAATTATAGATGCGAAAGCTGGTTTTGTAAAATTAAGGCCGTGCCTGACATATAATCCAACAGAGTGCTGTAGAACTTCAATTCAAAGTTCAATCATGGGCCAGGCTCAGTGGTGGATCCCTTTAATCCCAGAACTCAAGCAGCAGAGGCAAGCAGCTTTCTCTGAGTTCAAAGCCACCCTCGCTTATGTAGTGAGTTCCAAGGCAACTAAATCCATATAGCGAAACCTTGTCTCAACAAACAAACAAACGCCGTCCTGTTCAGATTTGACTCCTATGTAACAAACTTGTACTGGAGGAAAGCCATGTTTTTCCGCTTGCTAAACGGAATACAGGGCAGCAGGAGATGTGTTTTAAAAGGTCAGAAAGTCCTAGAGACTCACCGACGTGCTTTTTCAGTTTTATATTATGAATATAAAGAGGAAAATACACGAAGGGTCTTGGGCCAGAGAGCTGAAGCAGCCCAAAGGCCTAGGCGCAATGGCTCTCTGAAATGACCCAAAAGCTAGTGCGCATCTGATGAAAGGCCAAATTGGTGTTGCGATCTGCATTTGGAACAGAGCAGGTCTGTCTTTGGGATAATGCGTGCTTGGCTTGAAACAATCCTTTGTGCTAACAAGGGCGCAGGCTTTTTCAAGGTAAGGTGATCATCTTTTGGGATAGATCTTGCACTGGGAGAAGAGAAACATGTGGGAGGATCTTCTGCCCATGCCCGGTTCTTGAAAAGCTTCTTTCAGACGGTCCTGGATGCGTTCTTGGGGGCTTTTCTTTTTTCTTTTTCTTTTTCTTTTTCTTTTTTTTTTCGAGACAGGGTTTCTCTGTGTAGCCTTAGCCATCCTGGACTTACTTTGTAGACCAGGCTGGCCTCGAACTCACAGTGATCCGCCTGCCTCTGCCTCCTGAGTGTTGGGATTAAAGGCGTGCGCCACCACGCCCGGCTTTGGGGGCTTTTCTTGACAGACAACACAGATACCTAGGTATCCGAAGACGTAGCATCTGGCTATGTCCAAGTCATAGCCTGTTGTCTGTCATTAAGATAACAGCCAATAATACAAAGCAAAATGGGCTTTGGGACTATATTACTTAGTCTTAATCTGTTTCTGCTTTAATAACAAAATTCCATAGGCTGGTTGGCTGAAATCGCAAACGCCTATGTCTTTTTCTAAAGACAAAAACGTGATTTGGGCTTTGAAGTTTTGTTTTATTTTATGATTGCATGTGTGTACCTAAGTGTATGTATGTGTACTCACGTGTGTGCGTGCCAGCAAAGCCATAAGATTGCTTCAGATCCCCTGGAACTAGAGTTACAAGTGGTTGTCAACTGGCCAACGTAGGTGCTGTGAGCCAAATCCAGATCTTCTGTAAGAGAAAAAAATACTTTTAACCACTGAGACATCTTTCCAGCCCCTAGTCCATTTTTAAAAAGACATTTTAAAAGGAGGAGGAGGAGGAGGAGGAAGAGGAGGAGGAGGAGGAGGAGGAGGAAGAGGAAGAAGAAGAAGAAGAAGAAGAAGAAGAAGAAGAAGAAGAAGAAGAAGAAGAAGAAGAATCACTGTGTTTATACATGAGTGCAATACTCAGACAAGCCAAAAGGGGGCATGAGATCCTCTGGAGTTGGAGCAATATATAGATGTTTATAAAATTCCAGATGTGGATCTTAGTGGTTAACCTGTTCCTCTGCTAGAGCAGCATGCACTCTCACCCACCGGGCCATCTCTCCAACCCCAGCCCCTATATTTTTAAATGTTATTTATCTGCTCTCTTTATCATTACAATTTTTTTCTGCCTGCCTTTCTGCTACCTCTTTAGCATACAGTACAGGGTAGCTTATTATGCAGTGGGTGCTAAGTAAATATTTTGTTGAATAAATGAATGAAACAAATTAAAGTGAATCGAGTCAAGATGCCTCTGGCAAACCTTACATCACCATTCAGTTGTTGTTGTTTGTTTGTTTGTTTGTTTTAAGATTTATTTATTTATGTATACAATGTTCTGCCTGCATGTGGGCTTGGCCACCAGAAGATCTCATTATAGAGGTCGTGAGCCACCCTGTGGTTGCTGAGAGTTGAACTCAGGACCTCTGACAAGAGCAGCCCGTGCTCTTAACCTCTGAGCCATCTCTCCAGCCCCGTGGCCACTGACTCCTGCATGTGTTCTGCGCCACATTGAGTTCTACATTTCCCAACTAAGAAGTGTGGAATGTAGCTTCCTTAGCCCCACTCTGAGAGCCCGCTAGGAAGCCTATGTCTTTTGAAGACCTGGGAGCAAGCAGGATGGTTTTCTTGTTTTGTTTTGTTTTTCTTATGGGTCTTTCATGATACTTGTGAACAGTGTTGCTGTTGGATTTCCGGAGCTTAGGGATCACCATCTTTCTATCCAGTCAAGGCCGTCAGGGATGTTTCTGAAGATGCTCAGTTGTGGCTAGCCCCCGACCCCCATGTTTCAGATACAACTACGTTACGAGAGCCAGTAGAGCTCATTTCAGAACAGATGCTTGTAAGCAAACTCAAACCGGGAAATCATTTCAGATGAGCTATCTTTGGAGGTGGGGGGGTGGGAGATAACAGTCAACACTTATTTTATAGGGAAAATAGCCCCCTGTTCCACGTGCTCAACACACTTGGAGACCTTGACGCGTTTCCAACTCAGAAGCCACGCTTGGTCATGTGACTCGTCATAGGATAGCTTAGCTAGCTGGTGGTCTATACTCATGGCCTGGAGGACTTTCTGGACTTGAACTTGGCCATCCAGCACTGACAGACCCCATGACTCAGACAGGAAGGAAACTGGGCTTTGTAAGTGACCCAGTTCCTGAGACTGACCGCAAATGACCTCTAGCATGACCGCCCGCGCCGCCGCTCCCCGCCCCCGTGGGTCTGAGCGGCTCGTGGATCCCACAGTCCACGGGATGGATGACGATAAAGTCTTCATCAGAAGGATGTGGCCCCTCTGCTGAGAATCACAGGGCAGTGTCTTCCTGGCTGAATTCCCCATGAAGAGGGTGGAGATGACTCTGTGCGTGAGCATGTCATGTGTGGCAGTGCAGGTATCTTGATGCAGAGCAGCTCAGGATGGTCTTTTATATTTCCTTGAAGATGGCGGCGCTGTTCTAACAATGTCCCAGGATAGTCCTGGTGTGGCTGCTGAGACTTCATTCTTTTTTTTTTTCTCTTTGCTTTTTAAAATTAATTAATTTACGCATTCTACATTCCAGTCACAGCACCTTCCCTCCTCTCCTCCCAGTCCCATCCTCCCTCACTCTTCCCCCTCCCCCTTCCCCTATTCGTCAGAAAAGGAGAGGCCCCACCCCCAACCCCAGCTTGTCAGGACTGAGCGCATCCTATTCCTTGGTGGCCTGGAAAGGCAGTACCGCCAGGGAGAAGTGATCAAAGAGCAGGCAAAAGAGTCCATGTCAAAGATACTCCGCCCACTTCTCTTACTAGAGGGCCCATATGAAGCTTGGGCTGCCCATTGACTACATCTGTGTAGGGGACCTAGGTCCAGTTGGTCCAGTCCATTCATGGTACTTGATTGGTGCTTCAGTCTCCACAAGCCCCTCTGGGCCCTGGGTAGTTGGCTCTGTTGGTCTTCTTGTGCAGTTCCTGTCACCTCCAGGTCCTTCTATCCTTCCTCCCACACTTTCACAAGACTCCCTACAAACCACCCAACGTTTGGCTGTGAGTCTCAGCATCTGTTTGGAAGCGCTGCTGGGTGGAGCCCCTGAGAGGACAACTCTGCTAGGCTCCTGTCTGCAAGCATAGCAGAGGATCGTTAATAGTGTCAGGGGTTGGCTCTCTTCCACGGGGTGGGTCTTGGTTTGGGCCAGGCATCGGTTGGACACTTCCTCAATCTCCCCTTTATCTGCTTTATTCCTGCACATCTTGTAGGCAGGGTAATTTTTGGGTCAAAGTTTCTGAAGGTGGATTGGTGTTCCCTTCTCCCCACTAGGGTTAGAGGGTGAAGGTCTTCCTCAGTCTCCACTGCCCTCAGTGGAGTCTCAGCTAGAGTCCCCCACATAGCCTCCCAGGAGCCTACCCTGACTTAGGTGACATCTCATTCTTGACTGAATTGTGATATCTGTTGGTGCTGCCACAGTGGAGCATGGCACAGCTAAGAATCTTTTTTTCTTTTCTCTTTCTTTCTTTCTTTTTTTTTTCTTTTTTCTTTCTTTTTTTTTTTTTGAGACAGCGTTTCCTTGTGTAGCCTTGGCTGTCCTGGACTTCCTTTGTAGATCAGGATGGCCGGGAACTTGCAGTGATCCACCTGCTTCCGCCTCCCCGAATGCTGGGATTACAGGCATGCATCATCGCTCTGGGCTGAAGTATCATTTCTATAAAAATTGTTAAAAATATAACTGGAGAGATGACTTAGCAGTAAGAGCAGCAAATGCTGCTCATGCAGGGTACCTGGGTTTGGTTTTCAATAACCACAAGGAGGTTCACAACTACCCTGGAACCCCGGTTTCAGAAGCTCTGACACCCTCTTCTGGCCTCCATGGGCATTGCATATATGTACCGCTGGTACACATAAAAATAAGTAAATATTTTTTTCATTGTTGAAGAAAATTTTTGACTTTGTAAACTGTTTTCTTCTATAGATATTTATATGAAATCATTAATTATTTGTTATAGGAAATTATAGTATTATGTACTAAGGGAAAGCTAATCTTCATTTAATGGAAATATATAAATGTGTGTGTCTATGCCATAGGAATAATATATTAAACTAAAATATAATCTAAAGAGAGTGTATATATATTTAAAATACGTTCTTAGTCCTTCCATTATGTTTTATTCTACTTTTTCCTTTATTTTATATTATGTTTATGAGTGTGTTGCCTGCATGCATATCCTGTGCATCACACGCATTCCTGGAGCCCTCAGAGGCCAAAAGAGGGTGTCGGATCTGCTGGGTCTGAAGCTACAGACAGTTGTGAGACACCATGTCGGCTCTGGGAATTGAGTCTTGGGTCATCTGGAAGAGTAATCAGTGTTCTTAACTGCTGAGCCATCTTTCTTGCCTGTGTTATGCTGTTTTTGTTCGTTTGGTCGGTTGGTTTGTTTTTTTGAGACAGGGTTTCTCTGTGTAGCCTTGGCTGTCCTGGACTTGCTTTGTAGACCTGGCTGGCCTCTCACACAGCAATATTCCTGCCCCTGCCTCCAAAGTGTTGGAATTAAATGTGTATTTTTAATATTCAAAATTTGTTTAATTCTCAGGAACACCTGGTTTATATATGGAATAAGTCTGAAAATTTTTTATATTTTTGTTTTATTTTTATTTATTCACTTTACGTCTGGATGGTATCCACCTCCCTCCTCTCCTCCTGGTCCTACTCTCCCTTCCTCCCTGCCCCCTCATCCCCTCCCCCCACATCGCAGTTGGCTGTTTTTTAAGATTTGTTTTTAATTTTAATTACACATTTGCATGTGCGGAGGAAGAGCGTTCATATCAATGCAGTGCCCATGTACTCCAGAAGAGGGCGTAGAATCCTCTGAAGCTGGAGTGGCCATCCATCCAACGTGAGTTCTGGAAAACAAACTCCTCATATGTTCTGGAGAACAATCTGTGCTCTTAGCCACTGAGCTATCTCTCCAGCCCTCTGTCTTAGTTAGGGTTTCTATTGCTGTGATGAAGCACCATGACCAAATAGCAGGTTGGGGAGAAAATGCTTTATGTGGCTCACGCTTCCATATTGCTCTTCATCATTGAAGGAACTCTCACAGGGCAGGAACCCGGAGGCAGGAGCTGATGCAGAGGCCGTGGATGTGCACTGCTTGCTCCCCGTGGCTTGCTTTCCTATAGGACCCAGGACCGCCAGCCCAGGGATGACATCACCCACAATGAACTGAACCCTCCCACCATCAATTCCGAATTAAGGAAATGCCTTGGAGCTGGGCCTTAGGGAGGCAGTTTCTCAGTTGAGGTTACTTCCTTTCCGATAACTCTAGTTTGTTTGTCAGGATGACATAAGGCCAGCCAGCACAGTCTCTATTTATGGCTTTAGATTGGTGGTAATGTGACCACAGGTGTGTGACATGATACTCTGATGAGAGACTGTGTCATTGGATGGTGGACGGTTTCTGGCAAGGTGATAATTTATGTATGGGACATAATGAGTTTGAAATGTTAGAACAATTAGAGAGCTTCTGGACATTTGAAGAGATAGAATTCTTGCCTAGCACACGAAAAGCTCTGAGGTGGATCTCCAGCATCGCAGAGGAAAGAAACCAACAAGCAAAACGTCGGAAAGGAAGTGGGCGGCACACACTTGGGATGTA
Source organism: Acomys russatus (assembly GCF_903995435.1). Lineage (NCBI taxonomy): Eukaryota > Metazoa > Chordata > Mammalia > Rodentia > Muridae > Acomys > Acomys russatus. Next base: position 36,252,140 of record NC_067152.1, on the reverse strand, counting down.
TCATTAGACTTTGGAAGATGTGTCAGGACATTGATAGTTACAGGTGTGTGAATTGCCTTTATTGAGAACATGATTCAGACCAGGTAAGTAAATAAATAAATGAAATAATTAAATTAGCATAAACATAAATGAATTTATTTTAAAGCTACATTGTTAGCTGGGCCCAGTTCCACACACCCAGGCAGGTGGATCTCTGTTAGTTCAAAGCCAGCCTGGTCTACAAAGCAAATCCAGGACAGACAAGGCTACACAGATAAACCCTGTCTTGAAAAACAAAAGCCAAACAAAAACCCACCACCACCACCAAAAAACTATATTGTTATTCTAACTTCACACAGCTCTTTTTTAATTATTTATTTATTTATTTATTTTGTGTATCTGCATATACACCTGCACGCCAGAAGAGGGCATTAGATCACATGAGCCACCATGTGGTTGCTAGAAATTGGACTCAGGACCTCTGGAAGAGCAGACAGTGCTCTTAACCACTGAGCCATCACTCCAGCTCCCCCACCCCCCCCCCCGCCCCCTTTTCACACAGCTATTTTAATTTGTTCTGGAATAATGCTGCTTATCAATGTTTTAAAAGGCTAAAAGGCTAAAGAGGCTATCACCGTAGCATGTTCATACCGGAGTTCACTACCACAATAGGAGTGTTTTGGTAAGCACTGGGGAAACAACTTAGTGGGTAAAATGCTTGTCTTGCAAACTGAATCTCCAGAACCTACACAAAAATGCCATGCACAGTGGTGTGCACTTTTAATCTCAGCAGTGGGGAGAAAGGTGGATACAGAAGCGTCCCAGGGGCTTACCAGTCAGCCGATGAGCCTCAGGCCAAGGAGAGACACTGTCTGAAGGACAGCCTGTAGTGCTCCTGAGAAGGATACCAGAGTTTCACCCTTGGCCCCTGTGTTTGTGTACACATGTACATGCACAAATATGCACACACATGCATAAACATAACTTTCAAACATGTTCTGGTGCATCCATATGACTAAGAATTATGCCAGTCACTTTATCTCATTGTATGGACATCTCTGAGGTGCTACTTAAATCCAAGCGGATGTATTATTCATCTGTAAAGAAAAGGTACAGCAATGAACCTTTGATTAAGGTATTTTTAAATGAAAATGGTGTTATTGGAAGATGTTCAATTGCTGGTTTGAGAGAGGTAGGGGGAGTATTTTATATGTTGAGATGTGAAATGTATTTTCTAGAACAGGGGAGAAGGAAGTTCTATATTTGCAAAGTGTTTTAAACATAAGTAGTCACACTGTTCCTGTGCACATCGTTAGGGTTCTTTAGGAATAGGAACCCTGCAGTGCCGGCCTGTGCTGTGTACAAGAAGCCAGGCCATTTTTTTTTTTAACCTTTCTCAAGTTCTGCTCTAATTACTATGGCTAATTTATTGTTTTCTTTAATATTTGTGAAAATCTTACTCCTTTGTTATGTAGTTTTGTTTCTGCACAACTACTGTACTTTCCCACATAGAATAAAAACCATTACTACAAAAAAAAAAAAAAAAAAAAAAGAATTATGCCAGTCTCACTGTTCTTCAACCTGTTTCGAATTTTCTCATGCATTCGACTGTAAATTGCTTGGATTTCTCTCAGTGGGTTGTTCTGTTATTTTGCCTGACTTAGGTAAATAATGCTGCCTGGTTTACCTTGATGCCCCTCTGGAAATCTACTGGGTGAGACTCTGCTTTTGTTAAGAGTTTATAGTTTTATGCAGGAGGAGGTGCTCTGTCTAAATATCCCGCCTGTGTCTGCAGAATGCCACACACAGTGACTCAGTCTACTACAGCGTACACTAGGCCGCCAGCAATTCTTTCACAAAACTTCAGGGAGTCCACACATTTAACAACATATAAGATCTGATTATATTTCTGTATTTTGATGTTTAAATACAGTATGTAGGATAGACTGTGACACATATTAGCTATTCGGTGGACACATGTAACATAAATGAACAGAGGTCTTGTACAAAGATGGTAACAGCTTGAGTTATTCCACTGAGGTTATCTGCGTCCCCTGTAAGTTTAAAATTTGACCTAGTCCGTGGGCTGAGCATAGGAATATAAAAGACAGATTCATAGCATGTGATCCCTAATGTAAGCTCTCGAAACACTCAGATAACAACTTTTGTTGGCGTTCGTGGTGTTAGAGATTTGTGAAACCCCAGGACCTTATGTTAATACTCCTAACGCTGAGCCATATATGCCCAGTGCAAAGACTATTATTGTAAGCCTAAATTTTATTTCTCAGAGATGGTTTCTTCCAAAAGATAATCACAACTAGAGTTTCAGGATTTACAACTGAACGAATAACAAATAGCAAGGAGAGACCAGACGAAGAGCCAAAGTACTTTGCCTTCCACCCTCATCTTTGTCTAGTTTGCTGGTAAGCCTGGATAAGGAGTCCTTGAAGGGCCCTTTGCCCTCTTCCTCCACAGGCTGTTCCTGCAAAGCTTGATGAATGATACAGTTCTGAGTTTGGGAACTCTAAAGCAGAAAGGACTCATGTGCAACCTCCAGGTGTAGCCTAAGGATGAGGTAAATCAACCATAGGTGCTTTCCCCAGCTGGGAAAGTGCAATGGTGTCCTAAGAGTAAAGCTGTCATGATCTGCGTAGCTTCAACTGTCAAACCCGACAAAACCTACAGTGATGTAGGAGGAGACTCTCATTTATGGGATTGGCCAGGTCAAACTGGCCTGTGGACGTGTGCAGGGGGACATTGTCTGAATTGCGAATCAGGAGAGTGGGCGGCACCATTCCCTAAGCAGGTGGCTCTGAAGAGCTATGCGGCAAACGGCACCTTCAAGGTTCTTGCCGCACTTCTTAGTGATGACGCAAGTTCTCTGCTCAGAGGTCACAAAGGGTGGAATGCTGAGCGGGCCTGTCTTCAAGTTCCTGCCTGTACTTCCCTCACGGATGGACCGTGACCTGGAATCGTAAAGCCAGACGAGCCCTTCCTTAGACGGTCCGTAGACTGTGGAAAGGAAAAGCTACTCCTGGACTAACTTGTAACGAAAATGGACTTGAAGTGTCAAATGCTAGACGCATGGGGCTGGGGAAGATGCTCAGCGGTTCAGAGCACGTGTTTCTCTTGCAGAGGATCCGGGTTTAGTTCCCAGAACTGTAGGGGGCGGGGGGCGGGGGGCGGGGCTCACAACCATTCTAACTCTGGTACAAAGGGATTCCACGCACACTTCTGGTCTCCATAGGCAACAGACGTCATTCCGTTAACACGTAAGGAAGCTCACCACCTTACACCCTCAACCCCACATCGGGTTATAAATTATTTAATATTTTTTCTTAAGTTTCATCCTTTTATAGGACTGAGCTGCACTTTCCCACCTAGGTTTGTAGTAACACTGTACTGGACTGTCTACAAAATGTGACCATTCACAGCATAGATTCTTTAGAATAGTGACAGCATTTGCTGAATAATGACCACTGACAGCCGTTATGAGGACAAATGACAGTGGTGTGAGTCAGGTCTGTGAGTCACTTTTCTATTCTGACTCCGCTCCTGTCTCCCTTTCTCTATCCAGTATGACTTTCCTGTGAACCATGCTTTGTTTTCCTAACTTTGCCCTGAGTTGGCACCAAGTCTTCAGAGATAAAAATATCTCTCACGTCAGTCTTCTTGCCTCACAACATTCTCAAGCTTGTTTCCCATCTTAGCCTTTCGGGGGCCCCGTTCTTTCCCACTGCATCCTCTGAACGCTGCTTGGGTTTCTGGGGGAAGTGATACCTACAGAGTTGATAATTGAACAACGACAACAACAAAATTATATCCACATGTGCTGGCAAAAGCAGGCAAGAAGGATGCACTAGCATCAAACAAAGGGTACTTCAAAAGCCAATTAAAAAAGAAAGAGTTACTCATTTTTATTTTATATGTATTAATGCTTTGTTGGCAAGCGTCTGTGCTTCACCTTCATGCAATGCTCACAGAGGCCAGAAGAGGGCACTAGATTCCGCTTGAACTGGAGTTGCCAACGATTCAGCTCCTCTGTGTAGGTTTTGGGAATGCAAAGTAGGTCCTGCTAGAGCAACCAGTGCTCTTAGCTGCTGAGCCATCTCTCCAACTCCTCAAAAGTCAGTCTTAATGGTGTTCTTTTCTCATGGAAAACTCAAGCAGGAATGTTCTCAGCCCAGAATTTTTTTTCCTATGGACTTTGAGTTCGCATCTTAATGTTATTTTTATACCCTGTATGCTGCTTTTCATCTATTATATAAATAGAAAAAAAATATCAAAATCAACTAGCATCTAAGCTGAGGCATTGGAATTGGAATTTGGGTAGTGAGGAGGGGGGATAATATAAAATAAAAATATCCTCCTCCTCCTCCTCCTCTATGGTACTTAAGAAAACAGTCATAATGAGGGTGGGGATGAGGAAGTGGGGGGAGGTGGAGGGGATGCATGTATTTAAGCCCAACATTTGGGAGGCAGAAGCAGCAGGATCTCTGAGTTCTAGGCCAACCTTGTTTACAGAGTGAGTTCCAGAACAGCCAGGACTACACAGAGAAACTTTGTCTCAGAGAGAAAGAGAGAGAGAGAGAGAACAGCAGCCATGAGCCTTCTCTTTTTGTTTGTTCAATTTAGAACTACAGGTGTGTAAATCCTGATTTACTTAATGTCTAATGTACTTTAGACACAACAGAGATCATGCAATTGGGTGTTTGTCATTTACTTGGAATTAAATTAGTTTCAAACTTAGTACTTTGCTGTAGTCATTGTGGTGTGGAAAATGACATCTTCGGTTCTATTTAAAAAAATTACATGACTCTGTATTAGAACATAATACAGTGAATGCAGCTTGGAAATTGTTGGTGTTTTCATTGTAACTTTTTCCCCCTTTTGTTTGTTTGTTTTGTTTTTTGAGCAGGGTTTCTTTGTGCAGCCCTGGCTGTCCTGGATCCAGGGGATCTGAAAGTCTTTTCTGGCCTCTGCAGGCTCCAAGCACACAAGAAGTATACATGCATACATGTAGGCAGAATTTCATACACACAAAACATAAATAAATAGCATTTTACATTAGAAAACATGTCGATTCCTAGAGCAGAAGACCAGGCAGTGACTAAAATGTGTCCCTTTGATACATGGCAAACTATGGCAGTTCCATCTCACGACGCTTTATCCAGGATGGGGAATTAAATGTATTGGGGGTTTCCCCATGGAACCAAACAAACCTTCATTTAAAATATAAAACTATGACATAAGAATAGCAACTCAGGCCAGGCATGGTGGCGCACATCTTTAATCCCAGCACTCGGGAGGCAGAGGAAAGTGGATCTCTGTGAGTTTGAGGCCAGCCTGGTCTACAATGATAGTCCAGGACAGCCAAGGCTACACAAAGAAACTCTGCCTAAAAACCAACCAACCAACCAAACAAACAAACAAACAAAAAAAAAACCAAACCAAACCAAGCCAAACAAAACCAAAAAGCTAGTGGTGTACGCCTTTAATCCCAGCACTTGGGAAGCAGAGGCAGGTGGATCTCTCTGTGAGTTCTAGGCCAGCCTGGTCTACAAAGTGAGTCCAAGACCGCCAAGGCTACATAGAGAAACCCTGTTTTACAAAACAAAACAAAACAAAAAAACTAAACACAACAAAATAGCAACTCAGCTTTATCAAGACTATTCAAAGTGGTATGTATATTGAAAAATTTTAGGCCAATTAGAAGCCTTGATCTAAAAGCAAAATAGCAATATTAATTTGTAACAGGTTAGGTGTCACCCACAGCTGCAACCCTAATTATCTCAGGCAGCTTTATTTTTGCTTAATAAGACTATTCTTGGTCTTAGAAAATAGCCCCTCAGCATTTAAGGGGCAAAGGGAAATAATACATACAATTCACTCTCAAGTAGTCCAAAATCTAAAGCTACATACAGAGATATATTGAAAGGTAGATTCCCTTAGATCTTTAAGAACCAGAACATGGCTGTTACTGAAATTTTCCAATCTCCTATCTCCAATTTGGACATTTTTTCTGTCTTTTTCTTTTGCAAAGTGTCTTCATAGTCCACTTCCGTAAGACCTATGTGGAGCCACATAGCTATTGCTCATAAAACATACAGACCTAAAAGTCTATACCTTGGTTCTTAGCATCAGATGTTCTCAAAGAGCCCTCTGGTGTGCCAGGGCTTTACCATTGTGGAATGGGCAGGGGTTTTGTTTTGTTTTGTTTTTTTGTTTTTCTTTTGTTGTTGTTTGTTTGTTTTTTGTTTTTATTTGTTTGTTGTTGTGTTTTTTTCTTTTTCTTTCTTTTTTTTTTTCCGAGAAAGGGTTTCTCTGTGTAGCCTTGGCTGTCCTGGACTCTCTTTGTAGACCAGGGTGGCCTCGAACTCCCATAGATTCGCTTGCCTCTGCCTCCCCAGTGCTGGGATTAAAGGCTTGCGCCACCGCTATGGGCAGTTTTTAATATCAACACGATTGAAACAAGAAACTTTAGCTGTGCATTAACGAGACACATCTTCGGGTATGTGTGTGATGGCATTTCTAGAGAGGGTTGAACAAGAGGAAAGACTCATCCCTAATGTGGTCGGCACCATCCAATAGAGTAGGAGGTCTAAATAAATAAAAAGAGAAAGAGCGTTGGTACTCCCCGTAGTTTTCTGCTTCCTGATCCAGCCAGACACGAGCAAGCAGCCACTCACTCCTGCTGCTTCGTTGTCAGCAACTCGGGTTGCCACGCTCTCTGCACCATGTGGGACTGTAATCTTAGACAATGAGTTAAAATCATTTCCTTTGTGCTTTGATAGGTATTTTGACAAAGCCAGGAGAAAAGTCATTAATTATACTATGTCTATATTCCATTCCTCTTTCTTCTTAGTTTCTTTCTTTCTTTTTGTTTCTTTGTTTGTTTGTTTCTTTCCTTCTTTCTTTTTTCAGATTTATTTATTATGTATACAGTGTTCTACCTTCAGGCCAGAAGAGGGCACCAGATCTCGTGGTTGTGAGCCACCATGTGCTTGCTGGGAATTGAACTCAGGACATTTGGAAGAGCAGAGGAGGAGAAAAACAGAACCGTAAACCTGTGCTTCAAATGTTCTTTCTCCTTATTTCCAGTGTCGCTGGCCGACTTGGCTAATAGACAAAGACGCTCTTTTCATAAAAGTAGGATTTGGTGCCTTTAATCCCAGCAGAGGCAGGGGGACCTCTGTGAGTTCGAGGCTATCCTGGTCTACAAAGCGAGTCCAGGACTGCCGGGGCTACACAGAGAGACCCTGTCCTAATCATCCATATTCTACACAGTTAGGGATGAATTATGGGAAGGATTGTCAACGAGGAAGCGATTGTGCATCCTTGAAATAAAGGAAAAGCTAACCAAGTTTAATTGAATTTTAAAAGGTCCCATTTTGCCGGGTGGTGGTGGCGCACGCCTTTAATCCCAGCACTCAGGAGGCAGAGGCAGGAGGATCTCTGTGAGTTCAAGGCCAGCCTGGTCCACAAAGTGAGCCCAGGACAGCCAAAGCTACACAGAGAAACCCTGTCTCAAAAAACCAAAACCAAAACCAAAACCAAAAAACAAAAAAACAAACAAACAAAAAACCCCACAAAACCAAACACCAAAAAACCCCAAAACAAACAAACAAAAAAACCAGTAAAAGGTTCCATTTCTTATTTTGCTTTAGTTCTCTCTTGCCTGCCATTTGCCTCCCCCATCACCCCCCTTACTTATTTATAAGTACCTACATCTTTATCTTATAAATGACAGTCAGTAGGAAGTTACCTTGGGGCAGGCAACTGACTGTGAGAGACTCACAGACCAAAATAAGATGCAGAATTCACTCTTTACAGAAGCCATAAAAGCACAGAGCAAAAAGCCAGGGAAAGACAGCAATGCTACTAAAGCCTTTCGGGAAGTGTGAAACTGTGATAGAAGGATAAACGTTACTGGAGTCCCATATCCCAAAATTTCGTATGTCTTCTCTCCTATTGTCTGCCTCCTTCCCCCGCCCCCACCCCACCCCATCCTACTCTCGTGATTATAAAGACCAGAGTTCCACATGAGGTAAGAAAGCTCAGTAGGTAGAAAGTGCCTAGAGTCAATTCTTGATTGCACTAGCAGAAAGACTTAGGGACTGATGTGCCTGGCAACACTCAGCCATTGCTGATAATCAACCACATGTATTACCCAACTATTTTGAAAAGAGGACATGTGAGGCCCGAATGAGACCTCACTTAGTGTTTCATATGTCTCATAAATATTTAGTGCTCACCTGGTTCTTCCATTCCTTCCGGGCTATACACTGAGCACTCGTGAGGTCTACTTAAGTCAAATCTAGTATCTATACAGCTCTTTCGTTGTCATCCTTTTCTTTCATTCCTACCCCAGCACTGGTGCCTCCACTGATGGGTGTTGTTTTTAATTATATGTATTATTAGTATTACCAGTATGCCCGGCTAGCAATCAATTAAGACACAGACACTTGTTATATTTTAAGGTAGCATTAGTTAACCTGGGGCAGGGCACACATTAATCCTCTAAACTACTTTCCATAGTGAGGCAGGTATCACATACCTGCCCCACTTCCATGCCATCTGCTTCTAATAACTTCTATCAAGCTACCTCCCGTCTATACTCCCAAATACTTGTTAATGTAGTTCATCTGGGCCCAATCTCTCTCCATGCCTGCCACATGTTTTTCTTCCATCTAACCCATGATGGCTTTCCTCTCCTCCTCAGGTCTCTCTCTTTTTTGCCTCATGGTGGTCTCTTTTCTTCCCAGGACTCCCCTCTCTCCCCTAAGCCAGGGAATCTTAGCCACACATCTATCTCCTTTGCCCTGCCCAGATGGGATGGCTTTTTATTAATTAAAAGGTGGGTCACAGAGACAGCAAGCAGTAATTAGCATCAAAATACATCAGACCATGCCCCAACAGATGGGAGCGTGGAATTCAGGTCTGTGTGCATTGCTTCATCGTGGGCATCACATCCTCAGCTCAGAACCACACCTTCTGTTTTCTCTTTGCTTTGAGACAGAGTCTCATGCCTGGCCTGGCACTCACTATGGAGATCCCTGTGTCTGCCCGCCCAAGAGCTGGGATTAAAGGCCTGAGTCACATGCCTCGCCTCAGAATTGCATATTCCTAAATAATACAGCAATGTACAAGTAAATAGTCAATCATGATCCCCTTCCTTACTCCCCCCTCCCCCCCATCGTCATTGTTGTTTTTTGGTTTGGGGGCTTTTTTTCTGAGACAGCCCTGGCTGTTCCAGAACTCACTCTTGCTTTATAGACTGGGCTGTCCTTGAACTCACATACATCCACTTGCCTCTGCCTCCTGAGTGCTGGGATTAAAAGTGTGTGCCACCACCACTGGCCACTCTTGACATTTTAAACATACACATCAGATTATATGTCTAAAATCAATAACTACAGGCATCCACCAAAAGGTGAACTTTAGAAACATAACTTTTACTTAGCTTTTTATATCATCCATCCATCCATCCATCCATCTATCTGCTTTTTCAAGGCAGGGTTTCTCTTGGTAGCCAGCACCATCCTGGAACTCACTCTGTAGACAAGGCTATTGATTATCATCTCATTTGTCTTCTATTCTTCGGATTTCTGGTAGTAGGGTGTGAAGAGATGGCACAGTGGCTAAGTCATACTGTTCTTCCAGAGGACTTGAGCTCAGTTCCCAGCACCTTTGTTAGGTGGCTCCCAACCACCTATAATTTCAGCTCCAGGAGACCTGACACCCTCTTCTGGACTCTGCAGGCAACAAGTACCTTAACTCACTCTCTCTACTTCTCTCTCTCTCTCTCTCTCTCACACACACACACCACACACACGCACACACACACACGCACACACACAACTTTAAAAGAAAACAATTTTAAAAAAGAAGCTTGGGTGGTAGTGTTGTAAATATTATTATTAAAAAATCAGTTCCTTAAGTAATACCATTATATTTAATATTAAAAGATATACTGATGTCTAAGATATTATGTACACACAAGAGGCAAGCATGATGCAGACACTGAGAAAGACCCAGAGATAACCACAACACAGAAAGCCCTTAAGTGTTGCCGAGATGCACATAACTCTTCAGAATAGAGCACCTTCCATCTGTTATTAAACAAATCACTAAACTGTCTAAAGAATAGAAACAGAATCAGAAGAGGCGTTTTCCTAGCTATTGTTAAGTAGCAAGGGACACTTCCTGGTTAGCTATGCTAATTGAAGTGGACCTCGAGGACTGGAGTATCTAAGAGATAAGGGAGAAATTTGTGACGAGGGAGTGCCTCCTTCAAGTAGAAGTGAAAAATATTAGATTAGACAAGGCACTTGGATGTTGATGGGCTTAAACGTCTCATTTTCCAGCTTCAGATCTTAGCAGGAGATTAATACTTGAATGTGAAATAAAGGAAATGCTGTGAGTTCGAGGCCAGCCTGGTCTACAAAGTGAGTCCAGGACAGGGAAGGCAACACAGAGAAACCCTGTCTCAGAAAAAAGCATAGGTAGGGATGGAGTGGCATAAGGCAGGCAGGCAGGGATTTAAAGGTAGTCTAACTTTCAATGTCTTAAAGTCATATTGATCTGAAGAGAAAGGATATTGTTGGGTTAATATTTAGAGATGAGTTTGTGAACCAGGATCACTTAAAGTCTGGATCAGGTAGTTTCTTCTCAATGTTCAGGTCTTTTGATTGGTTACTTTCTTTAGGTTTCTAGAAGGTAAGCTGAATCAGCACTTGTCTCTCAGGCATACAAGTAACCACCTTAGTGGTAAAAGACAGAACCCTCAAGAATGAGCTTATAAAAGAAATGGAGGAAAAAACTGACATTATTAGTTGCTGTTAGTTTAGAAGTGGGGTCTAATAAATGTTTACTATTAGGCTAGAGCTATCATGGCGGCATTATCTAACCTGCTTTTACAATCAGTAAAGACACAGACACCTGATATATTTTAGAATAGCTATTTTCATCTGGGCCAACGCACATATTACCTCCTATGCTATCTTCATTATATCCAAGCCTCCATTTCATGCCATCTGCTTCTAATAATTTGTTTGATTTTCCCATCCCTACACCCAAAATACTTGCTAAGGTTGTTCATTTGGGCCATTTCTTTCACGTGGGACTTCAGAGTTCCTCCTCTGAGCCTACGTGGCTCTTTCCTATCCTCCTCTGTTCTGTCTGCTTCTCTCTCCCAAGATTTTCTCTGCTCAAAGCCCAGGAACCTTCTGTTTGCCTTTTCCTTCTGCCTTGCCCAGGTGTAGGTCTTTTATTCAGCCAATCAGGAAGACAAAGTTCAGGCCAGCAACTAGAGCTTGCAAGCCAATAATTAGCATCAAAATACAAAGCATCAGACCAATCTCCAACACTTATTATATTTTTACTTCCTATATATAGTATTATTACTGAATAACAGAAGGTTCTGTTCTAGTTAGATAGGAAAATACATCAGCCTAAGCAACTACTTTGCTTGACTAAGAGAATACGAGATGATGGGTTATAAATAAGGATTTATATAATCTAATACATTTGAAAATTCCACCCAAGGAGCTTCACATCATGTTTTTATTTTAGAAATGAGCCTTGAAACAAAGAGAGTTGGGAAAAAGAAAAGTCAGCATAAACAAAAAACAAAATAAAAATAATGAAGACAAAACGTTCTTCCAGAATATTCTCTTTCCCTTTTGTCTAACTCTTCGTTGGCCTTCAGATTTTGGGATAGATGTTCCTCTAGACACAACCTAGATTTGGATTCAACCAATCCCTAATGTCCTTCTACAGACCAATCACACCTTTTCACTAGTGACCATTTTCCATTGTCACTTCCTGTCTCAGAGTCGTCCTCACAGTCTACTGCTTAACAGTTGGTACCAACTCTGTTTCTTTCCAAATGCTTAGGACGGTACCCAACATCCAATATGCCCTTCATAAATATTTACTGAATGAGTAGGCAGCTTAATGAAGAAAGCAACCATGATAGAAATGTGCAAGGAACAACATGGGAAGCCACCATCAGTCAGAAGAAGAAAAAGAACATTTCCAGGAAACTATTAGCAGAAAATGTTTCTGTTCACTGTGTATTGATTTCCTGTCTGCTGTCCATTTGTTTGTAATCTTGAGTGCTTTTTAGTTTTCAGCTACTTAGCTCCTCTTGACTTAAAAAAAAAAATACACAGCTCATTTTTGTCATCAGAGATTAAATAAACTACTACATATAAAACATACAGAACAGTGTGCAACACAGGTGATGTGCTGAACAACCGTATTTCATGGTTCTACAGAACTCATTTCTTGAGCTCTCTGAAGCAGACAGTCAGATATGGCAGCTATTTTACTACTGCTGCTACTGCTACTACTACCACCAACAACTGTACTGAGAAATTTTTTGCTTCTTAAAAAAAACCCACAAAAACAAAAACTGCAGAAGGGATGGGGGGAAGACTCAGCAGTTAAGAGGACTGGCCTCGCTTTCAGAGAACCTGGGTCCAGTTCCCAGCATGCACATGGTAGAACACAGCTGTCTGTAACTCCATTCTAGGAGATCCTGTACCCTGTACAGACACACATGAAAGCAAAAACACCAATGCATATGAATTTAAAATAAATTTTAAAATTAAAAAAAATGCACAGAAATATTATGGGAATATGTTTTCATTTTAATCCCGGGTGGGGATATTGGAATGCTTCACAGCAGGTGACTATGATTTGCCTCATGCTGTAGCAGGGGCGTGGTTTGGACAGCTGCAGATAGTTTCCGTGAGTGTGTGACTTTTGATTGGGTTTTTGTTGTTGTTGTTGTTGTTTTTGTTTTTGAGACAGGGTTTCTATGTGTAGCCTGGGCTGTCCTGGACTCACTTTGTAGACCAGGCCAAGTGTGTGACTTTTGAAATTCTGGGAACTTTTCAGAGGATATGTAAAGGCTAGAGCTCTGATGGGCTGGTGGTTCCTGGCTGGTTGGTGGTTGGATGTTGTTGGTCATGGTTTGCCAAGCAGTTGTACACTAAGGGACGAGAAGAAGATACCCTGACGGTGATGGTCAAACTTGCACCTAAGGAACTTGATGCCCCTAATTGGCAGGAAGTTGTCTAATGATAATGTCACCCCCTTTCCCCTCTATCCTTTTCTTTTCTTTTTTTCTTTCCTATCTAGTCCATGGGGGGTTGAAAGTATACAAGAAAAAGGGTAAAAGGGTGGAATAAAAAAAGGACCCATGAAGTAGCAGCAAATGCTAACTACAAGCAAACACCAATATGGGGAAGGTGAGCCTGAGTTGTAGGTGACAATGGGGACATGTCTCAGTGTTTCTGAAGCCACCATGTTTGAGCAGTAGGCTCATTGTCCTTTCTGTGACACCATGTTTCTTAGCTAACGGAAGGAAGGCAAAGGCGTGGCATTTGATTAGAAAAGACCACAGGGCTACAATGCAGAAAATGACAAGATGTTATACTAGAGAGATGGCTGAGGGCTAAAAAAAAAAAAAGCTTGATCATCTTAAGGGGATCTGAGTTTGGTTCCTAGCACTCCAGTTGGTCAGATTACAACTCTATGTACCTCTAGGTCCAGGGGATCTAACACACGCTCTTGGCCTCCGTGGGTACACACACACACACACACACACACACGTACACACATACATATACACACATACACATACATATACACACACATACACACACACAAACACACGCTTAAAAAGAGATTATCACCCTATGGTTTTAAATCTCTGAATTTTGAAGTCTAACACACTGGGCTTTCTGGGATAAAAGCAGGTGTTGATTCCGTCCCTGTGTCGAAGCTCTACAGGAGGGTCTGTTTCAGCTTCTAGAGCCACATGCATTCCACCCTCCATCTCCACAGAGAACCGTGGTACATCAAGTTCCCACACTAAACCATAAAAGTACCTTGAAAGATAACTATTTTGCTGAAGTTAATCTATGTCACCATTATAAAATTTCACAGTCACTCGGGGGTCAAGTGAACAAGTACAGCTCAGTGATCTATTCTGAAATTACAGTTCTCTGGTTGGAACTTTTCAGTGTCTACTCTTTTTTTTTTTTTTTGTGACCTGTTGGCTTTCACATTTTATAGTCTCTCAGGCCTTACCAGCCGCGGGTCTTCGGTTACCGGTAAACAGCTGTGGGATGTAATTTGTGCCTGGAAACGCGAACTTATTTGAAACAGATAGGTGTCTCCTTACCCCCTCCTCGCCTAGCTCAAGTTTCAGTTACCTTTCCATGTTTCAATTGTACCAATTTCAAGTCCATCTCCTTTTCCCAAGTAGGAAAAGAGAATTCAAGTGGAGGCGTGCCTGTCTCGACCTCCAAAATTATTCTTTTAGGTAAACTGCTAATTCTGTGTCTATAAATGCCCAGGGCTGCTGAATCTTCTCTACTTTCTAGTATGTTCCCATTAAACCAGTTCTCCCTTCTTTTCTTCTTGAAATTACCAGATAGCTCAGTTCTTGACAATTTATATAATTTAATTATGAAACAAAAATTATCTTCCGCTGTTTGCTGGTTTTTTCGTTATTGATTTTCTTGGTTTCTTTCTTTCTTTCTTTCTTTCTTTCTTTCTTTCTTTCTTTCTTTTGGTTTTTTGAGACAGGATTTCTCTGTGTAGTCCTGGATGTCCTGAACTCATGTTGTAGACCAGGATGGCCTCGAACTCACAGCCATATGCCTGCCTCTGCCTCTCAAGTGCTGGAATTAAAAGTGTGTACCACCATGCCTGGCGATTTTGTTGGCTTCTGAGATGGGTTTTCACCACTTGTCAAAACTGATTTCTGCCTCTCAGGCTCAAGAGAATGCCCTCCTCAGCTTCCTTAGATCTTGGACTGTATAAGTTCCTGTTGCATCAACTGGAGAAAGCTGGATTTATTTATTATTTAGGGACATGGTCTGTATATAAACTCATCTGACTTTGGATTTATGAACCTCCTGCTTGAGCTTCTGGGTTGCTTTTCAAACACCAGACACTCCCTAACACGGTAGCACAAACCTTCGACACTATCTTAGCACTTGGGTGTAAACGCCCAGGGATCAGGAATTGAAGTCCAGACTTGGTTACATAGGGAGGTTGAGGCCAGCCTGAGGGATACCAAGACTTTGTTTCAAAACAAGCAAATAAAACCCACACCCAAAATCAAAACAAACTCACAAACAACCAAAATCCAGACACTCGGCAAACACTTGTTGGGTGACTAAGTTTTAAACATTGATTTGACTTGATGGTCTTCAAACATCAGTGTCTTTGACAACTTTCTTTCTTTCTTTCCCTCCCAGTTTGGAGGAGTAAAAGGATGAAATAACTCATTTGCCCCCTGGTGAAACAGGAACATTTGTGACGACACTAATAGTATTAGTAGCAAGAAAAATCAAACTGCGATTACCATTAACACTCATTGTTAGGCCGTCTCCCTAGCAACCATCTCCAACCATCTCCAACTTCTTCTTGTGCCATTCAACAACCCTTCAGGTACAGCTGGTATGATAGCCAGAAATTCTAGTGTTACAAGTGCTTGATTCTTTTTTTTTTTTTGAGACAGGGTTTCTCTGTGTAGCCTTGACTGTCCTGGACTTGCTTTGTAGACCAGGCTGGTCTCGAACTCACAGAGATCCATTTGCCTCTGCCTCACGAGTACTGGCATGAAAGGCGTGTGCCACCATGCCTGGGTGATTCTTTTTTCTATTTTGATAACCTGGTCTGAATTTTTTTTTTTGTTGTTCATGAATTATGCTAAACCAAGGTTATCTGTTTGAAATTCTTTCCACTTGTACTTAGTTTTGAAGTCGCACTAGTTCTCTTGGCGCCTCTTTTAACTTCCAGAAATGGCAAATAACAACAATGGTTGACAAGATTCTTAAATGGCAGATATCGTGTCTAACATACTGATAGTCTTGTTAAATACTACACTGTACAAAGAAATACTACTCTTAGACAAAAAGTTGCAATAATCATGACTAAGTTACTGCTCTCTTGCTGTGAGGAAACATCTTGAATGAGGCAATTTATTAAAGAAAGCATTTCATTGGGGGTTTGCTTACAGTTTCAGAAGGTCAGTCCATGATCATCATAGAAGAAGCATGGCAACAGGCAGGCCGGCATGGCACTGGAACAGTAGCTGAGAGCTCACATCTGATCTTCCAGTTGCAGGCAGAGAGAGAGAGAGAGAGAGAGAGAGAGAGAGAGAGAGAGAGAGAGAGAGAGAGAGAGAGAGCGCTACCCTCAGTGACACATCTCCTCCCGAAGCCCCTCACCTCCTAATCCTTACCAAACAGTGCCTCTCATTGGGAACCAAACATTCAAATATATGATCCTATGAAGACCATTTTCATCCAAATTACCTCACACGATTTAATAATTTTAGCTTTAGCAAAATGACATAGACCATTCATTTAAATAAGTCTTTAGTGTCTAGCAAGCAAAAAAAAAAAAAAAAAAGTAACAAATACACATAGTTACTGTTCATCAGGCTCTAGGGTAGCATTCTAGGTAGCAGGGTTTATTATTTTTTACTCCACATTAAATATTGTCAGGAATTGTGGCCCACTGTTGATTTCCTACAGCTTGGTAGCTTCTTAAATATCAGCCAGAAACTCCTATGATCTATGAATTCCCATGTGGTTCATTTGTCTATAAGGTCTATTAATGAGATGTGAGGCTTTCAGTTGCTACCATGACAACCAAGACGTGCATCTGGCTTGTTTCTATTTCCTAGATACAGAAATGTAGAAAGGAACATCTTTCTTGCTAGCTCCGGTCTTAATACTAAAACCTGGCAGTTGTGGAAATTTAGGTAGAGATCCTGCGGCGAACGTGTTTACAAGACAGAAATAAGCAACTTGCTCAGAGGCAGTAATATATGTCATAACCCATATAATTTGTAACAGTCTTTTTATTTAAAACATAGTGTTCATTTTCTATAAATTTGCTGTCCATCTTATAAGTGGTGTGTGTGTGTGTGTCTGTGTGTGTCCATGCTAGGCAAGCAATCTGTCATTGAACTACAAGTCCAGCCCTGTAACACAATTTTAACATTTCTGTTTCTATGCGTGAGATTTTGTTGGGTGAGTAGGGACATTTTGTGAATATAAAAAAAAAAAATTGACATATAATTCCAGTGCTCAGAGAGGCAGGCATATCTCTGTGAGTCTGGGGGGCCAGCCTGGTGTGCAAAGCAAATCCAGGACAGCCAGGGCTACACAGAGAAGCCTTGTCTTGAAAAGAAAAAAAAAAAAATGAAAAAAGAAGGGAAGAAAGTAGATGATGCAGTGCAGAGTGTGATATTGAGAGGAAAGATGATGATGATGAGCGGATGATGAGAATTGAAGGGCAAGATACATGCAGGTAAAACACCCATAGGTGTGCTCACATAGCGAAACTAATTCTACAGATTTGGTTTAAACGTGAGAAGTACACAGATATACACAAAAGGAAGTAAAAATATGTATGAATCATGTTCACAGTCACAGAGCTTAAGAAGCTCCAGAGTAACTGGGCAACACATATCAACAGGGACTGCATGCACAAGGCCAATTCAAGATCAATCTCAGCATGAATGGTGTGTGTGTGTGTGTGTGTGTGTGTGTGTGTGTGTGTAATGAACTGGCAGTTGGTGGATCAGTGTTCTTCAGGGATGTGGAATTTTGCTATTGTGACCTCTTCTTTACTTTGCAATACCTCTGACCACCGCTTACATCACTTTGGGTAATGAAACTTCAAACACCAGGTGCATTTTAAGCAAAAATTAAGTGTGGTATATAATCTCCACCAGGAGTCCTATCTCAAGACTTTGGAATAATCCAAGCTTTGTCACACCTGCAGATTTTTAGGAGGATATTTGAAGGAAGCAAAAGCATCCTCAACGCCAGCATGTCCAGGGTCTCGGTCTGAGGCTGGAGAAGGGGAGACAAAAGAGGACTAAGCAGCAGGAAGGGGAAGTGCAGAGAGACTTCCATAAGCTCTTTAAATGAAAGGAAACAGAGGCAGATAGGAGGGTGGGGGACTAAGGTCGTTCTTCAGGAGGCGGCAGGACTCGCCACAAACCTGTCGAGCCTCAGTAGAAAGTCCACATGCTCCTAGCTTGGCTCTGAGCACTTGAAATTCAGTCAGCAGGACCCTCAAGGTTTGCTTACCCTTCGGAGCCCCGCCCACAAGTAGCCCCGCCCCAAAGCGAGCTTCCACTTTGAGTTCTGCAAGCCCCGCCCTCAGGTGTATTCCTGGGCGGACAAGGGGCGTGGCATCGGTGATGTGCGCAGGGGGCGTGGCTTGGGCTGCGGGCGCGCACGCGCACGCGCGCTGGGTTTCGCAGGCCGTGTCTTGGCACAGAGTTTCTGAGCTTGATCAGAGAGGTTCTCGTCGCTGCCTCTGAGACGCCTGAGACGCCCGAGTGAGGGGGGGACAACGAGGCCTGCGTCGCTGGAGGCCTGTGGCCGGAGCCATTCGCATCTGCAGAGAGAGGTGATGCGGCAGCGGGAACCGCGGGGACTGTCAAGCAGCTAGGGGCGGAGGAGAAGGTGTGGCAGGCAGGCCTCCAGGAGCCTGAGGACGCTGGTTCTTCAAGGATGCTGGCGGGTGGCAGGCGCTGACGGGGAGCGTTTCAATTCTCATAGCTTCGAGGGAGGCAGAAGAAAAAAACCCTGAAATAATAATAATAATAATAATAATAATAATAATAATAATAATAATAATAATAATAATAATAATAATAATAATAATAATAATAATATGCCCCTCCTGAGGGCTCCAGAGCATCGCTATGCTTTGGGGGCAGATTGGCCGGCCGCTGATGTGTGACCAGAGGACTTGGGTTGAGAGGAAAACCCGCAGAGCTCGTGACATTGTTTTGGGTTGTAAATAATCTGAATTTTCCCTAAACATAACGAATATTTCCCCAGCGCGGAAATGTTTCAGGGAGGAGGAGAAAGCGAGGTAGATGACGGCCAGTTGGCCTCCTCTTGGGGCGATCAGAGTTGAGGGTTTTGCCCAGGCTCTCTGAGGCTTGGCTTTACGTTTTATAAGAATTAAATCAGAGGGCAAAAATTAAGGACGCTCTAGAGCTCAAGATGAGGTTAGATCCTGGCTCGGAGCCACGGTCAATATTACTTCATCTTAACAGCACCTCTGGGCTTGGAGATTGTACTCTACTTGAGTGGATGTGGAAAATGGGTTTAAAAAAGGTTAAATAACTTTATTAAGGTCCCAGCTGGGGAAAGAAAAGAAGTGTTGAGATTCTCCCGCAGGGATGCCAGACCCCTCAATTCTGGTGTTTTCTCCACTATATTTTATCTTTGTCCAGAGAACACTTTTATTATGTATCCACAGAGAAGACTCAATAGATAAGAACATTGTTAGGACACTCTTTGTATTTACCCTGAAGTTACACTGAGGAGACATTGATCTCTGAGTGTGGGTCGTTTAATTGGATGTGTTCTTTGATAATGCAAAACTTAAAGTGATTTTAAGCATACAGAAATCTTAACTTTGGTATAAGTTTATTAATACATTACATGTTTATTGTCTTTTACATTGCAGATAATAATTTTGTTCCTAAAGCACAGAGATGAATATAGGTATGTAATGTCTACCATTGAGTTTCGTTGAAAGAGTAATTATGTAAGAACATTTCATAATATAAATTGTAATCTTTACTAGTGTGTGAATTAGGCTGGAAATAGTTTAAAGTTCCAGCTTTAAACTTCTATACAATGTAAACTTTATACTTTTATAAATATTATTATATAAGAAAAGCCATTGGCTAATTTGCCATGATGGGTACCATTGCATCATTTTCTCCAGCAAGATGTACTGTCATAAAATTTAGGCTAAACTTTATTGGCATTGGTGTTTTGTTTTATTACATCACCACTTTCAGTACATTTTAAAAGGTCAGTGAAGAAAGCATTTATGATTGATCTTCTATTAAATTTAAAGGTTTATTATATTCATTGAGAAGCCAGTAATGTAGTTGCACAGGGTCTCCCCCACCCACCCCAGTACATTGCTGGATAGGTTAACAGCTCATTTAGAAAAAAAATTAAATCTTAATTTAAAGCTAGATTGCACTAAAGCTTTTGTGGTTTAGGGTTCTAGGGAAAATGGAGTCTGTAGTTTAGACTGCAATGGCACATTGTTCAAAATGTACATTATTGCAGGCACAGTGGAGGAACTTCTTTGGATTGTTTGTATTTTCTCACTAAAGTCAGAGTCCAGGCTGCAGTTTGGAAGTGGTGATATAGTCAGACATTTAGGAGGTTGGAGGACTGGGAAAGAGAATATGGACTAGTAACGTGTGATTGGCAGACAGTGAAGCATTCGGCCTTGGGTGGTGTAAAGGTGCAGAGGAGGATTACAGGTGCCACCTGGGTGTGCCCCAAATTAGTGTTTCGTTCTGCATAAAAGGTATTTCACAATCTGTTTTCAGTTTCTGGTTTGTTTTGGTTTTGGTTTCTTGAGACAGGGTTTCTCTCTGGGTAGCCTTGGCTTTCCTGGACTCACTTTGTAGACCAGGCTGATCTTGAACTTACAGTGATCCGCTCGCCTCTGCCTCCCAAGTGCTGGGATTAAAGGCGTGTGCCATTTTTCCATTGCTGCCTAGGGCACACACCCGTATTCTGCCCCATTTCGCTTTGCCTTATGCCTCCACTATGTTGTAGGTATATCTCTGCCTTTTATTTTACACAGACCAAGTCTTTTGGGAATTCAGCTTTTCCATAGTTTTCTCTCTGCTTAAAAATTCTGTTCAACCCTTTTCTAACTCTTTCCCTCCATTGGAATTGTAACATTACATTTACTTTGATTTACGTTAAGTTAGTGATTGTAATACACTTTCCCTCCCTCTGTTTTGTGCAGAAATTGGTTAGAAAATGTTAGAAAAATGATCCACTTTTTTCACTTAACTTCTCCTGTAGCTGATGAAAGGAATTAGTAAGTCTTTTGGATAAAGAGTATGGGAGTAAATCTTAGGCTTCACAGTCAGGGTAAACTCTGTCTCAGGTCAAATCTGCCCTGATAGCACAACGCAGTCGAAGACAGCACACACATGATCAGCATGGGTGTATTCCAGTACAGTTTCAACATATGCAGACCCGGAGATCTGAAATTTGTATTTTCACCTGCTACAGTTATTGCTACTTGATATTTTTCCTCCAATGCTTAACAAAATATGGGTATATGCTAAACAGGAGGATCTCTGGGAGTTAATGGCCATCCGGGCTATACAGTGAAACCTGGCCTCACACCTGCACCTTCACCCCGACACTGCTAGCTCTTGGATTGCGCAAAACAAGGTGTAGGTTGTATTGGGCGCCACAACATTTTCCCTCTGAGTTTTAAGACCCTTACTCTTTAAGGACTCTCAGGAAAAGGTTTGATAAAGGAATTTGTATTAAGATAATTTTTGAATTACCATTGGTGGTGTCAGAAAAGCAAATGGAAATAAGACATTTTATGTTTTCATTAAGGATCTCATTCATGGGTTAAGCTCAAGATGAAGACCTGAAAATGGTAACACGGTATGTTAACTAGGTACAGTTATACGTCCTTAGGATAAAAGGAGAATAAAGCAGTGGTGATTAGCCTTGCTTGAGTTGGCCAGAAATGACCTCAGTCATCTTTTGGAAGTACGGAACATATTTTCGGCTGAAAGCCTTTCCAAGAATCTTTCAAATATGCTAAGAAGGTCATTGACCACATCTCATCAGTAAATAGCTCGAAATGCAAAGGTTGCTCAGTTTCTTTATATAATATAATCCTATCTCATACTGCATATAAGTAAAATGGATTTAAAAAATGGCCTCTACATAATAAACTTTAATTTTAAGGCGATTTTACTTCTTACAAAATAAGATGATATTGTTTATTCCAAAAATATTTGGTGCATGATTAGCTAACAGTGCTTGACAGAGGTAATGGTAATATTTGATAAGTTAGAGATTTTTTTTTTTTAAATAAAGAGTCTTGTAAGAAAAACACATTTTAAACAAAGGCAGTTAGTAAGGTGATAGGATTCTCTTACACTAAAAAATACTTTATAACTTCCAAATTTCTCAGTTTATAAACATTCTAAGTCCAGAGAGATGGCTTAGTGGCTGAATATACTTGCTGCTAAGCCCTCAAATCTTAAGTTCAGTCCCCTAAACCCACATGGGGAAGGAGAGAACCATCTCCTAACACACAAGCTCACAAACATACACACAGTAAATAAAATTTTCTAATTTTTCTCTGATTTTTTTCTGATTTTGGGCTTATGCAAAACTTTATTTTTAAAAATAAGATTTTAAATTTTATTTTATGTGCAGAGGTATAAGAGTGTCAGATTCCCTGAAACTGAAGTCACAGATAGTTGTTAGCTGTCATGTGGGTGCTAGGAATTGAACCCAGGTGTTCTGGAAGAACAGCCAGTGCTCTTAACCACTGAGCCATCTCTTCAGCCCTGCAATGCCTTGGTTTTAACTAGGTTATTTACATGTTAGAAAAGAAACCTTACTTTAGTAGACTTTTCAGATTTTTTTTTTTCAGTTTTTTTTAGTGTCTTTGTCAGTAGTGTGAAAAGTTTTACTAACTTCAATGGATAGAAGAAGCTTAGAAATATTGAAATGTAATATTTTCCACACAATTAGACCTGCTTGTCAATAAATAACTATCTAACTGTGACCAGCCGTCATGCGGATTCATTTGTAACAGTTTTATTGTTTTCTTCTCTTTATTCTTTATCATCTCCCGTTTTGCTGGAGTCTCATGCCCCAGTCTGCCTTCTCATTTACCAGTTCGTCTTTCAAGGCTAGTGACACTATTTATAGAGCTTCCGTTTCTGCCAATTTCATTTCCATTACTTTTTTGTAATTACCCTATTGTTCCTCCATGAATATGATATTATTTATTATTGCTTTATGACTATTGGTTCTACTACTTTTATATACAGTATTGATCGACAGTTATAATTAGTTACTTGCCTATACCTGGATTTCAGTTTTACTTGTACCAGTTCATTTACTTATTTCTAAGAACCCCAATTAGTCACTCTGACTGCTTTACAAATGACAGAAAGAGACAGGCAGTAACTTTGGTAGCATCTTGTGAAAAGACAGAGGCAGGGTTCATGCTACTTGGTTTGATCAGAGGAAGAAAAATCAAGTTTAGAATAATAAGAATTTCCCATTAGGAAAAAGCTTAACAGCAGAAAAGTTATATTTTCATAAATGTTGTCTTTAAGGTAAATTCAGTTCTTATAGATTTTCAGTCTCTGAATCTCCTTATTAAAAATTCCATACTTCTAGATAAAAATGTAATGAATGCAACTCCAGAGGTAGATGTAGGGGAAGAAATAGAAATGGTGTTGTTTTTATTGAGAGTATTTAGGATGTTTATAATAACAACTTATTATTATTATTATTATTATTATTATTATTATTATTATTATTATTATTATTTAATGCGCACCCTCTGCTGACATTAAAGACATGCTCCACATATGCAGCCTGGATTTAATTTTGTTTTCAAATGTTCTCAGTAGGGGTGAAGCAGATAGTTAGGTTTGTGAACCTCAGACAAAAAAACTCAAATTTGAATCCTGGTGACAGTTCAAAGAGGTAAAACTATGACCCTAGTTATTCTGCGGAAGATTTGGTATCTAAAAAAAATGGAATGTTGAACATTCAGTTTGAGTTAATAATTTAGTAGGCTGTGTTTTGGTAAACTCCTTGGAAATGATCATGCTCAGTGGGTTGATGTGTCTGTTTTGTAGCCAATTACCTTTGATTGAGTGTGTTTCTTTTCTTTTTCTTATTTTGGCTAGAGATGATTGTCACTGTACTCTTGATTGCTTTTATTGTGCTGTTTCTAATTTCTTTTTATATTTTTACAATATGTCTTTTCCTGTGTAATTATGTCAGTGACAAAGTGAAAAAGCAAAGTAAAAGTTGTAATTTCATTGCTAATTAAAAAGTTCTAGCCTAATCAATTTTCTCTACACATAAAACATTTAAGCTAACTTTCAATAGTAAACGTTTACTCTGGAGAAGACAAACTGCTTCTAAAAAGGTGTTTTCTTTTTTATTTGAAGTGGAGACAGTCAGAACATGGAACAGATTATCCTTGTTTTGGAGAGAACTCACATCATTGGCCTCCATTAGATGGCTTTATATAAAACAAGGCAGCAATAGTTGTTTCGGAAGGTTTAACAGAACTTTGTGGTTTTTTTTGTTTTTTTTTTTATCTTTCCCAATTTCAAAAATAGATATGATACACTTTAGTCATATTCTGCCCATTATCTTCTCTTAGTTCCTTGCCCTTCCATCAAACTTTTTCCTAGCAAGACCCTCCCTCTTACTTTTTGTGGTTAAAAACCCCATAAACAAAGAACTTATTTTTTGTGGCACAGTGCATTTAATTAGTGTTGCTTGCATAAGGATGGGTGGGCGGGTGGATGGGGGCTCATTTACTTTAGTAAAGAAAGCTTAACCAGTGAAGAATATTAATGTCCCCCGCCCATTAATTGTTTATGGCTCCTCAGGGAGGGGTGTGGCCCCCTAAGCTGATAGTCACACTATGTGATAGGCATAAACATAGTTATTTGCACGGCAGTTTGAGACACACATCATGCCCATTTAACAAAACAACTGCAGTAGCTTTCCCTCTGGGGCTGAAGATCTCCCTAGGGCTTTTGGTGGCTTTGCAGTATCAGGTGTGAATTCCCTCCGCGGCATGGATGCCATAATCCATTAGAAGGAGATTGGTTGCTTTTGGAACACACTCACCACTCTGTTACACTGTTGAGCCCCTCATTTGGCTAGTTGTCAGTGTGGCATGCAGGGTCTGCAGGTGAGGGCAAGCCATCAGGGAGGGGCTCCCACTCTACTTTCAGATTGATTTCTCTGTGTCTCCAGGAAGACCACTAGCTATTTTGAAGTTCCTACCATGTAATTCCAAAATTTGTGTGTAGGAACTTTAGTCCTTCAAATGTTAGCCAGACTAATTCCTATCTTTCAGCAAACACCATTTGCTGTTCTGTGTGCCAGACTGAAGCTAAATAGAACTTTCCTTGCCGGCACCCGGGAGAGGCTTCTGAGACAAGTCCACAGTAAGAGCAGGCACGGGGTACACGCAGACCTGTAACTTTCTCAGAGTCGGCTTTTATCTTCGTCTAATGTCACCTAGGCTTTAATTCTTGCTCCTGCTTTGCCTCTTTAGTGTTGATTCTTAGTCCAGGTTTTTATTTATTTATTTATCTATCAATTTTGCTAGTCAATAATGACTGTGTAACATAAGGGCTTTTTAGGTGGCGATGGTGACTCTGGCCCACTTACAGTCAAATAACCTTTAACACACTTTTTTTTTCTCTTATTAATTTGGACTTGTTTTAACTTTTGGTCTGTCAGCACCATCATAGTTTGAAGGCAGATGCTGCACTTTTATGGTTCCTGGTAAAATTCATGAAGCACTCACTGTCATTTTGACAGTGGGACATATTGGCTGTATGCCGAGTAATTTGGAGTTGTTTGAGACATCAGGCCTTTCTTCATTTTGTAGAGGAGGTTGATAATTTCTTTTAGTAGGCTTGTGGAGGGCTATAATTTTTTTCCCACATTCTATGAACTATTTGCATCTTCACATGAGTTTTCAAAAGGTTTGCACGTTGGATCCTTCATGTGTGCTGCCTGGTGTCCAGGCTGGGGTTCAGTGGTGTCTTGTCTGGTAGTTTGGTTCTTCTAGTCTTTAACATTTGTAGGATAAGATCCATATATTCCTAGTTTGGGAATTAATCTAAAAGGCAATAAAAACTTTATTTTTACATGTGTATTCTGGAGCTCTTCTTTATTTCACCTCCCTATTTTCTCTTTCCCTCTGCTGGTTTTGGGCCTCTAGTGAGCAGTTTCACTGTGGCACTTAAAGTCCTCAGTGATAACTGCTATCCAGGGCCCAGTGGTAGGAGAGTAACGGGCACACAACAGTGGGGAAGAAAAGACTAAGAGTTGGCCCGGCTTGCTTGCACCATAGCTCCACCAAATGGAGAGGAAGTTTCTCTTCTTCAGAGTTTGGCTCCATTAGGCTTTCATTACTGTAGTGTGCTGCTGCCACCAAGGGGATCTTTTCAGGATGGGGATACTGAAAAGAACTAGAAGGAATGACAACAGACTTGACACTTCCACATCTCCTTGAGTGTTAAGACTAACTTTTCCTCAGGTCAAAATTGTAAGTTGATTTTTTGTTTGTTTTGTTTTTCAAGACAGGGTTTCTCTGTGTAGCCTTGACTGTCCTGGACTTGCTCTGTAGGCTAGGCTGGCCTCGAACTCACAGTGATCTGCCTGGCATAAGTCGACTTCTTAAGGCCTTCTTTCCTTGGTCCCCACTTCTCATGTGTTCAGTTTGAGGGATCCCAGAGGAGAAAAGGTGGTCAGCTCACTGCTGGTTTGGGGCTGTTTCAAATATTAATGTTGCCTGTCTCCTGTGTTGTTACATACGTTGTAGAGTTGTCAGATTGCTCCTTCACGCACTCTGTACAAGTAGAGGAGAGAGATGGCAGCGTGCTTAACTTCATTTTACTTGTGAATGAAAAACATCAATGTCTTTGCCATTAAATATCACACATGCTTTACGGTATAGTTCAATGTTTGTTTGTGTTTCTTTTTAATAACCTGACCCAGAAAACATGGCTACTGCAATTAGGGATGTGGGAGTTTGGAGACAGACCAGAACACTTCTGCTGAAAAATTACCTAATTAAATGTAGGACTAAAAAAAGTAGTGTTCAGGTAAGTCAAAACTATTCACTATTATGTCTTCTTGTGATTTGTTTTGCTCTGATGCATTCTATTTTTTGAGATAATTTTGCTGAATACATTTTTACTATATTATTTCCTTCAGTTTGTTTATAAAATAAAAGCATATTGTTTTGTTTCTGATAGTGAGGATAAAAAGAGAAAAGAACTAATGCTCCTAAATATATCAGTGATTCAATTCAGTTAACTTCCAATATCAACATGTAATTTTGAAATGTAGGCATGCATTTTCTCCCCATTGATGATATAACATTCCACAGATACCTTTTTGGAACAATATTACATAATTTTATTCTCCCCCACTTCCCCACTTTATGGTCTCTGAATTAAGTTGCAAGGAATACTAAAATTATGTCACAAGAGTAATATTCTAAAATGGAGTGCTTTTGGTAAAAGAAAGTAGGAAGTCTAGCTAACCAACTGGCAGTAATTTCAAGTATGGGATGTCTCCTGAAACTAGCAAAACAATTAAGGAACAAGATAAAATAATAGCTCATTCCTAGTAAAGCAGTCCATAAAACTAATTAAGTGTAATTTTTGTAATATAATTTTAGTATTAGTGTAGTATTATTTTAAATTAGGAACCGAAGAGTTTTTCAGTTACTTATTTACTTTTTTTTTCTTTTTTTCCAAAGGTATTTCCTTGTAGGGATTTGTTTTACAAGGTGCTTTAAGATTTTGTGAATAAATATAGTGGGTCTCCTTTTTTTTTTTTTTTCTGAGATGAGTTTCTCCTTGTAACAGCCCTGGTTTGGGGTCCTGGAACTCACTTTGCAGATGAGGCTGGCCTCTGCCTACCCCAGGCTGGCCTCAGCCTCTTCAGTTTTGAGATTAAGGGCATGTGCCACTACCACCCAGCAAATATAGTGGGTTTTAAATCAGTACTCTTAAGACAATTAAACATTACTTATTTATGTAACTTTACTATATAAGTTGAGTATTAAGACATTTCAGTAAAACTGAATGCATACTGAAAATGATTGAACGATTGACCGTGTTTGGATTTGTTGTGGTGCTCCACACAATAATTCTTTTAGGGTAGACTGCTTTACTTTCTCTACATAGGAGAGGGCAACAGTATTTATTTTTCCCCTATATATATTTGCATAGAAATCTTGGTTTGTTGTTGTTTTTGCCACTTTCCATGTACTTTGTAATCACTTTTGGTTTTTTTTTTTTTTTTTTGTAGGAAATTCTTTTTCCTCTATTTTTTTTATTTTGGCTAATATTAATTAGCATGATGCATCCAAATAAGAAATATGAAGAAGTATCTGATATGGAACTGAACCCTATGGACAAATCTATCCTTTCTAACCTTATTCTTGGATATACCCCAGTGACTAATATTACAAGCAGCATTATGCAGAGAGTATCTACCGATCATCTTCCTGATGGTATTGTAGCCTTTTTGAAATACTTGGTTTTTTTTTTTTAATGCATACGTTATATGCATTTGTGAGTGTATGTATATGTGTGTGCAGGTGCCCATGGAAACCAGAATACCCTTTTAATTCCTTGGAGCTGGAGTTACTGCAATCCAATGTGATCAGCTAGGTGTCATGTATGAGAACATTAGCATGTGGAGAGTTAAGTCGCTAATATGTACTTGCACAGCTAATGAATAATGAAGCACCAATCCCCTTGACCACAAATTCTGGAGCTTCTGTGGTGAAGTCATGTAATGTAAACACAACTGCAGTACAGTTATTTTTAAAAATCATCTATCTTTTGTGATAGAGTAGGTACAGAATTTTCCCCATTTAGCTTCTGAAGAGGAATAAGCAATATTAGGTGTAAATGATGGTTTTTATTCAGAGAAGACTTCACAGAGTTTTGACATAATTGCTAACGTACATTTAGGGGTGTTTAGCTATGGGTATACAGGCTACATGCAGTTGAGGTGGAGGATAGCTGTGAGTACAGCTCAACACAAAATTACTTAAACCATTGGATTTTTTTTTTTTTGTAACTCGATTGCGTGATTCTTGAGCATGAACCTAGTAGGTGATCGATCATTGTATCACAGTGTCAAAAAGCTGGACATGCCTGGAAGAATTTTCTTCATAGAAACAAGTAATTAGAAATAAGACTCCAATTATTAGGAGCTATTTTACTTTGAAAGAAGTAATTGAGTTGCATCATTATTTTTACAATTTTATTTCTGTCATAAATTTTACAGACTTTAAGAAACGTAGATAGCATGTTCAAGGACCAAGGCTTATTTCAGCACCAAAACCCAAAAAGATTTACAAGTGGATATGATATCAAAACTCTTCTGCATTCGAACATTGAATTAGAATGTATTAGAATGCATTGAAACTTTCAAATAGCATGCTTTGATGAAATAGCTTACATATACTGTATCATAGATGTAAATTATGTATAATAACATAATTTATGTGACCAGGTCACAACTTACTATCTATAAAATAATATTGTTTATCATTTTATGGCATTATTTTCTTTGCAGTTATTTTCATTTTCTAAGAAATTAGTAAGATAAAAGTACTGATAAAATATTCTGTTTATGAAATACAGTAATAAAATGGATCTATTATTGTTACAGTAAGCTGTTGGCAATTTGTACATTTATTACATTGTTCTAATATTTTATAGTTATAATTACTGAAGAATATGCAAATGAGAATGAAATGCTAGCATCCAGTCTTTCTAAGACCAGCAACTTTGTAGGTGTGGTTTTCAAAGACATCATGTCCTATGAACTTCGTTTTTTCCCCGATATGATTCCAGTATCTTCTATTTACATGGATTCAAGAGGTAAACAACTTTTATCTAATCATTGAACTAAATGTTAAATGCATTTCTTTATACTCCAAATAAGATGGTGTTCATTACTGTCATGTACAACTGTACTTATTTTTAGGAAAACTACTATGGGCAGTGTGAGGTTGGATGTGGTGGCACTCACCTTTTCTCCCAGGCAGCTTTCTGTGTCTTCAGGGCTAGCCTGGCTTACATAGTGCGTTCTGGGCCAGCTGGAGTCCATGGTGAGACCCTGTATCTAGAAATAAAAATTGGGTATGCATAAGTATCCAAATATATATCTATATTATATGTATGCTATATAAAATAGCTATATTATTCATTTTAATTTTAATGTGCTTATGTAAATGTCAATTACAGTTAAAAGACAAAATTGTATCTTTTATTGTATGACTTTCTAAATATATTTTCCTTCATATACCTATTTTCACTGTGGTATGATATAAATGTTTAAAATCTCAAGGTCTCCTACCAGTGAAATTCCTTAAGTTTACATTTGAAACATAGAAAACTGCCTTCAGTTGTTTAAACCCATGAAAAGATAGTATCAACTGTTTACTGTGCCATATTACCTTCACTATTAAGCTTGGCTAGCTTATTCCAAGCTTTTCCTTTATTCCAAAAGCTTTTGTGGAAAATTCTTAGGTCTCTTTTTATGAACTTGGACCTGTTCACGTATATGTCAGATGCTCTAAAATGTGCAGTGTGGAATGATTTACCTTAAAAAATAAAAGTGATTTGTTTTATTTTATATTCATGAGTATTTTGCCTGTTCGTATGTATGTGCATCTGTGCATGCTTCGTGTTCTGTGCGTGCACGCGCGCGTATACACACACACACGCACACACACACACACACACTCCCCGTGGAGTCTATTTGCTGGTCAGCTATTTCTGAACATGAGATCTGGCCTGGATTGGTTCATATACTCAGTGTCATTCCATTAGAGAAAACTGATTTTCTCTCTTCCAGCAGATATAAATGACAGTTCCACTGTTAATCTTTATCCTAGTGGCTAGGTTCACATCCATCTGTCCATACATTCATTCATCTTTTTAAAAAGTATAACAAAATAAAATAAAGACTATGACATTGAAGTCAGACTAGAACGACCAACAGAAGGAAAAGAGCCCAAGAGAGGGCACATGAGTCAGAGACCCACTCACTCATACGCTTAGGAAGCCCACAGAGACTAAACTGGGGACAGTTATATAAGCGCAGAGGACCTGCTTTGGTCTTGTTGAGTTTTTATGAGCTTTGCTCATGTTGGTTTTAGAGGGCCTTGCTTTCTTGGTGGCTTCATCCCCTTTGGCTCTTACATTCTTTATGCCTCCTCTTCCTCAGGCTTCCCTGAGCTCTGAGGAGAGGGATTTGATGGAGACATCTCATGAATATCCTATAGTCTCTTATTCTCTGTGTAATGTTTGGTTGTGGGTTTCTATATTTGTTCCTATCTACTGCAGGAGAAAGCTTCTCTGATGATGGTTAAATAAAGTACAGATGTGTGAGTATAGCAGAATATCATCAGGAGTAATTTTATCCCTGCATTTTTGTTTTTCTTTCAGACCTGTATTATTTGGTTTTGGCCCAGGTCCCTGGGCTATCTAGTCTCTGGTTCTTGGTCACCCAAGCAGTGTTGGTTATGGGTTCCATAGAATGGAATAGGCTTTAAGTCAGATCAGCTATTTGTTGGTTACTCCCACAGACTTTGTGCCACCATTGTCGTAGGGTATCTTGTAGGTAATTCACCATTGTAGTTAAAGGGTTTGTGACTGACTTGATGTTGACATTTTGTTTTGATAGCATATAAAGTTCTTTCCTGTAACAAAGATGCTGGATCACAGGGGGAGGCGCAAGCTCGACGCCTCTATGTTCAGTGAGTTGTGTTGGTGCTGTCTTCAGCAGTGGGGCCTTGCTGCCAGTTTGTGGAGTGCAACCTGTAGTCTTGGTAACAGCCTGGGTTGTTTGGAGATTCCTGTGGGGCCCTGTTGACCAACAACTCAATTAGATGTAACCCAAACCTGATATTGGGAGCTTCATTTGGTGACAAGAAATGGCCAGTCAGGTCTCTGTCTCTCCCATTATTAGATGTTTTCATTTAGCTCACCTTTGTATATGTTTAGGTTTTAGGTTTTACCTTATTAGACTTCATTAGACTTCTATACTACCCCTCAAATATCCATTAATTTTAGCTCCCTCTCCCTGTATTCCCTCCCTCGTTCTCCTCTTTCCTCCCCATCTTCACTTGATCTCCCATTCCAGACCCTCTCTTCAATATATGCATAAATATGGCTTTCCTTTCCTAATGAGATCTGTCTGTTCCCTCTAGTCTCTTGCTCTATACCTATCTTCCATGGCTTTATGGATTGTAGCTTGGTTGTCATTGACTTCATCACTAATATCCATATAGAAATGAATACACTCCATCTTTGTCTTTCTGGGTCTGAGATTCATTATTCAGGATGATTTTTTATTTTTTATTTTTTATTTTTAGTTCCATCCATTTGCCTGCACATTTTGTGATGCCTTTTTTTTTTTTTTAATGGCTGAGTAGTACTCTGTTGTATAATTATATCACATTTTCTTTATCCATTCTGCTATTGAAGGGCATCTAGGTTGTTTCCAGTTTCTGGCTATTATGAAAAGAGCAATGAACATGGTTGAGCAAGTGTCTCTGTGGTAGGATGAATCATTCTTTGGGTATATGCCCAAGAGTAGTGTAGTTGGAACTTCAGGTAGATTGATTCCCATCTTCTTGAGGAATAGCCACACCGATGTCCATAATGGCAGCCAGTATTCTTAACCACTGAGCCATCTCTCCAACCATAGAAAGTGACTTTTAAATAATTATGTTTATAGTGAATTGGCATCTTTATTCATTTACCATCCACTATCCCATCACATATAATTTTTGCTTTATTTTATATGAGGTGTGTGTGTGTGTGTGTGTGTGTGTGTGTGTGTTATGTGAAATGCGTGTGACTGTATGTAAATTCTGCTGTATCTGTGTTGGAGGTCAGAGGACAACTTTTGGAAGTTGGGTTTCTTTTATCTTGTTGAAGCAGGGTTTCTTCTGTTGTTTCTACTGCTTTGTACCCCAGGCTAGCCCATGACCCTCTGTCATCTCACCAGAGGAATGCTTTGTACCCCAGGCTAGCTGGCCCATGACCCTCTGAGCATTTCTCCTGTCTGTCTGTCATCTCACCAGAGGAATGCTTGGGTTACACATACAAGGAACCATATCTGGACTTTTGTTGTTTTCATGGCTAGAACTTGGGTTCTCAGGCTTGTGTGGCAGGTACTTTTCCTCACTGACCCATCCTGCCAGCCCCTAACATGTATAATTTTGTCTGAGCATTCAAATCAATAGTAATCTTAACAGTACTTGTCTTCGAAGGATAGTAGCATGTTTTCTTTTACCCCATAGATATTGATTTATTATGCTCCTTTGGTAACTTGCCATGTTTTGTTTTCAGAAGAAAGCACTTACAATATTGTACAGAATCTGCATCGTATATTTTTCTCCTTATAGCTGACTGTTCAAAATCCTGTGATGCTGCTCAGTACTGGTCTTCAGGGTTTACAGTTTTACAGGCATCAATAGATGCTGCCATTATACAGGTAAATTTAAGAAAGGAAGAAAATCAAACCACATTTTAATAATTATTCCTTAATTCTTTAAAGCTGGAGTTGGTTAAATTACTTAAAAAATATATAATATAACTTATAATCATTTGATAAAAAGGATAAAATGGAAATTACATTTTCTAAGTTAATAGTTTTTGAAGCCTAACTTTATTGGATAGTTTTATGAATATTATTCACCATACTATGTATTGATATTATTTTGTATTTATTGATTATAGGTAATATTTCTGAACTATTCATGTATTATGAAGGATCTGAGCTTTTAGACCTTTCCTCTTGAACACACATAAGTTAAAGAAGATGGCTGCTTTTATTATCTTAATTGTAATGCTAGCTTTTGTTTTTTATTTAATAAATATCTTCTTTATTAAATTTTTTTTAATTTTTTAAGTTATGTTCTAATATAAATTCATTTAATGTTTACAACTCTCTGAGACAGAAACTGAAATAAGGTAATCTCAGGTAACTTAAGGACTCTGAAGAACTGGCAGAGGACCAGTTTATGGTCCTTTGACTCCTCAGTCTGTTCTTCAGTACAATTCTGCCTCTAAGATGCTGCATATATTCTTAAATTATGTTCTAAAGATAGGACCTGATTCAACATTCAACATGTCCCACTTTAGAAAAACGAGCCTTAAATTTTGTGCCTTAGGATTTCATACCACATTTCTCCATTTTCTCTAGGATCTGTGAGGTTTTTCCTATTTGGTGTTTCAAATAGATACTTATTAAGAAATATTTTAATTTAAAAAATGCATATGGCTGGGCAGTGGTAGCGCATGTCTTTTATCCCAGCACTCAGGAGGCAGAGACAGGCGAATCTCTGTGAGTTCAAGGCCAGCCTGGTCTACAGAATGAGTTCCAGGACAGCCAGTGCCACAGAAAGATAAACTGTGTATTGAAAACAAACACACAAACAAAAATGCATATGAACAGTCTTTATACATTCAGAGTATGTATGAATGGTGATAGAAGAGGAATTGAAATCTAAACAAGAGTCCTGCCTCTCCTAGTTGTTAAATTCCTAGGTAGTACATTGACTTAAAATAATACTTTTGTGTGTGTGTGTGAGACAAGATTCTTACAAGAACCAAAGAAAGGGATATATGTAGAATTGCCTTATAAATTCTTACAGTCAACATGCAGTGAACATATTGGGGTTCTGTAATAGTGTACTGGTTCAATTGTATTGTTTAAGATAAAGATGGAAGTATTAGATGTGTCGCTGTGTTGCTGCTACAGAACTTAATTGTGCTTTAGTCAGACATTAGCCACTACAAGCACAGAGCACTGTGAAGAGTACAGACTTGTAGGTTAGGCATTTATTGGAATATTAGAAGTATCAAGTGGTAAACATTTTTATTACATAATTCTGTAAATATAGCTGGGTGTGGTGGCACATGCCTTTAATCCCAGCACTCAGGATGTAGAGGTAGGCAGATCACTGTGAGTTTGAGGGCAGCTTGGTCTACAAAGTGAGTCCAGGACAGCCAGGGCTACGCAGAGAGACCCTGTCTCAAAAACACAAAACAAAACAAAAATTCTGTAAATATGTTGTGTATGTATCAGCTTCCCCCCTCTACCCCTCTCCCGACAAGGTTTCTCTGTGTAGCCTTGGCTGTCCTGGACTTGCTTTGTAGACCAGGCTGGCCTCGAACTCACAGTGATCCGCCTGCCTCTGCCTCCCAAGTGCTGGAATTAAAGGTGTGTTCTACCATGCCTGGCATGTAAAGTTTTAAAGCAGTAAGAAAACATGCTCTTTAAAAAATTTTACTTACCTTTATTTTACGTGCCATGGTGTTTGCTTACTTGTGTGTCTATATGAATGCCAGATCTTGGAGTTACAGACAATGTGACTTGCCATGCAGGTGCTGGGATTTGAAACTAGGTTCTCTGGAAAGCAGTCAGTGCTCTTAACCATTGAGCCATCTCTCTAGCCCCAGAAAGCATGTTCTTTAAGAGAGCTTTTTAAATATAGCCACAGGAAGGGTGGCTATTAATCATTCTATCAAGCCTCAGCGTTGAAGTAGCATATTCTTTTCTTTTTCTTTTAAAAAATGTTCTATTTATTTTTATTTTATGAGCATTGGTGTTTTTCCTGCATGTATATCTGTGTGAGGGTGTCAGATTGCCAGGAACAAGAGTTACAGACAGTTGTGAGCTGCCATGTGGGTGCTGGGAATTGAACCTGGGTCCTCTGGAAGAGTAGCCAGTGCTCTTAACCACTGAGCCATCTCCACCCCCAGTTGAAGTTTAAAGAAAAAACATCATTTTGGCATTAGTGAGAGTAGCATGCACATCATTTATCTACCAGGAATGAAAGATTTCGCAGAACTGGTTTCATTTTCGTAAGTGAAACATATGCTTTTATTTATTTTTATTTTTCAAGACAGAGTTTCTTTGTGTAGCTTTGGCTGTTTTGGACTCACTTTGTAGACTAGGCTGGCCTCAAACTCACAGCGATCCACCTGCCTCTGCCTCCCGAGTGCTGGGATTACAGGTGTGCACCACCACCCCCGGCTTGAAGCATATTCTTATTATGCCTTTAATCTGCTTAATGTGGTAATAAATTTGTATGATTTTATTTTATTGGATGAATTAATCAAAATTTAATCATTCAAAATCTTCAAACTTTTAATTTCTAGAATGAATTAAAAGTAGAATTCTACTTTATATTATGATATTATGGTCACTCACCCTATTTCAGGTGTGTGACTTTTTGAGTATTTTATTTGCATGAGGTTATGTACTAATTTAAGGTGTATAATAAGCATATTTTATTAGGAGCTATTGTCACAATTAAAGTAATTAAATGTATTTACATTTTCTAATTATAGTTGAAGACCAATGTTTCTCTGTGGAAGGAGCTGGAGTCAATTAAAGCTGTTATTATGGGGGAAACTGCTGCTGTAGAAATAGATACCTTTCCCCGTGGAGTCATTTTAATATATCTAGTTATTGCATTTTCACCTTTTGGATACTTTTTGGCAATTCACATTGTAGCAGAAAAAGAAAAAAAGTTAAAGGAATTTTTAAAAATAATGGGACTTCATGACACTGCTTTTTGGTATGTTTAATGATTTATTATTTATTATAATTTACAGTTATATTAAATATACTGATTTTAAGCCATATACTTTTGTTTGCCCAGTTTGGTATAGTGCAGATCCTGATTCCTCCTCATATTTTCATTTTTCTTAGAATATGAGATTTTTAAAATTGAAATTGCTAGATGAATTTAGCTTAGTGACTAACATGTATAAACTCAAGTGCTTAAAATAAATTTGAATTTTTTAAATGATTTTTTTTTTTAGTGCTACTGGAAAAATAAAGTATAAAGAAATAACTAATTATAGTTTCATTGAGCTCTGATTCGAAGGGAAATACTGAGTTAAAATAGTGACTCTGGTTGATCTCATTAACCAGTGGCCCAACTTGCATAGGTATGATAATTATTGCCATTAATTGGTAAGGACTTTTGGGTTTATGACACTAAAGCCATCAGGAGTTTAAGTATAGTTCATTTCATAAAGAAAACAATCATATTAACTTAGTAAACTCTTACAGTTTACTTATAGTGCTCGCAGGCTTTTGAGAGTATTAGCTTTAATCATGAATTGCTCTTAAATTAAAGCTTTTGACTCTGAGAAATAGCATTTTATATCATTCACATCCACCTGTGGCTTGACTAGTACTTTATTCTTGACTCCCTAGCAATATTAATGTTCAGCACATGAAAATATGCGAACAAAGTAATTAAATATGGCTAAAACAAATTAGAAATTTAGTGTAAAGTGATTTTTTTTCCCCACTAATGAAGCCTGGTTCATTTGATTATAAATGTGTTTGCACTTCCATTGTAGGCTTTCCTGGGTTCTTCTGTACACAAGCTTAATTTTCCTCATGTCGCTTCTTATGGCTGTCATTGCAACGGCTTCTTCCTTATTCCCTCAGAGTAGCAGCCTAGTGATTTTTCTACTGTTCTTCCTGTATGGATTATCATCTGTGAGTATTTTAACGCAAACTGCCAAGGTACTTGGTAATGTAGTTAAGGTCTTTCTCTTTAGTTAACGTAGTCAATTTTACATTAAAAACGTTTTTTACTAAGTTACAGATAAATAACTAAATAGTATATGATATAGTATTTTATTGCCATGTTTTTCAAAAATTACAATATAATCTCATGTTTAAATCTAATTTGTTTTGGTGCGTCATATTTTATATGTAGTTCTATAGTTGTCTTTATATAGTCATGTGGAAAATTGCGCTGCTATATTATTTTTCTCCCTTCATGAGGCCCTGGCCTTTTCAAGTTAGTTTATATTATAGGATAGTTTTAAAGCTTTTCTTTGTTTTTTTAAATGTAGTTTTTAAAATAAATTAATTAACCTTGCATCCAGATGCTCCCTCTCCCTCTTCTCCTCCCAGTTCCTTCCTCTGCCCTATGTCCCCTCCTTTTCCCTCAGAAAAGGTAAGGCCTCCCATGGATATCAACCCATCTTGGCATATCAAGCTGTAGTAGGACTAGGCACATCTCCTCTTATTGAGGCTAGGCAAGGTAGCCCAGTTAGGGGAGACAGGAGAGTCAGAGACAACCCCTGTTCCTGCTGTTAGGCGAACCACATGAGAACCAAGCTGCACATCTGCTGCAGATGTGTAGGGGCCTAGGTTTCCTTTCCATGCATGGTTTCAAGTTGTGGTTCAGTCTCTGTGAGTCCCTATGGGCCCAGCTTAGGTGATTCTGAAGGTTTTCTTGTGTCCTTGACCCCTCTGGTTCCTTTAATCTTTTCCTCCTCCTCTTCCCTAAGATTCCCTGAGCTCTGCCTGATGTTTGGCTGTGGGCCTCTGTAGGTACTGGGAGAAACCTCTCAGAGGGCAGTTATTCTAGGCTCCTGTTTGCAAGTATAACTGAATATCATTAATAGTGTCAGGAATGTGCTTGCTCATGTGATGGGTCTCAAGATGGACCAGTCATTGATAGGCCATTCCCTCAATTTCTATTCCATCTTTATCCCTGCATATCTTGTAGGCAGGACAACTTTTGTGTTCTTGGGTATAGTTAGACTCTTTGGGTTGGAGTTTTCCTTCTAGTATATTCTGTAGGCTGGATTTGTGCAAAGGTGCTGTTTAAATTTGTTTTTTGTCATGGAATATATTGTTTTGTCCATCTATGGGCTCACATCTGTGGTATCTTAGAGTTTGCAAAGACATCTGCCTAGGCCTTTCTGGCTTTTAGAGTCTCTGTTGAGAAGTTGTGTGGAATTCTGATAGGTCTGCCTTTGATGTTACTTGACCTTTTTTCCTTGCAGCTTTTAATATTCTTTCTTTGTTTTGTACATTTACTGTTTTGATTATTATGTGGCAAGAGGATTTCCTTTTCTGGTCCAATCTATTTGGTGTTCTGTAAGCTTCTTGTATGTTTATAGGCATCTCTTTCTTTAGGCTGGGGGAATTTTCTTCTATGATTTTGGTACAAATAAACTCTGGGCCTTCGAGTCAGGAATCTTCTCTTTCTTTTCTACCTGTTATTCTTAGGTTTCATCTTTTCATAGCATCCCAGATTTCTTGGATGTTTTGTATCCGGAACTTTTTAGATGTATCATTTCCATTGACTGATGTATTGATTTCTTGAATCATGTCTTCTATGCCTGAGATTCTCTCTTCCATCTCTTGTATTCTGTTGGTGATGCTTGTGTCTGTAGTTCCTGCTCTCTTCCCTAGGTTTTCCACACCCAGGATTTCCTCAGTTTGTGTTTTCTCTTTTGCGTCTATTTCCATTTTCAGGTCTTCGACTGTTATATTCATTTTCTTCGCCTGTTTGATTATTTTTTTCTGTATTTCTTTAAGGGATGTATTACTTTCCTCTTTATAGGCCTCTATCCCTTTGTAGTTCTGGTTTTTGGCTTTTCAAGACAGAGATCCTCTGTAGCATTGGCTGTCCTGGACTTGCTTTGTAGGCCAGCCTGGCCTCGAACTCACAGAGATCTGTCTGCCTCTCAGAGTGCTGCGATTACAGGCATGTGCCAGGCTAAGGCCTCTATCATTTTTGTAAGATTGGATTTAAGGTCATTTTCTCATGCTTTGCCTGTGTCCAGATAGGCAGGGCTTGTTGTAGTAGGGATAGCTGGGCTTTGACGGTGCCATGTTGCCCTGTTCTGCTCTTGTTCTGATGCTGGCCGTCAGCCATCTGGTTGTCCCTGGTGTTGGCTGGATGTTCCTTATGCCAGCAGGACTCCTTGGGAGTACAGGCAAAGCTGTGGGCCTGACAGTGGAGCTCGGGGAACAGCGTGCTGCCCACCTCTGCTGGCTTTGCCCCAGGTGGACTGGCCAGGCAGGGGATTGGTGGGAAGGGGTCTGACCTGGATGTTTCTGGGGTCCAGCAGGCTTCCTGAGGAAGGCAGGCAGAGCCATGGGCAGGATGATAGAGCTCAGGGGACAGCATGCTGCAGCTCACCTCTCCTGCTGTGTCCCAGCCAGCAAAGTGTAGTTCTTTAATAGTCTTGATATTCATTTGGAATATTGACTGAATGTTGAATATAGTGACTGACCTTTGTTTTAAGAGATTCCATTTGTCATTATGATTGGCCCATATGTATATTGTTAAATACTTTTACTGTCATTTCCATTTTATAAAACTAAATTATAAATAACTATTTCTGGCCTAATGGCCTAATATATAATTTCCAACACTCAGTCTAAAGTATAGGATACTTGTTTAAAAGCTTACTAAGGACCTGGGGGATGACTCACTGGTAAAGTGCTTGCCTGAGTTTAGATTTCCTTCACCCACATAAAGCCTGGGTACAACTGTATGTGTCCAAAGCTTCAGTGTGGAGGTTGGGGATTGGGAAGGTGACAGAATAAAAGCAAGTGGATCCCCAGAGCTAGTCTGCTAACACATGGCTTCTTATGGACTCTATTGTGTAAATGTAGTCATGTTTACCCAGCATTTGTATGAAAAGAAAGCATATTCCTGTAACAGAAATTATATATATGCATATGTGCATATATTATATATATACATATATAATTTTTATTTTATGTTCATTGGTGTTTTGCCTCCTTGTCTTTCTGAATGATGGTGTCAGTTCTTGGAGTTACAGACAGTTGTGAGCTGCCATGTCAGTGCTGGGATTTGAACCCGGGTCCTCTGGAGGAGCAGTAGTGCTCTTAACCACTGAGCCATCTCTCCAACCAGGAAGTTTAATAGATGTAGTTTCTCATGAACGTAACTTTCTTTGACAAAAAATAGTTATCTTTCCTTTTGTATCAATGTATAAGAGTTTTACACTAACCTTAACATTTATGCTTTTTAGGTGTTTTTTGCTTTAATGCTGACACCTCTTTTTAAAAAATCAAAACACGTGGGAGTAGTTGAGTTTTTTGTCACAGTGGCATTTGGATTTGTTGGCCTTCTGATAGTCCTCATGGAACGTTTCCCCAGATCGCTAGTGTGGCTCTTCAGCCCTTTGTGCCAGTGCACCTTTCTGATTGGTATTGCACAGGTTGGTAATATATTCATCTTTCATTCACCAAGTGTTTTCTCTTCTTGCCAATTCAATGTAAACAAACAATACTATAATTTCATGAGAAGAAATGTAAGAAAACTTAAATTTCACCAGAAACAAAGAAGTATACTAGCGAGTACATTTTATATCTGCTTTCATTTAGAATTTTTCCAACCTAGGTTTTCAATTGAATGTCTTGCTGACAAATACATCAGTTTTAAAAAAGATTAATTAATTAATTAATTAATTGTGTATATAGTGCTCTGCCTACACATACACCTGCAGATCAGAATTGCGCATCAGATCACATTATAGATGGTTGTGAGCCACCATGTGGTTGCTGGGAATTGAATTCAGGACCTCTGGAGGAGCAATCAGTGCCCTTAACTTCTGAGCCATCTCTCCAGCCCAAATTCTTAAGTTTTTTGCTTTAGTGTACCTCATAACACTGTTTTGGTATCATAACTCAGTTTATTAGAAGTTACTGGTTTAAGTTCCAAGTAATCTTCACTGCTCTATGGTAACATTTATAAATTTATTTTAGAAGAATGCTGAACAGAAAATTGTGCGTGACACAGAGCAAAGTTGTAATGATTAAAATAATAATTTTATTGATCTAAGAACTGTGGAATTGTCATTTATCTAAATAATGTTTAGAATTAGGGGCAGGAGAAATGTCTTAGTTGTTAAGAGAACTAGCTACTTTTTCAGGGGATCAAAGTTCAATTCTCAGTACCCACATGGTGTCTCTCAAGTGGTTATAAAACAAATTTTAAAATTAATAATATTTAGATTTATATATTTGTTTTTTCTTATGTATGTAGTCAGAATCAAATGAAAAAATCTCATAAGGAGCAATTTATAGAATAGAACATAAACTTAGTTATTGTACAAAGGAAATTATGGTTTCTTACTATATGTAATTTATGTGTGATATTATATAGATGCTTTATGAGGTAACATTAGAATAAATTATTTATAAATATCATATTAAGCAAGATTTAATTACTTAAGAGTCATTATTACACACCTTGAAACTTTATTGAGTCTTTTTCTTCAAAAAGTAGAACTATAGTCATACATTTTTGTTCGGAGTGACAGAACCCTTAAATATCATTTAATTGATCTCCTTCAGTTCAGAGATGAGAGGACTGAAATTGAGGAGTATTAATAAGTGAGTTTATTCAGGGAAAGGACTTGCACCTAAACAAGGCCTTAGCTCCAGAACGCTTCTCTTAACACATTTGCCTACTGTGTATATGTCAGTAATTGCATAAATCAAAACACTATCTTCTTTTCAGAATTATAGATGTGTTCACCATAATTTTATTCTGTAATATTTGTTTGGTCCATTTGCTTAGGTGTTATTAACACTATACTTTTATTTCCTTTGATTATCATTGCATTAGAATTAAATGACTCAGGGAGTGTTGTATACAAGCTTAACAACCACAGGCAAAGAAGACAAAGAGTTAAAAGGAGAGCATGGTGCTTCCTGCCTATAATCCCAGCTCGCCTTCAAATGCTTCCTTTAATCAGGAGGCAGAGGCAAGCAGATCTCTGTGAGTTCAAGGCCAGGCTGGTCCTCATATAGAGATCCTATCTCAAAAACGGAAGCAAAACAAACACCCTCCCCCATACAGAATAGAAACCATGATTAAATGAATCATTTAGGTAAATGTTTTTTTGTGGTCTCAACAGTTTTTCCTGTAAGACCATCTTACTAATTACTTTTTAAAAATAGTGTTGTTAATGTTTCTCTGTATATAGCGAATTATACTTAGTAGTGTTAGCTTTGTTCTAATACTTTTTATGGAATAAAGTTGGTGTTGTCTGTTTTTTTTCTTCAGGTTATGCATTTAGAAGATTTTAATGAAGGTGCCTTATTTTTGAATTTGACAGAAGGCCCTTATCCTCTAATTATTACTCTCCTCATGCTAGCTCTTGATAGTGTATTCTATGTCCTCCTGGCTGTATATCTTGATCAAGTCATTCCCGGTATGTGCTTGGTTACTTTAAGATGTTAAAGTAATTTTGGTCATATAGGATTAATTAAATTTTTTTCTCCTAGCCAGAGTATTTTACATCATATTGATAGTTGAATGTTCTCTTAAGTAACATATATATATATATATATATATATATATATGCATATATAAACAATATATATTATATTGCATATTCACTAGCTACTGGTGAACATAAAGAGATTATGTAACAAGAGATGTTTGTTTT
Organism: Acomys russatus; assembly: GCF_903995435.1. NCBI lineage: Eukaryota > Metazoa > Chordata > Mammalia > Rodentia > Muridae > Acomys > Acomys russatus. Next base: position 36,209,209 of record NC_067152.1, on the reverse strand, counting down.
GAAAGCCTGGCTGAACTTCACAGCTCAATCCTTTATTATATTAATCTTCTAATACTAATTTATTGTACCCTCTTAGATCCAAGGCTCTGAAGCAACCTTGTAACTCCAAACACTTTTATTCATCTTTTTAAAGCTTAATTTAATTTTTTTTTCCAAGACAGGGGTTCTCTGGGCAGCCATGACTGTCCTAGACACACTTTGTAGACCAGGCTGGCCTCGAACTCACATTGATCTGCCTGCCTCTGCCTCCTGAGTACTGGAATTAAAGGCGTGCGCCACCACACCTGGCTGCTAAAATACAATTATATGTTGTCTCCTTTCACTTTCCTTCCAACTCTTCCCATTCCCCCCTCTCCCCAAGTTAATGGCATCTTTGGTTTTCTTTATGTTTTTGGGACAGAGTTTCTCTGTATAGCCCTGGCTTTAGTATAGACCAGGCTGGCCTCAGATTCACAGAGATCCACCTGCCTCTGCCTCCCAAGTGCTGAGATTATAGGTGTGCACCACCACTGCCTGCCAAAGGTCTCTATCTATCTATCTTTCCTTTCTTTCTTTCTTGTTGTTATTGTTGTAGTTAATTATTTTTTATATTCTAGGCTTGTTTAATATGTTAATTACTAGTTAGTATGACTTCATTGAGTTAATTTTTACTTATTTTCTTAGAGACAAGGTCTTACTCTATAACATTTGCTGGCCTGGAACTTGCTGTGTAGTTTCTGCTGGCCTTGAACTCATAGAATTCTGCCTGCCTCTGCTTCCCAAGTGCTAGGATTCAAGGTGTGTGTTACCATGCCCATCTAGTATTAGTTTTAAAATTAAAGCTAAGTAAAGGTTATTTACTATGATTTAAACATGCTTTCAAAAATAATCTCTTATAACTCAGATTTTAATTTTTTAGGCGAATTTGGCTTAAGGAGATCATCTCTGTACTTCCTAAAACCATCGTATTGGTCAAAAAACAAAAGAAATTATAAGGAGTTATCAGAGGGCAATATTAACGGGAACATTAGTCTGAATGAAATTGTTGAGCCAGTTTCTTCAGAATTTATAGGAAAAGAAGCTATAAGGTATGTATAATATTAAGTATAGGTAGAACTGTTGATGGGAATTGTGACATTTTATTCCTTTGTTATACTACCATAAAAGTTATAGGATAAGAAAACTCACATTGTAGGTAGTTTGATAGTGCCGACATGAGATGACATCTAGTTCATATCCCCTTTACTAATGTAAAAAACCTTTAATTAATGAAAGAAGAAAATACTATGTAGCCAGGCATGGTAGTACACTCCTTTAATCCCAGCACTTAGGGAGGCAGAGGCAGGCAGATCTCTGTAAATTCGTGGCCAGCCTGGTCTACAAAGCGAGGCCAGGATAACCAGGGCTACTCAGAGAAAGCCTGTCTTGAAAAACAAACAAACAAACAAAAAAGATAATATGTAAATTTCTTAGAAGTTGTGTTATCCTGGAAATGAGTGATGGGTGCATAAAATGGAGAGCAGGAGTACACTTCTGTAGCATCTGCAGGTAATTGTGTCCTTAGTGTCAATTTTATTTGTTTGGTTCATTGTTTTAGCAAGAAGTTGGCCTATTATTTTTCTTATTATTTATTTCACCCTTTCTTCCCTCTTCTATTTTTTGTATGCAAATTTATTCCTGTTTTTGACATGCAATTTCAAAATACCCCTTCAGTTCTCTTCCATCCATCCCCCTGCCCCCAAATTTGAATAATAGTTACCTGACTACGTGTATACAACCCTGTCTTAATAGTGTGGAAAGTGTCTTGTATTTCTATAGATGCATAGCAAGATCAAAATTTAAAAGGTATGTCTTAAAACAATTAAGACAGCTTGGATAGAGCAGGGCTCGGTGGCGCATGCCTGCATTCCCAGCTCTCAGGGAGGCAGAGGCAGGCAGATCTCTGTGAGTTCGAGGCCAGCCTGGTCTACAAAAAAATGAGTCCAGGATAGCCAAGACTACACAGAAAGACCCTGTCTCAAAAATCCAAACCAAACCACCACCAACAAAAAACAAAAAACAAAAAAATAAAACCCCAGAAAGACAGCTTTGATACAAATTTCATACATATTAACACACGTAATTATAAGTTTTTGTATATACTTTTAATATAAATCTGTGTTTTTCAGAATAAATGGTATTCAGAAGGCCTATAGAAAGAAAAATGAAAATGTGGAGGCTTTGAGAAGTAAGTAGCTTGCCCAGAATTTAGCCCATAGAATCACACTACACATAGGGAGCCAGTCTGCATCATTGTGAAGCTTAACCTTACCTGTTAAGATTTTCCATCTTAGCCGGGCATGGTGGCCCACACCTTTACTCCCAGCACTTGGTCAGTAGAGGCAGGCATATCACTATGAGTTTAAGGGTAGCCTGGTCTACAAAGCAAGTCTAGGACAGCCAAGGCTATACAGAGAAACCCTGTCTCAAAAAACTAAAATTAAAAAAAAAAAAAAAGATTTTCCATCTTGCCATTATAGTTACTTCATGAGACTAATATTGATAGTAAAATTTACAACATAGAAGTTATAAAGTCAGAAAAGTAGTATCTGTTGACATAAAAATACTCAACAATATGAACCAATTTATATTCTGTTCTTTTATATTTTATTATTGTGTACATGTGCACATATTACTTAAGATTCTTTTTTTTTCTGATGATTGTCCTAAGAATTGAGGTACACTTAGCGATGTGTCAGTATCTTCCAGGGTCAGGAAAATACATCACACACTAACAGTTTTAATTCAGGTGACTGTATTCTGGTAGGTACAGTGGTGTGTTCATATAGTTTTTATTTTACATAGGCCCAATGCATAATGCTTCTTATCATTTGAATGTACAGTTTTCCATTTGTAATATTCTAGGCTCATGGCTTTTGCTAGATAAAGGCATTCAAATATCCTGTTCCGACTTGAAATATGTCTTGTGGTTCTTCACAATGTGCTTTGATGAGCATAATCAAGTTCTTAATTTAAATTATAACCCAATATATGAGTTGTATCATTTCTGGCTTCAGTGCCATTAACAATAAATGATTCTTTAGTTGTTTTACTTAACAGTAAAGGTTAGCTATAGCCTCCAATGTGAGTTACTCAACCAGAAGTTATTGCCGATGCCAAGAATCAAGAGAAAAACAGAAGATACCTAAGTTGTAAAGGGAACAGTGAGACCAACTTATTGGCAGATGAAATGATCCATCTCTGCAGTAAGCATAATGAAACTAAAAATGTGTTTAGAAAGGTCACATAGTACAAGGTAAACGTAGAAAATCAATTGTGTGTCTGTGTTCCACCACCAAATAATTGAAAATTAAAAAGCATTCATTTAGGCATGGTGGCACATGCCTTTAATCCCAGCCCTTGGGAGGCAGAGGCAGGTGGATCTCTGTGAGCTTGAGGCCAGCCTGGTCTACAAAGCGAGTCCAGGACAGCCAAGGCTACACAGAGAATCCTTGTCTCAGTAAAGCAAAACAAAACAAACAAAAAAGAAAAGAACTCATGATGTGCATAGGAGGTGTATAATTTTAGTTGGCATAGGTTTGTGTACACAGATTTTTACTTGAGCTCCTCTGAGGTAATTATATTCATAGTCTTGTTAGAAGTTTCTTACTGAATTTTCATTTCCTACATTGTACCTTTAAGATCCTACAGTGTTGTTTGTTTAAGAAACAAGGTCTGTCTTATAGCCTAGAGTGGTCTTGAAGTCATGATCCCTTTCTCTGGCACACCAGTGCCTCACAACCGCAAGCTCGTTTCCATTAGTAACCTGCGTTACTGACTTGGGATATGAGCGTTTCTTCCCCCTTCTCTTTCAGGTTTCAGCTGTGGATGCAGAAACACAGCTCTTACTCAGAGGACTAGGAGAGTTTATTTTGGAGCAAATATGAGTGACTGTGACCCAGGAACTCAGGTTTAGGTTACCCCTGGTTCCAGGTTCCAGTGTAGTAACAAAACTCAGGAACTCAACAATGAAGGAACTTTTCAAATACAAAGCCGGGTGGCAGCTGCTGTAGGCCTTGGGTGCTGCCTGATGATTCTTTGGTATTTTTTGGTGGGAGCTAGGTGTCTATTACATGTCAAAAGATTTACCTGTCAGTCGCATGGATGCTAGGTCAGTAACAGGTGGGAAAGGAGTGGCTATTACAGAGATAAATTGTGATTGGGCTCCAGGCCTGCAACATTTTAACCTCTTCAGATTATGGAAGTTCTAATGAGTCAGCCAGCCTTGTATGGTGAAGTGGACAGCGAGTCTTCCTTCCAGGAGCTGTCTTGCAGTTTCAGGGAAGTTTCTGGACTAGTTCATTCCTGCTTTATCAACTTAGATGCTCATCTCTGTCCCCCTTCAATTGCTTATATATTTATATAGTTATGATAATCATTACATTGAACCATTAGGGGCTGGAGATATGACTTAGTAGTTAAGAGCACTGTCTTTGTTTCCAAAGGACCTGAGTTCAATTCTCAGCACCCATATGTCAAGTTCACAGTTCTTTGTAACTACAGTTGCAAGCGATCTGACACATACGCAGGCAAAACACATAGACTGAAAATAAAAACATTTACAATTGAACCTTTAAATATTCTCTTAGCCCTCTTGTGCGTTTGGTGTCAATTCCTTGTTTTGTTCTTGTTGTTTCCACTTTATCTTGTGCGTTTGGTGTCAATTCCTTGTTTTGTTCTTGTTGTTTCCACTTTCTTTCACGTATCTTCAGATAACTTTGTGAGATATATTTTTGTATTAATTTCTTTGACAATTCTTAAAAGTCAGTACACAGAAAACCTTCAGAGTCTTGTGTATACCTTAAATCTTAGAGAACAAATCAGTAACAGGCTGTTTACTTTCCTGCTATTCATACCTGTGACTATGTGCAGACTAACCTGCGTAAACTGTGTTGGTGACTTTATGTATTAAAATTTGTCTTACTTAAGATCACTTGGAATTATGAATTGTCTTAGATACCAGAACAGAAATAAAAGCCACATTTGAGCCTTCTTTTTTCTCTGAACTAGATTTGTCGTTTGACATATATGAAGGCCAAATTACTGCGTTACTGGGCCACAGTGGAACAGGAAAAAGCACACTAATGAATATCCTTTGTGGGCTGTGCCCACCTTCTGATGGTAAGAATTGTCTCTCGTAGGAAAAGAATTCTCTTATTTTTCTCATGTTATTAACTAAGGAGTTACAGTGTGCAGCAGTTATTTGTCCTCTTTACATGTGTACTAGGTGACTTATGTCTGATTGGGAATAGCTATTTGTCTATGAAGAGGGGTTTTTTCTTTACTATATATACTTATTTTTTAAAGTAAAAAATTGGTTCCATGATATTTAATAAAGTAAAAGATAAAACTTTTAAACTTTATTTTAATTTACTTTCTTTTCATTTATACTATATACCTATTTCCATCATATAGTTATATGTGTACATATCTTTATTCCTTATTTGCATGGAAGAATAAACCAATAACTTACTAAACTAAAACTTTAAGAGCAGTACCTCAAAGGTATAATCTTGATCTGGGATTATATTATAGATATAAACTCTATGTGGAAACCCCATGTTTCTTCAATTACTGAATAGTGTCAGTGAAATAAATTTTATCATAAAGGGGCCATATTGTGTTGAATATGCCTTTCACCTTTGTAAATGAGACTTAACTTTGAAAATTAGTGCGATTTGTTCTTGTTTTTTTTTTTTTTTTCTTGTGATGGTCTCTGATATCAGTCATAATATCTTACACTTTCGACACGACTTTTATCAGAGCTCTCAATGCATTATTACATTGACTTAACAGTTCTGAAGTGGAGCAAATTATCATTCAGTTGAGATAAGAAAGCCAGAATTCAAGATATTAGTACGTTCAAGACCACACAACCAGCTCATATGCAGCTTGTAGGTCTTTACTCATTGTCTCATGCTGTCTGGAGGTGAAGGGACTTGTCACTGTGCTTATGGAAGTGTTTCATGTTTGCTTGTAGTTTGCTGCTCTTTCCACTATGTAATGTCTTGGAGATGAAGGAAAACAAGTTTGAAATGTAATTGAAAACACACCACCAATTCTATCGAAATGAGGATATATTTTATCTTCCAAATTTGTATTAACTACAGCTTTGCTAATGCATTATAACAAAATGAATAAGTTATTAGGTACATTAAAACATGCCTTTAACCCTCGATGTCTTTAATGTAAATTTAAATGTTTTGCTTTTAGGGTTTGCTTCTATATACGGACACAGAGTCTCTGAAATAGATGAAATGTTTGAAGCAAGAAAAATGATTGGCATTTGTCCACAGTTAGATATAAACTTTGATGTTTTGACAGTAGAAGAAAATTTATCAATTTTGGCTTCAATCAAAGGAATACCAGCTAACAATATAATTCAAGAAGTATGTTATTCATATCTAAGCCATCATTGCATTTCCTATAACTTATAATATACTTTGCAATAATTGTACAATAAATGTGCTTGAAAATCTAAACAAAACCTCTATAGGCCAGTAAACAGAAAATAGGAAGAAATACATGGATTTGGAGTATATACATTAACATACGTGAATAGTTTGCATCAGGAGGGCACTTACTTTTTCTCCCTTCCTTTCATTTGCTCTGCCCATACCCCTCTTCCTCTGCAGGTCACTCTGCCTTTCCTCAGTACACACAGAACCTTTATTCTCATCGCTTTTCCTTCCCCATTTTCCAGAAAAGCACAAAATTGAAACAGACTTTCCCCCAAGAACTTTGTTACTTATCATTTTCAAAATTATATATAATATTTGTGAAAATTAAGCACATCCTAACTTAACATTTTAAAAGTAATTTTAAAACTGCTTAAATGATGCCTAAAATAGTACTTCAAAACTTAAAATGTGTAAAAACTAATTTTGATGACTATGAAAATGATATGGTTGTTAAAATGCTATTGTTCACACTTTACTTTTACAGGTGCAAAAGGTTTTACTGGACTTGGATATGCAAGCTATCAAGGATAATCAAGCAAAAAAATTAAGTGGAGGCCAAAAAAGAAAGTTATCTTTAGGAATTGCAGTTCTTGGGAACCCAAAGGTAAATACAATGTTAATTTCATTGATGAGATAATTTTAAATTTTATTAGATAAAAAAGAAGGTTATGGGGCTAGAGATGTAGCTCAGTAGTTAGGAGCACTGGCTGGCTGCTCTTCTAAGGGACCTGTGTTCAGTCCCCAGTGCCTGCCCAGCGGCTTACAGCTGTTTCTAACTCCTGTTTCCTCACACTGGGCTCCAGTTATCACCATGGGGCACCAGTTGTCTTCCGACTATCTCTCAGCTGGCCAGCTGCCCAAGTAATGGCACAAAGACTTTCTTATTAATATGAAAGCTTGGCCTAAGTTAGGCTTGTTCCCAATTAGCTCTTACAACTTTAGTTAGCCCGTTTATACTAATCTACATCCTGCCACGTGGCTGTTACCTCTCTCTTATACAATCCATCCTGCCTGTCCTCTCCGGCCTGCTATTGGTAGTTCAGCTCTTTATTAAATCAGTCAGAAGGTGATGGGGAAAATGTTTACAAAATACTGACACGGGTGATGCTTCATAAAAATAACAATACCGGGGGCTGGAGAGATGGCTCAGTGGTTAAGAGCGCTGCCTGCTCTTCCAGAGGTCCTGAGTTCAATTCCCAGCAACCACATGGTGGCTCACAACCATCTATAATGTGATCTGGTGTCCTCCTCTGGCCTGCAGGTGTACACGCAGGCAGAACACTGTATGTATAATAATAAATAAATCTTAAAAAAAAAATAACAATACCTAAGTGTGACCTGTATTCAGCTCTGTGCTGGTACAGAAATCAGCATTTGAATAGTACAGAGACAACCTTTCCACAGTGCACAAGAGCATAATCCCGACAAACCCGAGTTCCAGGGGGATCTGACACAGTTTTTGTGGCCTCTGCGGCACCAGGCATGCATGCAGTGCACAGACATACATATATGCAAAATACTCATAGGCATAAAATAATAAAGTTTTTAAAAAGTTAAAACAAGACAAGAATTAAAAGGATGATTGAGTTAGTCACTATCCCATGCACTGATTTTACATGTGATTTTTTTTTTTTTTTTCTGTTCTCTGTCCTATAGAAACAGAGAATCAACTTCACCTTGCACACTGTTAGAAAGTTCATGTGTGTATGTGCAGCACGGGGCTTGTGGAGGCCATGGCCTTGCTGTGTTCCTACTTCTGTAGCATGGGGTCAGGATGGATTCTGACTTTTATTAACTGGACTCTTTGCTAGTACCTACTGTCATGTTTCTTAAATTAAAAACAGCTTGAAGCCAAATAAGGCAGCACATGCCCATAATCCAGCACTCAAGACGCTGAGTCAGGAAGATCATGAGTTCTTTGTTGTCTGTTTTAATAAAAAGTGCCCCTCCCCCCAAGAATGCTTCCTGTGTAGTGATACGGAACACCCTTATCTAAAAATTAGTTGCTCTATGTGCATATTGAATTATATATAGCAATATACATAATATTTTGCCATTTTGTTTATCTGGTTGTCATACCAGTGTCTTATATATAAGTACCCAAGGAAAAGATTCATTCACAATTTTAAACATTTATACAGACTTTAAATAAGATTGAAAACCAGGTTTTTAGGTGAATATACTAACTTGAAGTAGATTTTCCAGCGTCCACATAAATTTAAATTTTTATTTTTTTGCTTTTTTTCTACTCCTTGTTCATGCAGATACTACTGCTAGATGAACCAACAGCAGGAATGGATCCGTGCTCTCGTCACATTGTTTGGAATCTTTTAAAATACAGGAAAGCTAATAGAGTGACAGTATTCAGTACTCATTTCATGGATGAAGCTGACATTCTTGCTGGTGAGATTTTTGCTCTACTTTTAAAAGATAAGGTCACCAGCCTGGAGGGAGATAAACTTGGAAATGATGAATCCTGAGGAACAAATGAAGAATTATTTAATTGTTGTGGTTATTTTATCAGTATGGCCTAATAATGTTTATTATCAGGCCTATAATTATTATTACAGCGGTATTCTATAACCCACTGGCAATCAGTCAAGACACAGACACCTGTTATATTTTTAAAATAGCCTTAGTTAACCTGGGGGAGGGCAGATATTAATCCCCTAAACTACATCTCATATTAGGGCAGGTATCCCATACCATCTGTTTCTTATAATTTCTATCCAGCCACCACGCATTTATAATCCCAAATACTTGTTAATTATCATCATCTGGGCCAAATCGCCATCCATGCTGGTCATGTGCTTCTTCATTTAACCCATGGATTGGCTTTCTTCCTGGTCTCCTCTGGTCTCTCATCCTCCCAAGATTCTCTCTGTCTCCCAAAGCCTGGGAACCTTAGCCACACCCATCCCATTTGTCCCTGCCCAGGTGTGATGGACTTTTATTGGTCAAACAGGTTAGACCCTTAGGCAAGGTACAACATGCAGCACAGAGACAACAAGTAGTAATTAGCATCAAAACACATCAGACCAAACTCCAACATTTAATGGTGTACATTTTAAACAAAAAGCTTTATTTTAATTTATTTGGATTGCCTCCCGATTGTTATCCCCTTAAACAAAAAGCTTTTTAAAAATTATATCTTTCTGTGTTCAGTGTTTCCCAGAGCATCCTGTTTCAGTGATTTCTCAAAAGAATTCATATAAGATGTTTCATGTTATCTAATTTATTATAGCAATTATATCTATGAGGCAAAATTAGCAGCAGGCTAAACTACATGAGGCAAAGTGTGGAGGAAGCCAGGCACTAGCTTCCCAAAGGCCCTTAATTTCTCCATGATTTACTTGTAACCTTATGTATGGAATATTGTCTTCTAGTTGTTAGTGTCCATGATCCCTGTGGGTGTGGTCACAGCATTACTCTTCCTGACACAGCGCAACTCCAGGCTCCTCACAGGAAAGCAAGCATTCAGCATTCACCCTGTGTTTTTGTGCGCAGAGTGTGGACAGTGAGTTTGCCTTGTCTGTTTTGACATTAACAGAGCCTTCCCACATCCAGATTCTCAGGTGCTAGTCAAGGGCCGCCTTTGTAAGCAAGTCATTCTAACATAGCTTTTACTGGCCTGCTAGCCACTTTCTGTGCAGGTTTGTGTATGTGCATGCATATGTGACTATATATAACATGTATTATATATAATATATGTTAGAATTGGCTTTTAACACGTAGGACAAAAGCCTGAGTGTTTGAAATAGTATAGCTTCTTCTTCCAGCTGACTGTGAAGTATGATTAATGGAAAGCCACTTTACCTCCTCAACAGTATCTATATCAAAAGAATTCAATGAACCAACATTTTTATTTTTGTAATTATGTTTTCCTTTTTGTACATTGGTTATAAAGGAATCATAAACGATATTATCAGTTCCTTTAGGAAGCGCTGTATGTACTCTGGAGCCAGGCTGCCTGAGTAGAGTTCCTGCCTTTGCCATGTTAGTAGATGTATGAAACATGTCTAAACAAGGTATATTTGTTTTCCCTCAAAATTCTCACCTGAAAAAATGGGTGATGGGTACTCTAGTGTCCTCCTCATAAAGTACTGTGATGATTACTGATATAATACTTGGATGTATGCTATTATAAACTTAGAAATTAAAATGTGAATTCTACTTTGTAGATAGGAAAGCTGTCATATCACAAGGAATGCTGAAATGTGTTGGTTCTTCAATTTTCCTAAAGAGTAAATGGGGAATAGGCTACCGCCTGAGGTAACACTGTTCTTCCGTGACTTTATTCTGTTTGTGTGTCTGCTTGGTGTACTGTTACCTTCTTTGTGAATTTCAAATCATGCTCATCCCCTTCCCTCTCCCCTCATACCTGCCTCCACCCTTGCATCTGCCCTGCGCCCCGCATTCAGGGGAAAAAAAAATCTCATCGTGGAAGCTATAGTGTGTCACAGTGTGTTCCACAGTGTTCCTGTTTGTCCACATTTCTTTGCTTGCAAATGTACATTGCAGTGACTTGTTGGTCTGCTAGGAGGCCTCTGGCTTCTGCTACTCAGGTGAATACAGGACTCCTCTCAGATACCCTGCTGTTGCCCTGAGATATGGAGATCCTATAATTTTGGATCTGGAGGACCAGCCCTGTCATGTACTTCAACAGTTCATCAGTGTTGGGGTGGGACAACTCAAAGCCCTGGATCTAGGCCTGAGAGGTATCTGAGCTGGTCAGTTCATTGGCTTTCCTTCTTTCACTACTTTGGGGCTAGCTCACCAGCGATCCCCCAAACCAGGACTATCTTTACCCTGCTGCCCAGGCAACGTGCAGGGCACACTCTCCCAAGTGTTGCCGCCAGTGAGGGATATAGCCAGTTTTCCAACTCTCATGATCCTGGTGCCAGCTCTCCTGCCTGGCATAGATGTGTAGGGATGAGGTGTAGGGGAGGAGGGTGTCTCTTCCTCATCTGTTCCATTGCCAAGCAGACAAGAGGCAGGGCTGACTCTCCTGTATTTATGCCCTTGGGCCCAATTTACCTGCAACCTTAATGTTCAAGAACAGGTCTATTGTGCTGCCTAAGCAAAGTGCAGAGCCCGCTCTCCTGAGTGCTGCAGCAGGCTAGGGGCAGGGCCCGCTCTCCTGAGTGCTGCAGCAGGCTAGGGGCAGGGACCGCTCTCCTGCTCTCATGATCCCATAGGGGTCAGCTCTCTCCACAGCTACCTATGGCAAGGGCAAAACAGAGGAGAGGGGATTTCTCCTTCATCCATGCTTCCTCACAGCAGACAAGAAGCAGGGCTGGCTCTCCCACACTCTCTTGGTGGCCTGCTCACCTGCAACCCCCACATCCAGGGTCAGCTACTGTGCTGCCCAAGTGAGGTGCAGGGCCTGCCCTCCCAAGTGTTGCAGAGGTGAGGGGCAGGACCAGCTTTCTCGCTTTGATGACTTCAGGGCCAGCTCTCCTGCCTGCCATAGGTGACAAGGGCCAAGGGAGGAGCAATCTCTCCCTCATCAAGTCACTGTGTAACAGACAGATGGTGGGGCCAACTCTCCCACACTAAAGCCCTTGGGCTGGCTTGCCTGGACCCCCACCGCCAGGTCAGCTCTACTGTGTTACCCAGACAAGGTACAGGGCATGCTCTCCTGAGTGCGGCAACCAGTGAGGGGCAGGGACAGCTGTTACTAGTCTTAAGGCTTGCTATATTGTGTCTTAACCATGTTTAGTGATGTGATTTTTAAAATTCAGAATTTACTTTTGACTATTTATTGAATAATCATAAAATTATGATTTTTGCCTTTCCCTAGCATGTACATAGACAGATACTGTGCCACAGAGTCACTTTCCTCACTGGTTAGGCAGCATATACCTGCAGCTGCCTTGCTGCAGCAGAACGACCAGCAGCTTGTGTATAGCTTACCTTTCAAGGACATGGACAAGTTCTCAGGTATTTCTTTTTCCAGTTTCTTGGTTGAATAGGGCGTTTGTTTTGGGAACAGGCTTTTCTCTGATTGCCCTTTTTGATTATTTCTCTATGTAATAGTCTTAGCTGGCCAGAGCTTGTAGTTTTTCTGCTTCAATTTATCTTTTAACCTGAAATACTGCATACTAATGTGTATGATTTTTGTTTTTGTCTTTTTACAAAAATATGCAACTATGCTTTGCTAATTCAAATGTCTAATGCAAATAAAGAGAATTAGGGTGGGTCTGATGGTGCCTGTCTGTAATCATAGCAATTGAGAGGCAGAGGCAGCCAGAGGATGGCTATAGGTAAGTGGTTAGTCTAGTCTCTATAGCAAGTTCCAAGCCAGCCCAGCCAGTTCTACAGTGGGAGCCCTGCTACAAAAAGGCAGAATTGTTGGTAGGTGTCATGAGAACAAGGTGTTTGCATATGCAAATTTTTTTTCGGTTGTTGTTTGTTTTAGTGTATATGTATACAGGGAGGCTCTGTATGTGTTTTCAAATAATTCCTAATTTCAGAATAAATTACAAAGTACTTATTTTAATTTAGAACTAACTTTATTTAAGTGCTATAAAATATTTATTAATTTTAATTTTTTCTATCTTTTTTCTTTTACTCTTTCTTTCTTTCTTTCTTTCTTCCTTCCTTCCTTCCTTCCTTTCTTTCTTTCTTTCTCTCTTTCTTTTTTTGAGATAGGCTCTTACAGTATAGTCCAGGCTGGCTTGGAATTCACCATGTAATGTTGGCTAGCCTTAATTTCATGGCAGTTCTGCCTCTGCCTCTAGAGTGCTGAAATCACAGACATGAACAACTATGCCTGGCTCATATCCATTTTTGAATGGTATTTTAGGCTAATTTATATTATTTTTGAATTGTATTGTAGGTCAGTTTATATTGATTTTATTTTAGATTGTGTGTGTGTGTTTATTTGTGTGTGTGTGTATGTGTGTGTGTGTTAGGGGGGTACTTGCATGTGAATACAGGTACCTGTGGAGGCTTCTTAGCACAGATTCCTAGGAGCTGGAGTTAGAGGCAATAGTGAGCCACCCCAACATGGATGCAGGGAACTGAACTTGGGGTCCTCTGCAAGAGCCTACGTGATTTTAATTGATAAATTATCTCTCCATCACTCTTTACTATTTTATGTGAGCACTACACTATTTAACCTCCCCCCTTCCTTTTCTTTAGGCTTGTTTTCTGCTCTAGACATTCATTCAAACCTGGGTGTTATTTCTTACGGTGTTTCCATGACAACATTGGAAGATGTATTCTTAAAGCTAGAAGTTGAAGCAGAAATTGACCAAGCAGGTAAAAACAGAACTAAAAACATCAGCCAGTGAACTAGCACTACAAATAATTACATAAGCATGTGAATTATGTAAGCATACGAAGTTTGCGTTGTTTTGTGGACCCAAGGGCAGAAGTAAATAAGTAACTGAAGCATTTGTTAATACTGATAGAAATGATGAAGGAAATGAGATGATATTCTTGGAAGGTTTTATAGTCGGGGAGGACTTCATTGAGAAGATGTTTGAATTGAGATTTGAATTACTGGAAAAATCCAGGCATGTAAACAATCTTAAGACAAAATATATCAGATAAAGAAAATTTCTACTTCTCAGGTATTGAGATATTAGATGTCTTTGAAGGACCAAAAAGGCAGGTCACCATGGCAGGAACCATGGCGAAAGTAACATACATTGATGTCAGAGAGCAGCCTAAAGGCTGAATCATGGTTTGCTTTTGAGCATCTGGGAAGAGCTTCCTTTAGTTTTTGAGTGCCTTGTCAAAGGGTTTAAAGCAAAGGAATAACTTGTTAAGTCCTAATTTGTGTTTTTAGTGAACACATCTTTGGTTGGGGAGGTAGCTCTATGACAGAGCATTTGTCTGCTATCTGCAAGATTCTGGGCTTCATGTCGAGCCCTGAAAAAATGTTTCTAATTAGTGAATGATAACTCTAGTTTAAAAGAATAGCAGAAGATCCGTCAGGAAACTTGTATGTAAATTTTAGCTTGAATTAGGGTGGCAATAAAATCTGGAAAAATGGATTTGCATTGTGTTATTCTCAGCAATAATGATTTGCTGAGGACTGTGATGATGGATCAAGAGACGTTCTAAGCTTTTTGCTTTGAGAGCTACGTGTAGGATTGCTATTTCCTGAGAGTGGAGGGCTAGGGTTATAGGAAGACAGGGTAGTTTTGCCTTCACCATTTGGGCTGTATCTGAAGCTAAGTGAAGGTGGGAGGGCTAGAGGTAGGAGTTGGAAGTCACAAAGACGCTGCTGTATGGAAACAGGTAAGAACAGGACAGGGGGACAGCTACATGTAAAGGGAACACCCTGATGGGGAACAGGACAGGGGGACAGCTACATGTAAAGGGAACACCTTGACGGGGAAACGGACAGGCAGACAGCTACATGTAAAGGGAACAGCTCTGACGGGAACAGTACAGGGGGACAGCAATGTAAAGGGAACACCTGACAGGGAACAGGAGGGGGACAGCCTAACATGGAGGGGAACCTCTGAGGGGAACAGGACAGGGGGACAGCTACATGTAAGGGAACACCCTGAGGGGACAGGACAGGCCCAGCTACATGTAAAGGGAACACTCTGACGGGAACAGACAGGGGGACGCTACATTGTAAAGGGACCGCTGAGTGGGGACAGGCAGGGGGACAGCTACATGTAAAGGGAACACCTGACAGGGAAAGGACAGGGGACAGCTACAGGGAAGGGAACACTCTGAGGGGAAAGACAGAAGACAGCTACATGTAAAGGGAACACCCTGACGGGGAACAGGACAGGGGGACAGCTACATGTAAAGGGAACACCCTGATGGGGAACAGGACAGGGGGACAGCTACATGTAAAGGGAACACCCTGACGGGGAACAGGACAGGGGGACAGCTACATGTAAAGGGAACACCCTGATGGGGAACAGGACAGGGGGACAGCTACATGTAAAGGGAACACCCTGACGGGGAACAGGACAGGGGGACAGCTACATGTAAAGGGAACACCCTGACGGGGAACAGGACAGGGGGACAGCTACATGGAAAGGGAACACCCTGTTGGGGGACAGCTACATGGAAAGGGAACACCCTGATGGAGAACAGGACAGGGGGACAGCTACATGTAAAGGGAACACCCTGATGGGGAACAGGACAGGGGGACAGCTACATGTAAAGGGAACACCCTGATGGAGAACAGGATATAGGGACAGCTACATGTAAAGGGAACACCCTGACGGGGAACAGGACAGGGGCACAGCTACATGTAAAGGGAACACCCTGTTGGGGAACAGGACAGGGGACAGCTACATGTAAAGGGAACACCCTGTGTGGGAACAGGACAGGGGGGACAGCTGACATGTAAAGGGAAACACCCTTGACGGGAACAGGACAGGGTGACAGCTACATGTAAAGGGAACACCTGACGGGAGAACAGGATATAGGGGACAGCTACATGTAAAGGGAACACCCTGTGACGGGAGAACAGGATTAGAGGGAACAGCTACATGTAAAAGGGGAACACCTGACAGGGAACACGACCAGGGGACCAGCTACATGTAAGGGAACACCCTGAGGGGGGAACCAGGACAGGCGGACAGCTACATGGAAAGGGAACACCCTGACGGGGAAACAGGACAGGGGGACAGCTACAATGTAAGGGAACACTCTGATGGGAAACAGGACGGGGGACAGCTAATTAAGGAACCCCTGACAAGGGAACAGGACAGGGGACAGCGACATATAAATGAACACCCTGACGGGGAACAGGACAGAGGGAGCGCTACAATGGAAATAGAACACCGTGTTGGGGAACAGGACAGGGACAGCACCATGTTAAAGGAACACCTGAGAAGAACAGACAGGGGGACAGCTACATGAAAGGGAACAACCCTGTTGGGGAACAGGACAGGGGGAGAGCTACATGTAAAGGGAACACCCTGACGGAGAACAGGACAGGGGGACAGCTACATGTAAAGGGAACACCCTGACGGGGAACAGGACAGGGGGACAGCTACATGTAAAGGGAACACCCTGACGGGGAACAGGACAGAGGGACAGCTACATGTAAAGGGAACACCCTGATGGGGAACAGGACAGGGGGACAGCTACATGTAAAGGGAACACCCTGATGGGGAACAGGACAGGGGGACAGCTACATGTAAAGGGAACACCCTGATGGGGAACAGGATAGGGGGACAGCTACATGTAAAGGGAACACCCTGACGGGGAACAGGATAGGGGGACAGCTACATGTAAAGGGAACACCCTGATGGGGAACAGCACAGGGGGACAGCTACATGTAAAGGGAACACCCTGATGGGGAACAGGACAGGGGGACAGCTACATGTAAAGGGAACACCCTGATGGGGAACAGGACAGGGGGACAGCTACATGTAAAGGGAACACCCTGACGGGGAACAGGATAGGAGGACAGCTACATGTAAAGGGAACACCCTTGACAGGGAACAGGATAGAGGGACAGCTACATGTAAAGGGAACACCCTGACAGGGAACAGAGAGGCAAAATTTAGAAAAAGCTGTCTTTGGGCAAGTGAAAGTGGACACTTTATGTAATATTAGGCAGAGTAAAATGAGGAAAGAAAACAGTTTGGAAACAATATGGTGAGGGGCTTGGGCGTGAAGAAGACAGTAGTGGCCTTGCCAAAAGCATCTTGGGTGGTATGGCAAAGTGCGAATCTGGAGCTAGGAAGTGTAAGGTGGAAATGTGAGCTGAGATCTTAGGACTTGGGCTTAGCACATGCTCAACTGTAGTTGGTGATGCCAAAGTGTGTGAGAGTTCCATTTTTGTTCTGAATCACTTCCAGATATGCTCTGCAAGGGTGTCATGTCTTCATTTTTAATCTTTCTATTCCAAACATATTCCAAAATGGGTTTATTGTTTACTTTTATTGGTAAATAGATTATAGTGTATTTACACAGCAGCCACTGGAAGAAGAAATGGATTCAAAATCTTTTGATGAAATGGAGCAGAGTTTACTTATTCTTTCTGAAACCAAAGCGTCTCTAGTGAGCACCATGAGCCTTTGGAAACAGCAAGTGTCTACAATAGCAAAGTTTCATCTCCTCACACTGAAACGGGAAAGCAAATCAGTGCGCTCAGTGTAAGTGTAATTACGTGTCTTCTCCTGAGAACTTGTCTTTCGAAGTTGCAAATTGGCTTTGCCATTGAACTTTTAAGTCATGGCATATACACATCTTTGTAGTTCTGAAAGATTAAAATGACAATTTCATGGCTATAGTAATTTTATCACATATTAATGGTGCTTTTTCTTTTTTATTATTAGTATTATTCATTTATTTATGTATTTATTTCTTTGTTTGTTTAAGACAGCCTCACTGCATAGCACTGGCTGGTATGGAACTCACTCTGTGGAGTAGGCTGGCCTCCACCTCACAGAAATCTATCTGCCTCTGCCTTCTAAATGCTGGCATTAAAAATGTGTACAACCATGTCCACTCTTTTTTCTAAACTGGCATATATTGTCTCATCTTTAAAATGATGAAGTCACAAGTAGTACTATCTAATATCTAATTTTTGAGCTTATGTCATATTTAAATTTTTATTTTGTATTTATATCTTTTCATAATTTTCCATTTATTCTTAATAATTGTTTTTAGTAAATAGCAAGAAACTTAAATTTTAGCCCTATTTAACTTGATGAAAAAAGCTGAAAAAAAACATAAAGAATGTCTATACTATATAGTTAGAAGGCCTATGGTTTAAAAAATTCTCTATGTAATTTTATTCTTTCTCAGTTAATACATTTTCTCCCCAGTCTAAGAATGACTTATGGAAAATAACATTTCCTGATTTCATGTACCATATGTCCATCTTGTTAGAGTTAAAATGATTGTAGAAATACAATTTAATAATAAGAACATGTCTGAAATATTCTGGAGTTATTTGAGGTTTTGATCCAGTTTATTTAGAATCAAACACATGCTAATGAAGTATCTGATTTGTTTTTATATCAGTTCTGAAAGAATATTTATTTAAGTCATCATGTTAATTTAGTTGAAGATCATTTTGATAAAAACATTCTCTGGAAAATAACAGCAACTTAATTCAGATTGCTGTAATAAAATATTTTGAACTGGGTATCTTTGGAGGTTGGAAGCTGGCCACCCAGGTATTGGCATGGTAAAGGCTCTCTTCTTTCCGTGAAGGAAGCTGCCATCTCGTTGCATTTGGTATTGGCTTCCTTTTGTCTTTGGAAAGAGCACGTAGAGCAGCACACTAGCGTGCACTTGCTGGTGCTGCTTTTCTAAGGGTGCTCACCCGTCATAAGGCCGTGTCTGCTTTGGATTGCTTTCCAGGATGCTTGTCTTCAGATATCATCAGAGTAAGGATTAGGGCTTCAATATGTAACTTTGTGGGGGCACCTCACAAATTTGTTTAAAATTTGTATTCAGTTTAAAACAACAAATACATGGTCAAATATACTAGGAACTATTGCTTCTGATATTCTCTTAAAGAATAATATGTAAGAACAGCATGGAAACATTTTTTCCTGGTTTTGTAGTGTAAAACTTTATCATTAACTTGTTGTTTCCATATAGTCTTCAGTCATGATTTTTTCCTTTCTTAAAGCATCTTACAGATTTTGATTTAAATGCACCTTTATTGATTTATTTTTTGAGATAGGGTTTCTAACACAAGCTGGCCCCAAGGTCTCAATCCTCCTGCTTCACCCCTCCCCCCACCAAAGGATTTGGATTATTTGAATGCATTACCGTGCCCAGCAAGAATGGCCTTTAAAAATACACGTGGTCTAACTGAAAATTATAAATTATTAAATTGTGGTGTTTGAAGTTCTCTAGGCACTGAGCCACATTATATGACATGTAGCTACTTTATAGGACAAGCAGCTGTCTCCCTGATAGCACAGTGTCCTTTTGTAGTGCTAGATACTCATGACACTATAATACGGTAATGTCAGCATGTGTATATGTGCATAATACACATTTTATATCAAATACGGTAATGTCAGCACGTGTATATGTGCATAATACACATTTTATATCAAATACGGTAATGTCTGCACGTGTATATGTGCATAATACACATTTTATATCAAATACGGTAA
The DNA here is from genome assembly GCF_903995435.1 of Acomys russatus. Lineage (NCBI taxonomy): Eukaryota > Metazoa > Chordata > Mammalia > Rodentia > Muridae > Acomys > Acomys russatus. Next base: position 36,189,654 of record NC_067152.1, on the reverse strand, counting down.
TGTCTGCACGTGCATATGTGCATAATACACATTTTATATCAAATACGGTAATGTCTGCACGTGCATATGTGCATAATACACATTTTATATCAAATACGGTAATGTCTGCACGTGCATATGTGCATAATACACATTTTATATCAAATACGGTAATGTCTGCACGTGCATATGTGCATAATACACATTTTATATCAAATACGGTAATGTCTGCACGTGCATATGTGCATAATACACATTTATATCAAATACGGTAATGTCTGCACGTGCATATGTGCATAATACACATTTTATATCAAATACGGTAATGTCTGCACGTGTATATGTGCATAATACACATTTTATATCAAATACGGTAATGTCTGCACGTGTATATGTGCATAATACACATTTTATATCAAATACGGTAATGTCTGCACGTGTATATGTGCATAATACACATTTTATATCAAATACGGTAATGTCTGCACGTGTATATGTGCATAATACACATTTTATATCAAATACGGTAATGTCAGCATGTGTATATGTGCATAATACACATTTTATATCAAATACGGTAATGTCTGCACGTGTATATGTGCATAATACACATTTTATATCAAATACGGTAATGTCTGCACGTGCATATGTGCATAATACACATTTTATATCAAATACGGTAATGTCTGCACGTGCATATGTGCATAATACACATTTTATATCAAATACGGTAATGTCAGCATGTGTATATGTGCATAATACACATTTTTATATCAAATACGGTAATGTCTGCACGTGTATATGTGCATAATACACATTTTATATCAAATACGGTAATGTCTGCACGTGTATATGTGCATAATACACATTTTATATCAAATACGGTAATGTCTGCACGTGCATATGTGCATAATACACATTTTATATCAAATACGGTAATGTCTGCACGTGCATATGTGCATAATACACATTTTATATCAAATACGGTAATGTCTGCACGTGCATATGTGCATAATACACATTTTATATCAAATACGGTAATGTCTGCACGTGCATATGTGCATAATACACATTTTATATCAAATACGGTAATGTCTGCACGTGCATATGTGCATAATACACATTTTATATCAAATACGGTAATGTCAGCACGTGCATATGTGCATAATACACATTTTATATCAAATACGGTAATGTCAGCATGTGTATATGTGCATAATACACATTTTATATCAAATACGGTAATGTCTGCACGTGTATATGTGCATAATACACATTTTATATCAAATACGGTAATGTCAGCACGTGCATATGTGCATAATACACATTTTATATCAAATACGGTAATGTCAGCACGTGCATATGTGCATAATACACATTTTATATCAAATACGGTAATGTCTGCACGTGCATATGTGCATAATACACATTTTATATCAAATACGGTAATGTCAGCATGTGTATATGTGCATAATACACATTTTATATCAAATACGGTAATGTCTGCACGTGTATATGTGCATAATACACATTTTATATCAAATACGGTAATGTCTGCACGTGTATATGTGCATAATACACATTTTATATCAAATACGGTAATGTCTGCACGTGCATATGTGCATAATACACATTTTATATCAAATACGGTAATGTCTGCACGTGCATATGTGCATAATACACATTTTATATCAAATACGGTAATGTCTGCACGTGCATATGTGCATAATACACATTTTATATCAAATACGGTAATGTCTGCACGTGCATATGTGCATAATACACATTTTATATCAAATACGGTAATGTCAGCACGTGCATATGTGCATAATACACATTTTATATCAAATACGGTAATGTCTGCACGTGCATATGTGCATAATACACATTTTATATCAAATACGGTAATGTCAGCACGTGCATATGTGCATAATACACATTTTATATCAAATACGGTAATGTCTGCACGTGTATATGTGCATAATACACATTTATATCAAATACGGTAATGTCTGCACGTGCATATGTGCATAATACACATTTTATATCAAATACGGTAATGTCTGCACGTGTATATGTGCATAATACACATTTTATATCAAATACGGTAATGTCTGCACGTGCATATGTGCATAATACACATTTTATATCAAATACGGTAATGTCTGCACGTGTATATGTGCATAATACACATTTTATATCAAATACGGTAATGTCTGCACGTGCATATGTGCATAATACACATTTTATATCAAATACGGTAATGTCTGCACGTGTATATGTGCATAATACACATTTTATATCAAATACGGTAATGTCTGCACGTGCATATGTGCATAATACACATTTTATATCAAATACGGTAATGTCTGCACGTGCATATGTGCATAATACACATTTTATATCAAATACGGTAATGTCTGCACGTGTATATGTGCATAATACACATTTTATATCAAATACGGTAATGTCTGCACGTGCATATGTGCATGATACACATTTTATATCAAATACGGTAATGTCAGCACGTGTATATGTGCATAATACACATTTTATATCAAATACGGTAATGTCTGCCTGTGCATATGTGCATAATACACATTTTATATCAAATACGGTAATGTCTGCATGTGTATATGTGCATAATACACATTTTATATCATATAAATCGTCAGTATCTCAGTGGAGCAGTAGCAGTTAAGGTAGTTAAACTGTGATAAGGATGAAAACTGTAAAGTATAGACTTTCTACTGTATTTTAATTTCCGTCCCTGTACTTCAATATTTTTGTCAATGTATGAAAAGTAAATGTCTAGACTAGACTTTGAGCAAGAAACCGTCCCTTCAGGAATATAGAGACAAGCGTTTATGACAATGCCTAATTCTTTAACAAATGTGTTGATATGTCCTATGATTTAAGATCAAACCTAGTCTGAATATACTTTTATAACCCTTTCTTCTCATTACCTCCAATTTATTAATCTTTAAAATTGATATTCCATTTAGCTTTCTCTCCAATATATTTATCAAGTCATTTATGGTAATAGATTTTTAGCAAGATTTTCTTTTTCTTTTTTTTAACTATTTATTTATTTTATTATGTGTGCAGTGTATTGCCTGCATTATGCCCGCCTGCCAGAAGAGGGCACCAGATCTTATTATAGATGGTTGTGAGCCACCATGTGGTTGCTGGGAATTGAACTTGGGACCTTTGGGAGAACATCCAGTGCTCTTAACCTCTGAGCCATCTCTCCAGCCCTTTTTCTTTGCTTTTTTGTTCTCCTTATTTTGTTGTTTTTGTTTTGAAATTGAGTATTGAATCTATACTAATATAGGAAGACATTTAATAGATTTGTATGTTAATGTATGTAAGCTGTATTTTTTTTTTTCTTTCAGGTTGCTTCTGCTTTTAATTTTTTTTGCAGTTCAGATTTTTATGTTTTTGGTGCATCATTCTTTTAAAAATGCTGTGGTTCCCATCAAACTCGTTCCAGACTTGTATTTCCTTAGACCTGGAGATATGCCTCATAAATACAAGACAAGCCTGCTGCTTCAAAATTCTACTGGTGAGAGTATGTGAAGGTCTGTGAATGTGTGTTGGTTGCGGATAGGGGTTAGGGTAGATAAAGTTCAGAGACTGGGCTTTTAGATTTATTTGTAAAAATAAAGCAAGCATTATCCAGCATTGTAAAAATCTAAATTAAATATTTGCCTTATTGATCCTGAATAATATTAGAAGTAACATTTTGGCTTAAAGGTAATTGATAGTTTTTAAGGTTTTCTAATTTATGATGTTTATAGTTATTAAGTTCTTGAATTTTTAGCATTTCAATGAGCATGTATAAGTACTAGGGTGACTGTTCAGGCAGCAAACTGTCTCTGTCATTTTTTTCCATTTGGAAACTGCTAACCTATACTTCCTGTTTACTCAGGTAATTAATTTTATTCCTTCTCAAGACTCTGATGAGTGTGAAGACCAAATAGTTTAGTTTAACAATTAAGCTTAGTTGTTTAGGGGCTAAGCTGTTTTTAGGTCTAGATAGATGTTTTAAGTTGATAGAGATGAGATATGATAGATATTGCTTTACATTCAGAATTTTAAACTCACCAAGATAGGAAAATGTTTTCTTCAAGGTTGCTAAATACAAATAGCCAAAACACTATGAATGTAACATTAATCTAATTCCTGATTGTTTCGTGGTTCTTCTTGCTGTATGTTGTTTATTTTATATATGTGTAATAATATAAATGTATATGTAAAAAATAAAAACACATAAAAAACTAAAAAATCTACACCTGAATATCAAGTTTGCAATGATACTTTTTTATTTACTACTTTTATTCTTACTATATGATTGACAAAGTTTTTCTTTATTTTATGGACTTGAGCTAATTTTAAATTATGATTCTAAGTTCTTAAAATATTAAAACAGTAAAGAATTTTGTTTATTCATGATCAGCTTTCCTATAGCACCTGTTTACATAAGTAGCATGTGGTCTGAAAGCTTACAGAAACTATATTCCTTTTAAAGTTATTAGTATTAAAATATGATGCTAAGTATAACACATAACCTTAATCTTTTCTGGGAAAGATGCATTTAGCATGGAAAACTTCTCTAATTAGAAAATATTTTACAGTTTGTTTTTCATTTAGAAATCTTGTCTTTACTTTCAATATGTAATTTATGTAATTAAAATATAATACTTTTGTGAACTCTCATACTTTTGAACTTTTATATGTATCTAAAATTATATTTGTATCTCAAATCTTTCTGTTTTTAAGTTTTACTGCTCTGTAGAAATTCTAGTATTTTCAGTCTTTGTCTCTTTTATTTCTTTCCATAGTATTGTTTCTTGCTTTTGGATCCATACTTTCATTGCTGGTTCAAAATGAAGCCTATACGTGTGTGTGTGTGTGTGTGTGTGTGTGTGTGTGTGTGTGTGTGTGTGTGTCTAATGTTTGCACACATATTTATGTTATATAACAAATATGTACATATATCTCACACACATATGATATTTTTCTTACTTTTCCGAGTGTGTAAGTCACATGGTTACTGCACTTGTAGTGTAGCTGTTTTCTCGAGTATATACTGTTTTCCTGAGTGCATAGCTACTATGTAAAGTTAAGAGATCAGTTAAGGTCCTTGGTTAGAAGAACATTTCCTGTTACTAAGTCATACAGGATAGGTACTCAGTCTACCCTGTCATTGTGTGCAGTGTTTGGTTTTGTGAGATTTGATATTCTCTGTGAAACACATTTGTTCTGCTTTGGTTCCGGGCTTTTGTGATGGTGGAACAGGGCTGCTCTGCTCATCAGACATGATGTGTTTTAGCCTTTAAACATTATGTGGAGTCAGGTCTCTGGTTCTGGGCCATTTAAGGGATGTAGATAGCAAACTGATTTTTTGTGTTTGATACTTTGCCACAATTAAATTACCAGAGGCTGGAGTGATGGCTCAGCAGTTAAGACCACTGGCTGCTCTTCCAGAGGTCTTGAATTCAATTCCCAGCAACCACATGATGCCTCACAACCATTTATAATGTGATCTGGTGGTCTGTTCTGGCATGCAGGCGTGCATGCGGATAAAGCGCGCACTGTGCGCGCGCACACACGCGCACACACACACACACGTATATAGTCTTAAAAAATTACCAAATAGATTATTTTTACTTTTTAATAAAATTTTATGGTAACTTTCGACTGTTAATAATATTTCTGTAGACAGCAGGTAAAATGTACACAATTACTGTGTGCCATGTTCTGTTCAAAGCCTTACATGTGTATTCAGTTATTTAATTATCATGACAACTGTACTTATAAGGTAGTTATACTTACTCCTCCCAGACAGAGAAAGAAACTAATATCTGGAATGTCATTGTTACTTGCTTAAAGGACAGTCAGTGTAAGTGGAACAACTTGAATTTGACTCGTGGCCAACTGGGCTACAGAGCCAATGCTCTTAATGATGGCTGGGCTGAAGAGAAAACATCTAATGTTATTACAAGTCTCTGACTGTTTCTTACTTAAACTGATTTTTATTGTTTTTATTTTCTAATACCAGACTCAGATATCAATGATCTTATTAACTTTTTCACACACCAGAACATAATGGTGACGATGTTTAATGACAGTGACTATGTATCTGCTGCTCCCCATAGTGCAGCCTTAAATGTGGGGCGATCAGAAAAGGTAAGAGCACTATATTTGAGTACTCGTCTCAGAGCGATAAAGTACTAAGACAGTTGCTCTAAAATCAATTTAGTTATGAGCTAGAGCCTATTTTTAGAAATAATTATGTTGGTTTGTGATAGCTTTTATTCCCTGGTAAGTGACCAGTAAATTTATTATATTTTATTTTCACATTATATTTCTGTTTAAAATATCTGTATATTTTAAACCAGGCTATCTTTAGCTGTCATTGTTTTTCCTATCACTTGCTAAAGCCGTTTTTCTTTCTTTCTTTTCTTTTTCTTTTTTTTCAAGATCCAGGCATACCTTTAATCCCAACACTTGGGAGAAACCAGCAGGCAGATTTTTTTGCGTTCAAGGCCACCCTGGTCTACATAGAAAGTCTGAGGCCAGCTGGGGCTACAATGTGAAACTCTGTTTAAAGACAAACAAACAAACACCTAAGTCTCTCCTTAATGGTTCCAATGTAAATAACTGAGATTCGAGATGATAAAACAGATTTAAAGTAGTTCAGTGAGGAAATTAAAGCTGTTTTTCATTGTCTCCACCTCTAATTAATTAAAATATTTAATCTAGTAAGGTTAGTTAGTAAGAAAACTGTGGTCCTTAGCAATATCAGTGCACTTGTGTAAAGTATGTAATAATGCCTCTTTTTAAATTGTAGGACTATGTTTTCACAGCTGTTTTTAACAGCTCTATGGTTTATTCTCTACCAGTGATGGTGAACATCGTTAGCAATTTCTATCTTTATCACTTAAATGTGACGGAAATGATCCAGATCTGGAGCACCCCATTCATTCAAGTAAGCAAACACACACACAGATTCATCTGGGGAAATCTCTTAATATTAAAAGTGGAGGTGGGGAGTTTAGGAATCTCCAGGATTAGTTTGCTCTGATAGGTTTGTGAAACAATGATATATTAATTGTAGACCAAAAAAATGAAAATTGTTTAATAGTGTGTGTGTGTGTGTGTGTGTGTAATCTAGTTACTGAGATTTAGAAGAAATCTTGAGAAGTCACCTAGACAACTGTTTTTGCTCTTAAGTAGCAAAATGTTGAAGGGCAAGGACAATAAGACAGTGATGTACTATTTCTGTACCTTCCAATGAAAAAGTAACCAGGGCCAGGGTGCTCAGTGGACATATGGATCGTTTGGATTCCATTCTAATGCTGAGTGCCTTCTCTGTTTTGTAAGTGTGCCATCTTACATACCAAAAGGTAGAACCGAGGCCAGGGTTTACTCTTAGAATGCTGATGTAGCAGGTGCAAGGCCCTGGGTTTGGTCTCGAGCATGAAGGGTAGGGTAAAGCAAGGATAGAGAACCGGGCCCTCTGAGGGTAGGAATATATCAAAAGCAACCTTAGTCTCAGGTAATCTGCATTTGGATTTTAACTACTTACTGGTTCCATCATTCTTAGGTATTTCTTATCATTGCACCTGGCCGCTGGTGGATATGCTAATTGCGCATTGCACATATTAATCAGCAGCAGAGTTGGTAGTATAGTTCAGCACTTCTGTTGTAGATAGCACAATGTCTTCTGTTAGAGATATTCTAAGGTATTCTAAAGTGATTCTTAGATTCATTTTCTATTTTGTACTATTTGTCTTTCAGGAAATTACTGACATAGTTTTTAAAGTGGAGCTATACTTTCAAGCAGCCTTGCTAGGAATCATTGTTACTGCAATGCCACCTTACTTTGCCATGGAAAATGCAGAGAATCATAAGGTAATTTGGTCAGATAAAAATATTACAGGAATCATGTTTTGCCAAGCTGAGGACTTGATTTTAATCCTTGGAACCTGCATGGTGGAAAGAAAGAACAGTTCTTCAAATGTCCTGATATCCACATGTGCCGTGCACACATGGACACACATAAGTAAATGTAAAAAAAAAAAAAAATATTTTTTTTTCAAGACAGGGTTTCTCTGTGTAGCCTTGGCTGTCCTGGACTCGCTTTGTAGACCAGGCTGACCTCGAACTCACAGCGATCTGCCTACCTCTGCTTCCCAAGGGCTGGGATTAAAGGTGTGTGCCACCATGCCTGGCAAAAAAATGTTTTTTTAGGTTAGCTAAAAAATATAAATAGAGGCTGGAGAGATTCCTCAGCAATTAAGAGCACTTGCTTTTCTTGCAGAGGACTCTGGTTCAGTTCTGAGCATCCACATGGCAGCTCACAACTGCCTGTGTCTCTAGATCCAGGGGGTTCTGTATCCTCTTCTGCCCTCCATTGTTCCCTGCATGCCTAATGGTGCCATAAACTCATACATATACACAGACACATGAATAAATAAATATCTTAGAGGAATAAGAAAGATACAGCTATTGATTGCTGCTAGTAAGAGGGGTTATATAAAATAATCTGTTTGTTTCTTAGAAAACTATAAGGATATGCAATTTGGAGAGTGTCTTGGTTAGGCTTCTGTTGCTATGGTAAAACACCATGACCAAAATCAGCTTGGGGCAGGGAGGAAAGGGAGCAGGCCACTACTGAATTAAGCAAAGCCAAGGCAACAAAGGCGGGAGCTGAAGGGGAAATCAGTGAGGAAAGCTGCTTACTGGTTTGCTCCTGACTTGCCTACAAATACAGTTCCTATGAATGTTTGCATGTAGGTGATTGCATGAACTAGTGTTTACTTGTGTGTTTGTGTGCTGCCTGCTTGTAGTACAGAGGCAAAAAGAGGACATCACCTTCTCTGAGAATGGCGTTACAGATGGTTGTGAGGCATCAATCATATGGGTGTTGGGAATCAGACCTTGGACCTCTGATCTTAACTTCTGAGTCATGGCTCTAGGCGCCCCGCTTCCTCCTCTTAGCCAATCTTTGATTTCTTGTTTCCCATTTTCCACTCTATCTTCTGCTCTTTGATCTAATACTCTTAATTAATATGAGGAGAAAGTTTTAGAAATGGTACAAATCAAATGAATAGTATTGTTAGGTATCAGGGCTTAGGAAAGATTCTTACAAAAAATAAATAATGAGAGCATGAGAAGGAAAACTGATTATTTAAGTATTAATACCAGTAGGAAAACCATGCACTTACATACTATGCAATTTATTTTAAAAGTATTTAAAATTTTTACAATTGTATTTTCTTTGCACAAACTTTCACACCGAATCTGAAGTTCTGTGTACACCCAGAGGATATTAGGCAGTTTTTGTGTTCTTATTAAAGATAGATTTTGAGCATGAGAATCCATTTAAACATATCTTCATTTATTTCTGCATAGTTTCTTTTTTTAAATTTATTTTTATTTTTTATTTTTATTTTTTATTAATTTATTCTTGTTACATCTCAGTGTTTATCCCATCCCTTGTATCCTCCCATTCCTCCCCCCCCATTTTCCCATTATTCCCCTCCCCTTGACTGTTCCTGAGGGGGATTTACCTCCCCCTGTATATTCTCATAGGGTATCAAGTCTCTTCTTGGCTACCAGCTGTCCTTCCTCTGAGTGCCACCAGGTCTCCCCCTCCAGGGGACATGGTCAAATGTGAGGCACCAGAGTACGTGAGAAAGTCATATCACACTCTCCACTCAACTGTGGAGAATATTCTGACCATTGGCTAGATCTGGGAAGGGGTTTAAAGTTTACCTCCTGTATTGTCCTTGGCTGGTGCCTTAGTTTGAGCGGGACCCCTGGGCCCTCTGCATAGTTTCATATGGACATATTTGGCTGCTCGCTGGCATACTCACCATTTCTATGTTGTTTTTTGTATTATTATATTTTGATTCTTAACCATTTTGTTGAAATTGTGGAATCTCATAAATGAACTTATGAAGGCTAAAATGAATGTATGGAAAGTTACTTTTTTTTGGTTGTTGTTGTTTTGTTGGCTAAAATGAAAAGTTCTATGATAATTTAGTTGCTTTTTATTGGTAAAATATTTTAAGATTTTAATAGTTTTTCTTTCCTTTTTTAGATCAAAGCTTATACTCAGCTTAAACTTTCAGGCCTTTTGCCATCAGCCTATTGGATTGGACAAGCTGTCGTGGACATTCCCTTGTTTTTTGTTGTTCTGACTTTGATGCTGGGGAGTTTATTTGCATTTCATCATGGACTCTATTTTTATCCTGTAAAATTTCTTGCTGTGGTAAGTTAGCATCACTTGTGCTCATGGTTAAGTATAGTTAAGTATTTCTTAAAATCTATTTACATATGAATATATGACAGTTGTAGGTTGAATAACATGTGGTTTAGCTTTTTAAAACAAAAAGATGCAAATGGTTTTATTGTATATGGTACATTTAATTCAGTTTTTATTAAAAGTTTATATTTATTTTTATATAACAAAAAGCAAGTCACCATTTAAAAATAAATCCTTGAAGCTGTTGTGGTCTTTGAAGTAGACCGTTTGCTTGCACCACGCACCTAAATATAGTCATCCCTCCCTGTTCTCACACCTAAACATACTACAAAAAAGGAACTAGTTTTTGTAAAAGACTTGATCTAATTCATGTGTGTTTTTGTGTGTGTGTTTATGTGTGTGTGTGTAAGACAGTGTAGGCAGACATGATACTGGGTACTACATCCCTCAGAGCTAGAGTTCCCAGCATGTGCACTGCCCCTGGCTGTTATGAGGGTACTGGAATGCTAACTCAAGTCTCAAGGTTGCCTGGTTCTTCACCAGTGAGCCATCTCTCAAGCCCTGGCAAAGAGACTCCTTTCCCAAGTTTGGCTGAAAATGAGAAAGAAATGAATAACTGACCTTAGTGATCTGTGGAACTGTCTAATTAAGAGTCTGTTTTGTTAAGTGATTTTTAGTAGAAAAAAAAAGCAAAACGACACAGAGCCACATATGAGGACACTAAATGCAAACATTGTTTTGCTTGAGATCACGTGGATTTGACTTACTAACTTCTACCCTGTAAAATACTATTAGAAGTTATTTTAAAGCCAAATGTGGTAGTGTTTACCTTTAGTCCCAGCACTTGGCAGGCAGAGGTAGAGGCAGACATATCTCTCTGAATTTAAGGCCACATGGTCTACAGGGTGAGTTCCAGGCTGGCCAAGACTACTTTGTGAGGCCTTATCTCAAAACAACAAAACAAAACCTAACTAAAACAAAATGTTGACTTGGGTATGATATCTTAAAATGGTTCCTAAGTACTGGAGAGGTGGCCCAGCAATTAAGAGGACTTAGTTATTATTGCAGAGGACTTGGAGTCAGTTTCCAACACCGGCATGGTGGCTCGCAACCATCCATAACTCCAATTCAAAGGGATTGGACCCTCTTCTGACCTTCATGGACACTAGTCACGCACATGGTACACAACATACAAGCAGACAAAGCACTTCATATACTAATAAAGACATCTAAAAATATAAAGAATGGTTGCTAGTATTTGAGAGATAGATAGTTGTAACTAGCTATAATTGATTTTAATACTAAAATAATGAGAGCATTTTACTTGGTATAAAAATTATAAATAATGTTCATCTTAAATTACTCAGATGTATAAACAGCATATTAAAAACATGATTTTTATTGGCTTAATAGGGTTGTGGAATATAACTGTTCAAATAACCACAATGACAGTTTTTGGGATAATTTGTTTTTTGTTTTTGTTTGGTTTTGTTGTTGTTCTTGTTTTTCGTTTTTCTGAGACAGGGTTTCTCTGTGTAGCCTTGGCTGTCCTAGACTCACTTTGTAGACCCGGCTGGCCTTGAACTCACATCGCTCCACCTTCCTCTGCCACCACACCTGTCTCTTTGGGATGATTTGTTGAAGAATGAAATTTGAGAAATAAAAGTTACTTAATATTATATGATATTTTAGATTGTTATAAGCTGTTCATATTTTTGTAGAAACATGCATTTTCTGATTTACAGGTTTTTTGCCTTATTGGTTATGTGCCATCAGTTATTCTGTTCACGTATGTTGCTTCTTTCACCTTTAAGAAAATTGTAAATACCAAGGAATTTTGGTCATTTATCTATTCTGTGGTAAGTCACACTTATATATTATTTCAGGTTTTCAAGTCAGCCTGTGTAGAAGTCAGGCATGCTTTGGTGGTAGTCCCAAGGGTGTAATATATCTTCTGTAAGTAAAGAGTGTGTGGAGAGATAGCAGTGTTTTCCTGTGGGCGCATTTATCTTCTACCTCATCTGCTCCAAGGGATGCCACTCGCAGTGTTGACAGTTAACAACAGATGTCAATATGTTGATGTTCCCTGGCTTAGTATCATCTCTGCCTTCGTGGTTTATTTTAGGATCAAAAGCCTAGTTGATGCTGAGGCATAATTTGTAAATAAATTTATATGAGATTTTAAAATACTCTGTCACCTGTTTTCTTTGTTTTTTCCTTTAGACAGCATTAGCTTGTGTCGCAGTCACTGAAATAACGTTCTTTTTGGGATATGCAGTTACAGCTGTTTTTCATTACACCTTCTGCATAACCATTCCAATCTACCCACTCCTGGGTTGCCTGATTTCTTTCATAAAGGTATGTCTAGTAGATGTTTTAGAAATTTACATTCTAAGTATACATTCCTTAATCGTTTTTATCTTGGATCTTGTACTTGAAAACAGTAACAAATATAAGAATAACTGCTGCTGCTTGATTATATAATAGGTACAGGGACTTAAATAACAGCTCTGGGCTGATAGGTTGGCTCAGAGGTTAAGAGCACTGACTGCTCTTCTAGAGGTCCTGAGTTTCAATACCCAGCAACTACATGGTGGCTCACAACTATCTAGAATGTGATCTAATGCCCTCTTCTGGCCTGTATATGCAGGCCACAGCACTGTATAATAATAAATTAGTTATTTTTTTTTTTAAATAAAAAAGCACTTCTGAAGGCGTTGTTATAGCACCATTCAAATTAGTCATCTTTAAAAATAAAATAAAATAAAATAAAATAACAGCTCTTTTCAAGTATGACTTCAACTTGTTAAAGGAAAAAAACTACATCACTACCTGGTTTCTTTTTTTTAATGTTTCTTTTTCAACAAATACATTTATATTATTATACATGAATAAAATAAACTACATACAGCAGAAACAATCATGAGACAATCAGAAAATTATATAAATGTTACATTCATAGTGATTTGGCAATTTGTATTTGGTAAGCTTGAAGTAAGCATCTTTACTCTCTTGTTGGGTCTAAATTTCTGAATGAAGATCAATATCTAACATATCTCATCTCTATTAACTTAAAACATCTATCTTGACCTCAAAACATCTTAACCCCTAACCAACACTACCTGCTTTCTTATGCTCAATTTGATATGCATAATTAGATGTATGTTCTGGTTTCAGTTAGTTTTATTTTTAGGAGTTCCTCAAGGATTAAGTAATGTATTATACTATAAAGTGATGAGAGAGAATTAAGTGTAAGAGATTCCCCCACCCAGAAAAACATTAAGGAAAATATCAGATTAATTTTTTGAATAGATAGTTCAAGACATTTTCATTTTATTAGGAAAAACTAAGTAGTTGGGAGGAGTGCGGATGATTATGATCAAACCACGTTGTATGAAATTCTCAAAGAGTTAATAAAAATGTTATATTAATTAAGCAGTAAATGTATACTTTATGATTGCTGGGTAATTCTTTTTTCCCACTTTGGTTTAATATGTTTGCCTATACTTGCTTCTAGAAATATTTGTGTCAAGGAAGATTTTAAGTTAGATATAACATACCTAATTAGTAGAAACAACTTATTTACAGAAATCACATGTTTATGACTAAAATATATTAAATATAAATATTTATACATATACATTATAAAAATGTTTTGTCTTAGGGTTCTTGGAAGAATATACCAAAAAATGAGAATACCTACAATCCATGGGATAGACTTTTAGTTGCTGTAATAATGGTAAGAAATAACAAAAACTATTTTTGTGTGATTGTGTGTCCTCATAAGATTATTAGTGGGGCTGGAAGGATGGCTCATTGGTTGGAGCAATGATTGCTCTTCCAGAGGACCCAGTTTCAATTCCCAGGCTTAAATCTGTAACTCCTGTTCCAGGGGATCTGACATTCTCTTCTGGCCTTCACAGGCACTGGGCATACATAAGACATGGCATACATACATTAAAAAAAACAAACAAACAAGGAACTGTTTATGGGCCGAAGACATAACTTGGTTATTAAGAATGCTTGTCTAGCATATATGGAGTCCTTGGTTTGATCCCTAGCACAGTGACAACCGGGTGTGATGGTGCGCTCCTGTAATCCCAGCACTTAGTAGGTGGAGGCGGGGCGATCAGACTCGGTTCTTTGTGTTCTAATTATCTTTAGTTTTTTCCTGTTCTGTGAGAACAAGCCCATGAGTTAAGTTTGTTAATGTAGTGATTCTGCATTTTTGTAGTAATATCTTTCATTTTCTAACTGTCCCCATTTCAGTATACCTGACTTCCACACTACACTGCTAATTTTATTTTAATAAAATGAGCCTCCTCAGAGGAAGACCAAATCCTTTTGTTGTTTGTGAGCCGGGTCTTGGGTAGCTCAGGCTGGCCTTGGTCTTGGAATGCTTCTGCCTAAACTTCCTTAGTGCTAAGATTACACGTCAGTGACACCATTCCCAGCTTCTATGCTTGATTACATTTTGTAAAACTGACAGTAAATGAATTTATAGGGGCTGAAAATATATGAAGAATTTACAGAAAATAACAATACTTTGTTGGTATTAAAATATATGACTGGAATAAGGTAAGCTTTGTGTATATGAAGCCCCAAGTTCAACCTCCAACACCAAGAAACTAAACAAGATAAGTTATATTTTTTTATTATCTTTATTATGACAAACAGAAAACAGTTGGATTTCCCCCATCCTATTGTGATAAAGAACTTAAGCTATGTAGTCTTGGTTCTCTTGGGAAAAAAGGATGATTTAGTCATAAGCTGTTGCATGTCTTTTCTTAGCCCTACGTCCAGTGTATACTGTGGATTTTCCTGTTACAACACTATGAGAGAAAGCATGGAGGCAGGTCAATAAGAAAGGATCCATTTTTCCGGTTGGTTAATTTTTTTAATCTAAATATTACAGTCTTGATAAATTTACATAACCGTGTACCATAATTTTAAATATCAACATAAAAAAGTCCAGAACTCACAAGTAACTGTATCAGCAGGCACTTTCCTACATTCCATCCCATGCCTCTGGCCTGTGCGGCCACTAATCTCCTGTATTCATGAAGTTTGCATGTTCTGAATCCTGCATACTACTGGAGTTTTATTTAGCATATGGTCATTTTTGGCTTTGTCCTTATGTTCAGTGTAATATCTTTTCCTCTTTTTGCAAAATAAGCATTAATGTGTTGTGTCCTTCACACATTGACTGTATGTTCATTCTGGATATATAATGTATATAAATATTTTTTTAAGAAAAGAAGTAATGAAATTTGATTTGAAACTTAAGCCACTAAAGAGTGGTTCTGTTAAGTTCTTTAAGTTGTATATTACATGCTTTTTACTGTATCTGGCACATTAATGTTAATTCAGATTGTTAGGATTTGAATTATTCATTTTCTCTTTATTACATCGTATTTATTTTGTGTGTGTATGTACTTTTTGTGTGTGAGTATGTATAAGCCACAGAGTGCATGTGGCACTCAGAGGACAGCTAATAGAAACTGTTCTCTCTCTCTACCATGTGGGTCTTAGGGATTGAATTTAGGTCATCAGGCTTGGCAGCAGACACGTGTTTGTGCTGAGCCATCTCATTGGCCCAGTGGTTAGCATTTGAATAGCAAATTCTTCTGTAGCACATACAGTCTTATAGTTGGCATGATTTTAGACGGTTCCTCATTTATCCTGTAGCAGTAACTCATTAAATTTTCAAATTTTTATTTTGACAAATACCATTGTAATCACTTTTTCATATGCTTGTTTTCACTTTAAAGTCCTCTAAGAGAAATGCCAATTTTCTATTACACTTGTATTAACATTTTAAAAATTGGTCCCATTGTAGTTATATTATTGAGTTGTAATTTGTTATGTATTTTGTATATGGATATGTGAATTGCAGGTATTTTCTCCAAACTTACGTATCTTCACTGGTTATTTTAAACTAAAAGAGTTATTAATTAGTGAAACATGAAGATTGGTAATAACCTAGTCTACAGCTTCCCTTCTATAACTCTCCCATTCATGGACTGGCTGAGCATTAATGTGTATAAAACAGTGGACACTTTAGATAATCATGTGTAATGCTTACTAGCTTCTATAGTTCTCATGTATATCCCACTGGGCAGTGTAGATGAGTGTGAGATGCTTACTAAGCACTGGATCCCCCTCTGTACCAAAGAGCTGAGGTCTGGCTCTCCTTAACTCCTCTGCTCACTATTTCTGCTGGGATCTGTGGAGAAGAATCCTGTATCCACAGAAATAGTCTCTCTAATACCTCAACTCTTCTGTTTTCTGATTCTCCAAACAACTTAATGATTTTCTATCCTACTTCACCCACTTAACTTACATCAGAGCCATGCTACCAGCATGCTTTCAATTTTATATTTCCTTTATTTTTTGAAATTATAATTATATCATTTCCCCTTTCCTCCCTCCATTCTCTGTCATGCATCCGCTGTTGCTCTCTCTCTCTCCTTTAATGATTGTTTATTTATGCATATATAACCAAATATAGAAACATAATTGTATAATATAACCTATAACACAATATAACCATATGTCTATATATTTATAACACCTGATAATGTTATCTGTATGTATAATTCTCAGGGACGGCCACTAGGTATTGAAAAGCCAGTGGGGGCATTCTTGAGCCCCGCCAGCTTTCTCTTTTCTCTGTTAGCATGTCCATTGGTGTCAGTGTTGTACAGGTCTCGTTCAGACATCTGTCTTGATGAGACTTCGTGAGTGCAGCCTCTGAAATTTTTCAGGAGACACAGTCTCACAGCAAACGTCAGGTTCCTCTGCTCTTACAGTCTTTCTGTTCCGTCTTCCACACTGTCCCTGGGCCTTAAGTGCAGAACTTATATTGTAGACATGCTAACTGGGAGTGAGCACCACACACGATCTCATGTTTTCTGCATTTTTAGTTTGTGGATTTCTGTGGTGGTTTGTGAAGATTTGGAGCTGGGAACTACAGAAGGCAGAGAACATTTGAGACCTGTCTTCCTAGTGTTACCTCACTTTAGCAGATCTTTCCCAGTTCCATTCATTTACCTACAGATCTCATTTTTCTTTATAGCTGTGTTGTATCAGATAGTGTATATATATATATATATATGTGCCGCATTTTCGTTATCCATTCATCTGTTGAAGGACATGTGGGCTGTTTCTGTTTATCCGTGCTTAGGGCACCAATGAGCGTTACTTAGCAGCTATCTGTGGAGTCGGATGCTGAGTCCTTTGCTCACATGCCAAGAAGCCGTGGTAGGTTTACGTTGAGCCTTTTGACAATTCTCCATACTTATTTCCAAAGTGGTTGCACCGTTTGCATTCCTGCTAATCATGAATGCAGGTCCGCCTTTCCTCACACCCATGCAAGCACTGCTGTTGTCTGGTTTGTTAACCTTAGCCATTCTGACTGGGCTAAGATGAAATCTCAGTTTTAATTTGTGTTTTCCTAATTGCTAAGGATGAATACTTTTTGAGGATTTCTTAAGCATAAAGTGTCTCTTTAGACCCCTACTCCATTTTAATGTAATCATTTGTGTCCATGCTTTTTGTTTTTACTTCTTTATATATTTTAGATGTCAATCTTCTGTCAGATGTATATCTGCCAAAGATTCTCCTCCGTTCTGTGGGTCTTTTTCTTCACTTGATTGGTTGTTTCCCTATCTGCATAGAAGCTTTTTGGTTTTATGAGGTCTCAGTAATCAGTTGTTAGCTTTAGTTCCTGGGTAGATGGAGTCTTATTTAGAAACTCATTTTCTACACCTAAACTTTGTAGGGTACTGTATATACTTCTCCCAGCGGTTTTAGCAGTTCAGGTTTCACATTGAGGCCTTCAGTCCACTTGACGTTTACTTTTGTGCGGAGTGATAGAATTTTTACTCACACCTGTAGCAGCATAAGTGTCAGTGTCAGATTTTACCTGTAATTTTCCATATTTCTACTTCCTATTTATTAGTGCTGTTGGACTTTGAATGATTCCATATCCTGGAGCTTCTCCTCTTTTACCTGTGTGTCAGGTCGTCCCTGTTCTTAGTTTTTCCCCTCCTTGATACTGCTTACTTGATAGGTATGGTTTGCCACTTTCATTAATCACAGCTGCACATGTCTTTGCCCTACCTGCTAAAATTATATTTTTCTTAATAAAAATAACATAAGCCAACTTGATAGTATATTTTTAGTATACAAAATCAACTGTTTTGATCCTGTTTGGTAGCCTATAACATTTTCCTAGTTAATACTTTCTTGTTAGTTTTAATATTTACTCCAAACTTTCTTTGTAATCTTAAAATTCCCCAAATCACCTTGCATACTGCTTCTCAGTGAAATTTTGCTATTTATCTCTGAAAAGATAGTACTTAATTGTGGGAGTCTCTGTAAATGCCGCAGCTGGCAGAGTAACAATAAAGCTTAAGGATAGACTACATTGAAATTCTTTTGCAAAGTACATGTGATCTCTTCCCTAAAGGTGGGTTCTTTAGCTTAAGGGCCTAAGGAGGGTCAGGTCTTACAGAGCTACAAAGTAAGCACATGTGACATCTCCCCTAAGGATGGGTTCTGTTGACTGAGAAACAGTGGTCAAGATAAAGGTCTACAGAGGAAGATTCTGGTATTACAAACATATGGTCAGGTGGGGGTGAGGGTGGGTAGGTTTTGGTGTGGCCTGCTCCTGCAGATAGCGCAGATCATCAGGCCGTTACCGACATCCACTCCCAGTCTTCTGGTAGAAAACAGGTACACATCTCTTTTTTTGAAGAGAGAAACCTGTGTGCTTAGCGTTCCTGGTTTCCCTAGGGCTTATCTGTGAACACAAGGACCTCATGTCTTCTACACTGAGTTGCTAAATTAATATCTACAAAATTATTCACATTCACCAATATTTCAGTCTTTTCCCTGTCCCAGAAGAAAAGATGACTTTCTGTTATGAATTATGTATTCCACGTACTTAAGAATGTTCCTCTGTCCTTTTCCTTTTCTGTTTCTGTATCATCCTTCTGAATTGTGTATGTGTGGTTTTGTGCTGTGGTGTATGCATGTGTGTAATCATGTGTATGTTCATGTGCAGAAGGCCGGAGGGTTGCTGTCTTCCTCAGTCTCTCTCTCTCTCTAGCTCCAGTCACCCAGCACTGAGACTTGTGCTTCCACACCCATCTTTTAAAATACATGATGCCGGGTGGTGGTGGTGCACTCCTTTAATCCCAGCACTCGGGAGGCAGAGGCAGGTGGGTCGCTGTGAGTTCGAGGTCAGCCTGGTCTACAAAGCGAGTCCAGGATAATCAAGGCTACACAGAGAAACCCTGTCTCGAAAAAACAAAACAAAACAACTCCAAAACATGCTAAGGATCCAGACTCAGCTCCTCACCTTATATGGCAAACACTTTACAAAAGAAGCCACCTTTCCAGCCCCTTCCTTCAGATCCTAATTGAGGAAAGATTTCATACATAAAAGGACCTAACAATCTTATTCAAGTATAAATCCACTTTTGACTCTTTACATTATACCCCTGCTTGTTTGCATAGTCAAGCCTCTGTCTTTAGTTGTACACTTCCCATTCATGCCTTGTGTAGTCTGAGTTTTCCTCTTAACTCTGCTCTGATAGTATCTGCAGAGTCTTTGTCTGGTAGGCTCAGTCAATTAATTCCTTGATTGACTTCCTCTTCCTTGTTCTTTTCTATTGTTCTTTTGTTTCTTATAATGTCACTTTTATTTACCTTTTTACCTGTCTTCCTATTCAAAAATTTTTTTCCAAGAACTTTCTCTGTCATTAAATCAAGTATTCCTTTGGATTTTGAATTCAGCCTTATCTATTTGTTGTTGTTAGTTTAATGCTATGGCCTAATAAATGTTTATTATTAGGCTTATCAATATCATGATGGTATTATTTAACCCGTTTCACAATCAATAAAGACACAGACATCTGATATAGTTTAGAATAGCCTTATCACCTGGGGCATAGCAGATAACTCCTAAGCTACCTTCCATTATGGCTCAGCCTCCATCCCATGCCATCTGCTTCTAGGAATTTCTGTTTTGGCTACCTCGCATCCATAATACCAAAACACTTGCCAAGGTTGCTCATCTGGGCCGGTTCTTTCATGTGGAACTTCAGAGCTTCTCCTCTGGGCCTACATGTCTCTTTTCTATCCCATGACAATTCTCCTCATTCCCCCTCTGGTACCTGTCTGCTTCTCTTTCCCTGGATCCTTCTCGACTGAGACATCTCTTCAACCTGTTCTATCCCCTGTGGAATAACACCCTAAGCATACAATTCAACATTATATAAAATGTGGAATAAATGGTTGGTTGTGATGGCACATGCCAACGATCCCAGCACTCTGGGAGGCAGAGGCAGGCGGATTTCTGTGATTTGAGGCCAGCGTGGTCTATGAAGTGAGTCCTGGAAAGACAAGGCTAAACACAGAGAAAGCCTGTCTTGAAAAGCAAATAAATAAATAAATAAATAAATAAATAAATAAATAGTTGAATTTGAATAATGTCATTTAAGTACTAACAATCAAGGAAAATACCATTTACAAATTACTTTCAGAGGCAGTATTAGGTCTCTTGCTGATGTTCTTTTAAAACCTTTTTCTCTATGTAATCCTAAGTCTTAATATTTTAATTACATAACCACTAAATTTCTTAATATGTTAATTATTTAACCACTTACTATTTGTATGTACCTAGGGCCCTCTCACAAAAATCCAAAAATAAGAAGTTCCCAGACCCACCAATAAATGAGGATGAAGATGAAGATGTCAAAGCTGAAAGACTGAAAGTTAGAGAGCTGATGAGCTGCCAGTGTTGTGAGGAGGTAACTTGCTCATTATTGCTTAGTCATTAAGTCTGAAATAGTAAATTACCAAGGCTCCAGAATTAATAATAAACATTTTCATTCGTTAGAAGCCAGCCATTATGGTATGCAATTTGCATAAAGAATATGATAACAAGAAAGAATTTCTTCATTCAAGAAAAACAACGAAAGTAGCAACTAAATACATTTCTTTCTGTGTGAAAAAAGGTTAGTATTTATTTTTCTTAAGTAAGTTATCCAGAAGAGTAATTTCCACTTTTAATTTGGCTTTAATATATATATATTTTTTTCTCCTAAATCCTATAGGAGAGATCTTAGGGCTGCTGGGACCAAATGGTGCTGGCAAAAGCACAATTATTAATATTCTGGTTGGGGATATTGAACCAACTTCAGGCCAGGTATGAAATGTAAAAGTGTTGGTTATGTTTAATATGACTTATATTTTTAATTAAGATAAGTTCACTAATGACAAATTATATTTGATAGTCAAACTTATGTGTTTAGTATTTTTAGTATAGAATGATGAGATTAAGATAAGATTAAGATCTTTTGGTCATCTGAAAGTAATATACATCGTAAAAATTTCACATACACATGGACATATATAGTTTTGCTTTTAATAATTATCTACATGGAAGGTAGATTTATAGACCCACTTAAGAAGACAGTTGTATTCATTTTTAGAGATAGGAAAGTTAGTCTTGACCCTGTCAACTAGTCTTGTAATCATGTCACTTACCAGTTGGTAGAACCCCCAACATCATGCTGTTCTCCTTTCCTGTTTGTTTTCCCTTTGTTCTCATCACACTAGATGTACAGGCATACTGTTCTCCTGTGAATTACCAGGAATACTCTTTTGCTGTTGTTGTTATTGCTGCTGTTGTTGTTGTTGTTGAGATTTTACCTGAACTGTTCCTTATATCAATTATACCTTATATTAGAAATGAAAAGGATATGTTTTACTTACCTCATTGGTTAGCTATACCCGTTCAATGAAGCCCGTGGTGAAGAGACTTATAGTTGTGGCTTGATTTCCTGCGCAGCAGTATAGAATTGCCATCTTTTCTGGATGGATTGCTGACTTAGCTATGCATGGCCTTACACCTTTGAAAACAATAGAACCCTGGCCAGCTATTACTGTGTCTGAGGGAAGGAGCTTCAGTGCATCTATTTACTATCTCCTTTACATTACAAATTAAGCAAAGATACTAACAGTTGGTTTGTATTTTTGTAGATATTTCTAGGAGATTATACTTCATACTCCAGTGAAGAAGATGAAGCTGTTAAGTGTATGGGTTACTGCCCTCAGATAAACCCACTGTGGCCAGATATTACTCTGCAAGAACATTTTGAAATTTATGGAGCTGTGAAAGGCATGAGCACAAGTGACGTGAAAGAAGTAATAAGTCGGTAAGTGGTCTTTAGATTGCCTGTGCTACTCAGGGCAGGAAATGGACATTTCAGAGTTTTAGCTTTTTGTTTTGTTTTGTTTTGTTGAGACAGGGTTTTCTTTGTGTAGCCCTGTATGTCCTAGACTTGATTTGTAGACCAGGCTGGCCTTGAGCTCACCAAAATTCACCTGTCTTTGCCTCCTGAATGCTGGGATTAAAGGCATATACCACCAGGCCTGGCCAAGTTTTAAAATTTTGAAACAAGCTTTTTTTTTCTTTTTTAGATTATAGTTTTCAGAGAGAAATGTTCCTAAGTTTTCGTTTACTCTTTACAAAATTATGATACTTATGAAAAAAGACAACTCTTCTATTTCTGTTTGTTCTGATTCTTTGTAATTTTTTTTGAGACAGTCTTAGTATACAGCCCCAGCTAGCCTTGAACTCAGAAATCTGCCTGCCTCTGCTTTTAAGTGCTGGGATTAAATACATGTGTTAACATTCCTGATTCAGTTTTTTCTATTTCTAATTATAGGAAGAATGTACCCATATATAATATGGAAGTGATTGAATCATTTATCAAGACAATTTTTTAAAAATTATATAAATTGGAGATTTTTTCTTACCTAATTGACATGACCTAAGTGGCACTTTTAGAGAGAACAGTATAAGTGATCAGACATAACTTATGTATATTAATACAGATCAAGGAATATTAATTTTATGTTGACTATTTTGCAGAATAACAAATGCCCTTGATTTGAAAGAACATCTTCAGAAAACTATAAAGAAACTGCCTGCAGGGATCAAGCGAAAGGTATTGTCTAAAATAAGTACATGTATTTTATTAGTTCAGTACTTGTTGCCCTCTGGGCAGATGCCCTTAGAGCGAAGCCTCAGCCTGACCTCCCCTGTCTTCCATCCAGCTGTGTTTTGCTCTCAGCATGCTGGGGAATCCTCAGGTTACTCTGCTGGATGAACCATCCACAGGTATGGATCCCAGAGCCAAACAGCACATGTGGTGAGTATGATGCTAACGTCATGGCTTAAAGTCACTATAACCCATAGTTTCCTGTTAGTAATGTGTGCATCTTTGTTTCATAAAATAGTAATTAAGTATTTAAAGCTTTTATCATATCTTTGTTGAAATGTTTATGAGATTTTATATACTACAGAACAGAAATGAACACACAAGTGATTATTAAATAATTCTACTTTCTGAATTGATGTTGAAAGATTTTCTTCCTTAGTCACTTAACAGTAAATTATGGTTTTCATAATATTGTTTTGAATTTATGTTGTAATTTAAAGTATTAGTTGGTAAAATAATTTTTAGTTTTTAATTTTCTTGTTTATCAAGTATGAGGTTTGATTTAAATATATATTAATTTTTGAGTAGGCAGCTATTTTTTATAACATAAAAATCACATTTTATCATACTTGATTCATGCTTTTGTTCTTTCTCTTCGTCCTCCTCCTGTTCTTCCTCTTCTTCCTCTTCTTCTTCCTCCTCTTCCTTCTCCTCTCTCTCTCTCTCTCTCTCTCTCTCTCTCTCTCTCTCTCTCTCTCTCTCTCTCTGTGTTTGTTATTGCTAGGGATTGAGACCAAGTGTGCATTGTAAGCAAGGTCTGTACCTCTGAGCGCTATGCAAGCCTGGTTATTGCACTTTAACTCCATGTATACCTTTGAAATAGTGAAGTTTCTTTGCATTTGTCAAGTTTCAAAATGAAGGAAAAGTAAGTTAGAATGTGAAAATCATGGTTTGGTAGGATATAGTAACAGCAATTGATATTCGGTAAGTTTTAGTCAAATAGTTGGATTTTGAGAAACTTATTTATTTCCAGTAGCAAACAGGTGTATCCCTCTTGCCTAAATTTTATTTATATTTTATAGGAGAGCCATTCGAACTGCATTTAAGAACAAAAAGCAGGCTGCTCTTCTGACTACTCATTACATGGAAGAGGCAGAGGCTGTCTGTGACAGAGTGGCCATTATGGTGTCTGGGCAGTTAAGGTAGATGTTTAAGCAGCATACCTTTCAGAGAAAGTGATGAGGGTAGATTTGAGAATGTGGGCTTTTAAAGGCTTAGAGGACTATGCATTAATTTGAAATGTCAAAACATATTTCTTTGGTTTTTAAAAAATCAGTTTTCTTAGGATTTTTGAAATATGTGATTTTTGTTTGTTTTACAAAACATGTCCAACTACCTGTATTAGCATGTTTTAGTAGGCTATTTAAAAATAATAGGCATGGTTGTGAATCATAACACAAAGTATAAAATAAATATCTGAGTTTATATTTGCATAAAGAAATGGTTGATTGAGTAAATAAATGTGAGAGAGAGGTAGTAATTTTTCTTACACAGTGATTCTAAGTAATATATGTCTATATTGTTCCCTCAAAGGAAGCTTACCCTTTCTAGATCCCAGGTTTATGCTGGATATAACCAGTTTCTCCTAGACAATCGAGTAAGAAAAACAGAAAACAATAAATTCGCAGTTGGAAAGCTTACAGATATCTCAACTTAGCGGATCTCGCACACCCTTGAATATGACATAAGAAGCATGCTTTGCATGTGGTTTTCTGTCTAAAACTCATAACCCTATTTTAACATGAGGAAATACACACAAATTGAAGAACATTTCTACAAAACATCTGATCAGGATTTCTTAAAGCTGCAAATTATGAAATAGAAGAAATGAGTAAGAAATGGTAGTAATGTTGGAAACTATAGAGACGTAGCAACTACGTGCAGCGTGGAATAGAATCCTCAAACAAAAACGCCACTAATGGAAAACTAGCAAAGTCAAACCCTTGCCTAATTTCGGCTAGACTTGTATAACATAGGTTATTTGACTTTAGAGAAATTTGTCGTAAGAATAGAAGAAGAAAATATTAGGGGAAAATGACACTAGTGCATGAGCATTGCCTCATGGTATTTGCAACTTTTTTTTAAACATGTAAAAGATTCCTAGAGTCATTTTATTTAAAAAAAAAAAAAAAGATGTGGTAGAGATATCAACAAGATTCCTTCATTGAAACTATCAAGCTATTTTAGATCCTTCTTTTAAATATTACTTCAGATGTATTGGAACAGTGCAACATCTAAAGAGTAAGTTTGGAAAAGGCTACTTTTTGGAAATTAAACTAAAGGACTGGATAGAAAACCTGGAAATAGACCGCCTTCAAAGAGAAATTCAATATATTTTCCCAAATGCAAGCCGCCAAGAGAGGTAACGACTTTTTAAATATGTTTAATGCTTTTTATAGAGTAAGTGAAAATCATACAAGGTTGTATTTCAGTTCTAGTTTCTACCTGTGCCCTTGACTGTGTTACTTTGAAATGCCACACTGTCATCAGTACAGGACTGTGCTGTCAGGATAGAGGCTTGTGCCTACTTCAGGGTCATAATTACATGGCGTTATCCTGTCATTTCGCACAAGTTTTTAGGAAGATTAATATCAAAGTAGATTACTAGGATTTAAATTTGAACTCAAAAATAGTTTTAAGCTTTAGTTTCAAACAAACACAGTGGCTAAGTTTTGTGTTCTCCTGAATTTTATCTTTGTTTTTCAGCTTTTCTTCTATTTTGGCTTATAAAATTCCTAAAGAAGACGTTCAGTCCCTCTCACAGTCCTTTGCTAAGTTGGAGGAAGGCAAGTAGTATTTTGAGAGTATTGTAGAATAGTTTTCAGATAACGAAAGGATTTTATTTAGAGTTTAGAACTGGGAGCCAGGTTAGTGTTACAGTTATAGCAACTATAATCTTTCGTTCTTTTATTCTAAGATAAATAAATATAAATGTATATATTTATGAGTACATATATATGTAACAATAAAAAAGAAAACTTTAAGAGGGAATATGAGAGACACAGGAAGACTTGAGGGGAGAAAAAGAGGTGGGAAAATGCAAATTCAGTCATCATATATTTATAATTTACAAAAACATAAAAATTTGAAACATATATAGAATTTTTATCTTTCTCTGTGGGCATTCTGAATAGGACAAGGTTTACTTATATCTAATGTTATCTCCATAGCCGTAGACTAATTATAAATTATGAAAATTTTTATCTTTTTGGTAATAATTTCTTTACGGTTTAAAGAGTAAATATACTAACAGAATTTGGTATTAGATTGGGTTGCAAAAGGATTTGAATTGAATATAGGAAAACTTACAATGACCAATCTTGAGAAGTAAATTTAAGAATCTAGAATCAAAAACAGGCCATAGCAGAGTTTGGAGAATGGGAGATAGAAACCTGATGCCACAGAAAACAGAAGAAGCGAGGAAGAAGATGCAGGAGGGAAGGAGAGGAGGGTAACTTGGAAGGTGAAGCAGGCCAAGCAACACTCAGTGCTAACTGTGCGCAGCTGGTCACTAGTGGGCCGGGAGAGACAAGAGGTAAGGCTGTGGGGAATAGCACGTCTAGGCAGCTTTAGTTTTGAATGAGCTGTTTGTTGACAGAAGTTTTTTAATTTTTTGTTTTTAAACAGTAGATACCTTAGAATTATTGGCATTTCATTCCTTAAAATATCACTAAGTAAAATGCTGTTTTTGTGTTTAATAGCAAAACACAAGTTTGCCATTGAGGAGTATAGCTTTTCTCAAGCCACACTGGAACAGGTACAGTAAAGTTAAATTAGAAAAGATTGTGGTATAGTTAAGTGTATCTCTTAGCAGTTACTTAGGTTTATATTGTAGAGACTGATATTGTAGGCTGTATAATTAAAAAACTGTTTATTTCATGTGTGTGTGTGTGTGTGGCAGGGGTCTCATCATCACAAATTAAATCTAACTGGGGTTACAACTTTCGCTTCCTCTTTGCTTTTTGTTCAGTTTTATTTTTAAATCATCTTTAATTGAAAAGTCATATTATATTCTTTACATTCATTGAGTACAGTGTGATGGATACACACACACACACATATATACATTATTGAATAATTAATTCAAGTGAGTTTTATTTTGTTAATTTTGAATATTTTTTTGTTCATATTCGTGAATGTTGAAAAGACTTGTGGTGTTATTTCATATTAGAACACTCGAAATTGTTTAAATTATGACAGTACTACTTGAAATATTAACCACAAATTTATTAACCCTCTAAATGTGTTTGTCTATGTAGCTAATGGACATAACTTGCTTTGTTGGAGTAGGTATCAATATCAGCAAATCTCTGGGTACTTGTTAATATCTCAGTTATGGTATTATATCAATTATAGCATAGTTTATTTTATTTTTTCTTTTTCTTTTATTTAGGTTTTTGTAGAACTCACCAAAGAACAAGAGGAAGAAGACAATAGTTGCGGGACTTTAAACAGCACGCTTTGGTGGGAAAGAACGCAGGAAGACAGAGTAGTATTTTGAATGTTTGTTGTCCACTCTACTGAATGACACTGAATTTATTTAGTCTTTTTTATTTTAACTTTGATTTTAAAAGTTTATTACTTGAATAGTAATTGAAACATGAAAACACTTGGAAATGTCCTAAACTTCTTAATTTATATGCTGTGGTTGTGTGTTTTGCTTTCCTTTAAATGAATTTGTGTGTAATTGTCAACTGCATGTTGATACCTGAAGCATACTGAATATAGTCTATATGCCATCTTTTTCACTTTTCAGAAAAACAATGTTTTTCAACTTATGATTTGAAGAAATAATGAAAGAATAATTCTGAATAATATTTAAATTTATAATATCTTAAATAATTATATAATTCTACAGTGCTAACTAAAAAGACCAATATGTGAGACATAAAGCAATGAGGAAACTTTTCTTTTAGAATTTATAAAAGAAACTCAGCAGAAATTGTTATATGTCAAAGTGCAGCACTTGAGAGGTGACACCCACTAGGTGGCAGCCATGCATCATAGTAAGTAAAACGAAGCCTTAGTCTAGTCAAGTGATTTTAGATATGGGTAGTTAGATGTTTCAAGCTACATTTCTTTTGCCCACATTAAAATTCAAATGGGATTTGGGGATCATACTTTACAGAAAGACTATCACTAGAGTTTTAGTATGTAATTGATTCTTTGAAACTACAATGACAAATGTTTACAGAGGTAGGAGAATTAATCTATACCTTTCTCCAAATACTCAATGATGATTAAAAAACAAACAAACAAAATTTCATTGCCTTTCTTACAAAAGGCACAATTAGTTTTATTCATAGACAAGAAATTTATTGGATAACCATTTCTATTGTTAAATTTTATTACTTGATTCTCTCTCTTGAGTTTTAAGTAGATCAACATATATATTTCCTTAGAAGGGCAGTTTGTAATCACCTCAGAGCATGGTAGAATATAATAACTCCTTTCAGGTGTTAAATTAAGAAATATGAATTAGAGTTTCACTCATGACAGAGTTGAAAAATGATATGACAATATAATCTTAGAAATATTTCAATATATGACTCATATGAACAGATATATACTAATATATGATGGTGGTTGATAGATACTATATTTCAATCTCTTGTATAAAGTTGCTTTGCAAAAACATGTATGTTGTGGTGTGACTTTTGCATGACAGAGTCATAAAGTACTGAAGGGCTTGCTACCAGCTTACTTTAAATACTAAAACCTTCAATGAATTTATTAATTACTTAATATTGGGAAGATTTAATGAACTTCTAGTCTTGTTGGTTAATGAAATATCTATGATTTTAGGTGCTAGTAGCTAATTTAAATGTTCCTTTCTCAGTACAATGTGGTATATGGCTGACAATTTCCTCTATTGCTTTGATAATTTCTGCCCACTTTCCTAAAGGTGTTGAGTCTCATATCTCAGAGGTACTCTAATCTAAGTAAACAGTCCTAAAAGTCTGCTTAGATTTTATGACCCGCCCCCCCCCCCAGGTAAGTTCTTGTAAGATTTTGTTGGCAGTAGCTTGCCTCCTGATACCAACTTATAATTTTGAATTCTTAAGAATCTTACACTTAGCTAATGATTACTGCATGACCAATACAGTCAAGATATATTTAAGAGGAAACCTTTATCTTTCCTGATAAATTATAAATAGCACAGTGTATTTTCTAAGCAAGTCCTTACTAAGTGGTGCCGCAAACTTGAAGCTCTGTCTTTTAGTAGTTAAGCACCTTGGGCCTTTCTTTTGTAGAATACATAACCTTAAAAATAGCGAAGGCTCAGAGGTTAAGAGCACCACCTGCTCTTCCTAAGGTCATGAGTTCAGCTCATAACCATCTATAATGTGATCTAATGCCCTTTTCTGGCTTGCAGGTATACATACAGGCAGAACACTGTATACATAATAAGTAAATAAATCTTTAAAAATACAAACAAATAACTTATAGTTTACTAGGACACTTACTGAAAAGGTTAGCTTTTGTTTGTTTTTTTCAAAAGCAGTTGACCATTCTAAGACAGAGTTGTTTCCTAGAGACGGTAAACATACGTCATCACCTCCTGCTTTTTCACACTGCTGTGGTCACTCTGTTAACATTTTTGATGTGTGATCAATGTAAGGCATAATTTTTCTTAGGGAGTAAAAGTTAAGATTATATTGTCTAATCACCTTATCAGTTATGTTCATTCAGTTCTTTCATTTTTCTGTATAAAGCAAAGGTTTGTAAACATTTTAGATAAGACATCTGAATATAGCTTTTCAGATTGCTCATACCAAGTACGTGTATTTTGTTCATGACCTAAGTTTTTCTTTTTGAATCTATTTCCCTTCCCTTTTTAAAAATAATAACTGACTCAAGAAATCCATGATTTAAACAATTTAATTTAAAACAAGGACAGGTAAACTAGGAAAAAAGAAGACAGACATACAACAGAAATTTATCATATTACAGTATATAGTTTTGTTTGCACATGTCTTTATTTTAAAATAAATTATTGCTATCAAAACTTAGTTTCATATCAGTACAAGTAAATAAATAAGTATTTTTGTTAGGCAAAAGATGACAACAAAAAGCCACATCACCTTCCTGCCTTATATATTTTCCATCTGTGGTCAAATACTGCAAATAGAAGAAAGGCAAAGATTTAGTGACTGGCTGCCTGTCGAAGGCACTGTTGTCCTCAGCAGAGAGGAAGCAGTCATTTGGGAGCAAAGAAAAGCATTCTTAGTGTTTTGCTTTGTGTGGGTTCTTTTTTTTCCCCTTTCCATTTTATTTTTAGTAAAAAGCAGCAGTTTTGCTTTTGCTTTTTCCAAAAATTATTTTTTATTTAATTTGTCAAAAATTATTCTTAGTCAGTTTTGCTTTTTAGCACCAAAACCTTTTTCTGTACTTTAGTTCATTTCTATTAAAAGAAGGATAGATACTTAAATAACTAGTTAATGTATTAATGCTTTGCTACCATATGAAAAATATCTTATAGGACAGCTAATTATTAGCACAATTAATTTTACTAGGGTTGGTGTTGGTTTCATGTTTCTTTATTGGTCACTTACTATCTCATCCTGACTGTTTTTTTTTTTTTTTTGCATTTGTTAAAATGCCATTGTGTATTTTCATTAGTATATAAGCAGACATTAATTTATTAAAAATAGTAAATGCTTTTTCTTAATGTATTTTTAATATTGTTAACATTGATTTTTCACCTTTTTCCCTGAAATAGCATATTACATAAAATGAAAGAATTTATTCTCAGGTGAATTATTTTTGTATCAACTATTCTTATAAGGTAAAATTTTACTTATTTTCTACTCATAATGTGTTGTATGTAAGCAATTCTCAATGCTGCCCTTTAAGAAAAATGAATGTGCTTATATTATTAATAATAAACTTAAAGAGTTAAAAGTCTAAGGCAAATTTTATTTTGTATACCAAGATAGATTCTTTGTTATTTAGTGTTTATAATTAGATGAGTGACTTACCCTAAAAATAGAAACAACCATCTATAACTCAAATAGTAATATCTATTAAGGACCTGCATAAAATAAGGGATAAGGAAATGTCGAAAAGGATTGTGGTTTAATCATATTCGTATTTTAAACTTAAACTTAGGTTATGTTTATTTTTATGTGAAATGTATTTCATACAAACAGCATGTCTCATCTTGGTAGCCTGCTTATTCTTTCTTTGAGTGCCATCAGGCCTCCCCACGAAGGGGAGGTGGTCAAATATGGAGCACCAGAGTTCATGTCAGAGTCAGTCCGCACTCCCCACATAACTGTGGAGAATGTACCATCCATTGGGTAGATCAGAGTAGGGGTTCGATGTTTACTGCTTGTATTGTCCTTGGTTAGTGCAGTAGTTTGAGCAGACCCCCCTGGGCCCCGATCCACCCATCACAATGTTCTTCTTGTAGGTTTCTAGGACGCTCTGTATCCCTCTATTTCCCCATCTCCTATATTTCTCTTACCTAGAGTCCCAGTAGGATGGTCTCACATCTATCCCAATCTCCTGGTAAGAGAAGACTTTTGTGGGACGTGCCTTTTGGGCTAGTGCCCAATTATAAGTGAGTATATACCATGTGAGTCTTTCTACTTCTGGGTTAACTCACTCATTATGATAATTTCTAGTCCCATCCATTTGTCCACAAATTTCAGGATTTTCTTGTTTTTAATAGCTTAGTAGTATTCCATAGTGTAAATGTACCACAGTTTCTTTATCCATTCTTTGAGGGACATTTAGGCTGTTTCCAGGTTCTGGCTATTACAAATAAAGCTGCTATGAACATGGTAGAGCATATGTTCTTTTTGTGTGGTGGAGCATCTTTTGGGTATATTCGAAGGAGTCTTGAGGAAGCCCTATTCCCAGTTTTCCGAGAAACTGCCAGATAGATTTCCAAAGCTCAGCACCATTTTTTAATTGGGTTATTTGGTTTGGTGGTGTTTAATTTCTTGAGCTCTTTATATATTTTGGATACTAGTCTTTTGTCAGATGGAGGGTTGGTGAAGATCTTTTCCCAGTCTGTAAGGCTGTTCCAGGCTCTTCCCCACTTTTTCTTCTAACAAATTCAATGTCTCTGGTTTTATGTTGAGGTAGGTCTTTAATCCACTTAGACATGAGTTTTGTGCGTGGTGATAAATTTGGATCTACTTGCATCTTTCTATATGTAGACATCCAACTAGACCAGCATCATTTGTTGAAGTTACTGTCCTTTTCCCATTGAATAGATGTGGCTTCTTTGTAACAAATCAAGTGTCCATATGTGTGTGGATTTATTTCTGTGCCTTTGATTTGATTCGATTCATCAACCAGCCTATTGCTATGCCAGTACCTTGCTGTTTTAATTACTGTTGCACTATAGTACGGCTTGAGATCAGGTATGGAGATTCCTCCGGAGGATCTTTTATTGTACAGGATTGTTTTAGCTTTTCTGGGTTTTTTGTTTTTCAATATGAAATTGAGAATTGATTTTTCAGTGTCTTAAAAAATTTTTGTAGGTATTTTGATAGGGATTGCATTGAATCTGTACATTGCTTTTGGTAAGATGGCCATTTTTACTATGTTAATTCTCCTGATCCATGAACAAGGGAGATCTTTCCATTTTCTGATGTCATCTTCAATCTCCTTTTTCAGAGACTTAAAGTTTTTTTTTTTTCAAACAAGTCTTTCACTTGCTTGGTTAGAATCACTCCTAGATACTTTATATTGCCTGTGGCTATAGCGAAGGGTGTGGTTTCTCTAATTTGTTTCTCAGCATGATTGTCATATGTATACAGGAAGGCTACCAACTTTTTTGAGTTAATTTTGTATCCAGCCACTTTGCTGAAGGTGTTTATATCAGCTATAGGAGTTCTCTGGTGGAATTTTGGGGGGGGGGTCATTCATGCAAATCAAAATGACTCTGAGATTCCATCTTACACCCATCAGAATGGCTAAGATCAAAAACGCAAGTGCCAGCATATACTAGCGAGGATATGGAGAAAGGGGAACCCTCCTTCGTTGCTGGTGGGAGTGCAAACTTGTACAACCACTTTGGAAATCTATTTGGCAGTTTCTCAGAAAACTGAGAATAGGGCTACCTCAAGACCCAGCTGTTCCACTCCTTGGAATATACCCAGAAGATGCTCCACCACACAACAAGGACATATGCTCCACCATGTTCATAGCAGCCTTATTTGTAAGAGCCAGAATCTGGAAACAGCTTAAATGTCCCTCAGTCAAAGAATGGATAAAGAAACTGTGGTACATTTACACTATGGAATACTACTCAGCTATCAAAAACAAGGAAATCCTGAAATTTGCAGGCAAATAGATGGAACTAGAAATGATCATACTGAGTGAGTTAACCCAGACCCAGAGAGATACACATGGACACTAGCCTAACAAAGATGTGCTCTGAAAGTCTTCACTTACCAGGAGATTGGGATAGATACTGGGACTTCCTATTGGGACTCTAGATGAGAGAGGTAAGGAAGAATGGGGGAAATAGAAGGATCCAGAGTGTTCTAGAAAACTACAACAAGACCATTAAGGTTGGCAGATCTGGACCCAGGCGGGTCAGCTCAAACTATTGTACCAACCAAGGACAATGCATGTAGTAAACCTAGAACCCCTATTCAGATCTGGTCAATGGACAGGACATTCTCCACAGTTGTGTGGAGAGCAGGGACTGACTTTGACATGACTCTGGTGCCCTCTATTTGACTACTTCCCCTTGGTGAGGAGATCAGAGGAAGAGTAAGCAGGCTACCAGAAAGAAACCCGATAGGCTGTGATCTTATAGTGGAGGATGAGGTCCCCTTCTGTCACAGACCTAGGGGAGGGGAATAGGATGAAAGAGGGAGGGAGGGGGGAATGGGAAGATACAAGTGAGGGGATAACAATTGAGATGTAATCTGAATAAATCACTTAAAAATTCAAAACAAAACAAAACCCAAACACAATAGTGATGGTTTTTGTAGGCCCAAGGCAAGGGTTAAATCACTAGTTTTAAATTCCTCCTCTGATCTCTTTAAGAAGTCACAAAGTCTGGAAAATTTCAGCTATTCTATAAATAGTTTTCAGGGATTTAAACATTGTTTTGAGATTTTATTTTATTTTACATGTATGATTGTTTTGCCAGCAGGTATGTCTGTGCACCACATGCATATGGCAGCAGAGGCCAGAAGATATCAGAATCCCCAGCATTGAAGTGACAGCCAGACAGTGGTGAGCTTCCATGTGGATGCTGGGAACCCAACTCAGGTCTTCTGCAAGAGCAGGATACACTCTTAACCTCTGAGCCAGCTCTCCAGTCCCACAATTGAGAATCCTAAAATTTATTTCAAAAGTAAATTTTATTGATAACTTGAAGAATGAGGAGGGAGATAGGCAAAGATGAGAAAAGAAAACCTCTGAAAAGGGATTGTTGGGGTATCATCTGTGTTAATAGAGATATCACTACAGTCCCCAGTTTGCTTTTGTATCTCAATTCTGCTATTTTAATAGTAAAGCCAGTGTTGTTCATGTATTTGAACTAGGTTTAGTGTTTCTCTTACAGTCATTTAAGGGTTTAACTGATAAGTCTTTTTTAATATAAAAATGTCATTTTATTAAAATATTTGAAAATGGATTTGTTATCATTAAAAGATAATTGACTTCATTAAAGTTACATATTGGGGACAGGGGCTTGGAATGTGACAGTTTAGAATCTTTCTTGGTGTGATTCTGAGAAAGAAAATGCTGGGTAGCAAGACAGTCTTTATTCCAAAGATACAGAGAAAGAACAGAGGAAATCATGACGCTGTTCTGACTAATGATGAACAGGTGATGTGGGGTGGAAAGAGGAAACGCCTCCTAGCCTCTGCTACAGGGAGGATGGGGATACGGGGCTCCAAAGCCACAGCTACAAGGAAGGTAAGCTTGGCATCTCTGCTGAAAGACTGGTAGTTATAGCAATTGAACAATCTTACAGTATTTGTAATTCACAAGTCCAGTGAGAGGATATGGTATTCCAATGATTCCTGTGCCGTAGCCCAGCATTGGAAAAGAAAGTCACTGTGCTGCTTTGTACATCTTCCAGTGTATAGCAAGGTGCCATCTTGAGAGGAGAGCCTATTGTCTAAGAATGGAGCAACTGCAATTCAAGGAGTCTGGAGATGGCCTGCTTGGAGTCTAGGTAGGCAGAGGCCACAAGAGGTAGTGATGGAGCAGGGGACAGCCACATATCAGCAAGCTGAGTTTAATTGTAGGGCTAGAGCTGTGGAAGGCATGGGGGTCTGCCCTACTCAGTACAGGACCCAGCCCTCATCTCAGAATAACTGGAGAACAACATTGAGCCTCTTGGGAGCTGCCTCACCGCCATGTGCAGTTTGCTGCCAGGTAGGACTAAGAACATTTTGCCTTGGTCCAACAGATCACTGTTTTCCTTTAGGCTCTTTCCCCTCCGTTTTGGTTTGCTGTAGAGAGGTGCCTAAATGCATTCGGACTAGCAAGCAGTATGCCAGGTTCCCTTGGTTCTACCTCTTCAGTGTACATATCAATACTCCTGTTTGCCTCTTCCATCCTCCAATGTACTCAGGGACACCCCACGGGTTGGACATTCCTACAGCTTGATGCACAAAATGGAAGGTTTCTGGAGTGAATGCAAACCTGCCAAGTCTACAGGCTGTAGTTTAATGTGCTCACAGTGAATCCTGACCCACAAAGAAGGAAGAAAGCTTCTAAAGTGAGTTCATCCTCATTGTGACAACTAATCCTCAACTGGCTTGGCCATCGGTGTGCAAAAAGCAGCACACTGACTAGTAAGGATAAGAGACTTAAGCTACAACAGCACTTCTACCTTAGCTGGAAGATTTCCAGCCTTAGAATCCCAAAAGAAACCTCTGCCTCCCTGAGTGATGGGGTTACAAGTGTGCACCACCACGCCTGGCTAAAACTCTTTACCTTTTATTATTGTTTTTTCTCTTTTTAAACTCTATTTTCTTTTTACTTCATATTTTCAGTTGTGTGTGTGTTGTTGTTAAGGATCAAATGCAGGACATTGTGTATGCCAGGCAAGTGCCCAAGTTCTATTCCAACCTCTTTGTTTTCACATTAGTTTTAGAGAACATTAATGTTTTTATTTTTTTACTTATATTGTTAACTTTCTCTAATTTTGTGCATTTTCTTTATTTTATGATGAGGTTTACCCATTGCTCCTTTATCTCCCTCTTCCTCACATCCTCCTTTTCCCCTTTATATTTAACTTTGCTGCTTCTTTTTACTATTTCCCAGATCCTTTGTGCAACTCATTTATTATTATTTTAACTTAGTTTTTAACTTTATAGTTTACTCTACATTTTTTTTTTCATTTTCTCTGGTTATTGGTATACTAGTTGTCCTTAATTGATTTGAATTGTATTTATATATTTACTTTTGGTTTTGTGCTCTTGTTACGGTGATTGGTTTTCTACTTTCTGAGTGTTACTGGAAGTTGAGTCCTCAGGAGAAGATCCCAAATAAACAGATACCCCAGCAATGCACAAATTCCAACACATGATACTTCAAAGAGAACAAACCCTTTCAAGAGCTGAATCCCAAGGTACTGAACATTCTTAATTCTGGACAAAGAATTCAAAGGTCTAGTGTTTAAAATGATTAGTGATTTCATAAAGTAGTTAAGTAATCAGATGAGTCAACTAAGAATGTTATTCAGGACTTGGAGAACATTTGCAACTTCAAGGAAATTGAGATTCTGAATAAAAAATTAAATAGAATTGTTAGAAGTAAAGAGCTCAGCAAGTCAAATAGAAAGCACTACTGGTGCATGGAAACAGAAGGAAAAATAAAATCAGATATTAAGATGAAGATGAACTATTACATTCAAATGGCTATAAATAAAATCAGGAATAAACTTTTATGAACTCAGCAAGCCAAAAGCTTAACATGAATAAGGAAGAAAGAACAAATTTAAACCGATTCTGAAAGCAAAACACTAAATCTATATAGCTCACAATAATCATAATATAAGTGGCCTTATCTCTAAGATACATAGACAAGCTGATTTAAATAATACAATATTCAGTTTTTTGTTTGCAAGAAGTATATTTACAAAGACACATGTATATTCAAAGTGAAAAAAAGTGACAAGTGGAGAGAAAAGCAGGTAAGAGAAGTTATACTTTTATTTGTTTTTTACTTTAAGTCAAACCAAAATCAGAAAGAAACAAGGTGACTGCATATTGACAAGGGAAAAATCCATCCAGATACAATGATTGTAAGTATATTGAACATTGTTGCACTGAATTTCATAAAACTATTACTGGACAAAAAGGGACGGCTAGGTCCAAATAAAATGAAGTAATCAATATCAAATTCTCATCAGTAAATCATTCAGGACACCCCAACACCCGTCACTTGATCCTGCAAATCAACTGACTTAAATGTAAACTTCAAAGTATGAAATGAAATGAGTGAACTCATAGTCCTAAGAGGGAGTTTTTATAAGTGCTTCCATTAAAAAGCAGAGCCTTTGAGAAACATACTTATCTATCTCAAGGTCTTTGAAAAAGAACAGTCAAGTCCCTTCCTTCTAGAAAAATTTAGTGATTGAAAGAAACAATAAAGACCTGCTCAGAAATGAATTAGAGACTAAAAGAGCAATATAAAAATGAAAAAGGAATTGGTTCTTTTGGAATTGACAAATCCTTAACTAAGAGAAAGTCAAAGAAAACAAACCAAGGAGAGACAAATTTGGAGATGAAGATTGGGACATTAAAACATACTAGTGACCAGAGCATCATTACTGAATACATCAAAATACCATACATTGGAAAATCTGGAATAAGAAGGAGAAAAACCTCTAAAATTTAAAGCATAAAAACTAATTGTAGAAGATACTAGGAACTGGAAATATGTCCCATGTTCATAAGTTAGTAGTTTAATAGTATGTAAGTGGAGGTAGTACTGAACTCAGCCTATAAGTTCAATGAAGTTCCTTCAAAATTCTAGTGAATTTCTGTAAAGAATTAGTAAATACAATTCTAGAATTTATATGGAAACCCCACAAATAGCCACAGAAATCTTGCATAAAAGAGCAGTGTTGGAGGCAGCACAACACCTGGTTTCAAATTATACCATAGTAACAAAATAGCATGGTAGTGGCACATGTGCACATGTACACACACACACACACACACACTCACACTCAGACACAAAACACACAGGCAAGTTGAGTAATACAATAGAAGATCCAGAGACAAACCCATGTAACTATAGAATTTAGTAAATTGCCTAAACATTGATTAAAAACAAGCAAAAAACAAAAACCCAGCCTTCAACAAGCAATGCTGGCAAAACTATATATCCACATGTAGATCTACATACTATGCATTGAAACAAATCCAAAATGGATCAAAGAACTTAATGTAAAATCTGAAGCGTTAAAATTGGTAGAGGTAAACACCACCAAGAAAAGGCAGAGAGAAGGACTTGCTGAATAGGACTGTATCTTAGGAAATAGAATTTACAAATGAGGCTACATCTGAGTGAAGTGAACTTACAGAATGGAAAAAAGTTTAGCTCTTCATCTGTCAAA
Organism: Acomys russatus; assembly: GCF_903995435.1. Classification (NCBI taxonomy): domain Eukaryota; kingdom Metazoa; phylum Chordata; class Mammalia; order Rodentia; family Muridae; genus Acomys; species Acomys russatus. The sequence continues at coordinate 36,150,761 of NC_067152.1, read as the reverse complement.
AGATGAGCATCTAGAATACATCAAGCCAAACTATTGATCAATACTATGCCAAGTAAACCAGTTCATAAATGATCAAGAGAATTAAGAAGCTTTTTCTCAAGTACGAGTCACTGGTAAATCTATGAAAGAAGTAAATATCCTTAGCCATTAGAGAAGTGCACATCAAAGCTTCATGATGCTTCCATCTCACCCAAGTCAAAATTATCACCATCAAGAAAACAACAAAAGCTCCTGGTATGGATTAAGGGAAAGGAATCTTTAAGCATCAACAATGGGAAAGTAGAGGTTAGAATAGAAGCTCCTCACAAAACTAAAAAGAAAGGAGAAGCCTGAAGAATAGAACTACCATCTGATCCAGCTGTTGCATTCCTGGGTAAGTATGTAGCGGAACCACATCATAGATTAGCATATAACAAATATATGCATCTCTGTGCCAAATTCACAATAGCCAATTCATGGAACCCATTGTACATCTCTGTTAACAAGTGAATTGATAATCTCTCTTCTCTCTCTCTCTCTCTCTCTCTCTCTCTCTCTCTCTCTCTCTCTCTCTCTCTCTCTCTCTCTCTCTCTCTCTCTCTCAAACACACACACACACACACACACAGGTATGCACATACCAGGGGTTTTGCAAGACAATAAATTTAAGAAAACGTAGTCAGTGGGTATATATAATCCATGGTATTAAATAATTACTTGAGACTGTCATAGAAACAGAAACAATAGGTGCTGAAGTAAAATGCTACATATTCCCTTCTTATTCTGCATATCTCTCTTTCTTTTTTCATCTTTTGGAATCATTTCATGTTCTTCAGTGAATTTGTCAGCCCAGCTAAGCTGTAGTTCAAAAGCTTTATTCGTAGCTTTATTGTGTACTTTAAAAATTATTTTTAAAACTCTTAAATCAACATTATGACTTGCCTTTTCTTTCATCTGGAGCTTTTCATTTCCGTCTTTGCAGCTAACCTTGCTTTGTCAATCCTAGAGCTGCAATGAGCCGTGTAAAATGATTGATCACACAGCATCATGCTCTCTGACAAGGACTTCCTTGCATGCTTTTCAACCACTTCCCCCTGGTGGGGCTGCCAGGCCACCATGGTACAGGATGTGCTCAGGCCTGATTGATGACTGAATGCAACTTGATGTGCTGGGTAGGTGGGTGGGGCTCTCTTTTCTGAGGGGTAGGGGCAAACATGGAGAAGAGGGAGGGAGGTTGGGACTGGGAGAAGAGGAGGGAGGGGGCTACGATTGGGATGTAAAATGAATAAATTTTTAAGTTGAAGTTTGGAACCTTCCTTAAATATCTTCAAAAATTAAAATTTTCTGTCCCTGCCACAAGACAATACCATCTTTACATCTAATCCCTACAGTTACACTATTTTCCACAAACTTCACAGCATTTTCAATTATAAAAACTTCAAAATATCCATTGGGAATAAAAAATTATTCATTTTACATTCTGATCATAGCCCCTTCCCTTGTCTCCTCCCGGCCCCACCCTCCCTCTCTTTTACTCCGCTCCCCCTCCCCTAGTCCTCAAACAAGAGGAGCCCTCCTCACTTACCAACTGACTCCAGCCTATCAAGTCTCACCAGAACTGACTGCATCCTATTCCTTTGTAGCCTGGCAAGGCTGCCCTGCCAAGGAGAAGTGATGGAAGAACAGGCAACAGAGTTCATAGTAGAGACAACCCTGCTCCTCTTACAAGGGATCCACATGGAGACTGAGATGCCTATCAGCTACGTCTGAGCAGGGTCCTAGGTCCTCTCCATGTATGGTCCTTGGTTGGTGCATCAGCCTCTGCAGGACCCCCCTGGACCCAGATTTGTTGGTTCTGTTGGTCTTCTTGTGGAGTTCCTGTCTTCTCCCTGTCCTTCTACCCCGCTCCCACCCCTCCATAAGACTTCCTACACTCTGCCCAAAGTTTGCTGTGAGTCTCAGCATCTGCTTTGATCCCCTGCTGGGTGGAGCCTTTCAGAGGACAGTTATGGTAGGCTCCAGTCCTGTTCCCTCTCTTTAACTGCCTCAATTGTCTATTCTGTTTGCCCTTCTTAATGAGAATTAAGCATCCTACCTAGGGCCCTTCTTGTTACTTAGCTAATTTAGGTTTGTGGATTGTAGTATGTTATCCCGTATTATGTGTCTAATATCTACTTCTAAGTGAGTATATACCGTGTGTGCCCTTTTGGGCCTGGGCCAGTGCATTTAATATTATTCATGTGAGTTTTAACAGTTCATGAGTGTGAGAGGTAGAGAGAAAGGACCCTGGGCTCACTCAAGTGGTTGTCATTCTTGAGGACATGGATGTTGGTAGAAAGTAGCACCAGAGCATAGGGAAATGGTGATGAGCACACAGGCCTGGCTCTGTGAATGAGACAACTCGAAGAGAAACTACTATAGGACCGCCAGAAGACCCTGGAAACACTTGTTGATGAAACCTGTTTTAGAAGCTATACTTTGAAAGGTCAGCCTAGCTAAGGACATTGTAAGATGCTTACAGGAGGAGCTCTCTGGTCATGTCACCATTTCAGTTTAAGACTACGAGGCCATTCTCATCCAAACCTCCACATCCCACACTCCTTTGCCCCCACAGGCTTGTGGCTATATTATAGTGCAAAATGCATTGTAGTGTAACTTCCGATGCCCTCATGGGTTTTCCCAGTCTCAACACACTTTAACATTCCAAACTCCAAGTCTCTTCTGAGACTCAAACCAATCTAATTGTAAACCCCTGTAAAATAAAAAGCAAAGTACATCTTTCCAACATAGAAGGCCATGAAATAGACATTACTATCCTAAAAGTGAGGAATGTGGGCACAGTGAGCTGAAGCCAGAGGTAAACCCAGCAGGGCAAATTCCAACTCCTGTAACTCCATGTCTGATGTCAAAGGGCTTAGATGGCTCCACCTTCCCAGCTTTGCACACCTCTTTTGGGCTGGTTCCATTTTCTGTCTGTTTGATACTCTATTTCACAGCTAAACCTGTAAGTGCAATTGTAACTGACCAACATGTCTTTGCTTTTTTCTTTTTTGAAATATGACTATTGAGCTAGATATGAGCTTTTGTATTACCTAATATAGAAGCACAGAGGATTTGAAGGTTTTCAAATGATGTAATGAAGTGTTTAAATTCAAAATTTGTTTGCCTTTTTACTTTACCTTTGTAACTTCTGGACATGTTCTGTAGTCTTATTAGTACAAGGGGACAAGCCCTTCTTCAAAGACTGTTTTTAAGCTTCCGTTCATATTATCTTGTATTTCATGTTGCACACTTTACCATCTTTTTAGACTGTGAATGCAGTGTGTACCTTCTCTCCCTGTTTCGTCTCTAATATCACTTCCTGGTTTATCCCAACATGTAGGATTTCCATTCAGGTTGCCAGTCATGAAGTTACTGCTCTGAGACTGCGTACACTCTTTGTGATGAACAACATTCTGTAATATTATTTCACTATATATTTCATTTAGCTCCTGAACTTGATATAAACTAATGTTGTGTATAGGAATACTAAGATGTACAACAAGACATCGCAAGTTAATAATTCCTAACCATCAGATCCTCATTTTTGGGTTTCCAGTGATTGCTTTCAAACTCTGTCCGGAAATGACTTTTGTAGCTCTCTGAACATCAGTGTCTGGAACACTTGATTCTTCTAACATGTTCTCATATTCAAATGTTAGCCAAGGGCACAAAGTCCATCAGAAGGAACTGGACAAAGATACTGGAAGTAAAACAAATGACACATTGCAAAATACAGTGGGTTTTTGCCGATTCAAAGGATTATTACAAAACGGTTATATCTGAGAAGATTATGTTCTAGTTTAGGAAACCGGAAAGGTCAAATGCTGATAGAAACAAGGAAGTTCAAAAAGGAAGTTTATTTGTGTCTTTTTTTTTTTTTTCAAGACTGGATCTCTTCATGGCTGTCCTGTAACTCACTATGTAGACCAGACTAACCTCGAACTCACAGAGATCGACAAGCCTCAGTGCTGGGATCAAAGCTGCGCTCCACGACACCTGGCTAGGCAGTTTATTTGGAGGAGATATCAGTGTCAGTATTGGACTGGATGCATTAGATGCAAGAGGAAGCACATATAGTAGATACTTCCAGTAGAACATTTTTTAAAGTATGGAGAGGCCCCAGGGGGATGAAGATGGTGCACATTTTGAGACATCAGGATGGAGCTGAGATCGTGCAGAAGGCAGATGGGAGAGCAACGAACAAATATGTAGACGAGTAAGTTAAGAAGCACTCACTGAAGAAGGCATAGAAAAAGGAGGAAAGTTTATTTAGATAGACTACTGATAAAAAAAAGAGAGAGCATAGCCAGAGCATATCAATTAATAACATTATTCCATACAAATTCTGACACAGGATCAGCCAGATGGAAGATACCTCTTCCCCTGGAGTGAAACTAGGGAAAGGGGCTATGGTGGCCCAAGTTACACTTTTCTATATTTAAGACTGCTTTTGTTAAGAGCCTGGTAATCTGATTCTTCTTCTGTCTTTATCAATACTTTTAGAACCGTTTCCCCACTGCATCTCTGCCCTTAGGCATGTGCACACACACATTCACACACACACAATCTATCTCATTTACATTCTACTTTTTTAGTTGTTGCTTAGGATAGTAACACATTTCCTTACCTGAAAAACAAGTTTGTTTTTTAGTAAGACACATCAATTCCTTAAAGGTGTTTTTGACAGCCAAGGAAATATTGTTTTAAAATGGGAGAATGGGAGATAGTGTTATAAGAATTAGTATGCAGATTACATAATGAGCTTCAAAAGTAGATTAATTTCAAGGAGTCAAAAAAAAAAAAAGGGTATCTGATGAATAAATATTCTTATAAAAAAAGAAATACAAATCGCCAACAAATTTATATCATTAACTGTCAGGGAAATGCAAATCGAAACCACACTGTTAAGCCATCTGATCCAGCAATCCCACTTCTGAGCATATACACCTAGAGGGAATGTAATCACCCTCCTATGGTTCCTGCATGCATTGCAGTGATAGAAATTGCAGTCAGGGTATGGGTGCAGCCAAAGCATCTTATCAATGAATGAATGGATAAATGTACAATAGTATACACACCATATTTTAATATATTATGCTGCCATTTGTCAACAATGATAGAGAACTAGAGAACAATGGGGCAGCTGAAATCAGACACAGAAAGACAAACACTCCATGTTATTCCTCATATATGGAAGCTACAAAACAAAACAAAACTGGTGATCTGAGTGTACAATGTGGTTACCAGAGGCTGAGGGGGAGGGTGTTAGCAATCTCCATGAAGGGACTCCTTTACCACGTGCCTGGCCCCAGTGCTGCGGAGGAAGATTTCACAATCCTTTTCCCGTATCCTTCTCTAATCCAAATCGGGAACCACGTGGCAAAACTGCCAAGCTCTGCTCTTCCTGGACCTAACCTAGCCCTCTCCAAAACTTACATCTGCATAAGCTGTAACTTGATGCTTTCCTTTGCTGTATAAGCTTTCATCTCTTTTCACACCTGGAAGCTAGCTGGATGGTACCTGGTCTTTCTCCGAGGGGACCACTCCCTTTTCATCCATTTCAAATCATGTTTTCCTTTAAACTCCTCATATCATTGAGCACAAGACTTGGTGCCAATATTAAATCTCAAGCTGTACATTTTCTTTTTTTTTTTTTTTCTTTTGCCCTGCTTGCTTTTTTTCATTATAGATTTGCATAAGAGTATGGTCATTAATAACCTATAGCATAGTCAATACTAGGCCATCTTACAATCTCCTTTGCCAGGGAACTTAACCCCAAACTCTTTAATTAGCCTCTGGCAGAGATTTTGGACAAGGACAGAAAGAAGCCACCTTATTTGGAAAAATATCACAAGAACAGGCCCCAATATCATTTCCTTCTGAAACCTCTTGAACTGGCCTGCACTGTCCACATTGCTCTCAATACTACTGCCTTCCATTCCCTTCCAGAATAGTCCATTAAGTCTTAACATATTCGACTGCTTTTCTAGTCCAAAGTCCTATCTTCCATATTTATCAACAAATAGCATGGTAAGGCATATAATAGTAATATGCCAGCCTCTGGTACAAACTTCTGTCTTAGTTGCTGTTTTATTGCTGTGAAAAGACACCATGATTGAGACAACTCTTATAAAAAGAAAACATTTAATTGGAGACTTGCTTATAGTTTTAGAGGGTCAGTCCATGATCATCATGGTGGGAAGCAGATTGGCATAGCACTAGTGCAGTAGCTGAGAGCTTCACATCCTGATCTGCTGACAGCAAGCAGAGAGAGACTGAGATTGGACCAGGTATGGGCTTTTGAAACCTCAAAATCCATCCCCAGTGATACACCTTCCCCAATAAGGCCATCTTTACTCCAACAAAGCCACACTTCCATATCCTTATCTAACAGTTTCACTAACTGGGGACCAAGCATTGAAATATATGAACAGAGAGAGAGAGAGAGAGAGAGAGAGAGAGAGAGAGAGAGAGAGAGAGAGAGAGAGAGAGAGAGAGAGAGAAAAGAAGAAGAAGAAGAAGAAGAAGAAGAAGAAGAAGCCACTAGGCAGTAGTGGCTCACACCTTTAATCCCAGCACTTGGGAGTCAGAGACAGGTGGATCTCTGAGTTCAAGGCCAGTTCTGGTCTACAGAGAGAGTTCCAGGACAGACATGGTGGGTACACAAACAAACCTTGTCTCAAACCACCACCACCACCACCACCACCACCACCACCACCACCACCACCACCACCACCACCACCACCACCATCACCATCACTACCCCAAAAAAAGGAAAAGAAAAAGAAAAAAGAGGGAAGATAGATAATGGGTACTAAAGCAGGAGTCTAGTGTTCTACAACATTCTGTGGCTGTAATATATAACAAGATTTTCGATACTTTATAAAGATCTAAAAGAGCTCTCAAGCTGCTTGTAATCTGATGTAAGTGTATTAAGTTTTTAATCTTATGTATTATTGCTATTTTAAAATTTTATTCATTCTAATGGGTTATTTTCTTTCTCTTCTAATTTATATCCCAGCCACAGTTTCCCCTCTCTCCTCTTCTCCAGTCCTTCCCCAGCCACAAGTATCCCCATCCACTATTTTCTTCCTCTTCAGAAAAGGGAAGGCATCCCATGACTACCAACTAGCCTTGGCGTATCAAGTTGGAGAAAGACCATGTGCATCTCCTATTGAGGCTAGAGGAGGCCATCCAGTCAGTGAAAAGGGTCAGACAACAGAATCAGAGACAGCCTCTGCTCCTACTGTTAGGAGTCCCACATGAAGACCAAGTTATAGAACTGTAGCATATGTGCAAAGGGCCTAGGTCAGTCCCATGTGTGCTGTCTGGTTGGTGATCCAGCCTCTATGACCCCCTATGGGCCCAGGTTATTTGATTCTGTAGGTTTTTAAAATGGTGTCCTTGACCCCTCTGACTCTCTCAATCTTTCTTTTCCATCTTCCATAGGATTCCCCAAGGTCTTCTTAATGTTTGGCTGTGGATCTCTGCATCTGTTTTCATCAGTTACTGGGTGAAGCCTTTCTGATGATGGGTATGGTCGACTCCTGTCTGCAAGAAGAGCAGACTATCGTTAATAGTGTAGGGGTGGGTTCCCTCTCATCACATGGGTCTCAAGCTGGGCCAGTCATTGTTTGACCATTCCCTCAATTTCTGCTCCATCTTTACCCCTGAACATCCTATAGGCAGGACAAATTGTAGGTCTTCGGTTTTGTGGCTGGGCTAGTGTCCCAATCCCTCAATTGGTAGTCTTTCCTGGCTATAGAAGATGGCTGGTTCAGGCTCCATATCCTCCATTGCTAGGAGTCTTAGATAGGGTCACCGTCATAGATTTTTTCATTGCTCTAGGTTTCTAGAGATGCTCTCTTCCCCGGTTCAGTTGTCTCTCTCAGTACTCTCTCCCTCTGTTCTCTCTCCAGCTTGTTCTTCCTGTTCTTATACCCACCTCTCCCTCATCCAGTCCCCTCTCCCCATCCACCCACAATGTCTATTCAATTTCCCTTTAACAGCAATATTCAAATGTTTCCTCTTTGAGCCATCCTCGTTATGTAGCTTCTTTGGGCCTGTGGATTCTAGCATGGTTATCCCTTATTTAATAGCTAATATTCACTTATAAGTGAGCATTGGCTCTTCAAGGTTCTGTACCAGGTCCTGCATGTATGTTATGGCTGTTAACCTGGTATTTTTGTGGGACTCCTAATAGTGGGAGCAGGTGTGTCTCTGGCTCTGGCTGCTCTAAGGACTCTTTTCCTGCTGTTGGATTTCCTTGTCCAGGCCTTGTCCTACTGTATTTGTTTTTGTCGTGTTTAGTTGTTGTCTCTTGGAGGCCTGCTCTCTTCTGAAGGGAAATGAAGGAAAAGTAGATCTGGGGTGGGTGAGAGGGACCTGGGAGGAGTAGAGAGAGGGAAAACTGTGGCCAGGCTGTAGTGTATAAGAGTTTATTTATTTTATTTTGTTTAAAAAAATGTGTTGTAACAAATATTAATGAAAAAGAGACCATGAATTTGAAAGCAAATAAGTTGGCGTGGATGGGAATATTTGGAGGGAGAAAGGGGAAAGGAGGAATGCTGTAATATATTATCATCTCAAAAATAAGAAAAAATGCATATTATATGTCGAAATGTGATGTAGGCACACGTGTGTGTGTGTGTGTGTGTGTGTGTGTGTGTGTGTGTGTGTGTGTGTGTGTGTGTGTGCCACAAAACAAAACAGAACAAAATATTGGGTGTCCTGCTTGATATTCCTCTGCCTTACTTCTTTGAGATAGAATCTCTCACTGGATTTCGTGAGCTGGAGCCAGCAATCACCAGCAATCCCTCTGACTTCACCCTACATATCAGTATGCTCATATACATGCCCATGACCACATTAAGCTTTGTTTTATGGGTGTAGGGATCTGAGTGCATGTGCTTACCCACTAAGCCATCTCCCTATCCCCGGGTTTCCATTTTCTATATATCGCCGTGATTGGACAGAAAAATTATATTCCTACTCTTCTCTGGTGGTAGATGTGAAATTTTTCCCCTCTAGTCTATGTTCGGCACTGACTAGTCATGCAAAGCATCTAGATTCATGCAAGAAAATGAATCACCTGTCAGTGATAAGGTCTAGGTCACAGGAACACTAAGACTCCAGAGACTCAGATCTTAATCTAACAAATTCCACATGTATTTAATTACCTGAAATTATACTCACAGTTAAAAGGAAATTTTAAATTCTTTTTGCTTTTAGTACACATACATACATACATACATACATACATACATACGTATGTATATATATATTCTATCTTTGGCTATTTTTCCATTGTTTATTACTTTTAAGTATTCTTTATTCTTTATTTTAAAGTTCAGTTATATATCTCACCTTCTAACTTGGAATATATTTTACCCAATATTTTAAGGTCCCAGCTGGAGGTTGCACCTTCCTCATCATGTTAGGTCACTATTTGTGGCAATAACTTTACATTCAAATTTAACAATAGTGTCACCCACAATAAAATTGATCACAATAAAGAGAACAGCCTAGATCCAAGTGAGGGACCCTGCATCAAACAAATACGGGAAAAACAAGAGGCCAATAAGCTAACTACAAGAAGCAGTAACAATATTTAAGAAACTATTGATATTAAAACTGTATTAATTATTTTTTTTTTTTTGGCATTTAGAGATGTTTTCACCATTTCAAAGATACTTCCACAACGAGACAAGTTAACTTCTAGCAACACCCAGCCCACCTCAAAGAAGATGATGAACATTAAATAACCTCCCCATGAAGACAGCCCCAAATGTGACAAAACAGCCATTAAGAAAGGCAGAATGCAGAACCTGATGTACCTGCAAAGGACATTGTAAGCAGAGAACATAGACCCTCTATTCGGATGTGACAATGTGTAGTTCATTTTCCATGTTGCATGAAGAAGGAGAGCAGGCAGGTACTGCCTCCAACAGGAACCTTGGTGCCCCTGATTTGATAACTACCCCTTTGTGGCACATCCTTGTGGACACAGGTGAAGGGGATGCAGGCTATCCTGATGAGACCTGAGACTGGATAGGCTGAGGTCACATGGGGGGAGGAGAGCCTCCCAACTGCATTGGAGGTCGAGGGGAGGAGAATAAGGTAGCAGAAGGAGGGAGGGTGGGTAGGAGAAAATAAGAGCAAGAGGATAACCATTGAGGTGTAGTGTGAATAAATTACAATAAATCAAAAAGCTAAAGTCAACATGGAGATAAAAAAGGATGGTAGATGATTGTCCCTGATTTTGTTAGTAATATTTTCACAGATTTGCTTGAGATGCTGTTTGTTACCCAGACTTGCTTGGATGTCACTAATTAGTCGAGCTGCATTTGAACTCCTGATTCTCATGCATTAGCCTCCTGAGTACAAGTCAAAGGCTAGAAGATGTTTCCGCAACGTGTACTGTGTTGTCAACACGTTTTAATAGTGGTAATGTGAAAATGCTTAGCAGAAGAGAAGGCACATTAACACCTTATATGTATATCCAAAGCAACATTTTCATCTATTTGGTTCACATGTAATAAAGTAGGATAATCAGTAATAAAAAAAAAATAAATAAAAAGAAAGAAAGAAAGACAGAGTGAAAATGATTTGTCTCTGACTCTTTTGCCCACTCTTGGGACCCTTTTCCTCCTCCTGGGTTGCCTCATCCAGCCTTTATATGAGTGTGTATATAATAATAATAATAATAATAATAATAATAATAATAATAATAATAATAATAATAATAATAACAATAATAATAATTTTATTCAGATTACATCCAGCTTATTATCCTTTTACTTGTGTCTTCCCCTTTCCCACACTCCCTCCTCCCTCTCTTGTCCTATCCCCTCCTCTGGAATGAGGGACTATCCTATTGTAACTTGTTATGCTGTGTTTGGTTGATCCTAGGAAGCCTGTTCTTTTCTGAAGGGAAGACTGGAACTGGAGGAGCTGTGGGGTAGGGACTGGAACAAGTGGAGGAAGGGGTCACTGTGGTTGAGATGTAATACATGAGAGAATAAATAAATAAATAAGAAATAAAGAGGGTCTAGGGATCAAATGAGTAATATAACATTTTAAAGAAAACTTTTAATTTTTATTAAAATGTTTTTGTTATAAAATGGATATAAAAAACTACAGCAATAAAATTAATTAAAATCTGAGTGATATTTTAGGTTACTTCAAAAGATTTGTTTTACTATTGAAACAAAATTTTAAGTGTCTGTGGCCTTTTCCCCCACAGTCCTTAAAACTTTGGAACTTGTTTGTTTTGACAGTTTCAATGTAAAGGATGAGATATTTCACTTTTGTTTACTTTTAAAAGTAAAATTATTTGCCAAGTATATTACCATGGCTGTAACTGTTATTGCTCTAATATTATCCCCTATACTCTGGAACATCTTTCTGATTTATGATTACTAACACATGTGGATAAGGAGCCATGTCAAATATTTGAGATTTCCCAATTCCTGGACTTTGCTTTCCTGTTTGCCATTTGCTGTGGCAGGTCAGAAAGTTCTCAGTGCCTTTTAGATATACTATGCAGTGAGACTAGAATAGAGTTCAAGTAAACTAGCACCAGTGCACAAAAACCAGAATCCTTTTATGTGTTTTCCTCACATAAAATCTATTTTATTTGTCTACATAACTCATAAAATCCTGCATGACTATGAACAGAATAGGAGAGATACTAAATATTAAAAATAATTCATTTGTCTACTGTAAGAAATTTCTCCAAGGTAGAAATGTGTTTGGCTTTACTTTTAAAAGAAAAACAGAAAAAGAAAAGAGATTTTCATCCTCCGCTACTGTTCCCACTTAGCATGCATTTGCCAAGTTGAAAACTGACATCTGTGCTTAGCTATGCATAGTGAGAAAACATGAATTAATATTTCTCACACAAGTTTAAAGACTTAGTTTGATTAGCTAATATTTTTACTCTTGTTTTTGTCCTATTTCCCATCTTGAGCTCATCACATTGAAGGGTTTGTACAGGTTTTCCTTATTTGCACTATTTTTCCTGGAGGTGAAAGGCTGAATGAACAGACCTAGGGTCTGTTTTATTCTCAACCAATCACAGATCAGTATCTTCCCAGGAGACTAACCGGGTTACAGGAAAAGGGGACACAACACAAAACAGAACAGATTCACCATGCGCAGCTTGGATTGACCACATCCCTTTTCAGAAACCAGTCTGAGTAAGAACTGAGGGTAGCCAGCTACTTAAGGAAATCTATCAGGAACCAGAGACAACGCTGGTGCCCAAGAAAAAAAGAGAACGGTGCGACTGCTTCCAGGGAACGGGGCGCCTCTCCGCAGTAAGTAAAGCTTAGTGCTGGTTTTGTGCTTTGCCAGTTACATGGGTGCATACTGTGAAGGTATCTGTTTTTCAGGTATTTAAATATTTAGAGTGATTTTCCCCAACAGATTTTAGTTTGTAGATATTAGCAGTAGATTCTAGCTTGCTTTCATTGTAGCCAAGGGAAAACTGCACAAAATTTTGTTATGTAAATGTAGGAAAGATTAAATTTAAAAACTATAAAAACGAAAAAAGCTTAATTAAAATTTTGTTTATTTGAAAAATTTCCAGGCAAAATTACTTTTCTATTCAATCTTGCTCTCTCTCCCTCCTTTCCTCTCTCTCTCTCTCTCTCTCTCTCTCTCTCTCTGTCTCTATATGTCTCTCTCTCTCTCTCTCTCTCTCTCTCTCTCTCTCTCTCTCTGTCAAGCTTATTTAGTACTTTTCTTTCATAGTTTTTGAAGGACATTTATATTCACAAAACTGAGAGAAGTTGTATTCTCCTTGTGTGTCAGAGCCAAGTAATTTTGAGCCTGGATTATTATTTTAATCTTTTCATAAAAGTTATTCAGTTAAATTTTATTTTATTTCAGTCACATGATAAATATCACAACATATTTCATTGTGATTGTATCAGATGAATGTAGCTTATCATTTTGAGCAGTCAGAAATTTTGTTGTTGATTAGATTAGTTCCAGGACTTTTTTCTAAAATGCACGGAACAAGAATAAACACTAATGGAATGGAATGAGTTGATTACTTTATTCACACCGTTAAATTCAGTTTTAAAATGTAGTTATACATGTTCTTCACCCTAATGATGTTGTTCTAACTGGAATGTTCTGTTTTATTGTAGAAGTGTGATAACAGCCACCCTCACGTCTTCACCACCATCCATCTCTCCACACAGCTTAAGTGGATATATGTGAGGTAAAATTCAGTCACAAATTGTTGCAGAAATACTTCACTACAGTTCTTAAGTGTAGTAACTATTTGAATGAGAAACACAGTCAAGGTGTTTCCAATTATACTTCTGCTTTTTTATTTTTGGTTTGCTTATTGTTTGTTCACTTACTGAGCAGGTGAAAAGGGTCTGACAGAGATGAGTGTGTATCAGCAAACACGAGCACTTCTGCATAAGAATCTACTCAAGAAATGGAGAATGAAAAGAGAGAGCTTGTTGGTATGTGCAGACAGCCCATCCTTTCCTCTGTGTTCTTCTTTCCTTGCCCAATTCTTTAAAAATATTACATTTGAATCAGCAGATTATATGTATTACTTTTGCATAGGCACTTCTCTGTATAGTTGTTGAATTGAGAAACTCATCACAGTCTATAACCAATACCACAGAATAACAAAGACTAAAAGTATTACATTTTTAAGCAGGTGATAAAGTAAAAATTTAATTTTATGGAAAATTGTAAAAAAGATTAAATTATCACATATTCCACACTGGGAACCAAGTCATAATACAAAATTTGATAAGTGTAAGTTGAGACTTTTTTCTTTTTTAAATATATTTTATTAATTTATTCATATTACATCTTAATTATTATCCCATCCCTTATATCCTCCCATTCCTCCCTCCCTCCCATTTTCCCCTACTCCCCTCCCCTATGACTGTGTCTGAGGGGGACCTTCTCCCCCTGTATATGCTCATAGGGTATCAAGTCTCTTCTTGGAAGGATAGCAGGCTACCAAGTTGAGAATTTTTAATTTTATTGTTTTATATTCAAAACTATTGATTTTCTACATAAAGAGTATTCCCAAGGATTATAAAAGTATAGCACTGTTAGTTTGTACTAAGAATTTGGGTTGAGAAATGGTGAGTAGTCCAAATTTCAGGCGCTTAACACATGGCAAGTGTTCGGTTTTCACTATTTTTAGTACAGTCAGTAGTAGAAGAGAAGCAGGTTGAATGGGACTAAAACTATTTCCATTCATCCAGGTAATTTCTTCTTCTAGGGACTCTGACATCTCCTCAGATCCTGGTAACCTCTGCTGAACTACTCATAAGACAAAGAGAAAGAATTGAGACAGAGAGTGTAGTAGGTTGGGTAAGGGTCTACAAACCAGACCTGGAAGTGGCATATACTATGTTTTCCCATTGTCCATACCAAAGAACTCAACCACCTACTCCCACTTGTATCTAAGGGTATGTTATAGTCAAACCCTTATTCTGTATTAACTTAGTGTGGTCCTTTTAAAGAAATGAACATGGTGTCAATACTTAGAAGGAAATTCCAAAGATAAGGACATAACTGATGTCTACAGATAAATTCTGGCATTGGTAAGCTGAAATGTTTAATTAATGAGAAAGTCAACTGTATCTTCTCTTTCAACATTGTTTTGAGAGTGCTTTGTGGTAACTGCCTTATATTTTCCCTATATGGTTGTCAGACTAGGGAGAGGTATTTTGGGGCATTAAAGAAGGATTCTCAATTGCTTGAAAAAACAAGAGTATGTGCTAGCATCGTATCATGAAGGAAGAAATTGTTGCTGTTCGTGATTTACTACAGAGTATCTCCCATGCAGTTTCAACCGATTTCCTTTAGTTTCTCAAAAAAATATGACAGCTAGCAAGAAAACTTATGAGTTGCCATCATGAATACGATCTGGAACACTTTGTGCATTATATCTAGGATTCGCTTTCCATGCAAACAAGATCGCCACACTGTCAAGTATCCTGTTATTGTTTTCAATTGACTTCTGAAATCATTCATGATTTATCGTAAAGCTTTAGGTCAGAGAGCAGTGCCTGTGGCTGCTAATTCAGACCTTGTCCTTCATTGAGTTTTCCTTTCTCTGAAGAGTGAGCAGCAGTGAGAAGCCAATTATATGGAAAAATTCAACTTGTCTTCAGAATTATTTGATGTTAACCGATTTGAATAGAAATAAATCTTGGCTTATTTCTCTCTTTCAAAAACTGTTTTTATAGGAATGGAGCACCCCAATTATAATAGGACTCTATATGGGTTTGTTTTCATATTTCAAAGATAATAGTCACATCCCTGAAACCCCTTCTCAAGATCTTGGAAGAATAGATAAATTTGATGGAACATCTATAATGGTTGCATACACACCAGTATCTAATATAACCCAACAGATAATGAATAAAACAACATTTGCTCCAACTATGAAAGGTAAATATTCCATTGACAAGAAAGAATTAGTCTTATTTTTATACTTTATTATATTTATATTTTAATAAGATTTGTACATACTAGTTTGAAATTATAGTTCAACATCCTTTTAATAAGTTCAAGTATCAAAATAGCATATTATCTGGTTAGGTTTTAGGTTTTTTTTCCCACAGATTTCTAAATCTTTCAGCTAGATAGAGGATCAATTTATGGAAACATATTTTTATATTGGAGCATAGGAAAAGCAAAAAACTTACAAATTTGCAAAACAGCAACTGGGAGATATGTAGCTATTGGCGCATGTGTATGTATGAACAGGATAAGCAATGACTAAGATTTACAGCTTGTTAAAATCTAAGTAATTAGGTCATGGCTATTTAACAATAAGTTTGTAAGTGAGAGCACTAATGTTCTGTAATCTGAAGGTGATATTCTTCCCTACATGTACTGTAGAATGCAAAATCTTTAAAAGTTGTGATTTTAAATTGGTCCTATTTTGTAACCAAGACAAAGAAAACACATATTTCACTTTTGAGCAACCTGGGTGTAGTCTGGCTGTTTATTATTTAATTTCTGACTAATGAAATTCCTGGTTGTTTTACAGTCTGTTTGTTATCTTTATGTCTACATAAGACTAAAGTCTTGTAAGTTGTTTTTGCTTCAGGCTGAATTGGGGAATCATTTGGGTTATATTAACAACAACAGTAGGAGTATTATACTTTTAAATATAAGTAACCACTCTTATATGTCACAAGCATGACGGTCTCCCTCATCTATAACTTGTTTTATTAAAACATGTGATTCTCAAGCACAAATTGATTCTGGTCATTTGAAACAGTAAAAAAATATTTTTAGGTTGCCCTTTAGTGTGTTTAATTTAATTGGAAGAGTCTATAAAACCATGGCTTAGTCTAATATCACATTCTGTTTGGGGGGAATACTACATAATCCGGTATACCTCCTTTCATTTTATATTTCACAGGAACAAGAGTCGTTGGTGTACCCAGTAAAAAAGACTTGGACAGCATGCTTCTGGAGAATGTTCCATATGCTTTTGGAGTTGTATTTAATGACACTTTCTCTTACACATTAGAAATATTTATAACATACGGAAATATAATTATGAAAGAAGATTTATCAGGTAACTTTTCATATAAAACCCTATTGCAACCATTTTTATGTTTTCTACAAGTGGGAACAGATAGGGTTGGGTAACAGGTACCTTAAATTTCATTGGCAAGAACAGAATAACATTTTATTGCTTTACTTGTGTTCATTTTAGAGGTTGATTTTGCAACACTGCAGAATAATTCAGCACACATCTGTTGAGCTCATGGGTCTAAGGGAATGGTTAGATTCCAGTGTCAGATGAGGTCTGACAAGCATTGAGTAATTAGTAGCAAGTGCAATGGAAGGGACTTGTGGTATCTCAGGCCCAGGATTATTAATTGACAATTGGATTAGGGAACTAAATTTTAAAGTAAGATCGAAGGAACAGCAAGCGTGATGAACTAGAGATGCTGTGTCCTAAGAAAGAGGATGAAGGCATGAGAGCATCTTATCAAGCTTCCAGCTGGAAGACGAGCAAGAAAAGCCATGGGACGCGAGGAGAGAAGGATTTTGCAGTCGCATAAGGGCTAGGTCCTGTTTGGTGTCTTGTAGGCCACAAATAGCCACTGAACTACTTTCATCAGGGCAAGCATATGGAAGTTGTCCAAGGTTAAGAGAGCACTCCTGATATAGCCCAGAGAATGCCAGCTGTTCAGGGAGAATGTGGTGACACAGCAGAGGCAGCTGAAAAGGAGGAAGGCGTATGGATTAAAAGACTCTTGAGGTCATACAATTGGTGCCATCTGTAGAATCAGTTCTTTCCTGACATTCACACGTCATGTGCAGAGTGCTGCTCCCCCCTGAGTTCCTGAAGAGGGCGTGAATGGAGCCTGTTTGTAAGAGTTGTTCTAGTCAGGGGCAGGAGGAAGGAGGATAAAAAAGTATACAAACAAAATAAGACGATGAAGACAACAGACCTCCTTTAGATATTTATGGTGGCCAGGAAACCCCTCTAGGATGAGGTCATTTTTGTGAGGAGATTAGGTTAAAGGCAGAAGTGGTCTTTTTAAATTAAGTAGTAATAGATCTGTGGATCTTTTCTCCAGAGACACTCAAATGCAGAATAAAGCTGTCCTCTTATGCTACGTCATAGGAGAGGCCACATGAAACTATTGGGAAGAAAGTACCCTAGGCTTCCAGAATATAGGTGACATACCCTCCTGCCCCATTACCTTTCTCCCCCAAGAAGGGCTTTAGCCCTTTGTCTTAGTCATGTTTTTGTGCAACAGCTTGTCACTAGTCTTCAAACATTGCATCTCATTAGCATCTCCATTTCCCACCCGGAGGTGTGCATTTTGTTATGATAATTTAAGGTTAATTTTGGGACAAAAGTTTCCTCTTATGCTATGCACATATCCCACTTTCAACCTCTAGGCACAGAACTGGGGATCTCTGTGTGTGTGTGTGAGTGTGTGTGTGTGTGTGTGTGTGTGTGTGTGTGTGTGTGTGTGTAGCTTCAATATGGAAACCCTAATGTTTTGGCAAGATGAGAATTTCTCTTTGGTGTGTGTCAGAGTAGCTGCTTCTTCAAAACTATATAGCCTCGTCTCCAAATTACCTTATTGGAATGCTTGCTTGCTTGCTTGCTATTTTGCTTGAGGCAGTGTCCTGGGAGATAACCTAGGCTGGCCTAGAAATCCATTATTATTCTGCTTCTGCATCCTGAGTGCTAGGATTACAGGTGTGCACCACTGTGCCCATCTTTTCTATGAGGTCCAAAGCTCTGACGAATGGAGTCTCTTCTCAATCGTTTTCTCTTAAAGGCTTTTGTTCTTCATTCCAAATTGGCCTTTATCCCATAACGACCATTATACTTTGCCCTGTGTTTACAGATCATTGCTGGAATGCATACAATGATGTTTCATGTGTGCTGTCCAAATACTGGAAGAAAGGATTTGTGGCTTTGCAAACTGCCATCAATGCAGCTATCATAGAAGTAAGTGCTTAACTGAAAAGCTCTAGTGGTCACTATAATTAATTTTAGAGACATCAACATTTTAATGAAAGATGCTGTCACAAATTCATTTTCCCCACAATAACTATATACCAAGGCTGGGTAATTAATAAAGAACATAGCAAAAAATAAAAAAAAAATAAAAAAAAAAAAGAACATAGCTATTTTTCACAGTTCTTATGTCTGGCAAGTATATGCTTAGGCCTCAGAAAGTTCATTCCTCACAGGAGTCACAGTCTCACAATCTTTACATGGCAGAAAGGGCTGAAAGGGCAAAGAGAAGGCACTATGTTCTCACTTGGCAGAAGAGCAAAAGGGCAAATCGCACATTAGGACATTCAAGCCCACTCTTTGATGAGTCACTCATCTATCTATGAGGGTGGGACCGGATGACTTACTTCCCCAAACCTCTAGTATTATAGTAAGGATGAGGTTTCCACATGCAATGCAGAAGGGTACGTTCAAAATAGCAATTTCGCAAACTCAAATTTTTAAACAAGAAAGAGACCACTTGGTTTCAAACTTCCAGTTATGCAATGCTTCACAGAAACCTGCAAAGCAGCATGCCCAGGTTCCTCTAATGGGGAACATCGTGTGTTACTAGACTTCAGCATTAAAACTAGGAAATTGACATTAGTGCAACCTCCAACACTTATTCCAGCTTTGTCAATTAATATCCTCTAATCCCTCTTTGCTTATGCCTTTCTCTAGATCACAACAAACCACTCTGTGATGGAGGAGCTGATGTCTGTTAATGCGATAAATATGAAGACGCTACCTTTTATTTCTAAAGGGATTATGCAATATGAATTTTTTATTTTATTCTGCTTGCTGTATTTCTCCCCATTTACATATTTTGTATCGCGCAATGTTACTAAAGAGAGAAAAAAGTATAAGCAATTGATGAAAATAATGGGTCTACAAGACTCTGCATTCTGGTGAGTCACAGAGAAACCATAAAACAGCAAAAGTGTTACTGTTTTACAATGCCACAGTTTAAGTTTGACATGTGGGCTACTTGGCTTTTTTTCCGCCCTCTGATTTAGTATTTGTTAAATCTCCCATGAAAGAGTAGCTGTAACTCACTGAACACGACTTAATGCCGACAGTTTTCTTTGCCGCCTCTGTGGTAGAGGCACTAGCATCATGGCTGTAAATGGGGAAAGTAAGGCAAATGAGAATAATGCAGTCAGTTGCCTAGTCAGGTAGACGGTGCATGCCAGAGCTGAGCCTCCGAGGTGGATACCTGTTGGCAGTTCTACCCAGCCTGCTTCCAGCTGTGCACTGGCTTTTCCACACTTCTCTATGTGCAGAAAACAGCCTTGTAAAGGGTATGTGTGCTCATGGGCTTGGACAATCAGGGCTGCGTAAAAACAAGTAAATGTTGTATGTTGTGATGCATCTAGGCTGGTGGCCAGGAAGGACTTAATAACAGTACTTGAACTATGTGATAAAATTTGTATCTTGCCTCACCCCATGAACACATTAATTTTGAGATATATGTATATGTTTCTGTGAATGCATGGACATATCTATTTATGCATTTGTGATATAATAAATGTGAATATAGAAATAAAGGCCTATGAAAACAGTGAATGAGGTTAGTTGATAGAAACACAAATAATGTGAGGTTTAATCTCCTCAGAAGCAAGACAGAGAACTTGGTGGTATCAGGGACAAAACGCATACTGCTAGGTGAAGTGGGAAATCACATGCTTCTTTTAGCTCAGAAGAGACATGACATGTTTTGATAATGAGTCTCAGAGGATAATTCTTTGCATATTCTCCAAATCAAGAAAGCACTTGGTTGGTCAGGTGGTGCAGGCATAGAATCTTAGCATCAGGCAGGCAGACACAGGAAGATGGAGAGTTTTTGACTGCCTGAGATATATAGAGAGACCGAGACCCTTCTTGATAAACCAAACCTAATGAAACCTCAACCACCATTCACAACATATACAAACAAACACCCCTCATACACAAAACCCCAAAATTATGTGTGTGGAATTATAAAACTACATGGACTGGATGAATATTTATTGAACAATCTAGTAGCTCATAGGTTCCCTGAAGGAAAATTATGGTCCAGAAACCTTTATTTCTGTGTAGAATATATTTACTAACAAGGATAATTTTAGTTCTAATGTATGTGGAATGGAAAATAGAAAAGAAGGAAACTGTGTCTTTATAAAGTGATGGATTTTTGTGTGGGAGCATTGGGAATTACAAAGGAATGGACATAAACTCTCATGCAGGTCTGTTAGGAGGAAAGAGAGAGAGAGAGAGAGAGAGAGAGAGAGAGAGAGAGAGAGAGAGAGAGAGAGAGAGAGAGAGAGAGAGAACAATTTCAGTAGAAGGGACTTATTTTAGTTCAAGGCAAGTCCTAGGGGCCAGAATGCCCAACTCTCCTTAAATTAGGGAGGCACCAGTCAGCCAGGCAGGAAGACCAAGTAGATATTAAATGTTCTGACACTGATGCAGTTTCAGGATGATTCTTAGCACACATATAAATTAAGCCCTGGAAAAATGCATTGATATGTCCATCCTTGGAACTAAGATATAAGGTGCTTTGGAAGCATCTTTTCCAAGTATCAGACATCTATTGGAAGCAAATATGACTTCTATTAATGCCATAAATGTGAAATGTAATCATTGTTTTTAAAAGCACAGTGCATGTATTTCTTTGTGAACAAGAAAATTTTGCATGCGTTCATTAATATCATCTCTTACTCCACCCCTATAGCTGGTTTCTGTTTTAAGTAATTATTTTAATGTCTTTATTTCACAACTCTCCCACGCTGTGGTTTTCCCAATCCTACCTGAAGCCGTCACCTTCTGCACTTAAGAAGTACATTTACAGAGTATGTTACAGTTTTCAAAAATGCTGATGTTTCTAACATAGGCAGTTCAATATAATGATATAAGGTTAAAAATTAGCCAGGCGGTG
Organism: Acomys russatus; assembly: GCF_903995435.1. NCBI lineage: Eukaryota > Metazoa > Chordata > Mammalia > Rodentia > Muridae > Acomys > Acomys russatus. Next base: position 36,129,285 of record NC_067152.1, on the reverse strand, counting down.
GTTGCACACGCCTTTAATCCCAGCACTCGGGAGGCAGAGGAAGGCGGATCGCTGTGAGTTTGAGGCCAGCCTGGTCTACAAGGGAATTTGGGACAGGCAAGGCTACACAGAGAAACCCCGTCTTCAAAAAAACCAAAATAAATAAATAAATAAATGAAATTTAAAAAAAAAATAAAGAAGTAGCAAATCCAGCTAAACATATTTTACTAGGGTGCACTGTTGCAAAAATGCATATTTTTGCTTTGTTTTATGGTTTTAAACAGAGGAAAGAACTCTGTACAGAATTAATGACTGCAGTGAGATTTGTACCTTGTTGATGATTTACTCTGTGACATTTTACACACCCATTAACTAACGAGAGGGACTACAGCTTTATTATGTGTTCATGAGAACCTTGGACTCATGCGCCCTTATCATCTTGTCTTATCTAAAGATGCTGTTCTTTAATAAATATCTCGCAAAAATATGAACATCAACACATGTAAAGCAAAATAATGTAAAAGTGTAAAGATATGTAAAGGCGTGCCATAACTTTTATCCATTTAAGTAAAGAAGTAAGTAGCAGAATTAGGAAACATGTGATGTCATCTGTGGAGTAGTGGGTTTTTGGTGTTCTGGAAAGGAGAGTGACACTGTTGCCTGCTGGGCTCCTCAAGATGTTGACGCTTGTAGAGTTGTTTGATTGACATTTGACTGACCATCGCTGTTAAGTCTTTTTCCGGCTTTACAATTAGGGCCATTTGGTAATACCTAATAAAACTGAGGGCATAAACTTTAATTCGGTAATTTCACTGTAGAGATATTCTTCTGCATCTTACATAAAAACAAATGTAATAAAATTCCTTGCACAATTACAACAGAAAGAAAAATAGAAAACAATTATCTAAGGTCAGAAGAATACTAGGATATCATAACACATGCAATATCTTAAGCTCCTTATGTAATAATAGATAATATTGATTGATAAAGTCAAGTTACATATAATATACACAGCATAAAACCTACAGTTTATACAGTGATCATTGTATTTGTACAGTAGATGTATATTGATGCCTAGACTTCAAGCACCAGCAAGGCCGTACTTTGGATAATAGTCACTTATTGGTTGTGACATTTTCTCCCATTGGTTGGTGCTCTGCTAAGTGCTATACTAATATTTGGTACTACTCACCATTACTGTGTGACAAAGGCCATTACAAAGCATGGGGTTCATAAGGAGGGCGTTTGTCAAAGTGATTACCTCAGGGGAGGGAAGATGGAGAATTGTGATGGGGAGCACACACAATGGACTTCTGCCATATTTTCAATATCATAGTTATTAAACTAGGGTACACAGACAAGAGAATTGGGTTGCTATTTAGGTGCTTTTGTGGTTTAAAAAATATTTATTTAGAAGGCTCACAAATTTCAATGCCTTTTGTTTTTTTTTAGGCTGTCCTGGGGCTTAATCTATGCTGGCTTCATCTTTATAATTTCCATATTCATTGCAGTTATCATAATATCTACCCAGACTATAGTAATGACTGGTTTCCTGGTCATATTTACACTCTTTTTCTTATATGGATTATCTTTGGTAAGTGTATGCATTTATTACCATCTTTTATACATTAGATCTTAGCTATGTGTAGCAAACATTAATTCTCCAGGATGTTAGGAAGCCATTTTTTCATGTTGTATGTGTGTGTGTGCATATGTATGTGTGTGTGCACATGTGTACACATGTATGTGTTTGCTTGAGAAAATTTCAATGGTTATAAAAAAGTAATGTAAACCCAAGTAAATTGGGCCTCTCTTTTTTCACAGAACTCTTATGCATTACATAATGAAATGGTGCATTGAAAATTTTTTATAAAATATTTTAATATAGATATTTCAAATTGTAATTGTGAAGTCTTTAGTTACTTAAATGAGTGAAAGACTAGCTTGCTAGGCTGTTACTACTACTATTCAAGTTTGCTTTTTATTGCATCATGCTGACCAACTAACATTGGTCTCATGGAGATAAATTTTAAGTTTTATGCCACCATTTTCAGTAAATGTAAGTGAAAATAATACATTAATACTTAAAGTTAAAGGAAGAAAAAGCAAAAGGAAGAGTAGAAGGAATGAAAAGCAGTTCGACTTCTCCATATTCAGTGAGTAGTGAGGGTTTTGTCCATGGCAGTGAGAGTCCCGCTGTCAGTTTGCAGAGAGCAGTCCTTTGTCATAGCATCAGCCTAGTTTGCTTATGGGTTTCCACGGGACACCCTTGGCCATCAACTCAATTGAGTGCAACCTAGTCCTACCACTGGAAGCCTCCTTTCTCTACAAGATATGGCCAGTTAGAAGACCACATTAGGATCATCTTCATATATTCCAAGAAATTTCCCCTGCGTTAGGTTTCCATATCAGCCCCCAAATAAGTCCAACTCGTCCTTAGACAGATTTGATGATAGTGATTAGGGTAACTCTCGTATCACTGGACAGGCCTTGTGAAGCATTAAACTTCATTGCTTCATTAAACTTCATTAAACTCACAATACTAGTTACTAGTAACTAAAGGCTTCACAATTACAATTTGAAATATCTATATTAAAACCGTCTGACCCTGGGCTTTTTTGCTCGGGAGACTTTTAATGACTGCATCTACATCTCAGAGCTTATAGTGTATATAGCTATACACTATAGTTATATAGTAGTGTTATTACATATATATTCATGTATAATTCAAATTGTTTTTCTGACCTTGATTTACCTTTAGTAAGTGGTACTTATCCATTTTTAAAAAAGATTTTCTAATATGATGGAGTATAGGCTTTTAAATTTATCTTTATGATTCTCTGGATTTCCTTGGTGTCTAGTGTTATGTCTCACTTTTCATTTCTTGATTGTGTTAATTTAGATAGTCTTCCTTTCATTTTATTTGGATGAGGGTTTTTCTATATTGTTGATTTTTCTCAAAGAGCCAACTCTTTGTTTCTCTGGTTCTTTGTAGTCTCTGTCTAGATTATATTGACTTTCGCCTTCAGTTTGATTATATCCTGCCATCTACTCCTCTTCAGTGTGGTTACTTGTCCATGTTCTAGAGCCTCCAAGTGTGTTGTCAGACTGCTATCATATTCCTAAAGGCTGTTTTAAGGCCTTTTTCCTGTGCTTCAGATTTGTTGGTATATTCAGGGCCTTCTGTGGTAGGACAGCTGGGCTCCTGTGGAGACATACTGGTCTGACTGCTACTGATTGTGTTTTTATCATGGTGTCTAGGCATCTGACTATAGGTCTAGGTCCTGGGTTCTGGATTTGTGTGTGTTGGGTGGGTGTTTTGTTTCTTGGTTTCTGTTTCTTTCCTGGATTTTTGGAGAGTGAGATATATGTGTGCTGCCTGTTTCCCTGGCCTGCTCAGCTGGTGTGTTCAGTGAGAATGCCTGCTAGTGTTTGAGGCTGGGATACTGGGATGCAATGCATTGTGGGTAGGAAGGTTAGAGGAGAAGGTGTATGTGATCTCTTGGGGATGGCATCAAAGAGGAAAAGGAGATCAAGGCGTGCTTCCTGCTACAGAGCTGGGGATGAGACTGGGGGTGGAGTGGGAGGCTGGACTTCAGAAGCAGTAGGAGACATGTGGGTCTTCAGCCTACTTGTCTGGGAGGACTGACCATTGGATAAGCAGCGGGGTGAGGGTGCCTGCTGGAGTTGGGGTCTGGGACACAGTAACAAGGAGTGGGAGGAAGGTTAGAAATGGCAGATCTGTGCTAACCACAGGAGATGGGGTGCTGGGAGACAGGGAAAGCTGCCATAGGTGCTCTGCTGCAGAGCTGTGGATGAGACTGGGAGATTGGGTTTAGGGGAACAGAAAGAGAATAGCTCAGTGTTTTCAGTTGGGAATACTCAATGAATTTTTTAAAATATCATATAATTCAAACAGTGTTTATTATAATTATTAACACATTATTTAACAAGTTAATGGGACTCAGTGTGACATTTCCATAGAGGCAGATGTCCTCTGCTGTTTGCTCTGCTCTTGACAATCTCCACACACCATCACTCCCAGCCTCTTTAGGGTTTCTTTATTTTCTGTCCTTTCTTTCTTGCCCATCTCTCTCTCTCCATCCTTCTCTGAACAGTGGTTTTTGTATTTTTCTCCCCATTCTAGGATATTTCCTGTAGAAGTCATGCAGATGAATACTTTTCCTTAGCACAATAATTTAGTGTTGTTCAATTTCTCCAATATTGTTTTTCTACCTTATTCTTGGGTCATCTTCCAGTTTCCCCTGTCTCTTCTCTAGAAACAAAAACTCAGCAAATGGGTAGGGCCTGCAAGGATCTTGCTTTAAAAAAATCTGAGAGCAGAAGAGAGACGTTATAACTTTACACGCCTCTCGCTTTCTCATTGATAACGCCTTGTAGCATGCAATGAGCTCCGTTTTGCTGATGGTTATCAAAAGCTATTACTTGTAACAAACAGCTAATGTCTTCTCTCTTTCAGATAGCTGTAGCTTTCCTGATGGCTGTCCTGTTACAGAAAGCTGTCCTCACCAATCTAATCGTATTTCTCTTTACCCTCCTTTGGGGGTGTATGGGGTTCACTGTACTCTATACACAACTCCCCCCACCTCTGGAATGGATTCTGAGCATCTGCAGCCCCTTTGCCTTTACCTCTGGGTTGGCTAAGGTAAAAACATAGGTTACTATTGGTGCTTCCAAAGGAATTAACCTTTGAAGGCTCTTTGAAGTTCAGTCTGGTCCTAACCAAGAGCGTTTTATTAGAGTAACCTTCCTGCTACAAAGCCAAACTTGTTACATTAAGTAAAAGAGTTAAAATAAAAATTGTTAGTTTATTAAAAAAAATTCTGTGTAAAGCTGTTTAAGGCATCTTGCTGTGTAAATGAAAATCTTTGAAGACGTAAGTACATAGTACAACAGACTCTGTAGCGTCCCCCCAGTGTACTTACGAACGTCCAGGACCTAGAATACTGAGATCATCCTGAAGTACCTCTAAGTATGCTATGCTTCAGCGGGTAACCATTTTATGAAAATTACCTCCTTGCTGCTTAAGATCAGCCAAGTTAAGGTTTTAAAATATAAATATTTGTTTCATCCATCTTAAAATTTATGTAATGGATATTATACAGTGTATGTTTTAAAATATTTAACTTTTTCACTCACTATTATGCCATTAGGTCTCATGCATACTCTTGCGTATAACTACAATGTAGTGTCATATACCATCTTATTGTGTGCTCATATTATTATTAATTTTTGATAATTGAGAGTAAAAATTCCAGGCTTTGATTTCTTTTTTGATAAAGCTATTGTGAATATTCTTTCATGTGTTTCCGTATACTGGTTCAGTTTGGTGTATTTGTAGGAGTTGGATAACAGGACTAGTGTGTTCAAACTTTAACACTCATGGCTGTCACTGCTTTTCTAAAATGGTAGCATCATTTGAATTTATAAAAATGATGATTTTTTTTTCAGTCTTCACCAAGATTTGTTATTGTTTAACATCCAGATATTAGCCACTCTGATAAAAATGTGATTTATTATTATTATGCTCATTAATTTGTGTTTTCTGTACTTTTGATAAAATTGGATACATTTTAATGAACTGTATTTTTATGTTTTTCTTTTGCAAATTGTCTATTAAGATCTTTTCTTTGTATTTCTACTGAGGTTTTTATATTTCCTACATTTGCTGTGTACCAGTCTTTTTTCAGTTATTGTTAGCTTTCCTCTTTTTTAATGGAAAGAGATTTATGCAAAAGGTTTACTTATCTTGATTTTATATGTATGTATGTGTGTCTACATACGTACATTGAGGACCAGACGAGGGCATCAAATCTCCTGAAACTGGAGTTATGGACACTTGTGAGCCCCTGACTTGTATATTTCTGGACATTTACTACAACATTGACCAGAAATGCTAGCAAAGGAGAGCCTTCAACATTTTGCTACTAAACATGGCTTTTCAAGAAGACATCTTGGGGCTAGAGAGATGACTCAGCAGTTAAGAGCACTGTCTACTCTTCCAGAAGTCTGGAGGTCAATTCCCAGCAACCACATGGTGGCTCACAATCATCTGTAATGTGATCTGATGCCGTTTTCTGGCATACAGGTGTATGTGCAAATAAAGCACTCATAATAAATAAATGAATAAATAATCTAAAAAAATAATAAAAAAGAAGACATCTCATCTTCTTAGTTTGTAAAGAAATCACTTATATTGTGAATGGATACTCAATTTTCTCAATGCTTTCTCTGCATCTACTAGATTAATTACATTTCCCCCTCCATGCTTTATTCTGTTGAATGCAGAATTATATTGATTTATTTTCAAATGTTGACTCAATCTTGCATTTCCAGTAGCTTTATTCTTCTGTATACTATTTACAACACCTTTATTAAAATATCTATTTATAAAGCTAACTTGTAAACTAATAATTATTGGTACTATGCCAACTTATGAGTTTAGAACTTTATTATTATTTTTGTTTGAATCTTAGATTATCTTTCTGGATTATAATGTGAATGGTGTAGTATTTCCAGACCCTTCAGGAGAATCATATGTAATGTTAGCGACATTTTCCATATTGGCTTTTGATGGTCTTATCTACTTGGCTTTGGCCTTGTATTTTGACAAAATCTTGCTGTGTAAGTATTAGTGGATTTTTATCTCATATTTCAGTTATTGATTACATGAAAAAGCTTTTCTTACAATTATATTAAAATAATGTTAGAGGTGAGACTAAATTCATAATCTCAGTCCGAATTAATTTAGCTATACTTTACAGTGAATAATATTTATATTAAATTATTTTGATTTTAAATAATAATACAAATTGATTTTGAGATACAATTTTATGTTAAGTGTTACTACCTTTCAAGTGTTCTTCAAAGTGTTTTGAAAGATCAATAGTAAGAATTTCTATCAGAGCAACCTGAAAAAGTACAAAAGAGGCAAGAGAGTAGGAGTGGGCTCCTTGGAAGAAGATGAGGGCAACAGGTAGGTGGGCAGCAAAACAAGGCATTATAGGAAAGGGATCTGATGACAGAGTGTAATATGCAAGGAAGAAACCATCACACACCAGGAAGCACTTCAGATGATAACTTCATAAACTAACAATAATTAGTTCCTCTTATGGTTGGATGTAACTGGGATATTATGTGGTAGAAACATGTTCTAATAACTATTTGCTAGTCATTATTCTCAACATTTCCATATTCTGTATGCAGTTAATTTTTTTCTCTTGCCAATAACCAAAATATTCACATAAACCCTAGGTTCCTCTAAATGTGTTAGAATCAGAGTATTCATTTCTATGCTTTTAATTTTTAATAGACCCCCACTTTGGTAATAGTTAGTGTTGTCTTATATATTTCTATGTATTTATTTGTATGACTATGACCAATTTCTGGCTTACATAAGAATATCCTTAATAACAAATAATATTTAACTTCTTTGTATCAGTAAAAATTTATAATATTGTATTCATCTTGAAAAAATAGAATTTCTGAATGTGTTTTTTTAATTCATGTAACTATATTTGAATTTGTAGATTTCAGTATTATGTTCAATTATATTGGCATGATCAACCTATTTAAATGGACTATAATTATATGTATATATAATTATATATCCCAGTTATAGTCAAATATAATTATTTAACTACACATAGTATATATATATATATATACATATATATACTATAACTCTAAACATGTCTATAGTTATTTTGTGCACATATTAATAATTGTGTTTCTAGAATATTTGATCTCACCTATCCTCATAGATATCTTTTAGATTATATTTTTAAATTATTTGATTTTTATTTTTTGAAAGTTCTATTATGTTAACTTTTGAAATGTTAGTTTAAATTTTGATTGTTTATTTGTTTCCTTCTGAATAATAGTATACTTGAAGGGAAAAATTGTATCATGTTTGAAAGTTCAAAATATTTCATCTTTTCTTAGCAAGGCATTTTTTCATTATATTGATCTGATATTTTATTGTTTTGGCTAATTAGATGGGGATGAGCGCCGTTGTTCTCTACAGAGTTTCTTGAATTCAATATGTTTTCGACAAATGCCTAATAGAAATGAGGTCACTGAGAGAGTCAGAGACCCCGAGCTTCCTTCTGATGATTTTGAGCCGGTAGATCCAGAATACCAAGGAAAAGAAGCCATCAGGCAAGCACATCTGTTAGCTATGCTGAGGAAAAGGCTAAAGGGCTGTTAACCAACAGCTATCTGCGAGTCTGTGGCAAGTGTTGAGGGGAAGGCATTAGCCTTCACCAGCGTCAATGTGAACACCTCGATTCCCCTCTATCTCAATGGTTCTCAGTCTGTAGGGCCAGACCCTTCTGTACCCTTTCCAACAGGGGTTGGCTAAGACCATTAGAAAATACAGCTATTTACATTATGATCCATCACAGTTATGAAGTAGCAATAAGAATAATTGTATGGTTGGAGGTCACCACAACGTGAGGTACCGTATTAAAAGGTTGCTGGGTTAGGAAAGTTGAGAACCACTGCTCTGTATTTTCTACCCTTATCTTTTCTTGTTTGAGTTTCTGGATTATTTTTCTTAAATTTTTAAAAATTTATTTAGATTTTTTGTTTTGTTCTGTTTGGTATTTTTTTGTTTTTTGTTTGTTTGTTTGTTTTTGAGACAGGCTTTCTTTGTGTAGCCCTGGCTGGCTTGGAACTCTATAGACCAGGCTGTCCTGGAATTCACAGAGTTCTACCTACCTCCACCTCCCAAGTGCTGGGGATTGCAGGCATATGCCTCCATGCCTGGCTAAATGTCCTTTTAAGACAGAAAAATTGGGTGTATAGAAGGCACACAAAGAGAATGTTATGTGACAGTAGGGGCATAAGTTTGAACGTTTCCAGAAAAACAACAGAGTGTCTTCCCCAAGTGAGAATTACTGTTTTCAGCTCTGAAATCTGGAAAACATCAGTTTCTCCTAAATGGGAGTTTCTTAATTAAAATAAAATATTAAAGACCAGCTACAAAGGACGTGTAAGGCCAATGTGCATCATACCATGTAATGAATGGCTTAAATAGAATTTCTTATAAGACTTAATCTCTTTCAATGCTTCTCATCCAATGACCATCCTGCTGTCTTTGCTGTGTAAGTGTAAATGTGAGGAGGCTAAAGCCAAAAGCCAGAGCCGAAACAGCTGAAGGTTAGAGATTCTCGTTTATTTTCTATTTAAAAGGAAATGATTAATTGAAAATAATTCTTTGCATCTCTGAACAATCCAATTATGTCATATGTTATTTACTATAAAGTGTTTTCTACATCTGCCATTATATCTGTCTGTGCTTTTTTATTTGTCTGTAATAGTTAGTAATGCACCTCTTTATTGTTTCAGAATAAGAAATATTAAAAAAGAATATAAAGGAAAGTCTGGAGAGGTGGAAGCCTTGAAAGGTGAATAAAATATTTCATTCTTTACTTAACTTTGAATACCAAGCCCCTGGTATTCATTCAGCGTGAAAACGTAAAATATTGGCAAACACACACACACACACACACCACACACACACACACACACACACACACACACACAAAAAAAAAAAAAAAAACAAGAGAAAGAAGCAAGAATACAAGTGACCTAACTCTACTGTGAAAAACATAGCTTTATTTTTTTGTTTTTCTTTTGTTTTGGTTTGGTTTGGTTTGGTTTTTTGAGGCAAGGGTTTCCTTTTAGCTGTCCTGGACTTGCTTTGTAGACCAGGTTGGCCTCGAACTCACATAGATCCACCTGCCTCTGCCTTCTAAGTGCTGGGATTAAAGGTGTGTGCCACCACTGCCCAGCTTATTTTGCCTTTTACTATGACTACCAAAACCACATTTTTATATTTGTACTGTTAGGAAAGAATATTAGAACATGTAAAAACTTTTAGATAGTCATGGAATTTACATAGTTCATATTTACTGATGCACAAGTGAACTTTAACACTAATCAAAACAAGATTGATGAAATTTCGACAGTGAGTTAAATTAACAAATCAATATTCCATGGCAAACCAATCTTTAATTTTGTATAATGTGGCATGCTATAAAACTAAATATTATAACAGATATAATTTTATACAGCAAACACTGAGAAAGCTCAATTAACAGCTGCATTTTAGAGGTTCAACTGCTTTTATTAAAAATGAATTCTAGACTGGAAACACACACCTTTTCCTTCCACCCATCTTATTAAAAATAGATTCTTTTCTCATTCAATATATCCTGACTACAGTTTCCCTTCCCTTTATTTCTTCCAGTTCCTCTTCACTTCCACTCCCATCTGGATGCACTCCCTTTCTGATTCTCATTAGAAAAAAAAAAAAAACAGGCTTCTAAGAGAAACAGCAAAACATAACAAAATAAAATAAAAGAAATTATCATATTGACGTTGGACAAGTCAAACCAACAGAAGGGAAAGAGCCCCAAAGAGAAGACACCCAGATCAGAGACTAACTCATTCACACACTCAGGAGAGCCATAAAAATACTAGCTAAAAGCTATAATAACATATGCAGAGTATATGATAATATCCATTGACCCATACTGGCTCTGTGTTTGCTGCTTTAGTCTCTGTGAGTTCATGTGTTCTTTGCTCAGTTGACTTAGAGAGTCTTGTTCTCCTGGTGCCCTCCATCCCCTCTGACTCTTAGACCCCACCTCCTCTATTCTGTGGCGGTTCCCTAAGCTCAAGGGACATCTCATTTAGAGCTGTGTGTTCCAAAGTCTTTCTCTCTGCATAGTGTATGGCTGTGGGTCTCTGTATTTGTTCTCATCTGCTGCAGGGAAAAAACTTTTCTGATGATGGTTGGGTAAGGCACTGATCTACAAGTATAGTAGAATATCATTAAGAGCCATTTTATCTTAAATTTTCTTTTTTTAGATTAATATTATTTGGTTTTACTCTAGGTCTATGGGCTACCTTGTCTCTAGTTCTTGGTCACTGAAGTAGTGTTGAGTATGAGTTCCATCTCATGGGATGGGTCTTAAATCAAATCAGACATTGGTTACTCTTACAAGCTTTGTGTCACTATTGCTCTAGAACATTTTTTTAGGAAAGGGAGATTATAGATCAAAGGTTTTGTGGCTGGGTTTGTGTTTATGTTTCTCTTTTGAGATCCTGCAGAATACATTCCCCTATCAAAGACACTAAAACATAGACGTGAATGTTCTATAGACACCAGCTTGACCTCTCCATGTTCAGTGAGTTGTGTGGGTAGTGTCTTCAGCAATGGGGTCTTGTTGTATGTTTGTGGGAGAGCAACTTATAGTCTTGGCAGTAGTCTATATTGTTTGGAGATCTCAATGGGACCCTTTTGGCCAACAACTCAATTACATGTAACACAGTACTGGAAGCTTTGTTTGATGGCGAAAGAGGGGTAGTCAAGACTCCAGTTGCCAAATTGTTTGGAGACTTCATTAGGATTGTCTTCATATATTTTAGGAAGTTTCCACTGCACTAGCTTCCATACCACCCGTCAATTGTCCCTCAATTCTAGTCGTCTCCTCCTGCATTGCTTCCCTCAACCTTATCTCCCCTCCCTCTCCCCACCTGAGCTTTATATATTTTGGATATTTGTCCTCTACTGGATGTGGAGTTGGTAAAAAAATCTTTTCCCATTATGTAGGCTGCTGCTTTATCCAAATGACATGCCCTTTGGTTAGCGTACATCTTTAATCCCAGCATCTGGGAGGCAGAGGCCAAAGGATCTCTGTGAGTTGAAAGCCAGATTGGACTTCATTGGGAGTTCTGGGCCAGCTAGGGCCACATAGTGAGACCCTGTCTAAAATAGAAACATACATACATACATACATACATACGGAAATAATATCAGACATGAGTTTCCTTCAGTGTAGCTTTTAGTCTTTATTTTTCCTTTCTTCTTGGTACATTCTGCTACTTTCTGTTCTTCATGGGTTCCTCTCCTGTCTCCTAACAAGATCTTCTCTGGCTCATTTCAGCTTCCCTGGTTCAACTGTTGCCAACTGTCAGACATGGGTTTTACATAAGCCTGGGTCTCAAAAAGCTAAAACTTATGGACTATAAATTTTAATAAAGGTTGAGAATTCTTTGTCTATTCTATTTATACTGTGTTTATTTTCTAACAACTGGGCACATCTGGGCTCAATATCACTCATTTCATCGAGATTGTGTCTTTCCAGTGTATATGTGAACAGCTTCATTTTCTTGGAATTCTTTTCATTGAGTTCCACCCAGATCTGCCATATCCTTCTTTAAGTTTGGCTCAGGGTATATTAAAGTAATTTTAAATTTAATTTAAAATCCCAGAACACATTATGAACTACCGTGGCACTTCTCAGAGTCACAAGCTTTGCATATTTAAGTGTCTTCAAAATTTTCTTCCATTTTCAGAAGTAGTAGTATTTTTTTAAAAAAATTTAAGCATTGCATCTCAAAACATAAAAACACAAATGTTCCCACTGGGAGCTTTCCATGTGGGAGTACTCATGGGAAGGCCAGGCCAGGAGGGAGTACCCTCTGTAGGATGTTCTTCTCACGGCTGGTCCCTGTGGCCACTCTGGGTCACTTCTGAGAACTTGCTTATGAGAAACAGAACGAGAGTAACTACCAACTGATGTATGACATTTAATTTATTTCTAAGTCTTCATTGTCCTAAAGATACTAATATCTATATAAAGATCACTGTTTCCTGAAGATAGGCTTATAGGAGCAAAGTCACTGAAAAGATCCATATTTTAAAGATTGCTGATTCATACTTTAAATCACTGACCTCCAGTAATAAAAACATGTGAGATAAACATAACTAAATGACAGTGACAAACATTCAATTTATAAATTCGTGTGTTTTGGGAACTATGCTAAGAACTTCATGTGAAATTTTTCATACTTAATTTTATGTAAGTCTTATTACTTTCTCTCACGCTTTGCTGATGAGGAAATTGACTTCTATACTTACTTAGTACTGTGATAAGGATCAGTTCCAGGGCAGCCAATGCCAATTTCTTCTTGCCCTTGAAAATGCTATGTATCATTATTTTATTGTATATAATCTACCTCTTAATTAATTGGGGGTGTGTGCATGCTTATGTGCAAGATATGCTCATGGAGGTTCATGTGGACCACAATATTTATGTGGAGGTGAGAGGATAATTTTCTGGAGTTGGCCCTCTCCTCCGCTTTTCCATGGGTTTTGGAGATAAAACTCAGATTATGAGGCTGCCTCAGCAGGAGCCTCTATTCCCTGATCCATCTCAGTGGCCCATGCTATGAATTTTTTTATTTAAAAAGAACAAATATTCCAAGACAGCCAGGGTCACACAGCTACATGTTGTTTCAAAAACAAAAACAAAACACAAATACAAAAGTTGCTAATGTACATTGTTAGTTGTGCAACTTTGCGGTTTTGGTTTGTTTCTGTTTTTTGTTTTTGTTTTCATGTTTTTTTTGTTTTTTGTTTTTTTTTTTTTTTGTGACAAGGTCTCTCCATGTAGCTGAAGATGCCCTGGAGTCTCTATGTAGACCAGGTTGGCCTCAAACTTACAGAGATTCTCCTGTCTTCTCTGCCTCCTAAATGCTGGGATTAAACTTATACTCTACCATAGCCAGCACAATATTTTTTTTTTAAAGATTTATTTATTACATATATAGTGTTCTGCTTGCATGTACACTTGCACACCAGAAGAGGGCACCAGATCTCATTATAGATAGTTATGAGCCAACATGTGGTTGCTGGGAATTGAACTCAGGACCTTTGGAAGAGCAGCCAGTGCTCTTAACCACTGAGCCATCTCTCCAGGCCCTCCCAGCACAATATTTTAAAGCCATTCATCCTTATATAATTAATTTGAAAGGTAATTTATGAATCTTTATTTTATAAATATTGTACTCCATTTCAGACTCCTGCTATCTCTGGATCCTAAACTCATACCATATTGTTGTATGTATTTTACCTAGGTCACTATGTCTGTCGCATTATTTAAGTTGCTGTAGTTCTCATATAGTATGTTATATAAAGTATTGTTAAATTAATCTCAGCTGTCCTGTTCTGTGTGCAAGACTAGCCCTGTCTAATCCTCTGTTATCGATCATGTTAATATCTTCTACTAAACCAGGCTTGTTCTTCGATATATATGAGGGTCAAATAACGGCGATTCTGGGCCACAGTGGAGCAGGCAAATCGTCATTATTAAACATCCTCAATGGATTATGTGTTCCAACAGAAGGTAAGAAAAAGCAATACCTCTAAGCAAGGTATCTGCTAGGAAAACAGGGGCAGACAGATGCCTGCCATTTTAAGTCCTATGGATTGATGGGTATAATCTTTATCTAAAGTTGTTTTCTATAACTATATGATTTTTGAATGTACTTCCCACTTCTCAGATATCACAGGAATCACTTTTATCCCATTGTGTATTATCTCAGAGAAGATGTGTGAATGTGTACTTATGACAACAATAGCAATTGTCAATAAAGCTGTACTTTTATATACTGATGAGCATATGCCACGATTTCATTGAATGAGATCTCCAAGTATAAATGAAAATTGTTACCTAATAACCTAAATATATTTTAACTTGTGCTTTTTAGGATTAGTCACGGTCTACAATAAAAATCTCTCTGAAATGCAAGACTTGAAGGAACTCAGAAAGATGACTGGTGTTTGTCCTCAACATAATGTTCAGTTTGATGTCCTCACTGTGAAGGAGAACCTCACCCTCTTTGCTAAAATAAAAGGGATTCTTCCACAGAAAGTCGAGCAAGAGGTAGACTGCGTGCTTGCATTTTCTCAGCCCCCACCCATCAACCATGCTCAATCGAGACCACAGAATTCTCCCAGCCATTTATCCACTCTCTTATGAATGCAACGTAGGCAAATAAATCCTATAAAAAATACCTTCTTTAATGGGCAGTTAAATTTGTGAAATATGGATCATTTTGTGTACATTTCTTGTATAGGTACAACAAATTATTTTGGAATTGGACATGCAAAATATTCAGGATAACCGTGCTGAGCATTTAAGTGAAGGACAGAGAAGAAAGCTCACCTTTGGGATCGCGGCTTTAGGAGATCCCCGAGTAAGTAAGAGTATGCATGGAAGGAAAGGGGACTGTATGTCATGCTCTCTCACCTCCAATGGTGGAGGAGCTTTTATCTGACACAGTGCAGCATGCCAGGCAAGAAACCTGTGCCCACTTACACAAAGATACACTACAATGATCTTTATTTGTTGCATTTTCCTTATTTTCCATGCTATTGCGTGGAAATAGTTAACTTGCGGGAGTCCTATTTTGAATATCTTTATCCTCTGTAGATTTTGCTTCTAGACGAACCAACTGTGGGACTAGATCCCTTTTCGAGGCAGCGAGTGTGGAGTTTCCTGAAGGAACGTAGGGCAGATCGTGTGATCCTCTTCAGCACTAAGTTCATGGATGAGGCAGACATCCTTGCTGGTAACTGATAATTGTAGTTCAGTGTCATGATGAAAACGTTGGGGCATTTTCTATGTGACATTTATACCTAGGGTAAGAACCCTGCTCTCATTACCTCAGCTCCAAAGCAGTCTAGAGAGTACGGGGGATTCAGTCCTGTCCTGGAGTTCCTCACTGGCTGTACATTTGTTGGGTGTGGGCAGATGAGAAAACTTGTGATGACCTTTTTCAGGTCATTTGCGTGTTTACTTAAACTCCCAACTCTTGAATATGTGTTTACTTGATGAGTAGCTGCCTACTCCTTATTGTCCAGGTAAAGAATATACTCATGTGTAACCTGAAGTGGACCTAGTTTCCCTTTAGGGAAGTGTGGGTGGAAGCTTCCAAAGGTTAGTGCTGGGAGCTCCAACTGCATCAGTTTTAAGATGTGTTTCAGAATGCCAAATGCCCAGCAGGCACGTGCTTGCCTCTCAGAGCACTCCTTTGGAATTCTGAGCCTTTTGTTTCTCACCTTTAAATGACTGTTAACATCCTTTCACTTTTGCTTCCCGTTACTCAGACAGAAAAGTGGTCCTGTCCAGCGGGAGTCTGAAATGCACAGGTTCTTCTATGTTTCTGAAGAGAAAATGGGGACTTGGATATCACTTAAGGTAAACAATTTTTGAGAAGAGACTAAATAGGTAATTTTAAAATATCTATCTCCATTTTACTCGTGTCTGTGTGCCACACGTGGCAGTGCCTGCAGAGTTCAGAGGAAGACATTGAGATAGAGTTATAGGCAGTTGTGAGACACCAGACTTAGGTACTAGGAATGGAACTCGGGTCCTCTGGAATGTATCACATGCTGCTAGCCACTGAGACATCTCTCCAGCCCAATATATATATGATTTACACCAGAGGTGCACATTACTAAGAGAGAGTAGGTCTCAAGCTTTATCTATGACAAAATGGATTGAGAACTGTTTAGTAAATAATTTGTCTGTTTTCTTGGCTTCTTGTAATGTTAACTATGGCAGAAATTTACATTACAAGCCAAAGCTGTTTGTTCAATATGGGAATACTTTATCATTTTCCAGTTTGCCATTCTGTGCAGTCTAAACTTCAACCATTTCATTCTCCATTTTCCACATTGAATCCATATAATACTGCAGTATTTTTACTCTTTCTTAAGAATCCAAGGCAATACTTTCAGAAACCATATCCATAGGGAGTGAATATGGTTCCTGAGTTGTAATAACTGTGTCTAAAAATAAACTGCGTATAGGCTAAAAGGATTCTAAAGACAAAAATATCCACTGAAAAGCAAACCAAGAATGTTTTGTTAGCACACTAATCTCTGATAGTTCACGGCCAGGTACATTAATTACTTTCTCTAAGAAATCTCTTTTGTATGAGATCAGCTCCCATTTGTTCATCTTTATCCTACATACATAACATTTGCCACAAAGGCAGCTGTGCTCACCACTATGCCGCCAATGCCACCAGAGCACATATTTGTGTATTTGTAGTTGGTTTGAGTTTGTACATACTTTGTGTATAGATGTCAAGATTTCAAGCTGATGGATTATTGTTATTATTACCAATTTTTCTTGTTTCATGAAGTTGAGAGAAGTAATATTGAAACAACTTTTGTGTTGTACAAAAATGTAATTATTATTATTTTTTTGGAAATATTAGTCTGTATACAAATGAAACATGTGATTCAGAGCAGTTAACAGCCTTCATCACTCATCACATCCCTGATGCCAAACTAAAAGCAAAATCCAAAGAAAAGCTTGTGTACATTTTGCCATTGGAAAGGACAAGCAAGTTTCCAGGTAACATATGACTATGGTGGAATCAAATCAGAGGAAAAAGACTTCAAAATTTGTCATAATTTTTGTTGTTTAATGGATCTAAATTTTGTCTTAGTCTTGAAGATTTGAGTGCACTGTATTTATTTGGTAATTGATCAGTGAGAGCACCAGCAGGGAGGAGACCTGAAGGAAGACAGAGAAAAACTTAAGAAAGCCTGAAATATTGACAGGTTACCATGGCGGGCAATTGAAGTGTAGCACCACTGGAGGAAAGTGTGAGTCAGTGTCCTCGCAGTCACACCAGAGGAGGAGTGTGGAGAAACTGCTTGCTTACTTCCCCTGTCCATCATTAGCTAAGGGACAAACCCCAGAAGACGAACTCTTAGCCCCTTTGGCTTGCTTTGAAAAATCACTTAGTGTATATCTAAGCTTAGGAAAAAACTAATCTCATTCACGTAAGTGTTTTTAATAAGCAGATTTACTGTGTCTGATGAGTACAGTGGAGTACGTAAAAAGGCCTCTGCCACAAGTAATTTTGTATTTTCATTTTATTGTATATGCATTTATTCTTCAAGGGAAAAGACATAGCTTATTTAGTTAGCATGGGCTTTCAGCCTGCTGTGTAGTAGCAGCAAGATCTCTCTCTCTCTCTCTCTCTCTCTCTCTCTCTCTCTCTTTCTCTCGTATGTGTGTGTGTGTGTGTGTGTGTGTGTGTGTGTGTGTGTGTGTGTGTGGTGATATGCTAGGGATTAAACTAAACACAAGACTTGATGAGTGTGAGCCAGACACTCTAATGCCTGTGTTTACATAGAGTAGGGTCAAAGGTCACAAAATCAAATGCAGTCCAATTAGAAGGCAAAGAGTATGTCTGGAGCAGGTAAGAGAGTGAGTAGAGTGCGGGTAGGCATGGATAAAAATGTAGGGTCGATGAATTGCTCATGCAGCTGGAGAGACTTTGAATATTTGATTATTGACATTGGTTTTTATTCTAAGCGCATTGAGAAGCCACTAACTAAAAGGCATTAAACAGGAGCGAGCTAATGTATGACCTGTACTTTCACTCTTGGCATAAAGAAGATCACTTCAGAAACAGGGAAACAAGAGCAGACTGTAAGATACTAGCCGTGGTCTACCATGGGGCTAGTAAAGATGGAAGAAAGTAGATGTCTTGTTTTAAAGACTTCATGATAAAGCTGAGAAGCCTATCTTATGGGGGTGCGTTCAGAAAGTGGCTTGCAGGGTTTGGCTTCGATGAGTGCGTAGAAGACAGTGCTGTTTATTGTAAAGTAATGTGTAGAATAGTTAGATCAAAGTGAGAAAAGCGTATTGGTGCCCTGTTTTCCATTTAACCAGGGAATGCCTTTTAACAGAAGAAAGCTCCAGTGTATAGCTATACATAGGACACTGGAAACCAGGGGACAAAGTGAGGCATGAGTCTGAGGAACCTGGTGTGGGTTAGGGACTGGATTTGAGTGTGGGTGAAACAAGAAGATTTTTTTTTTTTTTTGAACTGAAACTCTGAGAAAGCAAAAGAGAAGTCATGGAGGATAGAAGAACTGAAAGTTCTACATATAGTTAGATGGAAATAAGATGTGATTAGTAAACTTCCAAGTAAACTGCTTTGTTAAAGACCAAAAGAAAAGAGGAAAGAGGAGAAAGGCAGAGGAGTAACTAGGGAAAAATAGAGACCAATTTAATAAGGTTGGAAAGGAACGCGGTGGGCCACAGGGATCAAGGAGAGGTTGGAGGGGAGGGTGGGGCTGACTATGGAAATGCATTGTATGCATATATAATATTTTCAAAGAATAAATGAGAGTATATTTAAAAATAATAGACGAGAAATAAAGACTTGCTCATCGAATTTAAAACATGAAGGTCATGGTGACCTAGAAGAGAGCAGCTTCCCTGGAGGAGAATGGGCAGCTTATGGATTTGAGCTGCCTGGAAGATGTGAGAAGATTAAATGTTGACAAGTTTTTTTGGAGACAAACGTGTATATAGAGAGGAATGGGAGGAAGGTATTATTTGTCTTTGGTTGGTGGACACCGTAGCATTCTGACCTACACAGCAGTTAGAGAAGAAATCACAGTGAGATCAGAGCAAGAAGAATGTGTTGGTGCCCTGTTTTCCTATTTAATTGGGAAATGCCTTTTAACAGAAGAAAGCGCCAGTATGTAGCTATACATAGGACACTGGAAATAATGATGGAAGAGAGAGGAGCTCACTTTGGGAAGTCCTTAGAGGATACAATTCAGAGCTTAAGTAAAAAGGGCTAAGGAGTATAAGTAAAAGCCTTGGAAGGAGCAGTTGCAAGTGTTAGACATGGGCAGAGGCTTACATGGGTTTGCTGTATGGTGGTGAAAAGACTATGGTCTTTATGACTCCTCGTATTTCCTCAGAGAAATTAGAATCTAACAATCTATTATACAGTGAGACACCTTAAAGATGAGGTTTGGCATAATAATTTCTGACAGAGTGCTTTTTCCTTTATTATTATTGTTGTTGTTGTTATTGGTTTTGGTTTTCGAGACAGGGTTTCTCCTTGTAACCCTGGCTGTCCTGGACTCACTTTGTAGACCAGGCTGGCCTCAAACTCTCAGTGATTTGCCTGCCTCTGCCTCCCAAGTGCTGGGATTAAAGGCATGCACCACCACACCCGACCTGTGTTTTTTCCCTTAAATTATAATTATATTCCAAAGATATGAAATTTCTGAACAATATTAAATATCATATTTAAGGCAAATATTAATTTGCTAGTGTTATTATATTTATATTGTTTTGAAAGTTTATCTATATCTTCTGTCTACTTAGACTTCTTCAGTGATCTTGATAAATATCCTGGCCAGGGCTTGATGAATTATGACATTTCCATGCCAACTCTGAATGAAGTCTTCAGGAACCTGGGAGGAGATTCAGCTACCACACATGGTAAAACTGTAATTTACAGCATCAATTGAGAAATGGTCATGTATCACTTTAGCTTTTGTGACTTTTTAATTCTATCATCTATCTATCTATCTATCTATCTATCTATCTATCTATCTATCTGATCACTTTACATCCCAATCCCAGCCCCCTGCTTCCTCTCCTCCCTGTCCCATCCTCTCCCCTCCCTCCTTTCATTCCCCTCTCTCCTCTCAGAGAAGAGGAGGCCCTCAAGTGGTACCAACCCACCCTGGCATCTCAAGTCACAGCAGGACTAAGCATATCCTCTCCCACCAGAGAGTGACAAGGCAGCCTAGCTAGGTGGCACATATCTTTAATTCTAGCTAGGAAAGTGACCCAGGAGCAGGCAATGGAGTTAGAGACAGCCCCTACTCCTATTGTTAGGGGACCCACATTATGACCAAACTACAGATTTGCTACATATGTGAAGGGCGTCTAGGTTCAGTCCCTGGTGCTCTTTGGTTGGTGGTTCAGTCTCTGTGAGTCTCCATGGGCCCAAGTTAGTTGACTCTGTAGTTCTTGTGGTGTCTTTGACCCTCTGGCTTCCTCTCTCCTTCCTCTCACTCTTTCACAGCACTCCTGAGTTTGATCCATTGCTTGGCCTTGGGTCTCTGCATCTGTCTTCCTTAGCTGCCTCTCAGAAGACAGTTATGCTCGACTCCTGTCTGCAAGCACAGCAGAGTATCATTAACAGTGACAGTGGCCAGCTCTCTCCTGTGGCGTGGGTCTCACTCTGAGCCAGTCACTGGTTTGCCATTCCCTCAATCTCTGTTCCATCTTTACATCTTTACTCCTACACTTAAAATTTATTTTTAATTTGTTCACTTTACATTCCCCTGGTAGCCCCTTCCCTTGTTGCCTCCCGATTATACCTCCCTCCCTCATATCCTCTCCTTCCCTCACCCAGTCTTCAGGAAAAAGGAACCTTTCTCCCCTAGCATCTGACCTCAGCCTATCAAGTCTCAACTGGACTGCTTGTATCCTCTTCCTCTGTGGCCTGGCAAGGCCGCCCCACCAGGAGGAAGTGATCAACGTGTGGGGCCAGAGTCCATGTCAGAAGCAGTCCCTACTCCTCATATTATGGGACCCACAAGGAGACTGCTGCCGGTCTACTACATCTGAGCAGAGGGTCTAGGTCCTCACCATGCATGGTGCTTGGTTGATGCATCAGTCTCTGCAGCACCCGCCTCCTCCGCTCAGATTTGTTGGCTCCACTGGTCTCTTTGTGGAGCTCTTGACCCCTCCAGGTCCCTCTATTTCAGAACTCTTCCATGAGACTCCCTATGCTCCACCCTGGAGTTTGGCTGTGTGTCTCAGCATCTGCTTGGATCTCTTGCTGGTCTTTTCAGAGGACCTCTATGGCAGGCTCCCTTCCTGATCTTTCTCTTCAGCTGCTTCCAGTATCTATTCTATTTGCCCTTCTGAATGAGAATTAAACATCCTCCCTAGGGTCCTCCTTGTTATTTGGTTTCTTTAGGTCTGTGTATTGTAGTGTGGTTATCCTGTATTATTGGGCTAATATCCACTTATAAGTAAGTGTACACCATGCGAGTCTTTCTGAGTCTGGGTTACTTCACTCAGGATGATATTTTCTAGTTCCATCCATTTGCCTACAAATTTTGAGATTTCCTTTTTTTAAATAGCTGAGTAGTATTCCATGGTGTAAATGTACCAAAGTTTCATTCTTCAGTTGAAAGACATCTAGGTTGTTCCCAGATTCTGGCTATTATGAATAAAGCTGTTATGAATGTAGTTGAACAAATGTCCTTGTATGGTGGATCATCTTTACTCCTAAATTTCTCACAGACAAGACATGTTTTGGGTCTAAGGTTATATATGTGGGTTGGTATCCTTTCCCTCCACTGGGAGTCCCAACCTGGCTACGGGAGGTGCTGCCTTCATGTTCTTTAACATTTGTTGCTTGGAGTCTCACCTAAGGTCACTCCCATACATGCCCAGGAGCCTCCCTTGTCCCAGAGGGTCTGTGGATTTTAGTATAGTTATTCTGTACTATATGGCTGATATCTATTTATAAGTAAATACATACTAAATGTGTCTTTCTTGGCTTGGGTTACCTCACTCAGGATGATCTTTTCTAGTTCCATGATGTGAAGCAAGGGAAACACTCCTCCATTGCTGGTGGGAGTGCAAACTTGTACAACCACTTTGGAAATCAATCTGGTACTATCTCAGAAAATTGGGAATAGATCTACCCCAAGACCCAGCTATACCACTCCTGGGCATATACCTAAAAGATGCTCCACCTTATCACAAGGACACTTGTTCAATTATGTTCATAGCAGCCTTATTCATAATAGCCAGAAACTGGAAACAACCTAGATGCCACTCAACTGAAGAATGGATAAAGAAACTTATACACCATAATTCCACGGTGGTACATTTACACAATGGAATACTACTCAGCTATTAAAAACTAGGAAATCCTGACATTTGCAGGCTTTTGCTGCTTTTAAAGGAATGTGGCCCATTGTAAATTTGCCTCTATTGTTTAACATGGGCTGTAATGTTTGCTGACATTATCAATACAGCTAGCCAGAGTTCCACTCTTAGTGTTGATAAATTCCTCTTTGGAAGGCTAACTACTTGCTATTATAGGAGTTTTATATCTTGATGGTCACTGTGTCTTGGATTCTTTGAGGCTGTAAATGCTTGTAATCAGAGGTACAGGGTCTGAGCATCATTTCTTAAAGAAATTGTTTCTTGCTTGTTAAGAGAGAAGGCCTACAGGGAGAGAAGTCTTACCAACTTCCAGGTAGTTTAGTGGGATATAATACCGTCATATTTGTTTTTTAAATAGTATTTATTTTTTGTATATACATTTATATTATTACATATAAAACCCATCATATTTGGAGCTCTTCCTTTTATAGACAGTTTGATCAATATGGACAAACACTGGGAGATACCGTATCTTATGCTGTAATAATTTTTTTAACAGTGCCGGGCATGATGGTGCTTGCCTTTAATCCCAGCAGTCGGGAGGCAGAGGCAGGTGGATCAATGTGAGTTCGAGGCCAGCCTGGTCTACAGAGTGAGTCCAGGACAGCCAAGGCTACACAGAGAAACCCTGTCTTGAAACCACCCCCCCTGCCAAAATAATTCTCCTAACAAATGTGGTTGACACCACTTTACAGATGAGAAATTCAGATTTGAGAACAGTTAGGTGATTCTTCAGGAGCCATTCTGCTTATAGCACACAGGTCTGGGGTGCATAGATATGTTGAGTGTTTTCAGGGATGATGGTCTTCATTTCAAGTGCAGGTTATTGACACCTTAGTATTATGTATCCAAACATTAACAACTGCTGACCCTGATGAAGAAGATTTTGAACTCTTTCAGAATATATTATATTTGAAGACTAAGCATAGCAAAATCACCCCTTTTTTTGGTTCCTCTTTTGGAATATATTTAGCAGATATTTTCAGGGAGCATATGGAGTTTTGATACTATGCTCTCTTTCTTAACATTTTTGCAATATAACCTAAAACATTTTTATTTTTAAATTTTAATTGTTGGAAATTATAAAATATAATTGTAAATAAAAATGCTGAAGGCAGTGATGGTGTATAAGCTTAATGAGAGGTTGAAAATATTATGTGAATAGTTACTTTGAATAAAAGTATAAAAATAAGATCAGATGTAAAATAATTTAAAATTTTTATGAAAAACTCTATTATGCTTTAGGATGATATTCATAATATGTATGTGTGTTCACACAGACTATGAGAAAAGAGAAACAGTAAGAGACCCAGAAAGCTTAAATGAAATGGAACCAGCTTATCCTCCTCTTCCTAAAGTGCAAAAGACTGCAAGCGCCATGAGCCTGTGGAGAATGCAGGTCTGTGCAATAGCACGGCTTCGCATCTTAAAGCTAAAACGAGAGAGAAAAGAAATTTTGGCTTTGTGAGTATCAGAGTAATGTAATTTTAAACACATTTTTATTGAAAAATAAAATAATTCATATTACATCTCATTCGCTATTCCATCCCGTGCATCCTCTCATTCCTCCCTCCCTCCCGCTTTCACCCCATCCCCCTTCCCTATGACTGTGACTGAGGGGGACCTCCTCCCCTTGAATATGATGCTAGGGTATCAAGTCTCTTCTTGGTAGTCTGCTATCCTTCCTCCGAGTGCCATTGGGCCTCCCCAACAAGGGGACATGGCCAAATATGGGGCACCAGAGATTGTGTGAAAGTCAGTCCCCAGTTCCACTTAACTGTGGAGAATGTTCTGTCCTTTGGCTAGATCTGGGTAGGGGTTTGGTGATGACTGCATGTATTGTCCTTGGTTGGTGCCTTAGATTGAGCAGAACCTCTAGGCTCAGATCCACCCATCATAGTGTTCTTCTTGTAGGTTTCTAAGACCCTCTGGATCCTTCTATTTCCCCTATCTCCTATATTTTTCTCACCTAGAGTCTCAATAGGATGTCCTCTCCTCTGTCCCACTTTCCTGGTAAATGAAGACTTTCATGGGACCTGCCCCTTGGGCTAGTGTCCAGCTTTAAGTGAGTATATACCATTTGACTCTCTCTGATTCTGGGTTAGCTCACTCATTATGATCATTCTAGTTCAATCCATTTGTCCACAAATTTTGGAAATTCCTTGTTTTTAGTAGCTGAATAGTATTCTATAGTGTAAATGTACCACAGTTTCTTTATCCATTCTTCTACTGAGGGACACTTAGGCTGTTTCCATGTTCTGGCTATTATGAATAAGGCTGCTATGAATATGGTTGAGCATATGTCCCTGTTGTATGCTGGAGTGGAATAACTGCGTCTTGAGGAAGCCCTATTCCCAGTTTTCTGAGATAGCACCAGATAGAGTTCCAAAGTGGCTGTACTAGTTTGCATTCCCACCAGTAATGAAGGAGTGTTCCTCTCTCCCCACATCCTCGCCAGCATGTGCTGTCACTTGAATTTTTGATCTTAGCCATTCTGATGTATGTAAGATGGAATCTCAGAGTTGTTTTGATTTGCATTTCTCTGATGACTAAAGATGCTGCGATTTTGCGATGGTGTAGTTATCTATTTCCTGTGTCGTTTTGGTTGTAACTCATTCCTGTGAAGTGGAGTTTTCCTTCTAGTAGCTTTTGTAATTTTGGATTTGTGGATAGGTATTGGTTGAATTTGTTACTGTCATGGAATATTTTGTTTTCTCCATCAATGGTTATTGATAGTTTTGCTGGGTACAGTAGTCTAGCCTGGCATTTGTGGTCTCTTAGGGTTTGCAGGACCTCTGTCCAGGCCATTCTGGCTTTCATGGGCTCAGCTGAGAAGTCGGGTGTAATTCTGATAGGTTTGCCATTGTATGTTACTCTGCCTTTTTCCCTTGCAGCTTTTAAAATTTTTTCTTTGTTCTGTATATTTTGTGTTTTTATTATTATGTGACAGGAAGATTTTCTTTTCTGGTCTATTCTATTTGGTGTTCTGTAGGCCTTTTGTATGTTCACATGCATCTCCTTCTTCAGATTGGGAAAATTTTCTTCTATGATTTGGTTGAAGATATTTTCTGGGCCATGGAGTCGGGCGTCTTCTCTATCCTCTATGCCTATTATTCTCAGGTTTCTTCTTTTCATGGTGTCCTTAATTTCTTGGATGTTCTGTGTCAGGAACTTTTCTGATTTAGCATTTTCTTTTATGGTTGTTTCGAGTTCTACGATTGTATCTTCAAGTCCCGAAATTTGTTCCTCCGTTTCCTGGATTCTGTTTGAGAAGGCCATCTCTTTGTTGGCTGCTTTCTTCTGTATGGTCTCTGGGTCACATTTTTCTTCTGTGTGTTCCTTTATCATAGATTCCGTTTTTGTCCTCAGATCTTGAAGTGTTTTTTTTTTTTTTTTTTCCTTCATCTGTCTGTTTGTATTTTCCTGAAATTCTTCCAGTGCCTTTCTATATGACTCTTTTATGTCTTCCACCTGCTTGGTTGCATCCTCCTGCAGTTGTTTACAGATTTCATTCCTTTCTTCCATTATCATCTTCCTTACTAAGGACGTGAGGTCATTTTCTTGTATTTCAATTGTTTTTGGGTTCTCTGGGTTGATTTCATTGGGATTGCTGGGATCTGGAGATTCCAAACTGTTTTGGTTTTTGTTTGAGTTCTTTCACTCTCTTCTTGTCATTTTGGTGTCTCTGATGTTGGGAGGTAGCTTCTGGTGACCTTCACTAAAGTTCTCTGGATTTAACAGTCTGTGGCTCCATTCAAGTCCCTCGTCTCTGTGCAGTAGATCAGATACAGTGCTTGCTGGGTGCTGCCATCTTGAGGATCCACCGAGTAATGTAATTTTTTTAAGATAAAAAAATTTAAAGGTTTCAAACTACAAGAGAATTTAAAAGTAGCGCACATTACTTAGCATTCTTGCTCGACAGGAGGCGAGTGCAATATTGATTTTACTGATGGTTGGGATTGCCAGTATGTTAGTTCTTCATTAGGTTTATGAATGCATACTGTTTAGTTTTCATAGTGAGATTAAATAACATTTATTTAACAATGCTTCTTAGTAGTGTGACATGTTGAGATACTACTTTTAGAATGTTGGCACTTAATATTATGGTTGTATAAAGTAGAATTAATATCTAAAAAATAGTTATGGAATATATTGCTGAGAGAAAATGCTGTAGAGTCCTGTGGTAACCTTTTTTTTATTATTTAGTCTATTGACTCTTGGGATCGCACTGGCCCCATTGATTATGGACACAGCAACTCTTGCTATAATAAAGCAAAAAACCAACTGGGAATTTAAAACAGAACTGTATTTCCTTTCCCCTGGACAACTCCCTCACGGTCTGCAAACCAGCCTGTTGGTCATCAATAACACAGGTGAACAGGGAATCAGCATTTTAATACAGAAATAAATCTTTAACTGTCAAGTAGTACACGAGGGGCGCAAAAATTCTTGGCAGAACAAAAATGTGCATTTATAGAAAACGACTCTTTAGGAGCAGTGTACCACTTCCCTGATTTGGGGAGGACAAGACTGGTGGGAACGTGAGACAAGGGCCTTGTCACTGTCCACTCTGGCGTCCATCATTGCCCCTCACTCTCTTTGTACTTGGTTGTCAAGTATTTGGGGGTTTATTCTGTCATTCTTCCTTTAAGTGTGATGTGATTATTAACTATGTGTTAATTTTTCCATATGAGAACCCTTATTTGGTTTATATGAGTGCGAATGCCCATATTCTTGTACTCTGTTGTGGAATGGAGTTGTGATGTGTGACTGCCCCAGGGTACATGAAAATATGGTTTCCTATGTGTATTCCGTCCCATCTTAAGGGAACCCAGATTTGTCTGAAGTTTAACAAGACTATTTGCCCAATTCTTAAGGCCTCTATATATTTCCAGTATGAACTCTCACTTCAAAGGCCAGAAAAAAAATGGCCTCTTCAACCACCCATTCTGCTTTTCCATGATTGTTGTTGGGGGTTACTCAAAGTCTTGGCCTGCTGCTCTTATTAGACACCGTTGCTTTCAAAGTAAAGATTTATTTATTTATTACATATACAATGTTCTGCCTGCATGTGTGCCTGCATGCCAGAAGAAAGCATCAGATCTCATTACAGATGGTTGTGAGCCACCATGTGGTTGCTGGGAGTTCAACTCAGTACCTCTGGAAGAGCAGTCAGTGCTCTTAACCACTGAGCCATTTGTCCAGCCCCTTAGACACCATTTTTAAATGAGAAATGTTCCCAGAGATGACTATACCAGCTGTCACTGTGTCAATCAAGGCAGCCCTGGCTGCGCATCTGGCTCTAGTCCTGATTGGGTAGAAACAAGCCTACGTGGGGCTCAGAGCATGATGACTTGGCCACTTGAGCTTTGGTGTTGTAGAAAACTGGTTTGCTGTTGCATCTCTTTTGCCTGTGTGCACTAGGCTGTGGGGATTTCTCAGTTTTAATTCTCTCTCACTTAATTTCATCTATTTTATTCTTAATACATAAGAATTTATGATCTGATGGTGATATCCTTTTAATTTCCCATGGAAAAAATATGTTGTGCAGTATATATGCAAAGGTGGAAAATATGAATTATATATATGTATTATATTTAATTTTTAGATTGTCCCACACAGGATTTCTAATTTTTTGTTAAGATTAAGAAGAGGAGAATATTATCAAGATGAAGAAGCTGTAGTATTTATCATATTAATTTTTCAGAAATTATCAATTTACATACAGTTTAAAGGAAAAGTTATAAAATAGAATTTTCTTGTTTTAAGTATCACATACTAACTTACATTAGGCTGAATTATGGTGATAATTTATCACAATGTAATACTTACTAAATAAAAGATGGATGAGTAGTGGTTTATCTTTTTTAGGCCAATAGAAGTATTATGTTACACATGAAGTATGGCTCATGGTATACTAGGAATGTTAACTTTATATGGTTCGTGAATTTTTTTACTTGGTTTTATATTGCCTTGTGTTATTAAAATCATACTAGAATCAAATATTGAAGACTTCATACAGTCACTGAGGCATCAAAATATAGTTTTGGAAGTAGACGACTTTGAAAACAGAAATGGTACTGAAAGCCTGTCCTACAATGGAGCTATTATAGTTTCTGGAAGACGTACGGTATGTGTTCCTCTTGGCTTCTGCTTTTGTGACTTAAACACAATATCAAAGGGCTGCATTTTAATCATTTTAAAACTACAGAAAACTGGTATGTAGTAACTCAACTCAGCAAAACACATGAGTCTATATTGAATAAACAGACATTTTGGTGAAACATATTCTTTGTTTTAAATTAAGTAATTTTGCATTAAGTGGGAATGAGTTCATTGCTTAAAGTAAATAACTCAATATATCATGTTATCACTAATTAATGTAATTATGAATTTAACTACTCTTATTCAATAGCCAAATGAATGATGTTTTTATATATTGAGAAAGTACGTTAAATATTGTGATGTTCACATGAAAGCTAAAATAGAAAATTATTCTCCATGAACTACAAGTTGAGTTTAAGCCATCAGGGATCTATCAAGTAGCCCACTTGTAAATGCATCCTAATTATAAGAATAACTTGAGTCTCATTTACATTTCAGCCAAG
The DNA here is from genome assembly GCF_903995435.1 of Acomys russatus. Classification (NCBI taxonomy): domain Eukaryota; kingdom Metazoa; phylum Chordata; class Mammalia; order Rodentia; family Muridae; genus Acomys; species Acomys russatus. The sequence goes on along the minus strand of NC_067152.1, from coordinate 36,100,067 downwards.
TTAAGAGACAAAATTAATCAAAAGTATGTCTTTCTTCCCTGTTATAAGTAAAACAAAACTCAAAGCCTTAAAAGATATAATTTAAAAATTTAAATATAAAATATATAATTTTAATATATTGTAAAAACTCATCATTTTTATGCCAACCTTAGGAAACCACCTGCATGACATCTGCCTGCTGTATCTTATTTATTTGCTATATAAATTATTGATAGTATTAATATTAAAATAATACAGACCTTATATGACTATATGATTGTTATCATAAACATTACATATTAACATTTTCTTGGAAATCGTAAAAATACTATAGCAATGTTCCCATGAAAACCTCTTATATTCCATGTTTATTTCCTATCTGTTTACTCATCATAAACTGACAATATTTTTTTGTAAGGGCAGCATTTAAACCCTATTAACTGAAATTTCTTCATCAGCAAAATAGGAATGAAGTGATACAAAATTAATTACACTAGTAAAATTTAGTATTAAGTGGATCCTGGCTCTGCCTATCCACTGTATAAGGATCTAATATATAGTCTCACACAAACGATGCATGAACCCATTTTGACACCTCATTCATAGATGAGAAGATGAAGGCTCAGAAAAGTTAGTTACCGTGAAGATCAACACATGGCTAAAATCTGAGTCTTAGAAGTGTGTGTGTGTGTGTGTGTGTGTGTGTGTGTGTGTGTGTGTGTACAGTTCCTTTATTTGTCAAGGATTTTATCTTACTTGTTTGTTTTGGTTTGTTTTAAGGATTACCGATTTTCAGTTGTATGTAATACCAAGAGGCTGCACTGCTTTCCTGTTCTAATGAATATCATCAGCAATGGGATCCTTCATATGTTCAATCACACACAGTATATTAGAATTAAGGAAACTCTGTTTCCACTTGTAAGTACTAATTGATCTTGAGCAATTAAAAATTTGACAGTGAGTCTACATTACTCATGTTTGATTGTTGATCCTAAGGATGGTTGCTGCGCTCAGAGTTTGTATGCTGTCTGACTCATGTCTTCAACCACTCTGTTTGTTTGCATGGCAATAGTGATGCTGACAGGTGTTTTCACAATCCTGGCTTCAGACAATTCATAGAAGGGAGGTATTGGTAGAGACAGAACAGAGACACGCCATCATGCTTTATAGTCACACTACCTCTTTTCTTTGTCACTCCATCCCAGAAATGACAATAACTTTTTTCTTTTTAAAGATTTTATCTTATTTTTTGGCATATACATTTATATTATTACACATAAATAAAAAATCATACACAGCAAGAAGAACTACGAAACAGCCAGGGATTATAGGAATCTTACATTCATGGGAGCACATGCTAGTGTAGATTTTCTGCACATAATGGAAAAAGTGAGATGGTGTGTACTTGATGGGTCAATTGTGAATATATAATCATACATGGACAAACAATTATATACATTATATGTATATATGCATATAATATGTGTATATATGTGTATATTAAATACATGTATATAATATGTATTATATATGTGTATCCATTTATTCACATACATGCATATACATACAAAAATAATGTATGTATATGCGTGTTTGTATGTATGCATGTCCATACCTATGAGTTAAAGTATTATACATATGGCCATATTATTAAGGATGATTCAAGAAGTAGGGGTTCAAGGGAACTCAGCTAGGTGCAGTGGTGCACATCTGAAATCCCAGCACTCAGGAGGCCAAAGCAGGAGGGTCTCTGTGGGTCTGAGGCCAGACTGGCCTACAAAGCAAATTCAGGGCAGCCAAGGTTACACAGAGAGACCCTCTCTTGAAAATCCCAATACCCAAACCAACCAAACAAAAATAATAATAATTAAAAGAAAGAAGGCGGGGGTATAAAACTCACCTTGCTGGTTTAAGGCTTTGCTGGGTTTGATCCCCAGGATCCCAAGAGGGAAAATGGGCAGAAGAAACAGTTGTCAACAGCTTCTTGTTCTTTTTTTTTTTTAATAAAAAAGATGGATTTATTTTAATCTTACACGTATAGATGTTTTGCCTACATGTATGTCTGTATACTATGTGCATGCTATACCCAAGGAGCCTAGAAGAGACCATTAGATCCCATGGAACTGGAGTTACAGACAGTTGTAAGCTCCATGTGGGTGCTGGGCACTGAGCCTGGGCTCGCTGCGAGAGCAGCACACACTCTTAACTGTTGAGCCCTTTCTCTAGCCACCACCCTTGATTTTTTAAAATTTTATTTTATTTCTAGTTTTCACCAAATTTCTTCATCCAAGGGGGGGGGGTCCTTTATATCCACTAAATAGCAGTTTAATTCTGTTAGCTTTTCATTCTTCTCCTCTGTGGCTGGGAACCACCTTCTTGCTTGCTGTTTCTAGGAACTGGGCTATTTTTACATACCTCATGCAATGGAAACACAGCACATCTGTACCTTTGGTCTGGCTTATTTCGCTTAGCATTGTGTGTTTCAGATGGGTCTGCCTTGAGACGTTTGACGAGGTTTTCTTCCCCATTAAAATTGAACAATACCCTATGAGAGGTCCACCTCAGTCACAGTCATAGGGGAAGGGATTAAGGGGAAAATGGGAGGGAGGGAGGAATGGGAGGATACAAGGGATGGGATAACCATTGAGATGTAATATGAATAAATTAATAATATATATTTAAAAAAGTTGAACACTGCTCATTCAGCACGTAGTCATACTTAGTCTTGTTTCTTCACACACTCACTAATGGCGTTCAGGTTATCTCTACTTCTCACTTACCGTAGCGATGCTCTCAACATTAGTGTCTAGAAGCCCTCTGCTTGTTCTTTTGGCTGTACACTCCACCTCAGGTCCAAAAATAGTCTTGGTTTCCTCTGTTTCTTTTTTGAGTTGAAGTCTCATGATACCTGATAAGTAGAGTTTTCACTTCAAAAGACGATACTTCGGTTTTCCACTAAAGCTTCTGTTGTATTCGCAGGAATCCCTTATGTTGTGGTTTGGGCTACTGGAAACCTTTCCGTTCATTCTGCTCATTGCGTGCAGCATTTCTCCACGTGTCGCCATGAGCAGTGTCAGTGATTACAAAGTAAGAAGTGTGGGTGGGGAACTTTTAAGAACCCCAGTAATTGTATTTTTAATGTTATAAGTGCCAAATACTTTCCCGTGTGGTATAAGGAAACATGCAGAATTAATTTAGACAATGTAGCTTGGAATTATTTCCAGCAACCCAGGCAGCTTATTTTTAGAATGCATAATGTTTTTTTACTTCAAAGTTATGTGGAAAGTACAATGATTTTCAGATTGTCACGTTACTTCAAATCTACAAAGCAGAATATGATGTATCTTTCGGATGAACTGTTTCCTAGCTGCAAGGAAAACAATCATTGAGGTTGACATCTAAGATAAAATCTAAAACCTACATGCCCTTTGTACTCTGGAAATTACAATTTTATGTTTGTTTACATCCTTTATTCTGACAGATATATAAGGTTTATAGAAGCCTGCTGACTTTCATCATTTTGAGCCACTAACTGGCAGAGATGATGTACAGAAAAAGGAAAATTTATTTTTATCCATCAGGTTCACAAAAACCTTCATTATTGTTATTAACAACAACAACAATAATAATAAAACTTGGAAGCCTTTGAAAGGCTTTCTTTTATTTTCAGTGGCTCGATCTTTTAAAAAACATAATTAAAATTTTCCTCAAGAACTTCATATACAAATACTAAATTATTTATATCATTTCTCCTTCTCCCAACTCCCATGCCCTCCATTATTAATAATCTCCTTTTCTCACACTCAGAAGTATATATACATATATGTATATACATACACATATATACATACATACACACACATATGTGAATACATGTATATGTAGATACAACCTGATAAATACACCTAATATTACCCATATGTGCATGTGTTTAGGGCTTACCACTTGGGATTGGATGACCTGTGGAGGGCTCATCCCTTGGGAAGATGGATTCTCACCTCCTCTGTAGTCATGAATAGCCTAGAGCTATCTTCATCTAAGGGTACGGGCTTGTGAGATTACCCCCATTCTGTTGGCATGTCCACTCATGCTGTCATTGTTCAGGTCTTGTTTAAATAGCTACATAGTTTCATTGGTGTAGCTTTCCTGTCATATCTAGAGGTCACACAGTCTTGTATCAGACTTCTTTGGTCCTCTGACTTTTAAAAATCCTTCATTAGATTTCTATTTATTCTCTTAGACCTACTATTTGTCAGCTCAAACTACCATACCAATCAAGGATAATGCATGCAGTAAACCTAGAATCCCTATCCAGATCTAGCCAATGGACACCATATTCTCCAGAGTTGTGTCGAGAGCAGGGACTGACTCGGACATGAACTCTGGTGCCCTTTATTTGACCACTTCCCCTTGGTGGGGGAGGCCTGGTGAACTCAGGGAAAGAGTAAGCAGGCTACCAAGAAAGAGACCTGATAGGCTGTGATCTTATAGTGGGGGATGAGGTCCCCTTCTGTCACAGACCTAGGGGAGGGGAATAGGATGAAAGAGGGAGGGAGGAGGAATGGGAAGATACAAGTGAGAGGATAACAATTGAGATGTAATCTGAATAAATCACTTAAATAAAAAATTAAAAAGAGAAAAGCCCCACACTTGGCCTCAAGTAATGAGAACTAGAAAACATTTAGATTTTGTTTCATTAGTTATGGGTTAAAGTGGTATTTCACATCAGTGAAATAAATACCAAATAAAACATGGTTAAGGAACTGGATTTGTAGATCTAGGTTCTTAAGCACTATATATCTAATTATTTTCAATAGTAATTTAATATTAATTTCCCTTAAAATTCTTGCACTTTAACTCACACATATGCACATATGCAATGCATTAGCCAGTCAATGTTAATAATACATTTTTATGACAAGAAAATAAGGTTAATTTATGTTTTATTATGATAAGATCCACTGGACCAGCACTTGGTATACTTGAAGAAGTCAATCATTTCTCCTTGTGTTGTATTTAAGTTGATTGTTGGTATGATTTTTATGTCATATGTATTAAAGAGTAGATTAACATCCTATGAACTTTACACACATTGGCTATTTTTGCTTTTTGTTTCACAATAGCAAGTGTTTGAGGAAATAATTTAATATATTGTAAAAACATTCCCAGAGATCAGGAATTATTGGGAGGATTAAGTTCACTGCTAACAAACACACAACAGTGATTCCAACAAGAAAGGATTGTTGGACTTGTTCCCAGAGCAAGAATGCTGGCCAGGTGGTGGTGGCACACACCTTTTCAGGTGAATCTCTCTGAGTTCAAGGCCAGCCTGGTCTACTCAGGGAGTTCCAGGACAGCAAGGCTACACAAAGAAACCCTGTCCCTGTCTCTGAAGGCCTAGGAACACAGAATTGACAGGAAAATAGATACCGAAACATTTGTGTTCCTCCCTTTGATGGTCAGACTGGTAAAATAATTACCTCCAAAAGTTAAACATCCCCAAGAAATCCTATTTTGGAGAAGGGAAAGGTTGAAGCTTGGTGCCAGACAGAAAAGGGTCTTGTCCCCCAGACAGAGATTTCACACAGTTCTGACAACTTTACCAGACTACCTTGCAGGAGAGATGGAGCTGAGACAATGATTGGTCAGTAATGGCCCACACCTTGACCATGCTGCCTTAGTTATGCATACCACTTGCATATACTTGTCCTCTATGGAAACCTACACCTCATGTCAGTATCCCTGACTAGACCATTCTATCTGCCTTGTCTCCCCAGTGGGATTGCACTGAACAAATCACTTTTCAGTTTCTTGGTATTCTTTGCCCTTTGTTTGGTTCAGTAGGTTGAACTGCCAGCCTTAGCTTGTTGGGGCTCCTAGAGCCCAGCCTCTGACCCTCAAATATCCAAAAACAACTCTGACATTTCTGGCCCTCGCCTTGTGACATAAAGATGACAGAACTTCGTCAGTCACACCATAGTTTGACACACAATGAGGAAAAGCACAGATTAAAAAGCCATGTAAAAATTGTTATTATCTAAGATAATTAACTGAAGGAGCTGTTTAAATCCCACTGGCTCACAGAATGGGAGAGGGTAATTTCTCAAAAAAGAATCTTTAAGGTAAGATGATTCCTCAGATTCTTTTTTGAGGAATCATCTTACCTTAAAGATAGCAAACAGATACTAGAGACACATGTCTACTATGTAGACACTTGACACAACATGAATTTGGTATGATTTTCCAAGATTCAAAATTAAAATACTTCCCAAAACTGTGCCTGGGAGTGGAGCTATGAGTAAAACCAACTTCAAAGGCTCAATTTGAGTACTAAATAATATAATATACTTAAAAATGTAAAGCGTAACTCTCCAAGTAGGAATAAAGTTTGAAAAGAAAAAAAAAAAAACCCTATTCCTTAAAGGTTATCATCTACCACTGGAATGTTGTCAAATTAGACCGCTAGAATATGTTGTCATTATAGTTTTCACAGAACTAGAAAAGGCAATTATAAGGTTCATATAGTTCATTTTGTTCTTTGCAGAACTAGAAAAAGCAATTCTAAAGTTCATAGAAGCACAAAAGTCTGGGTAGACAAAGCAGCCCTCAGCAGAAAGCACCAAGCCAGAGAGACTGTGATTTAGCTCAACCTCGCATGCATAAATCCATGGGTTTGATCCCTGCCATTGATAAACCAGGAGAGAGGCACATGCCTGTAATCCTGCCACTTGGGGCATGGAAACAAGGAGATCAGAAGTTCAAGGCCATCCTTAATGCATAGCTTCAGACTGGCCTCAACCACGTAAGAGCCTTAAAGAAAAATCTTGTATTTGAACTGAACTGGCGTGTGTTCTTTGTTTTCTCGTCAGAGCAAATCTGACTCCCGGCTGTGGCTCTCTGGCCTCTACCCTTCTGCCTACTGGTGTGGGCAGGCAGTAGTGGATATGACCATCTTCAATGTAATTCTCCTATCAAGCTTCTTCATGTTCTACCTGACAAAACTGACTCACGTTTACTCGGGGGGTGAAATCGTGCTCTCTGCAGTAAGTAATGTGACACAGACAAAGTTCTGTATGGCAATTAAAAATGAAAATGCAATGTTAGTTGTTTTCTTTTTTTAAATTTTATTTTATTAATTTATTCATATTACATCTAAATGGTTATCCCATCCCTTGTATCCTCCCCTTCCTCCCTCCCATTTTCCCCTTACACCCCTCCCCTATGCCTGTGACTGAGGGGGCCTCCTCCCCCTGTATATGCTCATAGGGTATCATGTTTCTTCTTGGTAGCCTGCTATCCTTCCTCTGAGTGCCACCAGGCCTCCCCATCCAGGGGACGTGGTCAAATATGGGGCACCTGAGTTCATGTGAAAGTCAGACCCCAGTCTTCACTCAACTGTGGAGAATGTCCTGTCCATTGGCTAGATCTGGATAGGGATTTGAAGTTTACTGTCTGCGGGACGCCCGGGCCCAAATCTGCCTATCATAATGTTCTTCTTGTAGGTTTCTAGGACCATCTGGATCCTTCTACTTTGCGTTAGTTGTTTTCATATTTGGGATTATCCCATAAACCTTACCACATGCAGATTACAATTACAATAAAATAGTCTTAAATATTCATAATCTAAATTTTCCCTCACATGTTTTATTTTAAACTGATATTATCTATATTGTCTTTAGGTTTTTCTATCATTTGGTTGTGCGGCTTCTCTTGTCTTCTTGACATATGTGATATCATTCGTGTTTGGCAAAAGGAAAAAAAACAGCTTCTTCTGGTCAATTTTCTTCTTTGCTGTAAGTATCAAAGACAGTCACCTTATTTTGTCTTGAGCTATGGAAAAATTTAAAATGTAGATTAAATTTAAAAATTCAAATCCAGTGCCCCAAATTTTTGACAGCTGACATGATACAACAACAACTGACTTCATGTGATGGTTTCCTGCCAAAATGCAAGTACACAATGAAATTTACTCAGTATTTCCAGCGGACCATTTAAATTTATGTATGTAAACTACACAGCAAGCGTCATTTAATTTTGTATTAAGATTTGAAATTCTATCCTAAAGGCATTTCATATACATGCAATTATCCCACAAGTCCAGGAAAGTCTGTGCTTCAAATGATTATTATTCTCAAAGATTTCACATTAAAATTACCCCATAAAAGGGACTGAGAAATGTTACTCGTGTTAGTGTTACTTGCGCTGACTTGGTTATGTTTCTGAAGAATTCCTGTATAGCTCTTTGAATAGAATTCAATAAGACCATCCAACAAGACCAGAGTTTAAGATGTTCAGTTGAGCTTTCAGGGCCTTCAGAATAAAGGGCTCCCTGGCACTGCAAGAACCAGAACTGGCTTCCTAGGCCCTTCTGGAGTTTGGCACTGCAATATGTTCTTGTCATCTGCAATTGTGTTGGGCTGCATCTGTAGGTGTCCTAGGATGCCTATGGTTCACACACCACACTTTGGGCATGCCTGATATCTTGTTGTTTTTTTCAAGCCTGATATCTTATCCTCAGCTGTAAGAGTTTCAGATACCACATTTTAATTCCTGTGCCAAATAATTTGTTAATATCCACACCTATTTCATATCTATATATATGAAAATGGAGGGTTTGTCTGAGGTGATGAGAAACTTTGTTATATTTACACAAGCAATAAAGACAGAATGCTCTTCAAGCTGCCTTTAAGCTGGTATCTCTAAGGCATGATTCAATGTCTGTCAATATCATAATCTAAATTTTTGGCATGAGATTCCTGAAACTATGAGAGACCCTAACCCAAGGCCAGCTGTGAGAAAATATATGTGTCTGATACCACTAACTGGCTTCTACAGCAAATGGGTGGACACAGCTGGCTGATGTACCTTATTAATACAGCACTCATCGATTATGTCCCTGGATTGAGCTTGGTTGTATTTAACAGTTACTCCTACTGTCGTCTTCACAATCCATGCCAAGCACAGGAGCTACACCTAGTGCCACAGAGTGTCTCATCTGAAAGACTATCCAAGAGAATCTGTGAGTCAGTCACTTGAGGGCATCTGGACTAGCTAACAGATTCACTGGCATCATCCTATGCTCTCCCCGGTACTGACTATGCTGAGCAGACAAGAGGAGAGGCTAAGCTGACTGTAACTCTCACCTGATTTTTATTTCAACTACTGCTCTCGTGTGTCTGGCAAGGGTAAACAAAGCAACCATGCTGATCCCTTAGGGTTGCCAGCTGTTTCAGGGCTGAGTGAATGATTTCTTGGTCCTGATGCTTGAGTATTTCAGAGTTAAGGTCAATATGGCTGTGGACAGGTGTGTCACTCTCAGTCTTGAAGATGGCAGAGATGCCCTAGTAAGTGACCTCAAAGTTATTCTTTCAGCTACTTTGTCTTCAGGACCAAGGAACTGACATCCTGGAGTAATAGTTTCTCCTGTAGCTTTTTCCTCTCTTTGTGTTGTCTTTATTTACAAAGAAATCACATAACCTTAGGGAAAGCGCTCATCTGGCTCAGCACTTTTGCTGATGTCAAGTGAAAAAAAAAATCACATAAGTTAGGCACATAACTTATGTTAATTTGCAGAAAACAATCTCTCAGATGAAGATGCAGGAGTTCAGATGATCAGAAGTAGGAAATTTTTTTTTTTTTTTTTTTTTTTTTTTTTTGTTAAGAAAATAAAGGTGCCCTGGAAATTGAGAGAAGAGAAAAATAATCCTGGACAAGTGTGCAAGGCCTTGGCAGAGAGATAGCAGAGGTTGCTGCAGAATAAGAGCAGTCCTTCAGAACTGCCGTCTAAAATAACTGCTGGGCTCTAACTTAATACTTAGCCATAAAGCATTTGGTTCTATTCTAAATTGCTTTTAGTGAATGATCAGTCGCCCTGGGAAGACAGAAAGGTTTAAGGAACAATACTCAAAACCTACACAGCTCTGCGCACATTGTTGCCTTGGATTGTCAGGAAAGTGTATTTGGTCATTTTAGCTTTCCCTTTAATTTCTAGACTTTTCATCTAAAAAGAATATTCTTAGTCTGATTAATAGCTGGAGAATGTATTCTCCAATCCGAGCCTGTGTCATGTCTTCACTCTTTTTGGTTGATGTACTTTAATTACATCTCTCTTTTCCCTTTCTTCTCTCTAAAGCCTCCCATATACCCCTCCCCACTCTTCTGCAAATTCATGGTACATTTTAAAAAAATTAATTGTTACTGTGTGCATATGCATATGCGTATTTGTATTTTCACATGTATTTCTACATGTAACCAGTTCAGTCCATATACTGTTATTTGTATGTATCTTTTCAGAGACCATCAGGTACTGGAAAACTATCAGTGCGCTCTTCCCTGGGGAGGGCCATCTATCCTGCTCCCCACTTCACTCCACTTCCTAGAGTTCTATGTGGAGGGCTGAGGCCTCGTGGCCTTTGCTTTCTGCAGTTAGGCATGTCAGTTGCTATCATGCTCGTTCAGCTCACATTTGGGTGCTCATGTTGGTGACACCTGATGGGCATAGCTTGAGATGTTACCAGGAGAAACACTCTCACAGAAAACTCTCTATTACTCTGGATTTTTACAGTCTTTCCTTACTGTCTCCCACAACGTTGCCTGAGCCTTAGGTACGGGAGTGTTATGTATACGTAGCCACTGGGATGGATCTTCACAAGTCTGCATCTTGATTGTTTTGGTTTTCTGTAATGGTCCTCATCTGTTGCAAAAGAGAGTTTCCTAGGTAGATAGACTACACTTATAATGTTTATAAATTGTTGTTAGGGATGTGCTGGCTTAGTGAAGTCGTGGTTGTAGACTCACTTCTCACAACTATGATGTCACTAGTACTGTGTAGTTAACTAGGGTTCTAGCATCAGACATGGTCTTGTCATCTCTTCACTCTGCCGATAGTCTGCTTTGCTTTGAGGTCACAGAATCTCATGTGTCTTTTTTTTTTCTTTTGGCTCTTGTATTTTTGAGGTCACATCCCAAAAGACAACCAGTTAATAGCCAGACTATATGAGGAACTGAAATAATTTAGCGACAGGAACATATAATCCAATATAAAATGAACAAGTGACCTTTAACAATACTCAAAACAGAAATGCAAGTGGATAGCAAGTGTATTTTGAAATGCTTAGATCATTACCCCTCCCACCAAAGTTCAAGAATTATTATCAAAGACCAGCTTCAACACCACAGGGTAAACTGAGTATAGATCAATGACTGGCTGGTCACCCAGCAGACTCTCTTTGAGGTTAACTGCAGGGGGCCAGAATTAAATTGCTGGTAGTGGGCCAGTGTGGGTAAGTTGGCGCTTACACTATTAACAATAGAAAACATAGGCCTTCACTTTTTTCAGGCTTTCTAGATTCTTGTCAATTTTTTATTAATTAAGCATTTTTACATATATATATATATATATATATATATACACACACACACACACACACACACAACAAGCTACCTATAGCAAGAAGAACCATGACACAATCAGGAATTACATAAAGGTTACATTCTTAATGTTTTGGCTGTTTGTATTTGACAGCCTTGAAGAAGACATCTTTCCTATCTTGGTGCATCTAAAATCCTGAATGTAAATTAATCTCCATCACATCTTGCCACTATCAACTTAAAACATCTGTTTAGACCTAAAAACATATTAACCCTTAAGCAACTAAGCTTCATCGTAAAACTAAGCTACCTGGTCTTCAACTCCATCAGAGACTTGAGAAGGAATAAACTTGATTACCTGAGTATGCCTGGAGTGCAGGTTAGTAGCTTCCCATATGAGAAGATGACAGAGACAGTTTGCTACCTGAATAGTCACCCAAAACTCCATAATGTTGGAGCATCTTCTTCTGCCTTCTAGCCTAATATATCTGACAGACATATTTGTGAGGCAGAATCTATTGAGGACTTGCTTACTCTGTCTTGGCAGAGTTTGGCTATCAACTCTGGCTGTATCCAAGTTTGCCTATTTTAAGGCAGAATTCTGTCTGTGGTAGAAATGAGGACATTTTGCACAGTGGCTTGTTTGTCACATTTGAAGCCATCCTTATAAGGAGGCTCTTTGATGCTCATCATCCTCTTTGAGGAGTTAACCTGTTTCATTGTCAGTGAGTCTTTAAAATAATAAAAACATTTAAAAATGCCAAGATGAGACTTGATAGTCTATGACCATATGGTGGCGGAGGAGGTCCCCTTTGGTCACAGACGTATGGGGGAGGAATAGGGTGAAAGTGCGAGGGAAGGAGGAACAGGAGGATACAAGTGAGGGGAAAACAATTTAGATGTAATCTGAATAAATTAATTATTTAAATTAAAAAATGCCATATTCTACACGTCACTGAGATTTTTGAAGACCTTATCTAACTATCCTACCTTATCTTTCTATAGAATCATGTCTACCTGTGTATTCTTGTGATAAAAGTAGACTAGTAATTGACATGACCATGATTTGATCAACCAACAATAAACTTATATAATTTATTTATCCTAAACAGCCTGCAATAGCACTTTCAAAGTATTGAAAGTAAACATTGTATTATAGTTGAGTTATATGGGTACAATACCTCATATTAGAGTAGAAATATATATACACATATACATATATATGTACATATATAATGTATATGAAGAATAAACTTACATTTGAATTCTATACCACTGTATCTAGAATTAAACTTATTTTACACCTATATGCAAATTCTATACCAGTGAATTAAAAATAACCTTGTGAGTGACAATTGAGGCATTAAGTTGAGGAGTAGATTCACTAATCTACTTTCTGTTCTATCTTCCATATATATTTCTACATTTCTCTTTTTTTTCAATCCCTATCTCCAAACCTAAGAATGTAAGATAAAGGAAAAGAGAGACATCACTGAGTCCAACCTTGTTTTCTCTCTAAATAAGACCAAAAATAGTTTGCAATCAACTCCCATTGATAGTAACCCTCTATGGCCCAAGAAAACAACCATAAAGCTACCTGACCCCCCCTTAAAGGAATTGGGGCATTATTCTCTTAAGGTTTCTTCCGGCTGATTTGGGACAAATAATACCTTTGTAGGGGCCCAAATAAAATTGGAGAAATGGTTAAACAAGCTAGGGGTAGCATTTGTGGTCCAGTTTCTAATTGTTGAGAAATTCCAGCCTTAATTAAAGTCCTGTGTGGAACAGTCTGAAATGCTGGACCAATTGGGATTGGAAACTTTCTTTGAAAGTGTCCTGGGAACTGTCTTGTTCTGATGAGGAACCGCAACTGAAGCATTTGGTGCTGAAACATGGATACAGGATGTCAGTGTCCAGCATCCTTTCAGGTCTGATCCAATGTCAGTGTCTGGTTCTTTTGTTCTGAAAGCATATAATGTCTCACAAGCATTTTGTAGTCCTAAAATTATAAATGTATAAGGTGTGCATGATGCACAGAACAATTAAGGCTGGTTTTCTGCTCTTTGTATGAGCAGGAAAAAAGACGTCTGTAAATCTTCATTCATACCATATGAAGAATGGTATCTAATAGTAATTCATAGGCGTTCTGTAGCCAACAAGAAGCGTTCATGTCTCAGGCAGTCTCAGAGCCATTCCCATGTAGTGAGATTAGTAATATAATTTACTTGATTGATCTGTAGTTTAAATTCTTCACATCCCAATTGTATCCCCCTCCCTCATTCTCTCCTGATGCCCCTCCCTCCTTTATCCACTCTCCCTCCCTCCCTTAGTCCTCAAAAGGGGAGCCCTGCTTCTTAACATCTGACCTCAGCCTATCATGTCTCATCTGTACTACCTGTAACCTCTTCCTCTATAGCCTGACAAGGCAATCCTGCCACGGGGGAGTGATCTAAGTTTGGTGGCAGAGTGCATGTCTGAAGTAGTCCCTACTCTCTACACATGGGATCCACAAGGAGACTGTGCTACAACATCTGAACAGAGGGTCTAGGTCCACATCATACATGGTCCCTGGTTGATGCTTCAGTCTCTGTATTATAGTGTAGTTATCCTGTATTATGTGGCTAATGTCTGCTTATGAGTGAGTATATACCATGCATATCTTTCTGAGTCTGGGTTACTTCACTCAGGATGATCTTTTCTAGTTCCATCCATTTGCTGGCAAATTTCAAGATCTTCTTGTTTTAAATAGCTGATTAGTATTCCATTGTGTAAATGTACCACAGTTTCTTTATCCATCTTCAGTTGAGGGACATCCAGTTTGTTTCCATTGTCTGGCTATTACAAGTAAAGCTGCTATGAACGTAATTGAGCAAATGCCCTTGTTGTATGGTGTAGCATCTTTTGGGTATCTTCCCAGGAGTGGGATGGCTGGGTCCTGAGGTAGAGTTATTCCCAATTTCCTGAGAAAGCACCAGATTGATTTCCAAAGTGGTTGTACAAGTTTGCACTCCCATCAGCAATGGAGGAGTGTTCCCCTTTCTCCACATGCTCACCATTACATGCTGTCACCTGAGTTTTTGATCTTAGCCATTTGGATAGGTGTAAGAAGGAATCTCAGAGTCATTTTGAGTTGTATTTCCCTCATAACTAGGAATGTTGAGCATTTCTTTAAGTGTTTCTTAGCCATTCGATATTCCTCTGTTGAGAATTCTCTGTTTAGTTCTGTACCTCATTTTTCAGTTGGATTATTTGGTTTGTTGGTTTTAATTTCTTGAGTTCTTTATATATTTTGTATATTATCCCTCTGTCAGATGTAGGGCTGGTAAAGATCTTTTCCCAAACTATAGGCTGTCGTTTTGTTCTGTTAACAGTGTCCTTTGCCTCTCAGAAGCTTTTCAGTTTCATAGGGTCCCATTTATTAATGGTTCATCTTAGGGCCTGAGGTGTTGGTGTTCTGTTCAGGAAGTTGTCTCCTCTGCCAATGAGCTCAAGGCTCTCCCCCAATTTCTCTTCTAACAGATTTAGTGCACCTGGTTTTATGTTGAGGTCTTTAATCCATTTGGACTTGAGTTTTGTGCAGGGTGATAGATCTGGATCTATTTTCATTTTTCTACATGCAGCCATCCAGTTAGTCCAGCACCATTTGTTGAAGATGCTATCTTTTTTCCATTGTCTGGATTTGGCTTCTTTGTCAAAAATCAAATGTCCATAGGTGTGTGGTTTTACTTCTGGGTCTTTGATTTATTCCATTGACCAACCAGCCTATTGCCATGCCAGTTCCATGCTGTTTTTATTACTGTTGCTCTATAGTACAGCTTGAGATCCAGGATAGAGATTCCTCCAGAAGATCTTTTACTGTACAGGATCATTTTAGCTATTCTGTGTTTTTTGTTTTTCCATATGAAGTTGAGAATTGATCTTTCAAGGTCGGTAAAGAATTGGGTGTGTATTTTCATGGGAATTGCATTGAAGCATGGGGCTCTCAGCCGCTCCCATCCCATTCTGACTGATGGCGACAGCCAGTATGCGGCCAATGCTCCAGCACCATCCATTTTTAGGGCTGGTTGATTTGACAGGTGAGTTGTTACCACTTCTTAGTGGATTCCTACTTCCATGGCTACCGTCCTGTTTGGCTTCACTTTTAAGTAACAACTGACAGATGACTATGTAGAGAAAATGTTACATAAAATATAAGGAAATGTTAAGTAGTCATAGATTGCAGTCCTGATTTTTTTCGGAAAGATGGGTGGAACTTGAGGACATTATATGCAGTGAAACTAGATATAAAACCACAAATAGCACATGTTCTTCCTTCAATATGAAAGCTAAGAAAAGTGATTACAATCATAGAATAGTGATTATTAGAAGTTTAGAAAAGGTGGGAGATGGAGAGCTCATGAACCAAGATTGGATGCTGAGTTCCGAAACACAGATATAAAAACTTATTTCTAATGGTCCACTCACAATGGAATCAACATGAGTATGTGCACATCATACACACACACACACACACACACACACACACACACACACACACACACACCCCACACACACACATACACACATGGTATCTAGAAAAGATTAACTCAGAGGTTCTAAACAAAAATGATAAAGTGAGGGAAATGCTAATTACCTTGATTTGATTGGTACACATTGTATGTGCATTCAGATATCACACACACACACACACACACACACACACACACACACACACACACATCCTGCTCAGAAGTATAGTACATGTTCAGCATCATGAGGCACTGAGCTCAACACTCAGCATCCCCTATTAAAAAAAGGAAGAAAGGTCATACTGAACATGCAGTAGGTATAATTAACATGTGCTGATAAATTTTTTTTTTTTACTGGGAAGAGAATATGTCTGTGTATTTTTATTTACAAAACCATTTCCCTTTTTATTTCAGGAATGGAAAATTGTTATGACCATGTACTGTACCTTTATATGGGGAATTGTGGAATTCGTCATTTTATGTAGTGTTCTTGGACTTTCCCTGCAGGTCTCTATCATCTTATTTGAAATCATTTTTACTGATTTCAGTGAAAATTTGCTTATTGCCCTCATGGTGCTATTTCCTTCATTTTCACTGAATGCACTCCTGGTCATTTTGGAAATGGTAAGAAATGTCATCAACTGTTCCATTAAAAAAATGAATATATAAGCTATCTGCTGTACCTAGATCTGAAGAAATAGAAAGTGTGTTTGTGGGTTTGGAGAATGAAAGCTAACGGACATGAGGGATTGCTTTGTGAGGATTACAGCGCTCTGAAGTTGAACTGTGGTGATGCTTACACAATTTATTTTTAAAAAGTCCCGAGTCTGCAGACTTAGATTGGGTAAATGTCAGGGCATGAAAATAAACTGCAATAAAGCTGTTAAAAAGCTATGCCATAAGCACTTTGAAAATGTAGGCATGGTTGAATGTTATTAGAAGCCAAAGCCGGGTTTCTAAAGAACTTCCTGTTTCAATGGGCACTATTAATGACTGAGAAGTTCAGATGCAGTACTGTTCAGTTACTCAAGAGCGTTTGTCAAACGCCATTCTGTGCTGGTCATTAGGGACACCTAATGAGCAAAGTAGTACAGTTCTCCCTTCATAGAGTTCAGCAGAAACAAAGGTGGATCAACTTGTTTTGCTGTTGACAAAGCAATGACTGGAAGTTTTGATCACAACTTGTCCTTTTGTTTAGTATTTTTTAAGACGTAAGTAGGTGAGGTACATGAATCTAGATGTGGCACAGGGGACTCAGGAGCAGTGACTTGCTTTCTCTATAATGGATTGATGATAAAGGAATAATGCCAAGGGCTACATGGTATGACTGGGAAAACAGCTGTCATGAGATGGGAAGGGGTGTGTGCAGAGTCTTATTTTGGAAACCTGGGGCAAATGTCTTAGTGCACAATGTAAGCATCTCTCTCTGCTTTGCTTCCAGTAAACGCTTTTATTTTAAGTCAAAACATTTTTTTCAATGAAAGCAGATACAGGTTAGCTGCTTATTGAGAAAGGATTTATAGTAGAGGGTGTAGGGAGTGCATCAGCACACAGAACTGAATTTAATGAAGAAAATAGTCAGTATGCAAAACACATTGTTTAAGTGCAAACTGTGAAGAAAATGTATTTAGCTATTGTTTTTTTCTTTTCAGAGAGCCTACCTGTACTATGAAGAATTGAAATCTAGTTTATCTGGGGTTGATTTTCTATTATTCCTCACAGTAAGACTTTCTGTCTCACTACATACCCTTAGGATAGATATTCTTTACTATATGATCTTGTCTGAAGATTGCTATCTCTGAAAGTGTTTTAGTCATAGTTTTGGATAAAGTAATGACTTTCAGACATGAATTTTGTTATTAGAATAAACTTTTGTGTGCATATATGCAATAAGTTAAGAATTAAGTATAGTATCAATTTTGGTTTGTCTATTTTTTTTTACCATCCTACATTTAAATATGAAAGTGCAAAAAATCAGATGAATTTTCTGAATTATGAATAAAAGGCAGAATTGAATATGATTGAATGGAAAAATGGTTATTTTAGATTTAAATAACGCTCGGCAATAACTGCAGTTTCCGTGACAAGAGTATATACATGGGGCAAGAGGAGAAGAGGGAGGGAACCATGTGGGAATGCATTGCAAGCTGAGAAAGAATAAAGGCCCGGGTCTGGGTGGGCATAGCACAGCAGAAAGAACCAGTTGTATTATGGGTCATTTTAATGACAAAACAGAATTTACTGACCTTTAAAATATGAGTTATGAATAGTAGAAAAGAGATAGGTTTAAGCTATTGTGTTTTTATTTCCTAACATAAGAATTTGCTATCAAATTACCTGTAAATGCAGGAATAACAATGTTACTTAAAAGCTTTATTTACTTATGTCTAACTGAAACTTTTTCTTTGCTCCTAGCCTTACTTTCATACATTGCTGTTCATTTTTGTTCTGAGATGTCTGGAAATTAAATGTGGAAAAAATGTAATACGGAAGGATCCCATCTTCAGGTTAGGATAACATTTAATTTCATATATGAGATCATAGTTTAATATTTCTATTGTGGTGGTGGCACTTTCAATTTGCTGACAGGGATTTCCATTTGAAATGCAAGCAATGTGATTGGCATGATAGCCAATGGATTTCTAGCTTACTGTCAAGAAATAAGACCTGCCACTAACCACCAGAGAGATACTTCAATTTCTCAAAAATGTAAAGATTATCCAAGTATTCTATTCTCTCGTCCAAGGCGATATACATTCTTGAGTAAAAGAGATGGCAAGAAGAGATTTGACAGCTGAGTTGAGGGAGTTTACACATAGACTTTGGAAAGTGAGTAGTGGAGGGTGCTGAAACAAATATCTAATGTGACAAAGATAAGACTGTAATGACAGTGGCAGTAACATTGACTTGGTCTTTAGGTGGGAAGGGACAGTACTCTATGATATGCTGATAAACACCAGCTTTAAAGGGCAAAGGTGCTGGAACAATAGCAACTGTATCTAGGGAGGTTCTAGTCAGTGGGATGAGAGTTCGGTACAAGGCTGAAGCAACACGAATATAGACAATCATCACCAGTCTACGGAAAAAAGCAAACTGGTAAAATGACAGGGGAAATAAGCTTTGGAAAGTAGAAAACAATGTGTAACTCAGTTATTTTCTACAGGATATCTCCACCAAGTCTAAAAGGCCGACCAAAGTCAGAAGAACCAATAGACGAAGATGAAGATGAGGATGTTCAAGCAGAAAGAATAAGGACATCTGATGCTCTGAACACTTCAGATTTTGATGAGGTTGAAAAGCATAGATGCTGTTGAAAGCATAAAAAAGTTTGATATGTCGATTTTAACTCTTAAAGTTTGAAGTTTGCGGAAACCCAAATATGCAGATACCCTGGAAGGTTCTGGAAACTAAAAGGATATGAAACATGATGATTTTATTCTATTGAGAAGGATGGGTTTCAACAACTAGAATTATAATTTTAGAACAAAGCAAGACTTGTGGGTTAAAAATGTAATATTTGCTGTAAAATGCTTACTAGAGGTCAGGAGATTCAACCTCACTTTGTGCTTGATTGGCAGGTACTTGTCCACTGAGGTGTATTTCCAGGCACAGGGTTTTTCTTTTATCTGACTTAGATGCTGTATTCTCTCCAATGTGGTCAATACCTTCTGCCAAGACAGTGAGTTAATTGGCTTCCATGGCAGTCTGGTACTTCCTGTGTGTTTGGAAACCAGAAACACTCTATATGTTAATGAAATGTGTCTTATATTGGTAGCAATGGTCATGACCACTCTCAACTCAGAACATGGTTTGGTTTATGGTAAACATCAGAGAATGAAATAACCTAACACCTGGGAAATTTGGAGGAAAATGATGTTTTTTATCTTCTAGAAACCAGTCATAATCGCCAGCCATCTGCGCAAAGAGTATACAGGTCAGAAGAAAAGTTGCTTTTCAAAGAGGACAAAGAAAGTGGGAGCAAGAAACGTCTCTTTTTGTGTTAATAAAGGTTTGGACATTTAATTTTTAGATTTACTGTTTAAAATTTTTGACTAATTAATTTTTGTGGTGGTGGGGATTAGAACTATAGCCTTATGCATGTTAGGCAGGTACTCTACCACTGTGCAGTATTTTTAGCTCTTGTTATTTACTTCTTGTTTTAAGGCAGAGTCTCACTAAGTTGCCAAGACAAGGGTGGCCTTTTGAACCCTCTCTGTAGTTTAGGCAGGCCTTGAACTTGTGATGCTCCTGCCACAGTCTTTTTTTTTTTTCTTTTTAAAAATTAATTCATTCATATTACATCTCAATTGTTATCCCATCCCTTGTATCCCCCCATTCTTCCCTCCCTCCCACTTTGACTGTGACTAAGAGGGACCTCCTCCCCCTGTATATGATCATAGGGTATCAAGTCTCTTCTTGGTAGCCTGCTATCCTTCCCCTGAGTGCCACTGGGCCTCCCCATCAAGGGGACATGGTCAAATATGGGGCACCAGAGTTCGTGTGAAAGTCAGTCCCCACTCTCCACTCAACTGTGGAGAATGTCCTGTCCATTGGCTAGATCTGAGTAGGGGTTCGATGTTTATTGCACGTATTGTCCTTGGCTGGTGCCATAGTTTGAGCAGAACCCCTGGGCCCAGATCTGCCTGTCATGATGTTCTTCTTGTAGGTTCCCTGACCCTCTGGATCCTTCTATTTCCCCATTCTCTCATACTTCTCTCATCTAGAGTCCCAATAGGATGTCCTTGCATCTATCCCAATTTCCTGGTAGGTGAAGACTTTCATGGGACATGCCCCTTGGGCTAGTGTCCAGCTTTAAGTGAGTATATACCATTTGAGTCTTTCTGAGTCTGGGTTAACTCCTTCATTATGATCATTTCTAATTCAATCCATTTGTCCACAAATTTCAGGAATTCCTTGCTTTTAATAGCTGAGTAGTATTCCATAGTGTAAATGTACCACAGTTTCTTTATCCGTTCTTCTACTGAGGGACACTCAGGCGGTTTCCAGGTTCTGGGTATTATGAATAAGGCTGCTATGAACATGGTTGAGCATTTGTCTTTGTTGTGTGCTGGTGCATATTCTGGGTATATTCCAAGGAGTGGAATAGCTGGGTCTTGAGGAAGCCCTATTCTCACTTTTCTGAGATTTCACCAGGTAGATTTGCAAAATGGTTGTACTAGTTTGCATTCCTACCAGCAATGAAGGAGTGTTCCTCTTTCTCCACATCCTCGCCAGCATGTGGTGTTGCTTGAATTTTTGATCTTAGCCATTCTGATGGGTGTAAATGGAATCTCAGAGTAGTTCTGATTTGCATTTCTCTGATGACTAAAGAGGTTGAGCATTTCTTTATATATATATATATTTTATTAATTTATTCATATTACATCTCAATTGTTATCCCATCCCTTGTATCCTTCCATTCCTCCCTCCCACTTCTCCCCTACTCCCCTCCCCTATGACTGTGACTGAAGGGGACCTCCTCCCCTTGTAAATGCATTTTTCTTTAAGTGTTTCTTAGCCATTTGATATTCCTCTCTTGAGAATTCTGTTTAGTTCTGAACCCCATTTCTCAATTGGGTTATTTGGTTTGGTGGTGTTTAAATTTTTGACTTCTTTATATATTTTGGATATTAGGCCTTTGTCAGATATAGGGTTAGTGAAGAGCTTTTCCCAGTTTGTAGGCTGTCACTTTGTTCTGTTGACAATGTCTCCTGCCTTAAAGAAGCTTCTCAGCCTCATCAGGTCCCATTTATTAATTGTTGACCTTAAGGCCTGGGCTGTAGGTGTTCCGTTCAGGAAGTTGTCTCCTGTGCCAATGTGTTCCAGGCTCTTCCCCACTTTTTCTTCTAACTGATTAAGTGTCTCTGGTTTTGTGTTGAGATCTTTAATCCACTTGGACTTGAATTTTGTGCATGGTGACAAATATGGGTCCAATTGCATTTTTCTACATGTAGACATCCAGTTAGACCAGCACCATTTGTTGAATATGCTATTCTTTTCCCATTGAATAGATTTGGCTTCTTTGTCAAAAATCAAGTGAACATATGTGTGTGGATTCATTTCTGGGTCTTCAGTTCGATTCCATTGATCCTCCTGGCTATTGCTGTGCCAGTACCATGCTATTTTAATTACTGTTGCTCTATAGTACAGCTTGAGATCGGGTATGGAGATTCTTCCACAGGATCTTTTATTATATAGGATTGTTTTTGCTATTCTGTGTTTTTTGTTTCTCCATATGAAGTTGAGAATTGATCTTTCAATGTTTTCAAAATATTTTTTAGGTATTTTGATAGGGATTGCATTGAATCTGTAAATTGCTCTTGGTAAGATGGCTGTTTTTACTATGTTAATTCTTCTGATCCATGAACAAGGGAGATCCCTCCATCTTCTGATGTCATCTTCAATCTCTTTCTTCAGAGATTTAAAGTTTTTTTCAAACAAGTCCTTCACTTGCTTGGTTAGAGTTACTCCTAGATATTTTATATTGCTTGCTGCCACAGTCTTTTGAGTAGATAGGATTATAAGTCTCCATACAAAGAGCCATTAACCATTATTTTTAGGAATGAACATTTATACTAAAGCATAATTTCATTTGCTGCAGCCATCAGTCCCCTAATATATATATATATATATATATATATATATATATATATATATATATATATATATATTGTGTGTGTGTGTGTGTGTGTGTGTGTGTGTGTGTGTGTGTATGTGCATGTAAGGGAATGTTCTAGAAAAAATAAGGAAAGTTCCTGCCCTTATGGATTTTGCATTCTAAGGAGTTCATAAAATATCAATTGTTAAATAAATTCTGTTTGGAGCATTGAAACTTGTGAAATGGTGTGAATGACATGGAACTATTTTCCACTACAACAAGGGAAGGCTTTACTCGAACAGTCAAGATCTATGTGTCAAGAAGATGAGGACAGTAATAGCAAGGATTCAGACACAGTGGCATATGTGGAGTGCTTGATTCTAAAGCCCAGGGGCCAGCAGATGTTTCTGCGTTTGGGAGGGGTGACATCAAGCAGGTTTAGAATAGGGTGCATTTCTTTAAAATAGCAAGAGCAGTGCATTTCACATCATGATAGTAGAATGTTGTTAGAGGGTGCTTTTCCCCAGACAGTATGTATTTTGTAGAGATTACATACCAATATCTGTTTATGAATCTGAGGAGGGTGATTATATCAGTTCAGGTGAAAGATTATGGCAATTTGGACATACATGGCTTATTTTTGGTGTAAGAATAGTGTTCCAGATTGCTAAGGGTTAGAAATCACTTTTATGACCCACAGGCATCAATGATCTGCTATGGAAAAATAACTGAAACAGGAAACCTTGGGACAAAAGACTGATGCGTCAACATGGAGCCAACGAGCTTTTGATAACATTTCAATTACAAGAATTAAAGAACATGGTTTCATGATATATATTGTGCATGTTTTAAATTCGAATTACCCTATTTGAGAGATGTACGGACCTCTAAAGCTTTCACTGAAAAAAATATAAATTTACATTTCATTTCCAAAATTGAAAATCTCATTCTTTCTTTCAGGTGAAATTTTGGGATTGTTAGGACCCAACGGTGCTGGTAAAAGTTCCTCTATCAAGATGGTAGCTGGGATCACAAATCCAACAGCTGGAGAGGTAAGTAAAAAATGAAGATATTGTCTCCCTCCCTATAAAAATAGTATAAATGATCATAGGTATAGGTTATATATTTGTAGGACTGTACTTTTGTTGGAGTTTTGGATATATGTTTTGTTTTTCTCTCTCACTGTTTTTGGTGGTATTTCAAAGTATAGAATAGGAATTGAGAAGTTACCTTTAGTACCTTTGTACACTGCGGCTTCTTAGATACCACCTGAATTTGTAGTCTTTCCCACTCCGCTCAATTATGAAATTAGGAGAGTTCATTGTTTTCTGTGACATGTGAATTGGTTACTATGATGTGTTTTTGCTGTTCTAACAGTTCAGGTGTTTGCCAGCTATGGCAATTTCTAGAGCGTGTGGAGAAAAGGCTGCACACATATCAGTAACGACACTGACTCTTGTAGGTGGAACTGAAAGGATTTCATTCAGCTGTGGGTCACCAGGGTGGTGACACAGTCAAGTTTGGATACTGCCCTCAGGAGAACATGCTGTGGCCCAACTTGACAGTGAAGGAACACTTGGAGGTGTATGCTACTGTGATGGGGCTGAGGCAGGAGGCTGCTGCTATTGCCATTTCAAGGTATAGCAGAGGATCTTGTCAAGAGGTGGGGAGGTGCTACTCGCAATGAATTCACTAATGAGGAAATAGGAGCAGGAAGGCATGTCTACCTTTTCAGAGCATTGGTGGAAGAATAGAATGAGAGACAACACCCGAGTCCCCACAGGCCTGAATGAGGGAGCTTAAAAATCATTGAATTAAGTAGTTGAAAGGTAGACTCATGAATAGTCACTGTTTTACGGATTCTAATGAAAGAAATGAAAATGGAATAACCATCAACTTAGTTTCTCATCAGGATTATAATTAAAAAACTATTTCATGAGGCAAAAAAAAAAATGAAGTAACTTTTATCATGGTTAGAATTTTGAGAACAATACTGCTATGCTTCTTATAACGGCGGGTGATTTCATTTTCCAAAAGTTCTCTCTTAGTGTGATATTTTCATCCTATTTTCTATCAGAGGAGTGAATGCTTTTAGACTACATGACCAGCTGAATGTCCAAGTGCAGAAACTAGGAGCAGGAGCCACTAGAAAGGTATGTGTGGTACCCAGCGTTCCTCTGATGGGTTATGTGGTCCTGAAGCAAACAGAGGACATTGTTTTTTCTCTCTGCATTGCAGCTTTGCTTTTTGCTGAGCATCCTGGGAAATCCATCTGTCTTGATTCTGGATGAACCATCTGCAGGCATAGATGTGTCAGGGAAGCAACAAATGTGGTGAGCATTCTTACAAGTCCCAGACTCAGTGATAAACACGTAAAATTGCTTTGATAAACTCATCTTTGAAAAGAGATCCGCAAACCTACTGGTTCCTGTGTCAGTGGAGATTGTGTCAGTTAGCTGCCATAGCATGGGTGCTAAATGTTTCTTGCAGTCCCATGTGTTGAAGGTCGGCCCCCAGCCAGAAGTGCTTTTGAGAGGTCCTAGCTAGAGCCTTCAGGAGGTAAGGCCTAGTGTAGGGAGTTAAGTTGACCTCTAAGAAGACACCAAAACTCCGCTTCCTAGTGTCTTCTTCTTGGCACTGGAAGAAAGCAGCCGTGTTTGTCTTCCCCATGTATTCAGCACTGGTGTTATGCCTTGCCACAGGCCCAAAGCAATGGGTCTGATCCACCATGGCTTGGAATCACTGAAATATTAATGCAAAATAAACTCCTTCTTTTGAGTTGATTATCCCGGGTATCTTATCCTAGTGATAAAACTCTGGTACGTACTGACATCATATCAGCTGCCATTATACCAAGTATTTCAGCCCATCACTTACAAAGAGAAAAGATTTGTTTTGGCTTAAAGGTTTTGGGGCTGTAGTCCATATCATGTTGGCCTCATTGCTTTGGGGCTGTGGAAGGATAGCATGCCATGGCAGGAACACATGATAGCTCTGGTCGCTTCACAATTGAGGAACAAAGAGAATGAGGAAGGTGCTGAGGTTTCACAGTCTCTTACAAGGGAATGCGTCTGATGTCCTAGAATCATCCACCTAGACCTTGTGTCTTAAAGACCCACTGTCTCCTACAGCACAGCCCAGGGACCAAGCCTATAGCACATGGTCCTTCAGGAGACATTCAAGACACAGACTCTATCTACAGAAATAGCCTCTGTTATTAGGAAAACAGATATTTAACAGATGGATGATCTAAAACACTCCCTATTCCTGCATTTTTGGCTTAATAAAAACTCTAGTTCGTCAACTCTAGCATTGTCAAAATCTTAGTTACCTTGTAATTATCATAATTTTGTATTTTAATCATCAAGAATTCTATAATAATTTATTTTGATGCTTAGACTGTTCTCTAAAGACCTCAAGGCATAATTTCCTCATTTCCCTTTTAATTTTCACTTAATATGTCAATTTTACTTATTCAATTTATATATCATTTTAGTTTTTCATACTTTCTCATCTGTGAATTACCCCTTTGACTACTAATAAAACCCTAATTTAATTTCATATTTGTGATTACCTAGGATTCTTTTTTCATTTAACATAAACCTTAGTTATCACTATTTAATGCAAATGCTGAAAGGATTATTTGTGAATCCATTATACCTATCTCAGTTCCAATAATTGTCACTAGAAGGCCAACCTTCTTTACACCAATTTCTCAACCAATTTCCTTTCCCAGCCTCTATTATTTTAAAGAAAATATGAAGCAGCATTATTTCAGTTAGCATCTCCAAAGACAAAGACACTTCTTCTTAAAGCTTAATTGTAATATCATGAACACAGCTAAAGTATTGAACATTTTACTTATTTAGAAAAAAAACTAGTCAGCATTCATTTCTCTGGTGTTTTTGAATATACAAATATGATTTGTAAACTCTATTTTATCTACACATTTTCACTCAATTTCTTTATCTTTCCTATTGTTCTTTACTTTTAAAAAATTCTACTAATTTTGCTCTCTTCAGGGAGGCAATCCAGATGGCTGTTAAAGAAAAGACAGCTGTCCTCTTGACTACCCATGATCTGACTGAGGCTGAGGCTCTGTGTGACCGTGTGGCCATCATGGTGTCTGGAAGGCTGAGGTGAGTCTCTCTCCAGACCTTGATTTGGGGTTGCCTGTAGACAGAGCAAAGCACTGTTAGCAGCCGGTTCCTTCCCTTTGCCTTTCTTGCTGATGCCCTTTCTACTATCTCTGAAATTTAAGAACAACAGAAATTTAACAACAGTGTTTCCCCCTCCCTTCATGCTCTTCCTGCTCGTAGATGCATTGGTTCAATCCAACACCTGAAGAGGAAATTTGGCAAGGATTATGTCCTAGAACTAAAAGTGAAGGAAGCTTCCCAAGAGCCGTCAGTTCACAGGGAGATTCTGAAGCTGTTTCCACAGGCCGCACGGCAGGAAAGGTGACGAGAACTGTGGATATGGACAAAGATGGATGCTTTACACACTCTGTGCTTCCTGATAGTCTTGTGCCAACACTGGTGGTTGGCCATCACAGTAATAGTTAGGGACCTCAAAAGGCAGAATGTTCCAGGTTATAAGAGATTTGGAAACTACACAGGAACCCGTTTTTCCTCCTCCAGGAAATAGCAACAGAGATAAGGAGTCTTCCTTTAATAGGTTTTCTTGCTTCAAAATGGAGTGTATAAAGGACTGCATGTGTGTGCGTGTGAGTGCATGCGTGCATGTGTGTGTGCGTGCAAGCGTGTGTGTGCGCATGCGTGTGTGCGCGCGTGTGTGTGCATGTGTGTGCACGTGTGTGTGCACGCATGCACGCGCGCGCGTGTGTGTGTACCTGTGTGTTGTTAGGAACAGGACAAGCAGATAAAGCAGCTACAGAATTTAAAATTAGAGGGCTAGGCACATCAGAGAAACAGGACACAGAACTGTTATTTTCATCTTCGCACAGTGTAAATGTTATGATTACCTAAGGTATATTCCAAAACCTGCTCTTACTCTTAAACCTTTGGTATCACAAGTTAAAGAAGTACACTCTGATAAATATTGGGATATAATGAAAGTTAAGCGAGGAAGAAGGTGGGCTGGTATGCAGACAGGCAGCCTTGGAAGTCTGGCCAGCCTCACTGCCACTTAGGAACACCGGGCTAAATTTAGGCAACAGCAAGGGTTGCAGTCAGAGGCAGCACAAGAAAGGAAAATGGTTAACTCGGCCTGTTCCCTAGAGACCTCAGGGCTTTTAAGTCTTTCCACAACCGCCCTGCCCCACTTCCCAGCCTCAGATCTCTGTTTACAAGTTAGATGTATGGTGCCAATACTGAACTTTCATTTGGAGTTATGTTCCAGCCTTATTTGGATGAGTCTAAGTTTAGAATTCCTATTTTTTTTTTAACAAGTAAACAATTTGAGTTAGCTGGGATATGTAAGAGTATAAGAAGTAATACTGTGGCATTTCTAGAAAGGTCTACAACAGCTAGTTCCCTTCAGTGGTTTCAAAAGCTTCTATTGGTGAGTAATTTGGCTTCATATTTAACCTATATATTACTTTGTGACTGTTTTATTGTTAAAAGGAAATGGTTGATAATATAAAGATTTATTTTTATGTTCAAGGTAAGGACCTTGAAACGCAGGGTTGAACATAGTCTGGTCCTATTCCTAGGTACTTCTCCCTGCTGACCTACAAGCTGCCCGTAACAGACGTTTACCCTCTGTCCCAGGCCTTTCACAAATTAGAAGCAGGTAAGAACGAACTTTTAAAGGACTTGGAGAATAATTTAATGAAAGGTGGATGTTATGCACTTTAAAAACAGACCCTGCAGCGTGTAGGTTTTAAGGGTTCTTATGGTAATAAATCCAGCTCTCTGGAAAGCGATTCATCTGCAGTGGGGCTGGAAGATGCAGAGGACACACACAGTGGAGATCGGCTCTTCTCACTGCACACCTGTGTATTAGCCCACGAAAATCATGGCGGGGGATGATGGATTTGACCTCTTGTAACTGAATGATAGCTAAAGCTATCCTTTGATTGCTCAGAACTCCTCTTGTTACTTGAAACAATCCAAGAACCCTGTCTGTCTGTCTGTCTGTCTGTTTTTAACTTTCAGCTAGCTAGATCCTTCCCAGCAGCAGATCATTACAGTGTAATTTGCTGAAGAACTGTATCCCTGAAGCTAGTGTTTCTGGGTTCCCACTGCAGTGCTGCCGCTCTCTAGCTGGGGGACACTGGATAAAGTTACCCAATCCCCGCCACTGGATGCTTGTCTCTACAGTGAGGGGCAGTGCTCAGAACAGTGCCACAGGCCTCACTATGCTTGAGATGACGCGCATCTCTGCCTGACTCCTTGATTGTTGCCGGTCACACAGTTCCTGCCTTGGGACTCTGCACTTGCTGCTTCTTCCTCCTGGGATTCTGTTTCCTAAATATTTAGCTTGTGTCTTCACATTTTTAGGATTCTGATTCTGCTTACTTATTATTACTATAACTTCCCCAATGGTCCTATGTCAAAAGAGCACAATAAAGTTAGTGTGTGTGTATGTGTGTGTGTGTGTGTGCGCGCACGTGTGTGTGCGTGTATGTGTGTGTGTGTGCGTGTGTATGTGTTTATTGGTTTTGTTTTTTTCTCCATAGATTCTCTTACTGTTTATTTTATTATATATTTAAATACTTATGAGTATAGTGCTCATGTCTCTCCTGCTAAAACACATAGACAAAGGCCAAGGGTTTTGTCTCTTCTTGTTCCTCTTCTGTTCCTGACATCCAAGAGTGCCTCTCACACAGGAGACTGCCACTGTATAAGTGGTAATTTCAAACAAAAGAGTACCTGGATCTAGTGACAACTGTCATGCAGATCTCCTATGGTACCCAGTGGGGACCTGATAAGGTAGATAGATGACCACTCACAGGAGAATTGGTTGGGTCCTCTCAAAGACTATGGAATGACATCTTCCTCACAGGTAAGAATATTTTAATCAGTGCTGTAGTTCCTCAAAGAACATACATGTCTCCCAAAGACATACACACTAAATAGCAGAGATTAAGAAAATATAATATGAGAAAATCCCAATACTAAGATGGATTTGGTGTGCATTTATATTAACTTTTTGTTACCACAAACCTTCGAGAAAATGTACTGAAATCCTTCAAGTTAAGCACTTAATCTGTAAAAAATCCCACATGCCTCCTCCTATGTGACCTCCACACATACCTTACGGTATTGCTCTGTCCTGAATTTATTTATTCAGTTTTTCTTTTATTTATTTTAATACTTTTTATAATGTTGCATATAACTTTGACATTTTTCATCATCTTTTATTTATTTACTGATTTTTCAGTCAAGCACGGCTTTAACCTGGAGGAGTACAGCCTCTCTCAGTGCACACTGGACAAAGTGAGTCAGCCTGCTTGACTTTGTTTTATCACTGTATATTTTATGAAAGGAACATGCATTTTGCTCGTTCTTTTGGAGGACAACCAACAGCTTAGTCATTGTTTTCTTGCTTTATCTCCTACTTAGGTATTTGTAGAAATTTCAAAGGAACAGGAGCTGGAAAATGTTCGTGAAGAAGCTGATATAAACGTGAGATGGAAACTCCTCTCTCACTCAGATGACCTATAACATCTCACACTTAATCATCCTGTTATACTACAAACTTGTTTTACATAGTAATAAACAGAATTAATAATTTCAAAGATGTTTTTATATCAATGTTTTATATATATATATATATATATATATATACATATTATCTGCTTAATCAACATTAAAATAACCAACATACAATTATCCATGTCCCAAATCGTAGATTCTATAAGAGTCTATAAGTAAAATTACCCAGAGCCAGGCATTGGGTACTGTAGAAACAAAACTACAAACTCAATTTAAAAAAATATTAATTTGCAACAATTATCAGAACACTTGCCTGCTGAAGAAAATATAGAAATTAGATAAATTTTAAAAAAGAGCCTATACAGTTCTTTCATACAAAACTCAACTGCTTGCTTTCTTCAATCCATTTTTGTAGAGTTCTCACCATATATTATATACATATTTCCTAACTCTATACTTATATTTACTGATATAACATTGGAATTTTCACCTGCTTTCAAATGTATAGTAATGTGGAAAAATAATATATTTGCATTTAAATTTGTGTTGTTTATATTATTTGCTCATTTGCTTTTGTACTTTAATCTTCTTAGGACACACGTACAGGGTTCCTGTGTAATGAAATAGTTTAGCATTTCACAGTTGAACACCAGTATCCTGAAGGCTGCTCTGGCCAAGAGCCAAACACTCTAAGTCATATCAAAGTTGAAAATTTCTCACCTGAGACTTGATAGGTCATGGCCAAAGCAAGGCTCACTAAAACTATTGTATTAAATTACCTTTGGACTCTGCATATAAGGTGCATTTGGAATATAAGTGAATTGCATGCCAAGATTTAAGTCCTGTGTCCAAGATATCTAATTATTCATTGGCCAATATTTCAAAATCTGAAACACTTCAGCATTTATAATAAGAGATAGTCAGCTTGTACCACATTATAGCCAAAGGTTTTATTTCTAAATCTGTGATTTAAAAAATCTATAGTTACTCTTCAGGAGCCAACAGTAACTTTTTAAAAGTTTTTGTATCTGACAGACGTAATTCTGAGGCAGGAACTATTGAGGACTTGTTTACCCTGTCTTGGCAGACTTTGCCTATTGACTCTGCAAGCATCCAAGTTTGCCTATTTTTATGCAGAATTTTGTCTGTGGTAGAAATCAAGACATTTCCCCCAGTGGCTGGTTTGCCATATTTGAAGCCATCTCCACAAGGAGGTTCTTTGATGCTCATCATCTTTGAGGTAGGCTGAGTGTTGCCAGAAGTTAACCTGTCTCATTGTTAATCAATCTTTAAAATAATAAAAGCATCTTTAAATGCCACATTCTGTATGTCTCTGAGGATTTTGAAGACCTTATTTAACTATTTTTACCTTATCTTTCTATAGAATCAGATCTATCTGTTTCACCTAGGATGCATATTTTTGTGATAAAAATAGACTAGCTGTAGCTTCACTTTTTTCAAACCTACTTTATTTGGGGTTCTTTAAATGCTTATACCTCCCTTCCAACCCACCTACCCTAGATAGGAGAGAAAGGAGATTTAGGGAAACAGAAGAAGTAGACCTGGCATAGTCAGCAGGATTTCAGCAGACCAGCAATTCCACCAATGTTGCGGCTGGAACCCGGAACAGCAGCCGGAACCTGGAGCCTTGAAGCCTTTGCTTGAGCAGTTCTCTCTAGGAGCGTCTTGAAATGGAGCGGCAACAACCTAGCAATACCAAGACACAAAATGCCCCAGCCACTTGTTTTGGGCCCATATACATATTGCCTCTCAGAGGCTGTACTAGGATGTGTTTTAGCTGGCAAAAACCAAGCCCCGCCCTCCAAAAGTGGTTCGACTTCTAAGTGGATAAACATCACCTGTTCCCTCACAAGTCTGTTCCCCATCCCATGGGACCAAAACAAAAACACATGTACATCCACTATAACTAGCAATCAATATGACCATGATTTAATCAACTAACAATTAATTTGTATAACTTGCTTATTCTGAACAGCCTGCAATAGCACTTTCAAAGTATTGGACATAAACCTTATTATAATTGAGTTATATGGGTACAATACAACGTATTAGAATATATATATATATATATATATATATATATATATATATATATATATTATGTGTGAAGAATAATCTTAAATTTGAATTTTATACCAACATATCTGAAATGAAACTTATTTTGTATCTATATACAAAATTCTATACTTGTGAATTAAAAATAACCTTGTGAGTAACAACTAAGGCATTAAGTGAGGGGTAGATTCACTAATCTATTTTTTGCCCTGTCATCCCTATATATTTCTATATATTTCTATATTTCCCCTTCTTTCCTTTCAACCCCTAACTCCAAACCTAAGAATGAAAGATAAAGGAAAGGAGAGACTTCCCTGAGTCCAACCTTGTTTTCTCTCTAAATAAGACCAATAATAACTTATAACCAACTCCTAATGAAAGGCTGAAGATGATGCTCCAATGTTATAGAGAGTTTTGGGTGACTGTTCAGGCAGCAAACTGTTTCTCTTATCTTCTCATTTGGGAAGCTGCCAACCTGCACTCTATATATACTCAGGTAAAAAATTTTATTTCTTCTCAAGTCTCTGATGAGTTTGAAGACCAGATAGTTTTGTTTTATAATTGAGGTTGGTTGTTTAGGGGTTAAGATGGTTTTAGGTTTAAACAGATGTTTTAAGTAGCTAGAGATGAGATATGATAGATATTGTTTTACACTCAGCATTTTAGACACACCAAGATAGGAAAGATTCTTTCTTCAAGGTTGCCAACTACAAATAACCAAAACACTATGGATGTAACATTTATATAATTCCTGAGTTTTTCATGGTTCTTCTTGCTGTAGGTAGTTTAATGTATGTATGTGTAATAATATAAATTAATATATAAAAATTAAAAATTGTAAAAAAAGAGTTTCTGTAGATTTCAGAGCCACATCTTTCATTAATGGCTCTAAGAAACATAGTGAACTTTCAGTTCTCTTGCATGTAAAGAAATGCTGACTTCCAACCTGCTTACTTGTCAGAGGTAAAGGAATTATATTTTAAGTATGATGGATTTTAAGTTATTAAAGACATATTTAAGTGCCTACCCAGGGCTATTGTCCAACATATTGGACACCACAGTTGAAAACTTATTCGGTATCTTGGCCTCATCTTCAGCTGTAAGACTTATAGATAGGAGATGTAGCCGTGATCACGCTTCTCAAAATAAGCTCTTTCATATTTTAGCTCTCTATGATGTTTACTGCCTTCCCACAAAATTAGTCATTATCACCATGGTTCTGTGTATCAATATTTGTTTCATTTACAAATGGATTTATAGATTTTGAGCATGAGGCTACTTCCTTCCAGTGAAATTGTTAGTAGCTCCTTCAGAGATAATCATAGACAAAAATCTCAGTTTTTTTTCTGTAAATATATGCTCACCGTGCCCTTATACAATGAATCATACGTTAGCTGGCTTATCAATCAGCATTTGTACTTTATCAGTTGTTTATCAATTTTAGTAGCCAGTGTTTCTACCAATTCACTAATTTCAGTCATTAAATGAATTTTCTTTGATTAACTTTATGATTCCATCCATGTGTATAATGTATTTTGATCATGTTTACTCTCATTACCTTCACTTGTCTACATCCCATCCCACTAGACTCTTTTTGCTTCCCTACTAGCTCCTCTTCTATGGGCATGCACATGTGTGTGTATGTGTGTGTGTGTGTGTGTGTGTGTGTGAGAGAGAGAGAGAGAGAGAGAGAGAGAGAGAGAGAGAGAGAGAGAGAGAGAGAGAGAGAGAGAGACTGAGTTCAACTAGGGTTATGTGAATGAGCAAAGATGGGAGTTATTCGCCACAGCATGGGTAATCTATTAGTGGCTACACTGGGAAAAAAGGTCTTGTCTTCTGTCTTGATTTTTTTTTAAGTTGACACAAGCAATGGCCATTAGAGAAAAGGGAACATTTATAACATTGGCTGTATGCAAGTCTGTGGGGCACTTTATTCACTAATGGTTAAGAAGGGAAGGCCCAATGCATTGTGGGAGTGTTATCTCTGAGAAAGTGTTCTTAGATGGTGTAACAAAGCAGGCTGGGCAACCCGTGGGGAACAAGCTAGTAAGCAGTGTTCTCTCTGTAGCCTTTGCTTCAGTTCCTGCACTCAGCTTCCTGCCTTGAGTTCTTGCCCTGACTCCCCTCAGTGATTAAACATGACTTAAACATTGTAACCTTTCCCCCCAACTTAGTTTGGTCATGCTGTTTTTATCAGAGACAGAAACCCAAACTAAGATGGCCCCCTCCAGTGGCCATAGCTGCCAATAGCTCCCTAGGGAGGGCTAAAGGTCTTCAAGAGTTTGTACCCCATTCTGATTTGTTAACATATACTGTTTGGAGGCATAAACTGAGAGACAAATTCCACTTTTATGCTAAGTAGCAGCACCTACATCAGAAGTGTTGTTTTTTTTTTTTAAAAAAACAAGTCTTGAGAGCTCTTATCACAAATAAATAATTTTCAAATCTTTCATGCTTATTTCTAGAGTTAGCACTTTTCTCAATTGCTTACCACACCTACTGCTATTCTTAAAATTTTTCTATTTCACGCGCAGAAGTCTCTCAGTTGAAATCATTATTTCATATTTAAACATCCTCTAAGTTTTGATTTTTATAAAAGTTATCATAAAATATATTTGTGCATATTATTTCCTCCCCTGCTATCACCACGTTCTTTTTCTTTTAAAAAGCAAAAACACACAACCTCAAAACAAAACCAAACACACAAGGGAAAAGCATGGAGTTCTCTCTGTGTTGGTCTACCATTACTCAGCATGCAACCTACTTCCATTGTCACTCAAGTGAAGAAAGCTAATTTCCCTCTCCACTTGCAAATAGCTTCCTGGTTAGGGGTGGGGCTTTGTGCCCACTTCCCCTCGTATGTGTTGTGATTTTGTAAGGTTTGGACTTGTGCATGCTGTCACATCATCTGGGTTCATTGTTCGTCAGCCCTATTATGTCTGGAAAATGCAGCTTCCTTGGAGTTTCTCATCACCTTTGCTCTTAGAATCTTTTATTCATCTTCTGCATAGCTCTCCGAGCTTTGAGGAGAGGGATATGGTATAGACATTTGGGGCTGAGTGCAACATTTTTTATTTTAGTGTGTTCAGTGTTCAGTTGTGTTTCTTTATGTTAATAAAGGAGCTTCTCTAAATACCCACTTATTTATAGGTATAGCAATATATTATTAAGAGTCACTTTATTTAAAAAAAAAAGAGTCACTTTATTACTATGGTTATTTAGCAGACCTATCTAGTCTAAGGTTCTTGGACTCATTAAGTGTCAGGTATGGGTTTCATCTCATGGGGCAGGCCTTAAACCCAATTTTTAAAAGTTTTTGTTTACTCTCATAACATTTGTGCAGCTATTACAGGCAGTGTTTATAGCTTGTACTCAAGATGCTCACGGGGTTTAAGCTGAGGGTGACACTGATGATTACTTTTCTCCTCCTGAACATGCTCGTGAACATGTATAAAACTTTCTAAGATAGATGGAATATAAGCTACATTAAATGGAGCTTAAATGGGGTTTCCATATACTGGGGAGACGATACTGACTAGACGTTATATGCTATCAAATAAAATCCCTAGAACTAAGAATGGGGTACATCTTTTTGAACTTTTGGCCAAACTAATCTCATAAATGCCACCTCAAACAAAACATTATGGGATATTGGCAGTGCTAAGGGTTACCCTCCACAACCCGATTGTAAGACCCTATTTTTAAAGAGGTCACATAGTTATGCCATGAAAGATGGAGAAATCAAGCTTGCTCAACTAGGAGCTTCACTGCTGTTGACTAGCATGCTTTCAGTGTTCACCGGCACTTCCTTTATGTCTTCCGTCTGCAAAGCAGAGCTATTATTGTGTCCCCCTCCCATACCCCATTAAAAAAAACAAACTTTGTTTGTTACTTCATTTCTCCCATATTTTTGCATCTCCCTCTTCACTGCCCCTTCAAGTTTCATCTTTGAAAAAGTCAAAACCAATCTAGGTATGGTGCCGCTCACCTATCATTGCAGCACTGGGAAGATGTGACAGGAAGATTGGTGTGAGTTTAAGGCTAGGTTACTTAGGAAGACCCTACACCTAACAACAACAAAACACACAAAGAACCTTCTCTTGACCCCAAACTACTTGGTTTTAGCTGCCACACAAATCTTTCATAACCATACTGCTAGAAAACAATAGGTAACATTTTCTTTTGTTTCTTCATTTCGTATTCTTCACTATACATTTAAACTCAAAACACACATTCTGAACAACTTTCATATTCCAGGCTGTATGAGAAGTACAATACAGATTCTTTGAAAAAATAAAAATAAAACATTATAAACTCAGGTCCTCTGCAAGAGTGGCCTGTGCTTTCAACCCATCTCCATCTCTTCACCTCCTTGTGTGGATTCTTTATTATTATTATTATTATTATTATTATTATTATTATTATTATTGTTATTGTTATTATTACTACTACTACTAATGTTTACACTGTGTGTCAAGAGATGAGCATGTCCAGTTTATAAGGAAATGAGTTGTATCTGGTATCCACCCTCTATCATAAGAGCACCTGCCAGTGGTGTACAGTAGCCCTTACAAGATTAGAGTAAAAGAGGCATTCTAGAAGCAACAGTGATCCATTCAAGGTCAACTCTGGGAAAGAAAAGAGGGGCAAGTATAACGCAGTATAGTTGCAGGTCCATGCGGCTGGAGCTGTAGGCAAGGGAAGGGTGGATAGAGAAGCAGGACCAGAGCAGACAGTCTTGTGCATTTTTAGTGTAGGCCGAACATCACAAAAGCATCCCTGAGAGGAATGTAATGAAAAGCATGGCTTCAAGATGGTTTACCTGGTGTGGAAAAGGATTGTGTTCTTACTTTCAGGAGGCAAGCAGGCAAAAGGTAGAGATGTACAGTATATCTCTGATATTTAATACATTTCCAGGAAAAGGAAGATCAGAAATGAAGCAATGTTTGACAAAAAAACATTTATATGAAACCTTCCCAGAACTTCGAAAGCAAACCAAACTTTAAGATCTCTGTAAGTGATGATAAAGTTCCATACAAGGCAAAACAAAATCTACACATAAACATGCTGTGTGATTTCATACAGTTCTGTCAAAATAGAAAAAAATCTTCAAATTTCCTCATAAAAAATTAAATAGCCCACAGAGATGTAGGGAACTGAACTTGAGTCCTCCGTAAAAGAAACAAGCACTCTTTTTTAATTATTATTATTTATTCAGATTACATCTCAATTGTTACCCCATCACTTGTATCCTCCCGTTCCTCCCTCCCTCCCACTTTCACCCTATTCCCCTCCCCTATGTCTATGACTGAGAAGGATCTCCTCCCCCACTATATGGTCATAGGCTATCAAGTCTCATCTTGGTAGCCTGCTTACTCTCTCTTTGTTTGAGTGCCACCGGGCCTCCTTACCAAGGGGAAGTGGTCAAAATATGGGGCATTAAAGTTCATGTCAGAGTCAGTCTCCGCTCTGCATATACCTGTGGAGAATGTCCTGTCCATTGGCTAGATCAGAGTAGGGGTTCGATGTTTAGTACTTGTATTGTCCTTGGTTAGTGCCATAGTTTGAGCAGACTCCCCTGGGCCCTGATCCACCCATCACAATGTTCTTCTTGTAGGTTTCTAGGACCCTCTGTATCCTTCTATTTCCCCATTCTCCTATATTTTTCTTACCTAGAGTTCCAGTAGGATGTACTCACATCTATCCCCATCTCTTGGTAAGCGAAGACTTTCATGGGGCATGCCTTTTGGGCTAGTGCCCAATTACAAGTGAGTTTATCCATGTGAGTCTTTCTGCTTCTGGGTTAACTCACTCAGTATGATCATTTCCAGTCCCATCCATTTGTCCACAAAGTTTGGGATTTTGTTTTTTTTAAATAGCTGAGTAGTCTGTCCTGTTAATACTTTTCGAAGTTGCTTGCCTGCCCTTCCTTCATATTAGATAGTTTTTCCTTCTGGGGTTTCTGATTGGGTTGAAGACCAGATAGCCACAGTATTAAAATAAGTTTAGTTAAAAGAATCAGTAGCATAGGATAGTGGAATAATTTCTTTAAAATAGTTAACTACAAATGGACTGGTCCTTGCAAATGTTGACTTAATGGATAATTCTTGTTTTGTTGTATATAGCTTATTTTATTAAATAGAAAGGGGGAGATGAAGGAGAGATAAACCTGTTTTTTAGGATCCCATGCATGGGCTCGGAACAGTCTTGTGAGAGAACAGGTGAAGTTAATCCACTAGAAGACCAACCACCTCGTATGGCAGCTTGATTGTTGCCAGCTGAAAAGATCCCGTGAACAGACTCTGAGAGGAGATATATAAATGAGCCCAGAGCTGAAGGCGAGGTTTTTGTTTTTTGTTTTTTGTTTTTTTTTTTGAGACTTGGGATAGTTTCGGCTGTTCATCGCTCCGATTCGAGACACTCCTAGAAAGAACCGCTCCAGGGAAGGCTTTGGGGCTCCCGCTCCTGCTGAGGTTCCAGGTTCTGGTTACTCTAGGTTCCAGCAGAAGAAATCCTGCTGATTACACCAGGAAAATCACTCCTCAGAACTGATAACCTTACAGTTTCGTTATTGTGTTCTCTAATCCACTGTTTCATATTGGTTTGGTTAGTCGGGTTAGAAGTGATGTGTGTTCTGGTAATAAGTTATAATAAAAATATATTGGTTAAACAAATTGAGCCTACAGAGTAGTATTCCATAGCGTAGATGTACCACAGTTTCTTTATCCATTCTTCAACTGAGGGGCATTTGGGCTGTTTCCAGGTTCTGGCTATTATGAATAAGGCTGCTATGAACATGGTTGAGCATATGTCCTTGTTGTGTGGTGGAGTATTTTCTGGGTATTTTCCAAGGAGTGGAATAGCTGGGTCTTGAGGAAGCCCTATTCTCAGTTTTCTGAGAAAGCTCCAGATAGATTTCCAAAGTGGTTGTACAAGTTTGCATTCCCACCAGCAATGGAGGAGTGGAGCAAGCACTTTCTGAGCCATCTCTCCTGCACTCACATAAGCATTCTTGTCAGCAAAACTAGTCCAGAGACAAGAAAATTACATGTTATTTTTTTCTTCTTTCTATGCCATATGATTTATTTATTTTTTCCATTTTATTATTTTATTCATATTACATCGCGATTGTTAGCCCTTCCCCTGTTTCCTCCCATTCTTCCCTCCCTCCCACTTCCTCCCTTCTCCCTTCCCCTATGTCTGTAATTGAGGTAGACCTCCTCCCCTTATATATGCTCTTAGAATATCGAGTCTCTTCTTGGTAACTTGCTATCCTTCCTCTGAGTGCCGCCAGGCCTCCCCATCCAGAGGACGTGGTCAGAAAAGGGGCACCAGAGTTCCTGTGAGAGTCAGATCTCACTCTCCACTCAACGGTGGAGAATATCATGATCGTCGGCTAGGTCTTGGTAGGGGTTCGAAGTTTAATGCCTATATTCTCCTTGGCTGGTGCCTTAGTTTGAGGAGGACCCCAGGACCCAGATCTGCCTGTCACAAAGTTCTTCTTGTAGGTTTCCAGGACCCTGTGGGTCCTACTATTTCCTTATTCTTCCATGTTACTCTCGCCTAAAGTTTCAATAGGATGTCCTCTCCTCTGACCCACTTTCTTGGTAAGTAAAGTTTTTCATGGTACGTATCCCTTGGACTAGTGTTTTGATATAAGTGAGTATATACCATTTGTCTCTTTTTGCTTCTGGGTGAACTCACTCATTATAATAATTTCTAGATCGATCCATTTGTCCACAAATTTCTGGAATTCCTTGTTTTTAATAGCTGAGTAGTATTCCATCGTGTAAATGTACCACAGTTTCTTAGTCCATTCTTCTACTGAGGGACACTTAGGCTGTTTCCATGTTCTGGTTATTATGTATAAAGCAGCAATGAACATGGTTGAGCATATGTCCCTGTTGTGTGGTAGGGCATTTTCTGGGTATATTCCAAGGAGTGGGATAGCTGGGTCTTGAGGAAGCCCTATTCCCATTTTTCTGAGAAAGCGCCAGATAGCTTTCCAAAGTGGTTGTACTAGTTTGCATTCCCACCAGCAATGAGGGAGTGTTCCTCTCTCTCCACATCCTTGCCAACATGTGGTGTCATTTAAGTTTTTGATCTTAGCCATTCTGATGGGTGTAAGATGGAATCTCAGTGTTGTTTTGATTTGCATTTCTCTGATGACTAACGAGGACGAGCATTTCTTTAAGTGTTTCTCAGCCATTTGATATTCCTCTGCTGAGAATTCTCTGTTAAGTTACAAGCCCCATTTCGCAATTGGGTTGTTTACATGTTATTTTTGATGAAGATAAGACACCAGTTACAACCCAAACTGAACAACTGAATGCAGCAGCAGCACTTGCCATGTCTTCTTACCACTTTATTCCTTAAATCCCCCAAAACATTTCTTAATTAAAATTTTTGTATATGTATGGGTGTCTTGTCTACATGTAAGTTTGTGTGTGCCTATTGTCTATGGCCAGAAGAGGACATTGGGTCCCTTGGTATTGGGGTTACAGGTGGTTGTGAATCACCACATGGTTGCTGGGAATCAAACTTAAGTCCTTAGGGAGCGCAGCCAATGCTCCTAGCTGCCGAGCTATCTCTACAGTCCCATATCCCCAAAATTAAAATGTCAAATGAATCTTATTTGCATAGCATCCTGTGCCCTCACAGGTGTGGAGGAGAACCAGGCTTCTATGCGAGTTCTTTACTCAGCAGCAGCTCTGCACAATGGCTAAGGTGAATAGGTGAAGTCCCGAGTTCGAATGTGTTTAACACCCTTCTCTTGTCGGAGGCTGAAAGGGTGAAGAAGAGTCTGCAAGCAGGCAGAGGTTGAGTTTTGACAGCGCCAGAGTAACTGAAGCTCAAATGTGTTTGTTAATGTTTCAAGATAATCGTTAATAGATCAAAATTATTACTCAGCTTTTCTAGGCAACGCATAGGACAAGAGACTCCACCAAAAAGGAGCAGAGAACACACCATCGGCGCGGGAATGGGAAACCGGAGAGCACAGCGGGGTTTAAAAAGTACACGCTTAAAATAAAGCTGGTGGAGGAAATTGATTCACCGTTTTAAAGACTTGCATTTCTTTAATGAAAGTGAAATTTGAAAATCAAAATAAGTAAAAGGAAAACTCTTAATTCTGTCACTTAAAAGGGAATCTTACATACAAAATAACAGTGCTTGATCAAAATATACCTAAGAAATAAAAGTTAAAATGGAGGGAAGAAATAATAATAATTTTTAAAAAGTCCAAGGAAAAGGTGCATAAAACAGAATCAAATATAATGTACTTAGTGTCTTAGTTGGGGTTTTATTGCTGTGAAGAGACACCGTGGCCATGCCTATAAGGAAAGCATTTAATCGGGGGCTGGCTTACAGCTTTAGTGGGTTAGCCCATTATCACCATGGTGGAAAGTATGGCAGCGTGCATGAAGGCATGGTGCTGGAGAAGGAGCTGAGAGTCTTATGTCTTGACTCTCAGCAGAGACAGTGTAGGCAGCAGAAGGAGCCGGTGCCACACTGTGCATAGCTTGAGCATGCACAGTGACACACTTCCTCCAACAAGGCCACACCTCCTAATGGTGCCCCTCCCTATGGGCCAAGCAACACGTGAGTCTATAGGGGCCATACATATTCAAATCACATTTATATGTATATAAAGGTTTATTTAGCCAGGTGTGCGTTGTGGCACATGCCTATAAGCTCAGCACTCAGGGCTGCAAATGCAGGAGAATCTCTATAAGTTTGAGGCTAGCCTGGTCTATAAAGGGGGTCCAGGACAGCCAAGGCTCCATAGAGAAACCCTGTCTCGAGAAAAGAAAATAAGAGAAAAGAAAAAAAGATTTATTTATTTTAATTTCATATGTGTGGGTGTTTTGCCTAAATGTCTCCAGTTCACATGCATGTAATGCCCATAGCGGCCAGAAGAGGGCATCAGATCTTTCTGGAACTGCCATGTGAGTGCTGAGAACCAAACCAGATCCTCTGTAAGAGCAGAAAGTGTTCTTAGCCACTGAGGTGTGGCACATATTATATTTTAAAGAAACAATATATATGTATATATTTTAAATAAAATGTATATATTTAAGAAGGATATTAGACAAAATCTACATATATGCAGTTCACCTGGGTCTCAGGAAAGAGGGAATTTATTCCTTACTAAGAAATAAGACAATTTCTAAATTATAGTGTCTGTGCACAAGATGTTAGCAGTCTTAGTAGATGTGCTGATGTGCATTCTACTGAAGGCAGCGGCCATACAGAAACAGTCAGAGGACTTGTTGTTCTCACGGGTTATGAGTTCAATCTGCCTGTACAGACTTTGCTGAGCAATTTCTGGATCTAATAAAACCAGCAAATAAGTAAATATGCTTGAATGGATACTGAAGGACTATTTAATATCTGTGTGATACTTTGTTTTCCACACACACAAGATGCTCACGATAATGTAGCCATTGCCTGCTGTAAACATTTGACAATATGGGAAATAAGACATATTGAAAGCCAGTGGTTGGACATATGTCCTCCCCCACTCTGTCTATTCTGTCTGTCTGTCTGTCTGTCTGTCTGTCTGTTTGTCTGTCTGTCTCTGTCTCTGTCTGTCTACCTACCTACCTACCTACCTACCCCCCCTCACTCTGTGTGTGTGTGTGTGTGTGTGTGTGTGTGTGTGTGTTTCAGAGGCGGGTACATTGCATGTGTCATATGTGTGTGCATTCAGATAAGAGCCAGAAGACAGCCTTGGCTATCATCCTTGGAGACACCACTCACTTCCTTTGAGGCAAGGTCATCTTTTGGCCTGGGCAGGCTCACTGATTAGGCTAGACTAGCTAGCTAGCCAGCCCCAGGGATCCTCCTGTCTCTCTCCCCCTAGCACTGGGAATGACCTCCCCTCCCTCCCACCCCGCCTTCCCCCCACCCCCTCCCCCGCATCCCACAGCCTACACTCCTGACATTTCTACATGGGTTCTGGGAATCAGACTCAGTTCCTTGTGCTCGCTAGGTAAGTACTTCACCTCGTGAGCAGTCTCCCTAGCTTGAGGATGCAATATCTCTCTAAATATTATGCTTTCTACCCTAAGAATGGTGGTACAAATGCCATGAACTCATTGCTACTGAGATGTGAAAATTCAGATTTACCCTGTTACCCAGAAAATCATCACATGGCTTCGTTGCCATGTGTAGAGCCAGCTTTTAAAAACTCCGTGACAGGCTTTGAGATATCATCTTACCCGGTAAATAATGTAGGGAATTCTTCCCTGCTCTGTCTCCTCTGAGCTGGCCTTTTACTTTTTTGTTAAAAGTGCTCTGCTGAGAGTCCACTCTTGTAGCCTCTTCCTGGCTTGATAGTTGCTAACATTCCAATATTGTCCAGCCAACCCTCTGCAACCACAGATTCCCTGCTGAGGCGCTGGCGGAGGCCAGAGGGAAAGAAAAGCACCAGAGTCGCTCTGTGAGCGGAGGTTTTGGCAGCGAGTCGGAACTCAGGGAAGAATTATCTTCAGAAACCACAGCAAAACAGAACCGTTCATGATAAACACAGTTACAACCAAGATGTAGCCCGGATCCGAAAGAAGAGTTCTCCTCCGGGACAAAGATCTGTGGATGAACATTTTGCAGATTCCTGCTTCAGCTTTGCTCGGGGTAAGTGAACCTCTAAACTGTGGTTATTAGTGCTTAAACGGAACGGACGCACAAAAGCAGCAAAGTTTTGCCAACCATTTCGGTGGAAGTCATTGGCGTAGGAAGTTACTAGTAAGTTGTTTTGATTTTTCAAACCTTCGAGTGTTTATTTATGGCTAAGTAGCAGCTGGAAAACTAAGATTTTTTTTCCATTTTACCCCCTGACTAAAGCCTTTTGCGTAAACAGCACATATGATGGAACAGGCAAGTGGGTAAGTGGAAAGGGACATAATTTGCTTGCGTCTTGCTGTTTTCAAAGTTATTTGAAGTGTTCTGTGACTGTGTGTGCGTGTGTCTGACTGTGTGTGTATGTGCATTCCTGTGCATGTGTGTGCTTGTGTTTGTGTTTGTGTGTTACATGCCAGAGGGATGTAAACATCATGATACAAGATTTTATGAGTTTTGGTAGTTTTTAAAAAAAAATTATTTATTTTAAGTGTATGTGTTTTTTGTTTGTTTGCTTCTTATTAATTTATTCATATTATATCTCAGTTGTTATCCCATGCCTTGTATCCTCCTGTTCCTCCCTCCCACTTTCACCCTGTTTCACCCACCCCTATGACTGTGACTGAGGGGGACCTCCTCCCTCTGTATATGCTCATAGGGTATCAAGTCTCTTCTTCGTAGCCTGCTATCCTTCCTCTGAGTGCCACCAGGTCCCCCCATCAAGGGGACGTAGTCAAATATGGGGCACCAGAGTTCATGTGAAAGTCAGTCCCCACTCTCCACTCAACTGTGGAGAATGTTCTGTCCATTGGGTAGATCTGGGTAGGGGTTCAATGTTTACTGCATTCACAGTCCTTGGCTGGTGCCATAGTTTGAGCAGAACCCCTGGGCCCAGATCTGCCTGTCATGATGTTCTTCTTGTAGGTTTCTAGGACCCTCTGGATCCTTTTATTTCCCATTTTCCCATACATCTTTCACCTAGAGTCCCAATAGGATGTCCTTACATCTATCCCAATTTCCTGGTAGGTGAAGACTTTCATGGGACATGCCCCTTGGGCTAGTGTCCAGTTTTAAGTGAGTATATGCCATTTGAGTCTTTTTGCTTCTGGGTGAACTCATTATGATCCTTTCTAGTTCAATCCATTTGTCCACAAATTTTAGGAATTCCTTGTTTTTAATGCTGAGTAGTATTCCATAGTGTAAATATA
Organism: Acomys russatus; assembly: GCF_903995435.1. NCBI lineage: Eukaryota > Metazoa > Chordata > Mammalia > Rodentia > Muridae > Acomys > Acomys russatus. The sequence goes on along the minus strand of NC_067152.1, from coordinate 36,055,087 downwards.
TCACAGTTTCTTTATCCATTCTTCTACTGAAGGACACTTAGGCTGTTTCCAGGTTCTGGCTATTAGGAATAAGGCTGCTATGTATGTGTTTTTTAATTATTTATTATTATGTATACACTGCTCTGTCTGCATATAAACCTGCAGGATAGAACAGGGCATCAGATCACATTATAGATGGTTGTGAGCCACCATGTGGTTGCTGGGAATTGAACTCAGGACCTTTGGAAGAGCAGGTGGCACTCTTAACCACTGAGCCATCTCTCCTATACTGGCTGCATGTTTTAACTGAGGGAAAACTTAGGAAATGCCCTACTGACCCTGTTTATTATACTAAATATATAAAATGATCTGACTAGTGCAATGCATACATTCTTCTATAGCAGAAATATTATCTGATTGGGAAATTACTGGCTTTTAACAACCGGTTTATTATATTTAAATTGTGCAATTTGCTATTCAGAACAATTTAAGCTAACCAGATATTTTATTCTTCTAGAGCAAACAATATTTTATAATGAACATGTACAATGGAATAATTAAGTCTTATCAGCCAGGAACAAATAATCTAATGCAGGACAATTAGGTTAAATGGTTGTTCTTATTTATGAATATTTTCTGCATATATTAATTACCTAAGAAAGAAGGGATGGCTCTTGGACAATATATCCTTATGCTTTTAGTTACCATGGCTTGCCACAGCATTGGTTTCTTAATTGGAAATGTAGTTTAGTATAAATTGGAGTCTCCAACTGTCATAGCTTACTGATGACATTATTACTTGGAGTTTATTTATATAGCTGGTGAATCCAAACACTGTTAAGCAATATGTAATTATCTAGAATTTCCATTTGTGTCCCTTGAATTTAGATGCTATTGACCTGTGTGTGTGTGTGTGTTTTTTAGTGGTTTCCCCAAGATGTTTTCAGATTTCAATTATGAAAGGTTAATAAATGGTTAAGTTGATCATTGCCTTGAGTTCATGACAGACTATCTTTTGTTGTTGTTGTTTATCTCCTTGGACTTATAAGTTCCATTTCTCACCATATCCGTTCCTATTTCCAGATGCCTATGATAATCTTTTTACATTGTATCTGATAATGATCTTTTTAGTTCCAAGATGTATTTAAATATACATTGCTTGTGGTGTGAATTCATATACATTATATTATATAATTCAACCTTTTAATTTTATTTTTGATTTTTAAAATTTATTTGTTCACTTTCCATCCCTATCATAGCCCCCTCCCTCCTCCCCTTCTAGTCCTACCCTCCCTCTTCCCCCATCTCCCCTCCTGTACCCCTCAGAAAAGGGCATCCCCTACCAACCCACCCTGCCTCATCAAGTTTCATTTGAACTGAGCTCATCCTCTTTCCCTATAGCCTGGCAAAGCAGCGGGAAATAATAATAATAAAAAAAGCAGGCAACAGAGTCCATGTCAGAGACAGCCCCTGCTCCCCTTACTAGAGGACCCACATGAAACCTGAGCTGCCCAGAGGCTACATCTTTATAGGAGACCTAGGTCCAGTCCATGCATGGTACTTGGTTGGTGCTTCAGTCTCAGCAAGGCCCTCTGGGCTCTGGTTAGTTGGCTCTGTTGGTCTTCTTGTGGAACTCCTGTCACTCTCAGGTCCTGTTTTCCTTCCCTTCCCCTTTCCAGAAGACTTTCTATGTTTTGCACAATGTTTGGCTGTGACTCTCAGCATCTGTTTCAAAGTCCTGCTGGGTGGAGCCTCTCAGAGGACAACTCTGTTAGGTTCCTTTCTGCAAGCATAACAGAATATTGTTAATAGTGTCAGGGTTTGGCTCTCTTCCATGGAGTGGGTCTTGGGTTGGGCACATCTTGTAGGAAGGGTAAACTTTGGGGTAGAAGGTTTTGTGTGTAGATTGGTGTTCCCCTCCCTCCACTAGGAGTCTTGTCTAGTTAGTGGGTGTCCTCTTCAGTCTCCATGGTTCCTACTACTAGGAGTCTCAGCAAGAGTCCCCCTCACATCCTCCCAGAAGCCTATCTTAACTTAGGTCTCCTGCTTGTCACAGAGATGCCCCCATCCACAGTTTCTCTTTTCTTTTTTATACTTTTATTTTATTACACATGTATAAAACAAACTACATACAGCAGGGAGAACCATGTGACAAACATGAGAATAATGAGTTCTATACATGTTACATTCATAGTGACTTGGCCGTCTGCATTCGTCTCCTTGAAGTAAGTGTTTTTTCTGTCTTGTTGGGTCTAGATTTCTGAATGAGATTCAATATCTATCCTATCTCAACTCTAATAGCTTAACTTCTTTATCTTGATCTAAAACGATCTTGTCCCCTAACCAGCTAAACTTGGTTATAGAACTATATTATCTTGTCTTCAGCGCCCCTCAGAGGCTTGAGAAGGAATAAAATTTAAATTTCTGAGTGAACCAGCAGTGTGGGTTAGCAGCTTCCAAAATGTATAAATTGACTTAAGACAGTTTACTGCCTCACCAGTCACCCAATACACTTTATAACATTGGAGCCTCATCTTCAGCTTTCTGGCCTAATATTTCTGCCAGACTTGTTCACAGGGCAGGAAGTATTGAGGACTTGCTTACCCTGACTTCGCAGAGTGTGGCCGTCGACTCCGGCTGCATCTAAGTTGCCCATTTTTAGGCAGATTCTGTTAGTGGCGGAACGAGGACATTTTGCCCAGTGGTTATTTTGCCACCTTTGAAGCCATGCTTCTCTGTAGGCCCTCTGTCCTCCCACCCCCTCTCTCCCCAGGCCTGATCTCTACCCTCATTTCTTTCTGAGCTCCCTCTTTTTTCCTTCCCTCTCTTCAATCTCTCTTCAATTATCACTGGTAGTGTTATTTTTTTTAAAGATTCATTTGGCCCTACATTATTTATTTATGATTTCTTATGTTGAGCTATGGTTACTAACCCATTGCTTTTTGATCGTTACAGAGTTAAGTTTGGATAGTATTTGTAAAAGTGTTTTCCCTAACACCCTGTCATAGTGATCTACGTATGCAACCATCTTAGTCCAGGTCACCCGTGAGCCCACGCCATGGGATACAGACCCAGGAGTGAACCTGACTAGTGCTGCAGGTCTGCTGAGTAGCAACTAGTAATTAGCAACAACTATTAGTAATTAGTAATAACTAACTTAACACACTGGGTAACTTGAGACCTCAATCAGCCTATAAAAAGCCTGGACAGCATATGACATTATTAAAGTCTCTGAAAACTCATTCCATGGAAGAAAAGACTTTCTCTCATAATTGTTTTCCTTAAAAAAAATTTTTTTTTCAATAGATTTTGCCGTCTCATCTTCTCCTCCCTTTCCTGTTTTCTATGTTTGGCATATAATTAGGAACAACTGTTAAAATGTTTTCCTCTGCTGTGATTGCGCAATGCTCTCTATTTCAGACTTCCACATTTATTTCCTTTTACATCCTTTAAAACAATAAACAAGTCAAAATGAGGAAGAGGCACGTAAGGCTGGGTCAGCAAGTGTGGGCTCTCCTATGCAAGAACTGGCTTAAAAAGTGCAGGATGAGAAGAGAAACTTTGAAGGTATGGTGCTGAGTCTGTGTGTCCTCATAGTTAGAAAAAGAAAAAATATCTTTTCAGTGATACCAAAACAGTCATTAATCAATGTTTTTTTTTTTTTTTAATAGCCAAGATATAATGAACAGGCTAGAAATCTTAAAGTCCTGGACTTTGCTACTATTTTTTTTCAAATAAAAAATTTAAATGTGTCACATTATTTGTCTTACTAGAGAAAAAATTTTAAAAGAACTCATATTCAGAAATTCTCTGTAAAATGAATACAGACTTAATACAGACTTTATAATACAGACTTAGTAATTAACATCTGGTTTAATTTAGGTCTCATGAAGTCATAGACACAAAGTTCAGGTCAATGTCAGAGAGGCAAGCTTTAATTCATAATTACTTCAGCATGTAACCTAAGGATAAAAAGAGAAAATGCGAAAAGCACTTTACAAAGACCTATTGTTGTCATATTGACATAATGTAATTCACTGTATTTCTATGCCCCAAGAAATTCTCAGGACTATATGTGACACAAACAGTACAAAAATAATAATTCATTCACCAAGGTTTACACCAGTATAGTCTCAGACACAGAAAGAAGGAGACTTAATGCTTAGACATTAACATGGCCAAACATCTCAGAAAAAAAGGCGATTTTAGGGAAAGAACTTCAGGTTAAATATTCCCATATTGCAGGGCAGGCATATGAAACACAGTGAATAATTTGAAAATATTTATTGTATATGAATATATTTATTTATGAATATATGAAGGAGTGATGATAAATACAAGATAAGAGATTGTGATCATTCCTAAATAATAATAATGCTAGATTACAGTGACGTAGATTGTGTATCTAGCTAAATGCACACATAGGTATGCAATAATATTCTGTTGATTTTTCTTCATGTTTGTAGAGATGTAGTCCATGTTATTTAATTAAATAAGTGACATACAAATATAATTTTGTTTAACTACTCTACAAAACTTACAACTATTGAAATATCATGTTGTACACCACAAACATAATTTTTTCATTTAAAAATAAAACACATACATAATTTTAAATGTCATAAAATGTAATCATTTTTATAAAGATATGCTATTTTTTCTGGGGAAAAAGGTATCCACCATAAAGGAAGTATAAAATGTAGAAAGATACAAATATAGCCATCGTGTTGATCACTACACGGTCTGTACATGAATCTAAATGTCCCACTGCATGAGATAAGTGAGCAAATGTATATGTCAGTCACAAAAGACAAACCATATTTCTTCTCAACAATTACACTGTGGCTACAAAATCAATCTGAAAGAAATAATGTGCATTTTGGATCTTTGTTTTTATTGCAGTAGTACTCTTTTTTTTGTCATAACAATGATTAGATATGTTTTCTGCAGAATTTATGATGGACATGAATTAAAATAACTCATTAAAAGAATTATCAAATTAACATCCTATTCTATGAAGTGTGCATATTCATCCAATAAATATTTAATGAAGATTTAGATTTTCAGTGAACAAAATATATAAGGGTTTTATGTATCAAGCAACGGCCATACAAATATGAATACAGAAACTGAGAACCTACTTTTAGTAATTGTTGTACTTCCAAACTTTTAAATCCTTTAAAGTAAATGTTACGCATACATACACACACACACACACACACACACACACACACATGGTTAAATTGTGTATGGTGAATGGGCTGTATCATATTAAGTGTCTTTAAAATTGATAGTTTCATGTATTCATATGATGATTTTTAGTTGCCTTTAATCATCAGCCCCTCTCGCTAGAGTGCTTCATCTCGCAAGTCCCCTTCTACTTTCATGCTCCTTCCCTCCCTTCCTCCTTCCCTCTCTCTCTCTCCCTGCCCCCTTCTCTCTCTCTCCCTCCCTCCCTCTCTCTCTCCTCCTCCCTCCCTCTCCCTCTCTCCCTCCCTTCCTCTCCCTCTCTTCCTCCTTTCCTCCCTCTCTCTCTCTCCCTCCCCTCCCTCTCCCTCTCTCCCTCCCTCCCTCTCTCTCTCTTCTCCTCCCTCCTTCCCTCCTCTCTCCTCCCTCCCTCTCTCTCTCCCTCCTCCCTCTCTCCTCCCATCCTCTCCTCTCTCCCTCCCTCCCTCTCCCTCTCTCCCTCCCTCCCTCTTTCTCTCTCCTTCCCTCCTTCCCTCCTTGTCTCTCTCTCTCCCTCTCTCCCTCCCTCCCTCTCCCTCTCTCCCTCCCTCCCTCTTCCTCCCTCCTTCCCTCCCTCTCTCTCTCCCTCTCTCCCTCCCTCTCTCCCTCCCTCCCTCTCTCTCTCTTCCTCCCTCCCTCCCTCCCTCTCTCTCTCCCTCCCTCCCTCCCTCCCTCACTTCAAACATTGTATTTCCAGTTCCGGAATACAGTAACTGTAATATAGAACTTGACAATTATTTTTGATGAGCATTATTTTCCTGCTTCTTCCATGTGTAGGCAGCGGAAGAACAAAAGAAGCCCTTGCTTCTGTTGATGGACGTTCTTGCCTATTCCGTGCTGCCCTTCCTTTTCAAATACAAATGAATGGCCCATCCTTGTAGCCATGGCATATGAAGAGACTCTCTAGACTTAACACGTATCTGGCTTTGCATTGTTGAATAAGAAAACATTCTCAGTTACATTGGGACTGCTGTCAGAACTCTGTCTTGGTGTTCAATGCACATGTCACAAAATGTTCAGATGGAAGGATGAAAATAGAAGCTCGGTCATTAAGAGCACTTGGTGCTTGAGGACCTGGGTTTGCTCACATAGTTGCTTACAGCCATCTGTTAACCCCAGCTCCAGGGGATCTGATGCCCTCTTCTGTCTACTGCAGGCACCAGGAACATATGCATGAGGGCAAACCACTTACGCACATAAACGGAATGGATCTTTAGAGAACAGGGATAAAAACAATCGCTTTCAAGTGGGAGAGAACAAACGGAATGCAAGGTGTATAACGGGATGAAAGTGTTTCAGTTGTTTGTGGTAGAAAGCTCCTGATTTTTTTTTCTCTTCTTTTTCTTTTATTACTATGTAGGAATGGTTTTTCCCGATTTTTCTACTGTTGTTTATATGCCTATTTTCGTTCACCGTCAGTTTACATCGAGTTCATTATGCTCCTCAAATGCCTGAAATGGATCTGGGACGTGTTGATAATTTTAATGATTCTAATTACATTATTGTATTTGCTCCTGAGTCTAAAACCACCCACGAGATAATGAACAAAGTGGCATCAACTCCATTCATGAAAGGTATGTCCTGCGGTAGTTCATGGAATAATTTTCTTACTTGAGATTTACGTACACAAATTCATTTTAGGATTTTCTTGGAAAAATGGTGTTAAATGTTGCCGCTTCTAGCGTTGACCAACAACACTGATGGAGAGTTATTTTCTGACATAAAGGACATCTTCCTCCAGCTTCCCATTTGAGCAATTGTGCATCATAGAGGACTTAGCATTTTTATAAAGCATCAAATGAGATGAGGCCTGGATTGTTTAAATGTACGGTTTTGGGAAATCTGGAGATATTCAATGGCGGTGGCAGCATGACTTTTTAATACTTCCATATATATTAAAATGGAGGGAGAAAATGAGTGGCAATGCTAAAACCCACAGGCAGTGTCTAGAACAGCAGGTGACGAAGTGTTCCCTGTACTTCACCATGTAAGTGATGAGGGAGGAACAGTTATGGACGACAGAGTGGCACGTCTTTCTGCAGGCTTCGTATGATAGCAAAGAAGCCAGGGGGATATCTGAGAGAGTCTGAAGAGACTTCCTTTAGAACTAATAAGTGTCCACAGGATAGCAACTAAAATAGTTCTTAGTAATTGTATCAGTAGGATACTCCCAGAGTGCAGTTCTGAGGTGTTACATATAAAAAGTAGGAGAGATTAAATGGGTGCTCAGGGAGTCGTTTCATTCTCTCTCCCTGTAACCTTGAAACCAAGGGAGTCAGTATGGAAGAAAGGAGAGGCAATGGGATAGGCTAGGAATTGTATGGGTGAGCGTTTCTGTCTTTCCGGATAGCGAGGGATCCACAAAGACTGACAGGCCAAAGGGCCCGGCAGCCATCTGGGTTGTAAATTGGCCTTCTGCTCATGTGAGGCTCCAGATCTCAGCAAATAGACATTTTATGTCCGTGTTTCCAGGATGAAGCGGAAAGAAGCATTTAACCGATTTATTTTTATTAAAAGACGATAAAGATTGAGCCGTTCTGATGGAATCGGGTAAATAAGAGGAAATAGCGGCGTGAACCGTATCCGCACTGTGCTGTTATCACACAAGCAAGCAGACAATAGGAGCTACTGTTTTATAATTGTTTTCTACTAGTAATTAAAAACATAGAAACAGGCCATCGCAGCTTTGAAACTGCCACTGAATGAGAGAATCTAGTTACTCGGCGTTGATGGCGGCTAACAGGACCTAAAGAGACCATCAGAAGGTACCTGCCTCTAGCCTAGCAACACGCCGTCTCCTGTAGCCTGGCCAAAAGGCTCACACCTGAGTCTGATGAAGCCTCTGATGCAGCTGCCGAACTTACGGAACTCTGCAGCACAGCAAAGGAACACCACGAACTGCATCGAGAACATGCGCACAGCGAAATCCAGACTGCAAAACCGTGTTGGGTTATCTGGCCTGTGATAAATAGCAGGCATTTACATTATATGAATTAGAGCAAATGGTCACCACTTAAGCAAACAGCATTTATATTTAACAATTGGGTGTTGTGTTGTCTATTTGGCCACGTGGCACTGTTGACAGATGGAAATAGCATATTCTCTTCTCAGACAAGTTTGTCTGTGTGTGCATTGAAACAGATGGATCAATATTGCTGCTACTTAAAGTTCATGTGGCTTAACTTCTGGGCTAAGTTCTTTGAGGAGGCATGAAATATTTTCGGTAAGAGCATCTGCCACGGGCTGGAAAAGATGGGTCAGTGGTAAAGAGCTCTTGCTGCTCTTGTATAGGACCCAGGCTTGGTTCCCAGCCACACAGAGTGATTCACAACCATGCACAATTCCAATTCCAGGGCCTCTGGAGCCCTCTCCTGACTCCCTCTGAAACCAGACGCTCATGGGGTGCACATATGTACACACAGGCAAAGCATTCATACGTGGGCAAACCTTATTTTTTGAAAAGGCCATTTGCCACAGAACATTTCTGGTTTGATTAGAACCTTTCAGACTTCCCACTTCATTCTAAGTGTGAGCACATCAGGGAGGCAATGACTTGAACATAAAATGACGTCAGTGCATTTGAATCTGCCATGCTGTCATTGGGCCATAGAGCAATCTTGTGAACTCTCCCTCCTTTTCACATGGCAGGAAGAAGAATCATGGCATATCCTGATGAAAAAAGCATGAATGAGCTAGGCTTGAATCACTCAGTAGAAGCAGTGAGAGTCATCTTCACGGATACATTCTCATATCATTTGAAATTTTCTTGGGGTCATAGGATCCCTATGATAAAGGAACACAAAGACCATTCAGGTAACTTTGCCATTAGAAAAAATATATATATATTAATGTAGGTATTGCTATTATGTCATTACTTCCCAGGGGGCACATAGCAGAGAAGTGAAATGAATAATACCATCCCCTGTGTTAAATTTAAATCATGAATGGTTTGGTCTTTATGAAATAAAACCCATATCTTTAAAGAAATATAATTTTATTGGTATATATTTCTTGTATATAGTGATAGATTTAATGAAGACATATTTAATCCAGTCTATAGTATATTTTGATCATATTTACTCCCCTCTCCCTTGTCTGATCTCCCTCTTCTGTTATTTTCATGCAGTATTTCTTCTACACTCATATATATGTATATGTACATTTTATGTATTTATATAAAATCTAGGATCTATGAGAGGGCATCTTAACATTGAAACGATTATAAAATAGAATAAAAAATAATGAGAGGAAACGTGTAGTGTGTCCAGATCTTGACTCATTTTGTTTAATATGACAACCTCCTGTTTTACCCATTTTCATGCAAAGGAGATCAATTCATCTTTTATGGCTGAATAAAACGTCGTTGTATATACGTGGACCCATGTTGATATAGGCAGGCTCTATACAGCACTAGTGTGAATAGCACTGCAGTAAACACAGGTGTTCAAGCATCTCTGCGGGATGTCGGTCGGGAGTCCTGGCATACACTCCGGGCAGATAGCTTTGCATATACAGTAGCTCTACGTGTCGTCATTTCAGAGGCCTCCATGCTTATTTGAAAGCCATACTTTTAATTTCATTATTCCATCAAGAACTTCCATCAAGAACCTACAGAATGAGATCCTGTTTCAAGAAACTAAAAGTTACATCTGTTATTTTTTCTGATTTTTTTTTAAATTAAAAACTTCAAAAAAAAAAAAAAAAAAAACTCCTGTTGTCATTCCCAGCCACTTAAAAAAAGCTCAGTGTTTTCTGTTAGTGGGTTTATTCTTTGTTTTTGTTTTTTTTTCCTTGCACAAACAATAGAAGGAAACAGCTGGACAAACCATTTTAAAAATTAAAATAATTAAAAACTAGAATAAAAAATAACCACGAGCTGATCTTAAAGAATGTTGACAGAGCAATTCTGGTAATGCCCCCTTCACTCTACAGCCTGAACAACTAAGCCTTACCACATACCGTACTAGTATAGATTTTAAACACAAATTGGAGAATTCCAGATTTTTATTTATCCCATAACCACAGCTGTCTGGCCACACAAACGGTGCTTTTGTTTCTCCTTTTCTTGAAGCTCCTTGTGAGTCATATTACAACAAGATGATCTGTGACAATTCCATCTTCTGGGACAAAGGCTTTGTGGCCTTCCAAGCTGCCATCAATGCTGGCATCATAGAGGTGAGTGTCATAAAGCTAAAGAAGCCACGTGCCTTGGACACTGAACTGTGACAGGTGGAGAGATGGATGGCCTTGTTTTGTCACTTATTTGCTTTTAGCCACTAAGCATAGGATACCAGGCAGCTTCTTATTTGGACTGTAGTGTCAGGGTACCGGCGACTTAAAAATATACACAGTACTGTCACTTTTAAGCAGAGGTCCTACAGATGTAGAAGTGTGGATACACCATCATTATAAGGACTCGGGGTCTACGGCGGGGTAGTGAATCGTGTGCTGCCTACGTAACAAAAGAAGAGCTACTCGGATTAAAAACTCCCAAGAAGATCTAGTTTGTTACTAGATCTAGTCTGTTCCTCCAGTTAGTTTTAAAAACAAGTACATTTTTTTTTTTCTACTAAGGGACTTAAGGTAGAATTTTGGACATTCCAAGAACTACAAGCTAACATGGACTTACAGTTCGAAGAAAAGAGCTCAAGGGTGCAATTAAGTTACTGATAATAACGTGTTCATTGGTGTCTTTCCTTAGATCACAACAAATCATTCAGTGATGGAAGAGCTGATGTCAGTCATTGGCTCCAATATGAAGATACCGCCTTTTATTGCCCAAGGAGGAGTTGCAACTGATATTTTCATTTTCCTCAGCATTATATCCTTTTCTTCATTTATATACTATTTGTCAGTCAACGTCACCCAAGAAAGACAATACATTACAACACTGATGGCAATGATGGGACTCCGAAAGCCCGCTTTCTGGTAAAACACATGTCTATGATACAAGTAGCATTTGTAAACAGAATAATGTAACTATGGACTCCTTAGGTTTGTTTATGGCATACTTAGACTTGATACTTTAGTAAACTAAGGCATACAAATATTTGGGATCCATGGATTCGTGTACGTGGTAACTGAAATTTTCTGTATTTCTTTGACTTAAAGAAAGCCCAAGGTGTTTCTTATCTTCGGGGTACAGCACAGTGACTTGAGAAGTTAAGGGTTTTTGAAATGTAGAATGAAATATGTATTTTTAGATACTACGTTAAAAGTGATGATGATTGGACCCAACTCTATCTACATGGGTCATTGAAGAGGAAGCTATTATGTCCTGAGCATTGAGCTTTGCTCAGGAGACAAGAAAGCAGAGTGGTTAGAGTGGTGGCCTGCCCCAGTGGGAGGCCATGGGTTGCCTTCCTCTCAGTTACTTGAACTCTGTAAACTTCAGTTTTCTTGTCTGTGAAGCACAGATACTGGTTTCACTTCTTGTTGGCAGTGGGATTAAATAAAATCTACTCAGAGTGCTTTATACTGAAACTGAAAAAGTTTAAACACTTAAATATATATATATATATATATATATATATATATATATATATATATATATATATATATCAGTATCTAATTAGTATTAGCTATCAGTTGATGGAAGTGCATAAAATGGTACATCCTGAAAGATGCAAGTTGGGGACCTGAAGAGCCAATAGTTTGCAGCAAGATCTTAAAATGAGATTAGTCAGGTGATTTATTAGAGACAGGCAAAGAGGTAGAAGTGAGGGCAGAGTCAGAAAGCAGTGACCTGAATGCCAGATTTTTAAAAAATGAACTAAGCATTATTTTCAGTCTTAAAAGATGAAATTCAGAGTATTCCCCGCTCCAGAGACATGCTAGTCTTAAAATTATGTCCTTGATATTGAAGGGAATTTGTTCGCTATGTTTTAAAAGATTTTCAAACACTATGAAGAGCCAGTGGAGGGTGAGGAGCCATAAAAAAAAAATTAGGGTCCTTTTTCCTCCCTCGAGGAAGGGATTGATAGTCTCTCTGAACGAAATAAAGAGCTTTGCAGATTGATGAGTGGTTTCAGGTGATCGCAGTGTTCCGTGAAAGGAAATTGTTAAAACTGGACGGAGAAACAAGGCTTCCTGAGCTCGATGCGCTTCTGCGCTGTACATGAAAGGAAACCAGCTGTCTATTGTGGGCAGAACATCAATTTAATTCTTTAATCTTTTCCTGGGGAGGAAATTGAAATTTGAAGAAGCTGAATAATAACTTCTTCTTAATATATTTAGTTATTAATATAACACAGAAAAATTGAAGCCAAGTCTGTGACAATACTGGACTCTGTGCAAAGCCCCACTCTGTCCTTGGCAGCAGTAGTAAAGACAGCTCCTTCTGCCCACCTACTTGATGGCATCATTCTCCACCGCTATGCTCAGTGCGTTCCTGCCCTGCACCATCTAGGCCCACAGATGCCAAACTACTTTTATGACGTTTGTGACATAGTAGTGTCTGCTTCACTTTCGCTGCTGGGAAGAGGCTAGAAGCGAAGTAATAGTTTAGGGGATGCAAAAGTCTATGTGAAACCCAAGTGTCCTTGTCTATAGATACATGCGTGTATGTATGTATGTGTTGTATTCATAGTGTCTTGGTTATTTGTATTTGGCAACCTTGAAGAAAACATCTTTCCTATCTTGGCAAGTCTAAAATTCTGAATATAAATCAGTATCTATCGTATCTCATCTCTATCTATTTAAAACTTCTATCTAGACCTAAAAACATCTTACTCCCTAAACAACTAAGCTTAATTGTAAAACTAAACTATCTGGTCTTCAACCCCATCAGAGACCTGAGAAGAATAAAACTTAATTACCCGAGTATACCAGAAGTGCAGGTTAGCAGCTTCCAAAATGAAAAAATGACAGAGACAATTTGCTGCCTGGAAAGTCACCCAAAATGCTCTATAACGTTGGACCATCATCTTCAGCCTTCTGGCCCAGTATATCTGACAGACATATTTGTGAGGCAGGAACTATTGAGGACTTGCTTACCCTATCTAGGCAGGGTTTGGCTTGTCGACTCTGCCTACATCCAAGCTTGCCTATTCTTAGGCAGAATTCTGTCTGTGGCAGAAACGAGGATCTTTTTCCCAGAGGCTGGTTTGCCAGATTTGAAGCCATCTCCATAAGGAGAATTAGGTAGTAGAAGCTAATTGTTAGTTGATCAAATCATGGTCAGGCCAATTACTAGTCTATTTTTATCACAAGGTTATACACCCTTGGTTTAATAGATAGATATGATTCTATAGACCTATAAGGTAAAGTAGTTAGATAAGGTCTTCAAAAGCCTCAGAGACCTACAGAATATGACATTTAAAGTTTTTTTTTATTATTATATTGAATATTCTTTGACAACAAGACAGGCTAACTCCTGGCAACACCCAGCCCACCTCAAAGAAGATGATGAGCATTACAGATACATTTTTATTGGAATGTAGCCATACATTGTGTATTGGTTGTCTGTGATGGCTCTTGTGCTGTGAAAGCAGTACTAATGCAACCAAGGCTATTTGGCTTGCAAAGCGTAAATATGAGCCACTATGTTTCTTTATGCCACATTGTTTTCATAACTTCCTTATTGAAAGAAGTTGGACAGAACTGAAAAGGCAACACAGATTCTTCCTAGAATCTCTTCTTAAGACCCTATCTTCATTAGACTCATTTTATTGTCTAGCCCTTGTCCCTGTCCGTTTGCACTGAGCTATTTCACTTTCATTCGGTTGCTATGATAAGCAAAAAGCTACCTGGGGGGGGGGGGAAGGGTTTATTCGGCTTGTATTTCCCTGGCCATAGTCCATCACTGAGGGAGGGTAGGGCCAGAAGTGAAGATAGGAACCCAGAGAGGCAGGAACCATGGAAGAATGTGGCTTGCCCTCTGCCTTTTGCTTAGCTGGTTTTTTTATACAGCACCACCTCCCTGAAGAGGGTTGCCACCCAGCGTGGGCCAGCCCTCATGCATATTCAATAAGACCATGACTCACAGACACACCTACACACCAACCTGATCTAGGCAATTCAGCAATGAGACTTCTCCCCTCAGATGGCTCTAGGCTATCAAATTGACAATTAATGTTAATTTGGGCAGCTATTTATTATATGCATTGTGTTGTTTATTATCTACCTTTATAGAACAAGAGCTTTGAGACAAGGCGGCTTTCTGGTTTGTTAGGAATTACCCTTTTAAAAGAAACTATTGATAAATCACACCCTTTCAAAACTATTTGCTTAGTAAGTAAATGAATAGAGTGACCGAGTAATAGCCATCTGCGCTAATCTTTCTGTGTTTCTTGGGCAGGCTTTCCTGGGGTTTGATGTATGCTGGCTTTATCCTTGTCATGGCTACTTTGATGTCTCTTATTACAAAATCGGCCCACATTGTCGTTTTAACTGGGTTCATGGTGGTGTTCCTTCTGTTTTTCCTTTATGGCCTATCTTTGGTAAGTTGGTGAGTCCTCCTCTCCCTCTCTCCCATCTCTCCTTTCCCCACCCCTCCCTCTTTCCCTCCCTCCAATCGTGTGTCACCGATTGTATTTCTGCCTCTTCTGCTCCATGCAGAATTTGTACAAGGCACTATCCGTACAGTATCCAACGGAAAATCGATGAGCTATACTTTCCAAATGCTGTGTCAGTCAGTTTTCAGTCCCTATAACACATTGCAGAGACAATCAATGAACAAGGAGAAAGGGATTTTTGTTTTGTTTTGTCTTCCCATAGTGTTGGAGGCCTCAGTCCAGGCTCGGTTGACCCTGTTGCTTTGGCCTGTGTCTGGCGACACATCATGTTCACATCACAGCCAGGATGTCAAAACGAGGAAGAGGCTTCATACTCCCCTTGAAGGATAGGCAATGTCAAGAAAACATCCCCAAAGTCCCACTTCTTTCAGTAGTGCCTCTGTCTGGGGACTCCAACACATGAGCCTTCGAGTGACACTTATCCAAATAAGGACTTCCTTTGAGTATACTAGTGGTGGTCCTCAGGCTACCATACCAGCTATTTTTTTTTCTCCTTTCAGATAACTTTAGCTTTCCTCATGAGTGTGTTGTTAAAGAAACCTTTTCTCACTGGCTTGGCTGTCTTCCTTCTTACCGTCTTCTGGGGAAGTTTGGGATTCACAGCATTATATAAGCATCTTCCTGCCTTTCTGGAATGGACCTTTTGTTTTCTAAGCCCATTTGCCTTTACTACTGGAATGGCCCAGGTAAGAATTAAGGTAATCATTTTGTTTTGTTTTTATTAAAATCCATCTACTATCTATCTGTCTGTCTATCTGTCTACCCACCCATCCATCCACCCATCCATCTATCTATCTATCTATCTATCTATCTACCATCTATCTACCTATCTACCTATCTATCTATCTATCCACCCATCCATCCATCCAGCTATGTGTACGTGCATATGCACAGGCATGCCATGACAATATTTGCATAGAGGTCAGAGGACAACTCGGCAGATGTCAATTCTCACCTTCCACCATGTGGGTTATGGACATCAAACTCAGGTACTTTTACCAGCTGAGATGTCTTTGCTGTCCCAAAATTGTATTTTAACACACAACACTCTAGACAAATTCCTTCAATGATTTATGCAATATACACAAAACACTAAAGTTTTTGCCCCATTATTATAAAGATAAGGGATAAGAAACATTTTAATTTTTCTCTCTTGGAATATTTATTTCTTTTTATCCTTAATTTTAAAATGTTTTTAATTAATTAATTAATTAATTAATTGGTTTTTCAAAACAGGGTTTCTCTGTGTAGCCCTGGCTGTCCTGAGACTATTATCAACCATGTTGGCCTTAAACTCACAGAGATTCACCTGCCTCTGCCTCCTGAGTGTTGGGATTAGAGGTGTGTGCCACAACCACCCAGATATATATTTTTGAATTAATATAATCTGTAGTGAGAATTTTGGTTCCTTTAAAAGACTCAGAAATATTATGGGAATATGTTTTTGTTTTAATCCCAGGTGTGGGGATATGGGGCTGCTTTGCAGAAGTTGACTACAATTTGCGCTTTGCTCTGGCAGGGGCGTGGTTTGGCCAGCTGCAGATAGTGTCTGCGAGTGTGTGATTTTTGGAATTCTGAGAACTATTCAGAGGATATATGAGTGCTAGGACCTGATAGAGGTGGGGCTGGTTGGTGGTTGGATGATGGTGGTTGCGGTTTGTCAAGTACTCATGGGCAAAGAAACAAGAAGAAGTTAGTTATCCTAACCCGCAGGAAGTAGTCTAAGCATAATGATGCCCCTTTCCGCTATAATCCTTTCTTCTCTCCTATCTGGTGTTAAGGAGTCGAAATAGAAGAAATAACGGGATGGAGATGAGTAGAGAAAGAAAGAAGAGCCCACAAAGTAGCAGAAGTCCAGATACAGTAATCACCATCACTTCACTCCTTCACTTTCCTCCTTCGACCTTTTCATACCCCTCCTCCACGTCTACATCTCTCCCTTTCAAATTCATGGCCTCTTTATCTTTAATTATTCTCTCTCTCTCTCTCTCTCTCTCTCTCTCTCTCTCTCTCTCTCTCTCTCTCCCTCTCTCTCTCTCTCTCTCCCTCCCTCTCCCTCTCTCTCTCTCTCTCTGTCTCTCTCTCTCTCACACACACACAGTGAGGGAGAGGGTGAGCATGAAAAAGAGAGAGATAAATATGTAAATACACACTCAATTCTTTTAGTGTACTTGTGTATATGCCCTTCAGGGCTGGCCACTTGATATTGGATAATCAATTGGGGCCTATCCTTTGGGAAGACTGATTCCGGCAGCACCTGAAGGTGTACTTTCACACAAAATAGCTATTTCATTTAGGTTGTTATATATCTACCTTCCCTTCCAACCCTTATTCCATCTTAAAAAAAAAAAAAGATTTATTTATTTATTTTCTGTATATTAGTACACTATTTTCATGCACACCAGAAGAGGACACCAGATCTCATTATAGGTGGTTGTGAGCCACCATGTGGTTGCTGGGAATTGAACTCAGGACCTCTGGAAGAGCAGACAGTGCTCTTAACTGCGGAGCCATCTCTCCAGCACCCACCCACCCCCCCCCCCTTATTCCATCTTAATCCCTTCTATACTCCCAACACTAGGTAAGAGAGAAAGAAGCTTAGGGCGTAGACCTCTTTAGACTACTTCCTGCTGGGTAGGGACATTGGGTTCCCAGGGGCAGTCCAATCCTTTTCCTCAGAATATCTCCAGCTCATCAAACTGCAACAACAGCAACCAGGAGCAGCAGCCTCCTTCTTTGGAGAGCTCCTCTGGGCACTGGCATCTATCCCAGAATTCCAAATGTCAACTCTTCTCAGCTGGCAAAATCACACCCCTGCTAGTGCACAAGGCAAATCATAATCACCTGCTGTGAGGCAGCCTCTTATCCTGCACCTGGCATTAAAACAAAAAAACATACTAACTGGGTTTGCAAAGAAACAAAAATACCCACTACAGACTTTTCTACACGGAATTAAATCTCCTCTCAGAAAAACTCATTCATGTGAAATCATTGAATGTTACTGAAATTATTGTTTTCTTTGCTGACCAACTACTTCCAGATTTTCATCACTCCATTTTTTCACTCTGTAATGGAGTGCCCCAGTAAAGAACATCTTCCCCCTTTATACCCTTTAATCCTGATGCATTTTTGTATTAGATATGCCACTAATGTCTCCTTCCTGGAGCTTTTGCCTCCTGTGAGGAGATTTAACTGTCATCTGTGTTTTGTAGTTACATAAGTAGATATAACAGCAATAGGCCTAAACTGTATAGAGATATAAATTGTGTCTCATTTATCTCTCTCTTGATGTCTAGCAGAACTTAGACCATAATTATCCATAACACTATATTAGTTCTTTAAAAATTCTATGCATCTCTTTTTCAGCTTATACATTTGGACTACGATGTGGATTCCAATGCCAATTTGGACTCTCCGAACAACTCGTACATAATCGTCGCCACCCTTTTCATGTTGGTTTTGGATGCTTTTATCTATTTAGTACTGGCATTGTATTTTGACAAAATTTTACTCAGTAAGTAGTAGAATTATTGTAATTTCATACATTTTTTTATTACCTTTAGTTACTTGAAGTAACTGTCCATGACAGTGGCTCTCCATCTTCCTAGTGCTGTGATCCTTTAATACAGTTCTTCATGTTGTGATGACCTCCACCCATGAAATTATTTTGTTGCTACGTCATAACTGCACTTTTGCAACTGTGATGAATCTTAATGTTAATATCTGACATTAATGGTCTTAGGTGGATCCCTGTGAAAGTATTGTTCAACCTCCAAAGTGGTCTTGATATACAGGCTGAGAACTGCTGGTCTGCAATGTATTGAGTATAAATGGTATAGCATGTTCTCTTCAATTTTTCTAAAATAACAGGCAACATTCTGTACTTTAAAATTATTTTTGAGTACTCCATACATATATACAATAAAACATTACTTCCACCCGCCATTCCTTTCCCAACTTCCCCCATGTCCCTAGAAGGATATTTTCCTTCCTTTTTTTTTTTTTTTTAAAGCACACTAATTCCAATTAGTAGCATCAATACGTACATGTGGGTGGGATTATCTACTATTATGTATGGGAAACCGTATCCCATAAGTGATGATTCTCCCTTTCCCAGCAACTATGCATTGAAAGACAATATCTTCTCAGTATGGCATGGGCCTAGAGCTCCTCTAGCCAACCTATGCCAACACTTTGACTGGCTTGATCTTGTATAGGCTGTACGCACAGAACCACAGCTGCTCTTAGCTCATGATGCCATATCCACATGTATAGAAGACAGCGTTTTATAGCACTATTCTTCATTATTCACTGCTTAGAGTCTTTCCTCCTCTTCTCCCACAGTGCTCCCTGAGTCTTGGTGATGGTGGTGTTAATATAGATGCCCCATTTATGCTGAACATTCAGTCTCTTACTTTCAGCACTTTGACCAGTTATTCAACGACTGCTATTCATTGTGTGTGGGGGAGTGGGGGTGGCGGGGAGCGGGGAGGGGGAGACAGAGAAAGAAACTTTTCTGACAAAGGCTGAGAGCAGCCCAGGTCTATGGGCATGCCGGCTAGTTTTATGTCAGCTTGATATCCTATGGCCAGTGTTACCCTTGGGCTGACGGTTATATAAGAAAACGGGCTGAGGAAGCCATGGGAAGAAAGCCAACAAGCATCCGTTTCCATCTCTAGGTTCCTTTTGCCATGCTTCAGTTCTTGACCTGACTTCCCCCCAGTTGTGATCTTTCCTCTCCAATTTACTTTTTTGGTCATGGTACCACAGCAGTTTAAACCCTATCTAAGACAATGGGTATAAACAAGTGTTTAGAAGGCAATTTGACAGTATGGCCACTTAGCAAAACAACATCAGGATCTTCCCTAGCGCCCATGAACTCTCTAGCCATGGGATTTTGACCTGGATTATGGTACCCAGGCATGAAACTTACTCCTGTGGAGCAGACCTCAGATCCAATCACAAGGTCGTTATTTACTTGCCGATAGTTGTGCCACTATGTCACTTGGCTTGTCAGGGCTGTAACACACATACTCCAGTGCTGAGCAAGACTTTGGATGCCTGTTCTTCCACTGAAACCTGTATTGTACCTTCTGGCACCATGGAAGCCAGCCTGTAGGGAGGAATAGCTGGGTATTAATTTCTCTATGTCCTTTAGCCAAATATGTGGTATTTGAGGCAATAGGGTCTTACCATGTAATTAGGGAGGGTACCCAAAAACAATGAGTCCCCCCCCTTGAAGTCTTTAGGGCTTCCCTGACTAGTAACTCATAAAGAGCTATCTTATGCCTTGTATTGCAATTCTCATTTAATAACCCACGTCTTCTGTGAGTGACACTGTTCACCCATGCATGGTAATTCCATTGTAACTCTTGAAATTACCTTACTAGCCAATGGGTTTCCATGGGCCCTTTTATATGTCCTTAGTTTTAGTCAACTCACTCACTGCTTCCTCCTCTCTCTATTCTCGCATACCGATCCCCCTTTACCCCTTTAGCCTTCTGTATACCCACCTTCTTTCATTTTATATGTGTTCTACTATCCTCTTCCTTATGTTGCTCCTAAGTTGGGTTGTGAGATAGCAGACCTTCATGTGGCTTTTCTCATCCACTTCTTTTGGGTTATCTCTCTTCCTTGTACCTCTTCCATCACCTCAAAGACCTTTTCACCTCAGCATTCCATTTCGCTACCCTCATCTAACCTCTAATCCACTCTTCTCCTCCCTGAACATTTTCTCAAATCCCACCCATTTCCTGTTTCTTGGCTTCAGTTTTGCTCCACGTTAAACACAAGAAACAAAACATTTGAAGGGAGGCTCTGCATACGAGAAAGAATATAGGGCATTTGTCTTTCTGGGTTTGAGTTGCCTCGCTCAGTATAATTTTTCCAGTTTCATCTGTTTACCTGCAAATTTATTTTTTTCTTAGAACTGAGTAATATTTCTTGTTTATACTATTGCTATATTATTGAAACTTATTCCTGCAGAACAGACCTCAAATCCAATCATAAGGTAGTTATTTTATCCATTTTTACCCATATTTATCTATTCGTTTTGGTCTTAATAGAATGTTTAAGTTCCTATTGAAACAAGTCACTCTGCTTTAAAGACTTTATCTTTTCGTTTACAAGGCTACGTTTTTTTTGTTTGTTGTTGTTGTTTTTTTTCATACTGGAAATACCACATTAGATGGTACTTCCTCAGGTGATAATGTGGGCTCAGGTTGAGAGTCAAAGAGGTTGCATTGGCCTGTTGTTCTAAATGGAATGCAATACTTGAAGTGACTGACCTGATACTCGCCTCCTGTCCACGTAGGTAAATCTGGACATCAACGGTCTCCATTGTTTTTCTTGAAGCCATCTTATTGGTTTCAACACAAAGGAGATAAACATGTGGTCCTTGAGAATGAAATAGATTCTGATCCTTCACTGAGTGACTCGTTTGAACCAGTGTCTCCAGAATTCCAGGGGAAAGAAGCCATCAGGTAACAAGTAAATCACATGAGCGTGCAGTAGAGAACAGGCCCCAGGCCAGACAGCTACCAGGCAAGACACTGATGTGGGATCATTTCCTTTTTATCCTCTCTGTACCCACATCCTCCCAGCATACTGTTCTTACAAAGCGATACTCTCGTTCTGGACACCAGGGTATTTTATCCCATCTCTGGCGTTTACACTTACTGGTAGTTTTTGAGTACAGTAACGACTGTCAACAAATAAGTACTTCATTTCCACTCTCCTCCTCATCTTCCTTCTGCTTTTTCTTCGTCCTTTGCTCTGCTGTTCTCTTGGTGGTAGAAAGTGGCACCACTTCTCCTCCGTTCTCATCCTCTTTCTGTATAATCCACTTGGTTTCTTTCCACTTCCGTTCTTGGTAGATAAGATGTAAAAGAAAACAAAACAAAACAAAACAAAAAACGTAAATGATGCAGAAAGTGTCTAGAGATGCCCCAGAAAGATGGGAAGAGATGATGAGATTACAAGGCACTAATAATGCCCTGCATCTCCTCCACAGAAGTCACTCACATGCTGCGGTCAATGCTTTGACTTCCAAACACATCCCAAAGTTCCTTATCCTTGACCAGATTTTTGCCAATAGCTCACTTGATGCTTTGCTTTAGTATTATAAGATATTATAAGAAATTAATGCAGGTAGACTGCACAGGGTTGCAGCATAATAGACCTTCAACTAACTGAAAGTCTTCTGTGTACTTTTTTCTTCTTTCTTTAAGACAAGGTCATACTTCGTAAGCCAGTCTGGCCTGGGACTCAAGATATGTATTCCAGGTTGGCCTCAGACTTGTACACTTCCTGTCTCAGTCCCAAGTGCTGGGAATATGGGATCATGTCACCACAGCTCCCTTCTATGGACTCCTAAAACCATCTCATATTTTATTCTCCTCTCTTTTTCTTTTGAAACTTCAAGTATCCTGGGTTCTGCAATTCTTGTTTTCTTAGGAATTCACCTTAAGTGATAATTAGTGTTGCCATCCTTGATTTATTACTGAAGACTTGGACTCTGTGAGTTCTGGATTTGTACCAGATCTCTGTGTAAATGACACAGATAGGACTTCACTCAGAGTGTTTTTTTACTCCAAAGCTCAAGTCTTTTTGATATGATGCGATATCCTTCACCCACACTATGGGTTCCTCCACTACTGATTTCATCTCCAACATCCTCCTCCAGCCATCTGTCAGGGTCTGTATGTACAGCTGCATGGACCCACCTGCTAGCTCCTCCCTCCACTTATGTTCTGTTGAGGTTTGGTGGTCAGAGATGCTACTTCTCGTGGGATGCCCCAGATGCTTACGGCAGCTCCTGTGCAAACTAAAGAGCCTCCAGGTTTTATCAGGACTACTATAATCTCTGAAGTTTCCTCAAAACATTTTTTTTCTATTTTGCAGGATCAAAAATCTTCAAAAGGAATATACAGGAAAACATGGAAAAGTAGAAGCTTTGAGAGGTAATAAAATAGGATTACATTTAGCATAGGTGTTTGATTTAGAGACTTGTTGAAAAACTTCAGTAGGAATAAAGATGAGATATCACAGACATCTGGACAGATTTTAAGGTTGATTTTCTCTTGAAGATTAGAAACCACACACATCTATGCAACAAGGAATTATACACTAGGGAGAGTATAACATATGCAAATACTGACTGTAATGTCTTTGAAATCATGTCAGGCGTGGGGTTTGACATATATGAAGGCCAGATCACTGCTCTCCTTGGTCACAGTGGAGCTGGGAAAACCACCCTGATAAATACACTCAGTGGACTGTCACCCCCAACTACAGGTAAGAGGACACTTTTTCAAAGACAAGCTCAAGGGCAAATGTTAATCTCTGCCTTTCCCCAGCTAACTTGGTGCATCATGCTTGGGTGATTTTCTTAAACATTACACAATGTGTACAGGTGTTGAATTATATGATATGTGTCCCAGATAGTAGACACTAATTATATGTTTTCATATGTCAGGTGAAAAAATTGTAAAGTTGCTTTAAGTTATTTTTATAAAATTGTATACATTTGTGAAAATGTGCTTGGTATAAATAACTTTATAGATATTCAGTTATTAATTGACATTTATGCTAGATTAGAGGTTGTTCTGAATCTCTCTCTCTCTCTCTCTCTCTCTCTCTCTCTCTCTCTCTCTCTCTCTCTCTCTCTCTCTCTCTCTCTCTCTCTCTCTGTGTCAATGTGTGTCCTAGTGTCCTATATGAATATGTGTGGGTGAGTTTGCCTGGGTGAGTACTCATGGAGGTTCATATTGCGATGCCTTTCTCAATCACTTCTCCACCTTTTTGTTTCTAATTATTTTTTATTTTAAAACTTCTTTGTAGTTTTTGGAAGTTTCATATATGTGCATAGTGTACTGGTACCATATCCATCTTACACACCCGCCCTCCAGCACCTCCCAGTCACACCCCAGCTTACTTCCTCTCTTTTACCCAATGTCATGCTTTATGTCTTAAAAAAAAAAAAAAATCATTGACACATAGATCCAAGTAGTCCTGTCCATATGCACGTGTGTGTATGTGTGTGTGTGTACGTGTGTGTGTGTGGGGGGGGCATGTCTGGGGCATAGGCAACCTACCAATGGCAGTGTCCTTCACGCACAAAGCAAAGTATCCCCACCCCTCTCAGAAGCCATTAGCCTCTCAGCTTGAAGCGGGGTCCATGCATGCTGGAAGTTTTAAGTCTCTTCGTATTGCCTTCACCTTATTCTTTGAGGCAAGGTTTTTCACTTAGCCTGAAGCTCATTGTCTTGATGGGCTGAGTGGCCAATGAGCTCATGGGGGGGGGGGGGCTCTTCGTGTCTCCACTGACTTCCCAGCACTAAGACTACAAGTGCATGCTGCCACACTCAAACTTTACATGATGCTGGGGGTATAAACCCCATTTCTCCTGCTGCCTAACAAACACATCACCCGCTGTGTGCCGCAAATGGGCAAAATATGCTAGAGTGAATCCTGTGCTTGACATAATTCACACCTTGTCATGATGGTAACCCTTTACTTTCTCCGCATAGGCTCTGTCACCATCTACAATCAGACACTCTCAGAAATGGATGACTCTGAAGCCATCATCGAGCTCACTGGAGTTTGTCCACAATCCAGTGTAGAATTTGGTTTTCTCACTGTGAGAGAAAATCTCAGGCTTTTTGCTAAAATAAAGGGAATTCTGCCACATGAAGTGGAACAAGAGGTATATAAGCATGTCCACTGCTATGCAACAATGCAAGTGAATTTGGTCACCTAGAAAATTTTTAGTGTGTTTTGTGTCACCTAAAGTCATGCACAAAGAATTTTTATAGAGACAGCAAGCTGTTTCAAAGGTAAAGTAGGCATGGTGGGTCCTGCCTGTAATCCAAACACCTGGGAGGCTGAGGCAGGAACATTGCTGAAGTTCAAGCCATCCTGGGATACAAGGGAGACTTGGTCTCAAAAAAACAAAACAAAACAAAACAAAACAAAAAAGAAAAAGAAAAAAAGAAAAAAAACAATAATCTTGGGTTTAGACTAAATATTTCTTATTTTATTAGGTACAGCGGGTCTTACAGGACTTAGAAATGGAAAATCTTCAAGACAGCCTTGCTCAGGATTTAAGTGGTGGACAAAAAAGGAAGCTGACTTTTGGGATTGCCATTTTGGGAGACCCTCAGGTGAGGTGAATAAAAATCCCCCGAGAATCAGACTGGAGACTCAGAAACATTTAATTTTGATAAAATCGCAAATGAAACATTTGAGAAACCTTTTAAGCACAAGCACCAAAACTTTTACAGCTGCTGTTTTTTGTTTGTTTGTTTGTTTGTTTTTTGTTTTAAGAATAATCTTACCCCAGAGAAGGAAATGAATCTGTAACATTTGTCTACTGCTCAGGTTTTGCTGCTGGATGAACCAACCGCTGGCTTGGATCCACTTTCCAGGCATCGCATATGGAACCTGTTGAAAGAGAGGAAGCTAAACAGAGTAATTGTCCTTAGTACCCAGCTCATGGACGAGGCCGACATCCTTGCTGGTAGCTACAGTTTCCTTTTTGTTTCATAGTGAGAAAGTTAGACTTCACATAGGCTACAAACAGGCCCCTTAGATGCATCTCACTAGTGACAGCCACAACCAACAGAGGAGAATTGCTTCCTTCCATTTGAAGGTCAGCACTCCAGAGCGAGGGCCATGTCCCGTGAAAGAACTATGATTCCATCACAGAGACGTGAGGGTTGTAAAACATACAGTATCACCTCAGCCATGCTGTATCCCATGCGATGGATGTCCGTGGTCTTGAAAGACACTGAGTAAGATGCTTAATAACTTCCCTAAATGTGCAGAGAATAAGCAAAGCGAATTATTCATTTCAGTTATCAGAGTACCGAGAAAGTCAGAGCTAGTGTACGTCACTAGTCTTGTGTGGCATGCTTCTAAAATATCATTTGTTCATGGATTTTGATTTTCACACTTATGAATACCTAAGAAATCACTAACATGTTTCATCTTTTGGTTCTTCCCAACTAGACAGGAAGGTGTTTCTATCCAATGGGAGACTGAGGTGTGCAGGCTCCTCCTTGTTTCTGAAGAAGAAATGGGGTATTGGCTACCATCTAAGGTATGGCTCCCAGTGCTGGAGGCAGACACTCGATGAACGCACAATACTGACAGGCACCATCACCGTCAGGTCAAGGTAGAGCTGCAGCTAGAAAGTTGGCTTCATTAGATGTGGGAGAACTAACTTACGTATGCTCTTAGCAAGAACACGAGATACATAGGGACACAGACACTGAGAGGCTAAGGGTCAGTGTAGGCGTAAAGAGAAGGATTGGACAACGCTTTCAACACATGTTGCTTTCTCAGAGTAATTTATTGGCATCCTGATCCTTTCTCGCATCTTGTTTCGGAGTGTATTTCTGTTCATCCAGATAATTTCAACACACTCTCTGTCCTCCCTGACTTCATCTTTGGCACCTTCCTCTTAGGTCCCTTAGTAAACCTCTTAGGTTTACTTCAGGATAATCACATGGCTGCTGTAAATCCTAAAACAGAAAACAAACAAACAAAAACCACCACCACCACAACAACAACAAAAATACCCACATCATTTTGGAGGTTTGATAGACACCACTGTTACTTTCTTTGGTTTCTTAAGCTCATCAAATCTACAATGCCAGCATTACCCACTGTTACAGGCAGATTAAATAATTTCCCTCCAATTCACAGGTACCACCATTGGTCTCTGGCAAATGTCTATACAGGTCTTTGTAGTTGCTTTGTTTCTGTCTTACAGAGGCTGTTACATCCTCCTTCATCACACTCAGCCATGTATAGACCTTACCCATACCTATATGTGGATGTCTGTGTGGGGACATGTGCATATGTGTATGGGTGTCCACACAGGGCAGAGTAGGGCATTAGAGACCCAGAGCTAGAGTTATAGGTGGCTGTGAGTGGCCCAATGAGTGTGCTCGAACCAGACCTACATCTTCTGTAAGAGCAGCAGTTGCTCTTAACTGCTGAGCCATCTCTCCAGCTACCTTACCTGTCCTTGTAGGCTGTTTCTGAATGTTTTCTTTTTAACAAGTATCCCCTGTGTTAGACCCTAGAAGGCACTAATTAAAATGGTTGCTAATAAACTTAATTAATTTCTTTGGTCTCCAATAACTTCATGTATAAAAACAGCAGTAACAATCCGTGTTGTAAGTTATTGGTAATGGAATGAATACTTGGCATTATAAAATGCTTACCTGAATTGACAAAGCTCCACTCTCTCTCTCTCTCTCTCTCTCTCTCTCTCTCTCTCTCTCTCTCTCTCTCTCTCTCTCTCTTTCTGAAATACACTTGCTTTGCATTATCATTCTATCACAAGCTGTTTTAGGGAAGGGCTGACTTTTTTCTACTTGATGTCTTTGATAATGCTAAGCGCTGCACTTTTAAAGCACGGAACAGTTTTCAGACTCATTTTAGGTGTATGTAACCAGTGAGGTGTGATGTTCGCACCTCAGTACAGCCCAATGGCTATGACCAACAATGGTGCTTCTACAATGCCGGGTTTCATAAAGAAATGCATATGCTAATATTACAGTCTTCAGCTGTTACGCAAATAGAGCTTGCACAACGTGATAAAGTTGTCTAGCATGTACTGACAGTTTACTTCACGAAAGACCAAGCACTAGCTCATGAATACCGATTCGCTCCATCTCTTAAGGCGGATCTGAGAGCTGCACAGGGCTTTATCTCATAGGTGAGAATCCTGATACCCAGAGCCGGTGACCAGCTCACCTGGGCTCTGAGGCCTGCATGATACGATGTCAATACTATGCTCTTCATGACTGGACAGATAGATCATCTCCATCTTGCTCTTATCAAGTTCAAGTGTTTGCAGAACTCATACATTGCTGGGGAAGGAGAATTCATTATTGGGTTTTCCTAGTGGACAGAGGCATAACCAAGTATTCCCATTTTCTTACTTCAGCCAGGATTTGGGTGATTATTATTATTTTTTTCTTCAAATGGCTATCCTTGAATTATCTGAAATAAGTCTAACCCTCCCTTTTAGTTCTTCCTCTGCTATGTTGCACAGATTAAGTTTGGACTATCTTAGTATCGATGCATCTACTTCCTCTTTGTAAAAAACACATTTTTTTTGTCTCATAAATATTCATGCAGTGGAAAACATATACCGCACAAGTTGTTTTTAGAGACAGTGCTAGACAAAAAATAACTTTTTCTTACTCTTTCTAAATGTTAGCTTGCATCTGAATGAAACGTGCGACCCAGAGAGTGTAACGTCACTGGTCAAAAAACACATCCCTGATGCCAGGCTGACGGCACAGAGTGAAGAAAGACTTGTCTATATCTTGCCCCTGGAAAGAACAAACAAATTTCCAGGTAATCCCGAACTAGTCTCATTGGTCTCTGAGCTTCGGCTTTCTCACTTGCATTAAGGAAGTGGTAGTAGGAATCTTTATGAGTGTGTTCAGATGGAGGAATTGTCATGCAAACACTTCAACATATCACTGGAATGTTGAACATCAGTAATGCATAAGGGGACCGGGTCTGACATGCTGTTACCTTGATGTCTCCTCAGCTCTAAGGTACCAGTAAGTAGGATGTACACTGAGAAGACAAAAAGAGTAGGTGCTGTCCTTTCAAATCACGATCCATCCTCAAGTCAGAATACCAGAAAGAGCAGCGTTCTTTCTTTTTAAGGATCATTTAATCATAATAACAGACACAGTAAGAGAAGCTCATGTAGCTGGGAGGAATTGGAGGGGGGAGCTGGGGAGTAAATGCGATTGAAACCCATTGTGTGCATGTACGGAATCCTCAAACAATAAGTAAAATTTTATATATTTAAAAGGGGGGAGAAGTGAGCTCACCTTGGAAGCAGGGACAGGGCTTTAGTCTTAGATGCGATGCGTATCATTCTGAAGACAGAAATCCCCATGAAGATTGCACAATATGGCTTACTTGACCACCTCTTAAAATGCATTCCAAAGGGCTGAGCCACTTAAATAGAGACTGGAAAGTGGATTTAAGAAACTCACATAACTATATTCCTTTAGCATATAATTACGGTAGCATTGGTTAACAGCATCATTTAAAAATTCTCAAAATAACCTACTAATGCTTCACATGGATGTACCTGATTTCAGTGTTTCTGTGTAATTCTCATAGCAGATTTAGATGGAAAAGGAGGAAAGAAGAGAGGGAGGGCAGGGGAGGGGGAGAGGAGGGGTGGAGGAGAGAGCATGTAAGTGGGCTGAATGCCTTCCAGGGGCAGCACAGAGACACGCTGTACATTCTGTCTACTCAGTTCTTTTCTTAATTTGTGCCTTTTCACACAGAGTTCAGGGGGATGACTTATTTCTCTAAACATCAGTGTTTATGCATTTGTTATTATGGTTTCTTAACTAATCTTAACCTAAAATGATAAATCTTTATTCTCTGGATACTATTCTTTAACCAGAGTTTAGAATTACACACCCCCATAAGAGAATTGAAAATAGAATGAACAAGGGGTTGGAGAGCTGACTCATTAGTTAAGAGTGCTTGTTACTCTTCCAAGTTCACTTCCTAGCACCTCTATCAAGCAGCTCACAACTACCTGTTGCTCCGGCTACAGAGATGTCTTCTGGACTCCATTGACGCACACATGTGTATGTGCACGCACACACACACATGCACACATGCATGCAAGAAATGCATGCATGTGCATGCATACACCCACCACTAGTATTTTGAAATTAAAATAATATATTTTAATGTATATGAATGTATTGGAGTTAAAGGTGTTTGTGAGCTGTCGTGTGGGTGTTGGGAACAGAACCTGGGGCCTCTTCAAGAGTAGCAAGTACCTTAACTATCAAATCATCTCTCCGGCCTCAGGAGTTAAAAATTTTAAACACATCAAACAATTTTTAAAAAACTGAATAGCTTTTCAAATATAGAAGCATAGATGCTTATGTTGTACATTGATGCTGAAGAAACCATGAAAACTAATATAGTCCATAGATTATTGGTCCTTAGAACATTGATATCAGTTTATAACAAAAGTACAGATAGCTTATCAATATTTTCTCATTTTGAAAGATATCATTAACTACCTCATTATAAGTTATACTGTAATCTTTGTTCCTATTTTTAGACCTTTACAGGGATCTCGATAGATGTTCAAATCAAGGCATTGAGAACTATGGTGTTTCCATGACAACGCTGAATGAGGTGTTCCTGAAATTAGAAGGGAAGTCAATGACTGATGGATCAGGTAAGGGAGGAAGCTTTGAATGAGATGATATGCGTGCCTTTGTTGACACCAGACTTGAGAAACCTGAAGTGGAGGAGAAATATAGACTTATAAAAGATGCCCGTGTATCACACTAGGCCCTTATAGAATAGACAATTAAATATGAGGTCTCAAATTATCTGAATATAAAGGGCTGTGGGGGAGTGAACGTTAGAAATTACGTTGAAAATTACTTTTCTTGGCCTATTATTCCAATGCTTTTTGGATTCAGTCGCTGCCGTACTAAGGTCTGCCATCAGTCTGTCAGTCCTTGGGAAGCTCTGAGATAATGAATGCTTCTAAGACATTTTTTTGTTTGCTTGTATTAATTTTACTGTGTTGACTCGTTACCTGACTTTTTTTTTATTCTGTTGACTTTGACTCGTCAAGTATTAGCCAAGTATATTGTTCAATCTATGTCTTCCTCTTTTCATTTCTGAAGTTACAAATTTGGTACATATGCTAGTGAGTATGCTGGGTTTTTTTGTTTTTTGTTTTTTGTTTTGTTTTTTGTTTTTTAGACAGTCTCATTGAGTAGCTCTGGATGTCTTGGAGCTTGCTATCTAGACCAGGCTGGCCTTGAACTCACGGAGATCTTCTTGGCTCTGCCTCCCAAGTGCTGGGATCAGAGACAGGCACTACCACACTCATACACATACTTTTACCTTTCAGTATTAAGTTAGGCAAAGCAAGGGTTGTACAACTGCTTTTTACCCAGTCCTTAACTTGTAAACATTTTGTAACTTCTAGAAATCTCAGTCTTCCTAAGTTTCTACTAAAAAGAAGCAAAATTTTATCTAGGTTAAACAAAAACAACAATACTTTATTCACATTACATCTGATTGCAATCCCCTCACTCTTTATTTTTCTCTTCCGACCCTTCCTCCCTTTTCCACCCTATTCCCCTCCCCTACACCTCTGACAAGAGTGGTCCTCTTCTCCCACCATCTGACCACAACCTATCAGGTCTCATCCGGATATCCTGTATCCCCTTTCTCTGTGGTCCCACAAGGCCTCTCCTCAAAGGGACAGGATCAAGTCGCAGGCACCAGAGTTTTTGTCAGAGGCAGTTTCCT
Organism: Acomys russatus; assembly: GCF_903995435.1. Lineage (NCBI taxonomy): Eukaryota > Metazoa > Chordata > Mammalia > Rodentia > Muridae > Acomys > Acomys russatus. The sequence goes on along the minus strand of NC_067152.1, from coordinate 36,024,017 downwards.
GTGCCTCCCCTCTTCTCTGTGTGGAGAATGATCTGTCCATTGGCTACATCTGAACAGGAGGTCTAGGTTCTCTGTTTGCAGTGTCCTTGATTTGTGCATCAGTTTGTGCAGGGCCCCTGGGTCCATATTAGCCAGCCTTGATAGTCTTCTTATGCACCTCCTGACAACCCTCCCGACCACCTGCCCCATCCTTCAATCCCCCAACTCTTCATTACAACTCACAGCTCTTAGTTGAGCATCTGACTGTGACTCCCAGTATCTGTCTGGATCGCCTGTTGGGTAGAGTCACTCAGAGGACATCTATGTTGGGCTAGTATCCACTTATAAGTGAGTATATACCACGCATGTCTTTCTGGGTCTGGGTTACCTTGCTCAGGATGATCTTTTCTAGTTCCACCCACTTGCCTGCAAATGTCAAGATTTCCTTGTTTTTAATAGCTGAATGGCATTCCATTGTGTAAATGTACCATAGTTTCTTTATCCATTTTTTTTTTTTCAGCTGATGAAGATCTAGGCTGTTTCCAGATTCTGGCAATTATGAATAAGGCTGCTATGAACAGAGTTCAGCAAATGTCCTTGTTGTATGGTGGAGCATCTTTCAAGTATATGCCCAGGAGTAGTATAGGACTATTCCTAATTTTTCTGAGAAAAGCGCCAGATTTATTTTGAAAGTGGTTGTAGAAATTTGCACTCCCACCAGCAATGAAAAAGTGTTCCCCTTTCTCCACATCCTCGCCAGCATGTGCTGTCACTTGAGTTTTTGATCTTAACCATTCTGATAGGTGTAAGATGGAATCTCAGAGTCATTTTGATTTTATTTCCCTGATGACTAAGGATGTTGAACATTTCTTTTAAGTGTCTTTAAGCCCATTCAACACTTCTTTGTTGAGAATTCTCTGTTTAGCTCTGTACCCCATTTTTAATTGGGTTATTTGGCTTGGTATTTAATTTCTTGAGTTCTTTATATATTTTATATATTAGCCCTTTGTCGGATGTAGGGTTGGTGAAAATCTTTTCCCAGTCTACAGACTATAGGTTGTTGCTTTGTTCTGTTGACAGTATCCTTTGCCTTACAGAAGCTTTTCAGTTTTATGAAGTCCCATTTATTAATTGTCGACCATAGAACCTGAGCTATTGGTATTCTGTTCATGAAGTTTTTCTCTGTGCCAATGAGTTCAAGACTCTTCCACTCTTCTCCTCCTTCTTCTCCTTCTCCTTCCTCTTCCTCTTCCTCTTCCTCTTCCTCTTCCTCTTCCTCTTCTTCTTCTTCTTCTTCTTCTTCTTCTTCTTCTTCTTCTTCTTCTTCCTTTTAAAGATTTATTTATTTATTATGTATACAGTGCACATTAGGTCACATTATAGATGGCTGTGAGCCACCATGTGGTTGCTGGGAATTGAGCTCAGGACCTCTGGAAGAGCAGTCAGTGCTCTTAACCTCTGTGCCTCTCTCCAGCCCCCACACTTTTTCTTCTAATAGATTTAGTGTGTTGGACTTCAGTTTTGTGTAGGGTGATAAATGTATATCTATACGCATCTTTTACATGTAGACATCCAGTCAGACCAGGACCATTTGTTGAAGATGCTATCTTTTTTCATTGTACGTTTTTGGCTCCTTTGTCAAAAATCAAGTGTCCATAGGTAGGTGGGTTTATTTCTGGGTCTTTGATTCAATTCCATTGGACAACCAGTCTATTTCTATGTCAATACCATGCTGTTTTTATTATTGTTGCTCTATAGTAAAGCTTGAGATCTGGGATGGAGTTTCCTCTGGAAGGTCTTTTATTGTACAGGGTTGTTTAAGATATTCTGGGGTTTTTTTTTTTTTTTGGTTTTTTTTTTTTGTTGTTTTTTTTTTTCCCATATGAAGTTGAGAATTGATCTTTCATGGTCTGTAAAGAATTTTGTAGGAATTTTGATGGAAATTGCATTGAATCTGTAGATTGTTTTTAGTAAGATAGCCATTTTTCTGTGTTGATTCTCCTGATCCATGAGAATGGAGCTATTTACATCTTCTCATATTTTCTTCTATTTTTTTTTTCTTTAGAGACTTGAAGTTTTTTTTTCATACAAGTCTTTCACTTGTTTGGTTAGAGTTACACCAAGATACTTTACATTATTTGTGATTATTTTGAAGGATGTAGTTACCCTAATTTCATTCTCAGCCCATTTGTCATTTGTATACAGGAGACCTAGTGGGTTTTTTTTTTAAGATTTTGTTTCTTTATTATGTATAGTGTTCTGCCTGAACATATGCCTGCAGGCTAGAAGAGGGCATCAGATCACACTACACAATTGTGAGCCACCATGTGGTTGCTGGGAATTGAACTCAGGTCCTTTGGATGGACAGCCAATGTTCTTAACCTCTGAGCCATCTCTCCAGCCCCCGGACTAGTGATTCTTTTGAGTTGATTTTGTATCCAGCCATTTTGCTGAAGGTGTTTATCAGTTATAGGAGTTCCTTGGTAGAATTTTTTGGGTTACTTATATATACTATCATATTATATGCCAATAGCGATAATTTGACTTCTTCCTTTATAATTTGTATCTCTTCGATCTCCTTTTGTTGTGTTATTGTTCTAGGTAGAGCACCAAGTACTATATTGAGGAGATATAGAGAAAGTGGAAAGCCTTGTGTTGTCCCTGATTTCAGTGGAATTGATTTAAGTTTCTCAGTGCTTAGTTTGATGCTGACTATAGGCTTGCTGTGTATTGATTGCCTTTATTATGTTTAGGTATGTGCCTTGTAACCCTGATCTCTCTAAGACTTTAAACAAGAATAGGTGTTGGATTTTGGCAAATGTGTTTTGGCATCTAAGGAGATGATCATGTGATGTTTTTCTTTCAGTTTGCTTATATGATGTATTGCATTGATGGATTTCTGTATATTAAACCACCCCTGCATGCCTGGGATGAAGCCTACTTGGTCATGGTGAATGATATTTTTGATGTGTTCTTGGAGTCAGTTTGCAAATATATTATTGAGTATTTTTGCAGCAATGCTCAGAAGAGAAATTGGTCTGAAATTCTCTTTCTTTGTTGAGCCTTTCTATGGTTTAGATATCAAGGTGACTGTGGCCTCATAGAAGGAGTTTGATAATGTTCCTTCTGTTTCTATTTTGTGGAATAGTTTGAAGAGAACTGGTATTAGCTCTTCCTTGAAGGTCTGGTAGAATTCTGCACAGAATCCATCTGGTCCTGGGGGGGGGGTGTTGTTGTTTTTTGTTTGTTTTCTTGTTTGTTTGTTTGTTTGTTTGGGAGACTTTTGATGACTGCCTCTATTTCCTTAGGAGATATAATTTGTTTACCTTCTCTTGATTTCAATTTTGGTAATTGGTAGATATCAAGAATTTTTCCATTTCATTTAGATTTTCAAATTTTGTGACCTATAGACTTTTGAAGTACAACCTAATCATTCTTTGGATTTCCTTGGTATCTGTTATGTCTCCCTTTTCATTTCTGATTTTTGTAAGTTTGAATACTATTCCTCTGCTTTTTTGTTAGTTTGGCTAAGGATTTGTCTATCTTGTTGACTTTCTCAAAGAACCAGCTCTTGGTTTTGCTGACTCTTTGAATTATTTTCCTTGTTTCTAATTTATTGATTTTAGCCCCAAGTTTGATGATTTCTAGCCATCTATTCCTATTTGCTGAGTTGGCTTCTTTTTGTTCTAGAGCTTTCAGGTGTGCTATTAAGTTACTAGTATGAGATCACTCCAATTTCTTTATAAAGGCACTTAGTGCTATGAAATTTCCTCTTTGCCCTGCTTTTATTGTGTCGCATAAGTTTGAATATGTTGTGCCTTCATTTTCATTGAATTCTAGGAAGTTTTAAATTTCTTTATTTTGTCCCTTATGTAGAGGTAATTGAATAGGGAGTTGTTTAGTTACCATGAGTTTGTAAGCTTTCTGTTTTTTTCTGTTGTTGTTAAAGTCCATTTTAATCCATGGTAGTCTGATAAAATGCAAGGGATTTTTTTCAATCTTCTTTTATCTGTTGAGGTTTGCTTTGTGACCAAGTATATGGCTAACTTCGGAGAAGGTTCCTTGAGGTGCTGAGAAGAAGGTGTATTCTTTTGTGTTTGAGTGAAATGTTCTGTAGATATCAGTTAGGTCCATTTGATTCATGGCATCTATTAATTTAATTATTTTTCCATTTAGTTTCTGTTTTGATGGTCGATCTATTGGTGACATGGGGTGTTGAAGTCTTCTACTGTTAATTAGTGGGGTTCAGAAGGTGATTTAAGCTTTAGCAATGTTTCTTTTATTAATGTAGGTGTGCTCTTGCATTTGGTGCATAGATGTTCAGAACCGAGACATCATCTTGGTGTATTTTTCCTTTGATGAGTATGAAGCGTCCTTCCCCATCTCTTTTGATTAGTTTTGGTTGCAAGACTATTTTATTAGATACTGAAATGGTGACTCCGTCTTGCTTCTTGGGTCTATTTGTTTGGAATACCTTTTTCCAGTCCTTTACTCTAAGATAATGTCTATCTTTATTGCTGAGGTGTGTTTCTTATATGCAGCAGAATGATGGGTCCTGTTTTCATATACATTCTGTTATCCTATGTGTCTTTATTGGGGAGTTGAGGCCATTGGTGTTGAGAGATATTAATGATCAGTGTTTATTGGTTCCTGTGTTTTTGATGGTGGTGGTGGTTGTGTGTGTGTGTGTGTGTGTGTGTGTGTGTGTGTGTGTGTTTCTTTTCTTTTTGTTTTGTGGGTGTGGGGTTATTTCTTTTCCTGGGTAAAGTTACTTTCCTTGGGTTGGTGTTTTCCTTCTAGTATCTTCTGTAGGGCTGGATTTGTGGTTAGGTACTGTTTAAACTTGTGTGGTTTTTTTTTTTATTTTTCATGCAATACCTTGTTTTCTCCATCTATGTTTATTGAAAGTTTTGCTGAGTATAGTATTCTGAGTTGGCATCCGTGGTCTCTTAGTGTCTGTATGGCATTCATTCAGGCCCTTCTGGCTTTCATAATCTCCATTGACAAGTCAGATGTAATTCTGGTAAGTTTGTCTTTGTATGTGATTTGGCCTTGTTATTTTTCAGCTTTTAATATTATTTCTTTGTTCTGTACGTTTTTTTTTTTTTTTTTTTTTTTTTTTTTTTTTATTAATTTATTCTTGTTACATCTCAATGTTTATCCCATCCCTTGTATCCTCCCATTCCTCCCCCCCCCATTTTCCCATTATTCCCCTCCCCTATGACTGTTCCTGAGGGGGATTACGTCCCCCTATATATTCTCATAGGGTATCAAGTCTCTTCTTGGCTACTTGCTGTCCTTCCTCTGAGTGCCACCAGGTCTCCCCCTCCAGGGGACATGGTCAAATGTGAGGCACCAGAGTATGTGAGAAAGTCGTATCACTCTCTCCACTCAACTGTGGAGAATATTCTGACCATTGGCTAGATCTGGGAAGGGGTTTAAAGTTTACCTCCTGTATTGTCCTTGGCTGGTGCCTTAGTTTGAGCGGGACCCCTGGGCCCAAATCTGCCTATCATATTGTTCTACTTGTAGATTTCTAGGACCCTCTGGATCCTTTTATTTTGCTGTTCTCCCATGCATCTCTCATTTAGAGTCCCAATAGGATGCCTTCCCCTCTGTCCCAGTTTCCTGGTAAGTGAAGGCTTTCGTGGGACATGCCCCTTGGGCTAGTATGCAGATATAAGTGAGTATATACCATTTGATTCTTTCTGCTTCTGGGTTAACTCACTCATTATGATCATTCTAGCTCAATCCATTTATCCACAAATTTCGGGAATTCCTTGTTTTTAATAGCTGAGTAGTATTCCATAGTGTATATGTACCACAGTTTCTTTATCCACTCTTCTACTGAGGGACACTTAGGCTGTTTCCATGTTCTGGCTATTATGAATAAGGCTGCTATGAACATGGTTGAGCAAATTTTCTTGTTGTGTGCTGGAGCATCTTCTGGGTATATTCCAAGGAGTGGAATAGCTGGGTCTTGAGGAAGCCCTATTCCCATTTTTCTGAGATAGCACCAGATAGATTTCCAAAGTGGCTGTACTAGTTTGCATTCCCACCAGCAATGAAGGAGTGTTCCTCTCTCCCCACATCCTCGCCAGCATGTGGTGTCGCTTGAATTTTTGATCTTAGCCATTCTGATGGGTGTAAGATGGAATCTCAGAGTTGTTTTGATTTGCATTTCCCTGATGACTAAGGAGGTTGAGCATTTCTTTAAGTGTTTCTCAGCCATTTGATACTCCTCTGTTGAGAATTCTCTGTTTAGTTCCAAGCCCCATTTCTCAATTGGGTTATTCGGTTTGGTGGTGTTTAATTTCTTGAGTTCTTTATATATTTTGGATATTAGACCTTTGTCAGATGTAGGGTTGGTGAAGATTTTTTCCCAGTCTGTAGGCTGTCGCTTTGTTCTCTTGACAGTGTCTCCTGCCTTACAGAAGCTTCTCAGCCTCATGAGGTCCCATTTATTAATGGTTGACATTAAGGCCTGGGCCGTTGGTGTTCTGTTCAGGAAGTTGTCTCCTGTGCCAATATGTTCCAGGCTCTTTCCCACTTTTTCTTCTAAGTGAGTTAGTGTCTCTGGTTTTATGTTGAGGTCTTTAATCCACTTGGATTTGAGTTTTGTGCAAGGTGACAAATATGGGTCCAGTTTCATTTTTTTACACATAGACCTCCAGTTAGACCAGCACCATTTGTTGAAGATGCTATCCTTTTTCCATTGAATGGATTTGGCTTCTTTGTCAAAATCAAGTGACCATATGTGTGTGGATTCATATCTGGGTCTTCGATTCGATTCCACTGATCAACCAGCCTGTTGCTGTGCCAGTACCATGCTGTTTTAAGTACTATTGCTTTATAGTACAGTTTGAGATCAGGTATGGAGATTCCTCCGGAGCATCTTTTATTGTACAAGATTGTTTTAGCTATTCTGGGTTTTTTGTTTTTCCATATGAAGTTCAGAATTGAACTTTCAATGTCTTTAAAAAATTGTGTAGTTATTTTGATAGGGATTGCATTGAATCTGTAGATTGCTTTTGGTAGGATGGCCATTTTTACTATGTTAATTCTCCCGATCCATGAGCAAGGAAGATCACGCCATCTTCTCAGGTCATCTTCAATCTCTTTCTTCAGAGATTTGAAATTTTTTCATACAAGTCCTTCACTTGCTTAGTTAGGGTAACTCCTAGATATTTTATATTGCTTGTGGCTAATGTGAAGGGTGTGGTTTTCCTAATTTCTTCCTCTGCAAGCTTGTCATTTGTGTATAGGAAGGCTACAGACTTTTTTGAGTTAATTTTGTATCCAGCCAATTTGCTGAAGGTGTTTATCAGCTTTAGGAGTTCTCTGGTGGAGTTTTGAGGGTCACTTATGTACACTATCATATCATCTGCAAAGAGGGATAATTTGACTTCCTCCTTTCCCATTTGGATACCCTTGATCTCCTTTTGTTGTCTTATTGCTCTGGCTAGAACTTCGAGTACTATATTGAAGAGATATGGAGAGAGTGGGCCGCCTTGCCTTGTTCCCGATTTGAGAGGAATTTCCTTGAGTATCTCACCATTTACTTTGATTTTGGCTATTGGCTTGCTGTATATAGCCTTTATTATGTTGAGGAAAGTGCCTTGTATCCCCGATCTCTCTAAAACTTTAAACATGAATGAGTGTTGAATTTTATCAAATGCTTTCTCTGCATCCAAGGAGATAATCATGTGGTTTTTTATTTTCAGTTTGTTTATATGATGGATTACATTGATGGATTTCCGTATATTAAACCATCCCTGCATGCCTGGAATGAAGCCTACTTGGTCATGATGAATGATATCTTTGATGTGCTCCTGTATTCGTTTTGCAAGTATTTTATTTAGTATTTTTGCATCTATGTTCATAAGAGAAATTGGTCTGAAATTCTCTTTCTTTGTTGAGTCTTTGTGAGGTTTAGGTATCAATGAGACTATGGCCTCATAGAATGAATTTGGTAATTTTCCATCCATTTCTATCTTTTGGAGTAGCTTGAAGAGTATCGGTATTAGCTCGCCCTTAAAGGTCTGGTAGAATTCTGCACTGAAACCATCTGGCCCTGGGCTTTTTTTGGTTGGGAGACCATCGATGATTGCTTCTATTTCTGTCGGGGAAATGGGACTATTTAACTTGTTTATCTGTTCTTCACTCAACTTTGGCAAGTGAACTTGATCAAGAAAATCGTCCATTTCCCTTAGATTTTCAAATTTTGTGGCGTATATGCCTTCAAAGTAGGATCTTATGATTCTTTGAATTTCTTCAGTGTCTGTTGTTATGTCTCCCTTTTCATTTCTGATTTTGTTCATTTCAATACTGTCTCTCTGCCTTTTAGTTAGTTTGGCTAATGGTCTGTCTATCTTGTTGATTTTCTCAAAGAACCAGCTTTTGGTTTTGTTGATTCTTTGGACTGTTTTCTTAGTTTCTAATTTGTTAATTTCAGCCCTGAGTTTGATAATTTCCAGGCGTCTACTCCTCTTGGGTGTTTCTGCTTCTTTTTTTTCTAGGGCTTCCAGTTGTGTTGTTAAGATGCTTATGTGCGATGTTTCCAATTTCTTTTTAAAGGCACTTAGTGCTATGAATTTTCCTCTTAGCACTGCTTTCAATGTATCCCACAAATTTGGGTATGTTGTTTCTTCATTTTCATTGAATTTCAGAAACTCCTTGATTCTTTCTTTATTTCTTCCCTGACCCAGGTGTCATTTAGCAGAGAGTTGTTTAGTTTCCACAACGTGTAGGCTTTTTGTTATTTCTGTTGTTGTTGAATTGCAGCCTAAGAGCATGGTGATCTGATAGGATACAAGGTATTATTTCAATCCTCTTGTATCTGTTGAGGCTTGCTTTGTGACCTACGATGTGATCAATTTTGGAGAAGGTTCCATGGGGTGCAGAGAAGAAGGTGTATTCTTTCTTGTTTGGGTGAAAGGTTCTATAGATATCTGTTAGATCCATTTGACCCATGGCATTGGTTAATGATGTTATTTCTCGGCTTAGTTTCTGTTTCAATGACTTATCCTTCAGTGAGAGTGGGGTGTTGAAGTCTCCCACTATTATTGTGTGGGGATCGATGTGTGGTTTAAGCTTTTTTAGGAGATCTTTTACATATGTGGGTGCCCTTGTATTGGGAGCATAGATGTTCAGAATTGTGATGTCATCTTGGTTGACTTTACCTTTGATGAGTATGAAGTGTCCTTCCTCATCCCTTTTGATTAATTTTGGTTGAAAGTCTATTTTGTTCGATACTAAAATGGCTACACCTGCTTGCTTCTTGTGACCATTTGCTTGGAATATTTTTTCCAACCTTTTACCCTGAGGTAATGCCTTTCATTATGGGTGAGATGTGTTTCTTGGATGCAGAAGAATGTTGGGTCTTGTTTATGTACCCATTCGGTTAGTCTGTGTCTTTTTATTGGAGAATTGAGGCCATTGATGTTGAGAGATATTAATGACCAGTGACTGTTAAGAGTCTTAATTTTGATGTTGTTTCCAGTCGAGCGTTTGTGTAGTTTGTGTTTTTGCCATGGGATAGTTATCTATTTCCTGGGTAGTTTTGGTTGTAGCTTGACCCTTTGGGATGGAGTTTTCCTTCTAGTACCTTCTGTAAAGCTGGGTTTGTGGATAGGTACTGTTTGAATTTGTTTTTGTCATGGAATATTTTGTTTTCTCCATCAATGGTTATTGATAATTTTGCTGGGTAAAGTAGTCCTGGCCTGGCATCTGTGTTCTCTTAGGGTTTGCAGGATCTCTGTCCAGGACCTTCTGGCTTTTATGGTCTCTGCTGAGAAGTCAGGTGTAATTCTGATAGGTTTACCATTAAATGTTATTTGGCCCTTTTCCCTTGCAGCTTTTAATATTTTTTCTTTGTTCTGCATGTTTGTGTTTTGATTATTATGTGGCGGGCAGTTTTTCTTTTCTGGTCAATTCTATTTGGTGTTCTGTAGGCCTCTTGTATGTTTATAGGCATCTCTTTCTTTAGATTGGGGAAATTTTCTTCTATGATTTTGTTGAGAATAGTTTCTGGCCCTGGAGTCTGATGTCTTCTCTTTCTTCAATGCCTATTATCCGCAAATTTCTTCTTTTCATGGTGTCCTTAATTTCTTGGATGTTTTGTGTCAGGAGTTTTCCAGATTTGGCATTTTCTTTAATGGTTGATTCAATATCTGTGATTGTATCTTCTAGCCCTGAGATTCGTTCTTCCATCTCTTGGATTCTGTTAGAAAAGCTCACCTCTGTGTTGCTCGCCTTCTTCTCTGAGGTCTCACGTTCTCGTTTTTCTTCTGTCTGTGTGTTTATCATTGAATCCATTTTCATTTTCAGATCTTGAACTGATTTTTTGATTTCTTTCATCTGATTTTTTGTATATTCCTGAGTTTCTTCCATTGCCTCTTTATAGGTCTTCAGAGCTTGAACCGTTTTACTTATTTCTTTCATCTGGTTGTTTGCATTTTCCTGCAATTTTTCCAGTTCCACTCTATGTGCTTCTTTTATGTCTCTCACCTGTTTGTCTGCGTCTTCCTGCATTTGATTACGAATTTTATTTGTTTCCTCCATTATCATCCTCATTACTAAGGATTTGAGGTCATTTTCTTGTATTTCCGTTGTATTTGAGTTCTCTGGGTGGTTTTCTTTGGGATAGCTGGAAACTGGAGACGCCATGTTGTTTTGGGGTTTTTTGCGTATGCTTTTTCGTTGTCCTTTAGACATCTTGCCGTCTTTGTTTTGTTGGGTAGCTTCCAGAGTTGAATGGAGGGTGTCTGATGATAGATTCACTTGTTTTCTTACGATTTCCCTAGGCTGCGAGCTCAAAGCTTCACTGGTGTGGATGTTAGGAGGTTAGCCCTGTTGTTCTGGTCTCTCACAGCCAGTGATCCTCAGTCCCTCTCTGCTGTGGATCCTGCAATTGTTCTGGGTCTCTGAATGAGCGTTGGGTCAGGCCAAGGTATCCACAGCCTTCTGTGTTCCCTGCCAAGTCCAGCCAGGAGCACTGGGACCGAACCACGGGCAGAACTCAGCTAGATTCTCAGGGCCAGAACCGTCTGCCAAGCTCAGCTAGGGATTTTGGGCCCAAAATGCACACAGGGCCCAGCCAGAATTTTTGGGCTGGGACTACGCACCAAGCTCCACTAGGGCCTTTTGGCCCAAAGTGCGTGCTGTGGTCAGTTATTGACTCAGGGCCCGAACTGACCACCAATCTCAGCCAGGAATTCTGGATTCAAACTGTACACTGTGTCCAACCAGAGTCTTAGAGCTGGTGGAACCGAGAGCTCTGTCCAGCCTGTGCCACAGCAGGAGAACTGCGGCTGCTCTGAGTTAGCGCCAGTGGTGGAACAAGTGCTCCGCCCGGACTGTGTCCCCGCAGGGGAGCTGCCGCTGAGCTGAGGTGGTGCCTAGGATGGAACCGAGCACGTCACCAAGCCTGCGCCACAGCAGGAGAACTGCGGCTGCTCTGAGTTAGCGCCAGTGGTGGAACAAGTGCTCCGCCCGGACTGTGTCCCCGCAGGGGAGCTGCCGCTGAGCTGAGGTGGTGCCTAGGATGGAACCGAGCACGTCACCAAGCCTGCGCCACAGCAGGAGAACTGCGGCTGCTCTGAGTTAGCGCCTGTGGTGAAACCAAGTGCTCCGCCCAGACTGTGTCACCGCAGGGGAGCTGCCGCTGAGCTGAGGTGGTGCCTAGGATGGAACCGAGCACGTCACCAAGCCTGCGCCACAGCAGGAGAACTGTGGCTGCTCTGAGTTAGCGCCTGTGGTGAAACCAAGTGCTCCGCCCAGACTGTGTCACCGCAGGGGAGCTGCCGCTGAGCTGAGGTGGTGCCTAGGATGGAACCGAGCACGTCACCAAGCCTGCGCCACAGCAGGAGAACTGCGGCTGCTCTGAGTTAGCGCCAGTGGTGGAACAAGTGCTCCGCCCGGACTGTGTCCCCGCAGGGGAGCTGCCGCTGAGCTGAGGTGGTGCCTAGGATGGAACCGAGCACGTCACCAAGCCTGCGCCACAGCAGGAGAACTGCGGCTGCTCTGAGTTAGCGCCAGTGCTGGAACAAGTGCTCCGCCCGGACTGTGTCCCCGCAGGGGAGCTGCCGCTGAGCTGAGGTGGTGCCTAGGATGGAACCGAGCACGTCACCAAGCCTGCGCCACAGCAGGAGAACTGCGGCTGCTCTGAGTTAGCGCCTGTGGTGAAACCAAGTGCTCCGCCCAGACTGTGTCACCGCAGGGGAGCTGCCGCTGAGCTGAGGTGGTGCCTAGGATGGAACCGAGCACGTCACCAAGCCTGCGCCACAGCAGGAGAACTGTGGCTGCTCTGAGTTAGCGCCTGTGGTGAAACCAAGTGCTCCGCCCGGACTGTGTCCCCGCAGGGGAGCTGCCGCTGAGCTGAGGTGGTGCCTAGGATGGAACCAAGCACGTCACCAAGCCTGCGCCACAGCAGGAGAACTGCGGCTGCTCTGAGTTAGCGCCAGTGGTGGAACAAGTGCTCCGCCCGGACTGTGTCCCCGCAGGGGAGCTGCCGCTGAGCTGAGGTGGTGCCTAGGATGGAACCGAGCACGTCACCAAGCCTGCGCCACAGCAGGAGAACTGTGGCTGCTCTGAGTTAGCGCCAGTGGTGGAACAAGTGCTCTGCCCGGACTGTGTCCCCGCAGGGGAGCTGCCGCTGAGCTGAGGTGGTGCCTAGGATGGAACCGAGCACGTCACCAAGCCTGCGCCACAGCAGGAGAACTGCGGCTGCTCTGAGTTAGCGCCTGTGGTGAAACCAAGTGCTCCGCCCAGACTGTGTCACCGCAGGGGAGCTGCCGCTGAGCTGAGGTGGTGCCTAGTGTGGAGCAGCGTGCTCAACTAAGCCTGCGCCACAGCAGGGGAGCTATGGCCACGCTGAGTTAGTGCCTCAGGCAGAATTGTTTGCTGGGCCGGGCCAATACCCGGGACTCTGGGGCCGAACTGTCCGCCGAGTCCAATCTGGGTCCAAAGGCTCCACGCGACCCAAATCCTGCCCCAAGTCCCCTCTCCCGCAGCAATTCCCACCAGCCACCACACCAATCGCCTCCACCGGAAGGCTATGAGCTGCAAACCTCAGCCGCCGCTGCTGGTGCCGCTGGTGCTGCCGCCTCTACCGCTGCCGCTCCGATCAGAGAAAAACCACGCTCCTCCCGTGTGCAGGGGCACGCAGGTCCTCCGCACCCTGGTCTCTCCGAACCGTGGAGCACTCCCGCTGCCGTGATGTTCGGACCTCGGTGTTCCTGGCTCAGAAATCTGTGCAATTCCCTGAATTGTTCACTGGAGCCTCCAAACGCGGTCCACACTGCTCGCCGCCATCTTGGATCCTCCTGTTCTGTACATTTAATGAATATTATATGGCAGAAGGATTTTCTTTTCTGGTCCAATCTATTTGGAGTTCTGTAGCCTTCTTGTATATTTATGGGCATTTCTTTCTTTATGTTAGGGATGCTTTCTTCTATGATTTTGTTGAAAATACTTTCTGGACCTTGGATCTGGGAATCTTTTTCTTTTACTTCTATTATTCTTTGGTTTGGTCTTTTCATAGTGCCCCAGATTTCTTGGATGTTCTGTGTCATTTCCATGTCTATGATTGTCTTAGATTGTGTTTTCGTCATTGCTTCTATCTCCATTTTAAAGTCTTGAATGCTTTTATTAATTTCCTTCTCCTGTTTGTAGTTTCCTGTCTTTAATTTCTTTAAGCAATTTGTTCAATTCTTTCTTTTCTTTATTTGTGCATTCATGTTCTAGTTTGAGGTATTTATTTTCCTCCTTTAAGATCACTCACTATTATTTTTCATAACCTCAGATTTGAAACCTTTCTCTTGTGCATTGGGTGTGATATTGTCTCCAGGGCTTGTTGTGGTGGTAGGAACTGCTGGTTTCTGGTGGTATCAAATGGTCCTGGGAATTGTTTCTTGTGCTCTTATGCTGACCTCTTCCCATTGTGATGTCTCTGGTATTAGCAGGCTGGGTGATCTATGATGGCCAGATGGTCAGAGGGCGTGGGGGTAGATACAGACTATGGGGCTTCGGTCCTGTGCCCTACTCACTTCTGCTGAGTTCACTGCCTCTGTTGGCTCAGGTAGGTCAGGCAGCTGGCAAGAACAAAGAAAGGTATCTGAGCAGAGAGCTGCTCTGGAGGGCTCTTTCGTTTCCTCTGGGTGGAGAATAATGGGACTTTGGTCCTGTGCCCAACCCAGCTCACCTCCGTTGAGTTCACTGTCTCTGCCCTGTTTGTGAACCAGGTGTGTTAGGCAGTTGGGGGGGGGGCAGGTGGAAAGATATCTGAGCAGAGAGCTGCTCCTAGGGGCAGAGGACAATGAATGATGGTGGTGTTTTTGTAGCCCAGGGCTACAGCCCGGGGCTGAACCCCGGAGGTCAGAAGCTGTACGCCACCCACTGGGCCTGCAGCTAGTTCTTGGAGTGCATACCCTGTGTCTGCTTGGACCCTGGAACTTTCTGTGGATTGTCCTGGTGACCTGAATTCAGATCCACTTGTGTTTCAGGCTGTGGGGTTGCCTTTGGGTTAGAAGCCCCAGGCAATGGTGGTTCTGGAGCCCATAGCTCCCTCTAAGCCCTGGAGTTCAGAAGGAGCATGCACCTATGCCTGCATGGACTCAGGGACTTTCGGTGGATTGGCCAGGTATCTGAAGTCGGATCCACTTGTATTCAGGGCTGTGGGGTCATGTCTGGGCTAGAAGCCTCAAATACTGGTGTTTCTGCAGCCCACAGTTCCCTCCAAGCCCAGGAACTCAGAAGCTGCCCACCAGCTAGGCCTATGGCTAGTTGTTGGAGCATGAGATCGTGCCTTCAGGGACCCAGGGACTTTTTTGTGTATTAGTCAAGTAGCCCAAGGCCAAACCACCCACGATCCACACAGTTTGGAGCCCTCTCAGCTGGGGATCACCAGCCCTGGGGTTTTGTAGTTCTCAGATTGGTCCTTAGGTCACTGTACAGTCACTGCTGTTCTGCTGATCAAACAATGTGTGTGTTTGGCACCGTGACCTTGGATCCAATCCCTTATCTAGGTTTGATGTGGCTGCATCAGAAACCTCACATCCACCATCCTTATGAACTGAAAAGCATGAGGGGCTTCTGTGTGTACTCGCTTACTTTGGCTAGATACACCAAGGTGGTTTATCTCTTGCAACAAGGACACTTCTGCATAGGTTTATTTTCATGGATTTCCTAGAACGTGTCATAAGAAAGCTGCATATGCCTTTTTTAAAAATTACAACTTTTCTCTTTCATCGTCTCAAATAGTTTGCTTCTTTCCCATTTCCTCAGTAGTTGCTTTAATACAACCCTGGATTACATTGCATATTTGCTCTCAACACCAATGGTGGAACTTCCTGTTGAGTAAATGGTTGTGGGGAAAGTTAAACAATGCACAGTAAACTGGCATGTTTTAGGTGACTGATCTTATGTTTCAGATGTCGGGGTTTGTGGGCACTTACAAGGCGATGGGGCAGGAGGCATGGGAAACCTTGTCGAGCTGGAGCAGGTGCTGTCTCTGGACTTATCAGGAAGCATGGTGCGTGGCATGGCGCTGTGGAGGCAGCAGCTCTGTGCAGTTGCAAAGGTCCGCTTCCTCAAGCTCAAGAACGAAAAGAAAAGCCTGCTGATCATGTGAGTCTCTGAATGGGTTGAGAGCACAATGTGAAAAGTAGACAGAATAAATCTCGGTAATTGCGGATAGCCTCCTAAACATTTCATAAAAACAAAAAACAAAAAACAAAAAACAAAAACAACAACAAAAAAAAACAACCACCCTCCTTTGTGGATATGGAATCAAAATATATACAACTTGGGATTATTTTAATTGCACGTGGATTTTTGTCCTTACTAAAGACCTCATTTTCTGTTTCCCCAAGACACCAAAATCTCTTAGCACTTAGGAAGAGGGCAGAGGGAGAGAGAAGATAGGTAGATAGATAGATAGATAGATAGATAGATAGATAGATAGATAGATAGACAGACAGTTTATAGATAGATGATGGATGGATGGATAGACAGTGGCATAGATAGATAGGGATTGGTTTTAAGGAATTGCCTTGCACTACCATGTGGATTGGAAACCGAAAGTCACAGGACAGATCATCACTCTGAAAACAGGCTGCCAACAGGCTGAGCACCAAGGCTCTGTGCCTCTCTTATTTATCTTCTCAATGGCATCAAGTGCCTGCTGTAACAAACCCCTGCAGCTTCACCTCCCAGCTCATTGATAAGTGCTGCCTCATGCTGCAAACCTAACTCTACACTCTGAAGGCTTTGCAAACACTTTTAAACACTCACATCTTTCCAAGCACTCCTATACACAATTGGTTCTCTTGTTTGATTTTAGCACATATATTAAATTAAACCAGACATATTACTGTAATGGAATACCCAAGAGGAAATCTGCTCCATTTCACAGTCAAGTATTTTCCCATCCAAGACCAGGGTACCCCAGGTGTCTGAATTCATAGTACTATTTAAGCTCATAATCCTCCATCCCATCTTCTGGCTCTTACACACTTCCGGCTCCCTCTTCTGCAATGCTCCCCGAGTGTTAGCGGGGATGATCTCACTGGCTTGTTTGGGGCCGGATCCACATCCTCTGCTTGTTTCCTTCATCGTAGGCAGCCTTGAATCTCTGCACTCACCATTGCTCATTTGTAAGGAGAGGTTTCTCGGATGATGGCTGAGGGCTGCTTTTGTTTGCAGGTAGATACAATTATTTGGAAGGCGGTTTTCTGCTATGCCAGTTTAGTTAACCATCAGGAATATGCTCTCCATGGGGACTTTCCACCTCCCCAGACCCGAGTTGTTAGACAAGTTGACAGGGCTGGACATTTGCCCCCATTCCTTGCTTTTTCTTCTAGTATATTCAGAGTATCAGGTCTTACCTGAGATTTTTATTACGCCTGTAATCCCAGCACCCAAGACGTAGAGGCAGGAGGATCAGAAGTTCTAGGTCATCCTGAGTTACATAGCAAATTCAAGGCTCACTTGGACTACCCGATACCTTTTCTAGCACAGAAATCAAGCTGTCAGAATCAGCGACTGGGAAGGCCCACAAGAAATGCCAAAAGCAGGAGTTGGCAATAAGTGGACGATCTCGTTTTAGAAAGAAGGAGGCAGAAGCAACATGATTTGAACACGCCCCATGCCTGTGTTTTATCACCACCCCTAATCCGCTGACACACAGAGCCCCACAAAAGCTGATATAGGCTATTAATTGTTGCTATTTTAACATTTATTTTCCTCCACGTAGGTTATTGCTAATTGGCATTAGCTTTCTCCCCCAACTTTTGGAACATCTACTCTATATGATATCCCACAAAAGTTACAGATGGGGACTGTCTCCAAGTATGTATTTCCTTTCACCAGGACAGCCACCACAGGATCCTCTGACCCGCTTGCTGGTCATCAACAAAACGGGTAAGCTGTAACACCCGAACACATTTTTAGGGGTGTGGTGGGAGAGTGCCTGGAAAACATAAAATACAAGGAAAAGAATTTATCTGTGTATTTTACAAAACATTTATGAGGCCAGACAGAAAAATAAAAAGCACACATTTAGGGTTTGTTTTAGAAACACAGCTTTGGGAGTTTGCGTAAAGACCAAGGCTTTAGGGAGGCATGTTGTTGACTTGTCTTTGAGATCTTACTGTGTCATTTTGTAATTCCCGAAAATTTCTGGGCTCTGAGAACAAAATGCTCCAAATTCATAAGAAGATCAATACTAAAGTCA
Organism: Acomys russatus; assembly: GCF_903995435.1. NCBI lineage: Eukaryota > Metazoa > Chordata > Mammalia > Rodentia > Muridae > Acomys > Acomys russatus. The sequence goes on along the minus strand of NC_067152.1, from coordinate 36,006,304 downwards.
CCAAAGATCATACTGTTGGTTGGTTAATTGTGTTTTTTGTTTTATTTTATTTTTGTGATGCCTGCCGATGAACCCAGGACCTCATGCATTCTAAAATATGCATTCTACTATGCGGTTAGTTACTCTCCTAGACACTATAAAATACTAGAAATACTGATAAACTTTAGGATTTATGTAGAGAATTTTTATTATATACATGATCAAGTTAACAGATTTTTGTACTCAGCTCTAATTCTGCCTTTTAAGGATATCTGTAGGCAGTAATGACATGCTTTGAGTTATCTCATTTAATTTTTTGTTTCTTTTTGTACTAATTACCTTACCTTTGTTTCCTCTGATTTGCCTTCATGGTAGGTTCAAGCATTGATAACTTTGTAGAGTCACTAAGGCAGCAGAGCATAGCGTTAGACATGGATGCCCTGGGAGCCAGAAATGGCACAGAAGAGGTACTATACAACGGTGCTGTCACTGTTTCGGGTGACGCAAAGGTATGTTAGACTTCATGGCTGTGTTTTGCCAAAGGTGGATTGTGGAGGTTCAGTTTGAATAACTCAAATTAACTGATGTGAAAGGCTGACTTGATACAAATGAGATTTTTCCCAGTTTTTGTAAGAGAAGCTAAGCTGTGATTATTGGCTTGCAAGCTCCAATATAACTATCGAGGGATTTAATAATAATTACAATTTTTTTTATCAGTTAAACCTTGCTTCTTTAATTATTTTAAACTGTATTCTCAGTGAAACTGAAAATAGCTGCTCAGTTTAGATTTGGCCTTGAATCTTCAGCCTGCTGCATCTCCATTCTGCTCTCTCGTTTATACCACTTTCCTAGATCTTGGAGAAAATTTTAAAAATATAATCTTTTATTTAATTCTGTAGGAATTTTATAAATTCTTAAATTAAAAAAAATTATTTTATATGTTTCTTTTTTGACATATACATTTATATTATTATACATGAATAAAATAAACTATATACAGCAGGAGGAACCATGAGACAAGCAGGACTTATATAAATGTTACATTCATAGTGATATGGCTATTTGTATTTATCAAACTTGAAGTAAACATCTCTCCTATCTTGTTGGGTCTAAATTTCTGAATACTAACCTGCACTTCTGGTTCACTCAGGCATTTAAGTTTTATTCCTGCTCAAGTCTCTGATGGGGGTTGAAGACCAGACAGTTTGGTCCTACAATCAAGTTTAGTTGGTTAGGAGACAAGATGTTCTTAGATCAAGATAGATGATTTAAGTTAAAAGAGATGAGATATAATAGATACCGATTGTCACTCAAATTCTTAAATTTTGATCAAACTCCCATAACTCCTTTAGCTCCCTACCCATACAACTTTAAGTTCTATGTATGTATGTATGTATGTATGTATGTATGTATGTATGTATGTATCCATCCATCCATCCATCCATCCATCCATCTCTCAACTTTCCATCAGGTCATTTGAATTGCCCCTCTACTCTCAGATCTAGGGCCTGCTTTAGAGTGAGGTTGACCTACCAGGCACCACACCCTTACCCTGGAAGCTACCAAATGCCAATAGCCCTTCAACTAGGAGTGTAACTTGGTGCCTGCCTCTCCCACTCCATGCAGCGATTTCTTCCTGCTTACGTTTACATAGATTCCTCACATGCTGTCACACTACTGTCAGTTCAAATGTGTGATATACGTGTTGTGTTCAGAAAACACCTTTTCCTTGTCATCCTTCACCTTGGTCTCTCACAATCTTTCTTCCCCCTATTCCTTGAAGATTATTCAGCCCTTTGGGGAGAGTATCTGCTAAAGATGTTTCATTTAGAGCCAATAAGTAGACAGTCTCATATCCTCTGCACATTGGCCAACTGAGGTTCTCTGTTAATGTCCACCTACTGCAAGACGCTTCCTTGATAAGGGGTTGAGAGATTTCTGGGCATAGCAATAAATCTTTAGGAGTTAATATAAAACTGTGTTCGTTTAGCAGAAAAATTGTAGTACTTTCCCTTCTAGGAGCAGTGACCTATCTAACCACAGGTCTCTTGTTCTTGATAACAGTGCCAGCTAAGAGCTCCATCTTATGCGGTAGGTCTTAAAATCCAACCAGAGTGGTTAGTTAGACCCATAACATTCATGCCACTGTTGCTACTAAATGTTACTTGATTTTTCAATTTTGTGAGATGCTGGGCACAAATAGTCATGTGGTCGATGTTTGGAGGTGGTGAGGTAGAAATCCATATCAAAGTGCTGCATTCTTTTAAGTATATTAGGAATTAAATAACACAGGCAATGGTGTTTTTTTCTGTTATGGTTTTACTACAGTATCAGTGATTTCAATGGTTTTCTAGCATAATCTGCCATTAAGTTTTACAGTTGTCTTCTTAGAATTAAGAAACTCTTGTTATATTTTAGGATCTCAGATTTTCAATAGCATGTAACACCAAGAGACTAAACTGCTTTCCAGTCCTCATGGATATTATTAGTAACGGGCTGCTTGGAATCTTTAATTCTTCTCAACGCATTCGGACGGACAGAAGCACAGTTCTCGATGTGAGTAAAAGAAGGCCTTGGATGCAAGAAACACATCTAATCAAATCTTATTAACTCAATAATCATGGATGTACACACACACACACACACACACACACACACACACACATATAACAACATATATTTCTGCACTGCTTGGCTGTGATTACAAAACAGTATAAACAGTATGGTTTAGGGGCAACGAGACTACAGGAAGTACAACTAATTGGACAACCTTTGGCGTGGAACCCTTTGCAGCCCTTGATAAAGGGATCATATTTGAATAGCAGCAGTTTTCAATGTCTGACTATGCACCCTTCTTTTTAAAAAATCAACTTGATTTTTTCTTTGTAGTCTTTAATACACCGTTTTACAAAGTGTACAGATAAAATTTCACCACAAAAATCTCTGCAGAATAAAATGCTGCAATGTGTACACATGGCTAAATTAGTCAAGGTAGTATACGGGCAAGAACTGAGGCATAAATACTTAGGCAGTTTGCCCAAAAACTATAGTGCTTAGCATTATTGCTGTTAGTACTGTTTTGCTTGAAGATGCATTAAAAGAAGATTTCAGTTCAGAATGTTCACCTTTGACTAGACTAGAGTGATTATAAATGGAGCCATTAGAATAGTTCTTGTTCTAAAGATAACTATTATATAAAGTTTCAAACACATTAAAAGAGAATTTAATAACCTCCCACATTTACAAGGCAATTCAATTATTATAAGTATATAGCCTTAAGATTATGTTGAATTAAATATAAGACCGTATCACTTTATCTATACATATTTTACTGTATATATCTTAAAGGAAATAATTGTTGCAGTTGATAAGATGGCTCAGTTGCTAAAGGTGTTGGCTGCCAAGCCTGATGTCCTGAGTTCAATCCCCTGTGAACCACATAGTGGAAGGAAAGAGCTGATTCTTAAAAAGTTATTCCCTGCATGCTCACACACACGTGCATGTATAAACACACACACACACACACACACACACACACACACACACACTATATTTTAATATAAAGAACCTTTTTTAGAACAACTATAATAGCCTTATCTCATGTTAAAGTAGCTCCTCGTTATATCAAATGCTGCATTTCTTAGACTGTCTGATTTAAACTATGCTGCCCGTGTATGCTTACACTGTCTAACAGTGTCTAGATCAGGGCAAGGGTCGTGGAAAGGTGAGGGACACAAGGCACATACCTAAGCACAATAAAGGCAGTATCCAGCAGGCTTATAGCCAACATCAAATTAAATGGAGGGAAACTTAAAGCAATCCTACTGAAATCAGGGACGCACACATAGTCCCAAGAGCAGGCACATTCTTGGTAACAAGGTGATTTTAGAAGCAATGGAATAGGCTCGTGGTATCAACACAGCAAGGTTAAATGGAAGACCTGTCGTTTGTATACTGGACAGCTACTGATCCAATTTTTAAAATTAATTTTGTATCCAGCCACTTTGCCGAAGGTGTAGGAGTTCTCTGGTGAAGTGTGTGTGTGTGTGTGTGTGTGTGTGTGTGTGTAGAAAGAGAGATACTTAACTATAGACATAGATATAAATGCTCTTGATGTGTGAGATACTGTAATTTTAGTGTAGGAGACTGGAGCTTCATGCTACAAACCAGCCTTGAGACCAAGGGCTCTGAGGGGTCAGCACAGTTCATTTATTTGGTTGCTATGGTAAAGACAGTATAAATCAATGAAAGGCCAGCTTTCCATCTGCTCACCATGTGTGCATGATTTCAGGATTATATGTATTATGATCATGTATACATGAGCAACGCGTACTTCTGGATACTGGCGGCGGCCAGTCTCACCCCTTACATTGCGATGGGCAGCATCAGTGACTACAAGGTAAGAAGCATTAAAGTCTTCAGATATCTCTCATGCCCAGGAAAATTTTCCTTCAACTCTTATGAACATAGATTTACATGCAGGTAGTAAATCTAATGGTATGTGTTTCCTGCGATGTGTAATCGATCATTTTAATAATAGGCTGTCAAAATACGAATAAAGTGCATTTTTCCTTAAACAGGAAAATACCGCCAACCAGTAGTAAATGGCAACTTGTAACCATTCTTTGAGACAAATTTTCCTCTCCTCCACCCTATTTGTTGCACATCAGACTTCTTGTTACTCATGTCTCAGCACAAAAGTAATTTTAGCCAAGGCCTTTTCCTGTTTAATGAGTCTGAATAGATTTCCATCACTGCCGTATGAACTCGTTTAAGAAGCATATAAATGGTACATATGCCCATCGAACTTTTCTCATTTGTTAAGTGTTTCTTCTTTACTAGGAATGAAAACCATTAAAGCAGGAATATTTTTCTTTAATTTGTGCCTATTCTGTTGTTTCTCATGAATTCCATGGATAATGGGCCATTTCCCTATTTTTAAAGACTTATTTTAAGTATAAAAACATTTGTCTGCTTGTCTGTTATATATCACGTGTATATACTGCCCGTGGAGGTAAAGAGAGGCTCTCAGATCCCCTGGAACTAGAGTTACTGTCACTGCTCAAAGCAACCAAATATAAGAGTTTGACAGCATCCACTCAAAGAATCATGCCCAACAGTTTACCTTTTTTTAAAAAATCAAATTAAATTAAATTAAACATAAAAAGGTGTTTAATAAGGACCTATCATTAACATCAATACTCTTGACAGTATTCAGCAATTCCTACCTAATTCCTAGTTGAATAGCCTTATGAAGAGTTGGGTCAATCTAGGTTTCAACTTGGAATATTATCAGTCCCTCTTGTGTAGGGCCGTGGCAAATGACATTTGCCAAACAAGAGAAACAATTATTAAAGAAATGTACTAAAAATAGTTGCTTTAGTCATGCATTTATGGTTTTCCTAGTCTCAGCTTTTCAGGATTTTATGATGATCTTTCTGCGTATTTATTTATTCATTTATTTCTTACCAGAAAAAGGTTCTTTCCCAGCTGTGGATTTCAGGCCTTTACCCGTCTGCTTACTGGTGTGGACAGGCTATGGTGGACGTCCCCCTGTACTTCCTGATTGTCCTTCTCATGCAAATAATGGACTGTGTTTTTAGACACGTGGAGATTATGTTTATCTTTGAAAGCCTGTTAATTCAGGTAAGTGATAAAGATTTCTAAATCCTTACATTTTGGGATGAAGTTTTATTAGACCATCTTTTCCACAAATTCAGTAATATAAGGTCACAAAGTCCCTTTTGCGGGTTCAATCCGAGTCCCATTGATAATAGAATTATGAACATTACTCAGAAAGGAACTTGAGAATAATCTGTTGGGGTTCCAAAGAGAAAAATCCTATGCACACTTGAAACAACAGCATCTGCCAAAAGAAGTGAGCCGGAAGAAAGGGAAAGAGGTAGTTAAACTTTAACAGAGCGCAAGCAAAAAACATAGACCTTGGAGGCAACGTGAGAAAGAGTGAGGTGGGCAGAGTCCTTGTCCTAGTTGGTTTTCACTGACAGAATGCAAACATTGTCCTTTCGCAGGGTGGTGAGGACTTTGGCACACAATCAGCCCGAAAGTAGCTCTATGCACGTTTAGATCAGCGGAGTGGGAACGGTTGCACACTATTATTTATTTGACTTAGCCTTGTAGTCAGCTGACAGTTTCTCTGGGGGGAGGGGATGATGCCTCAAGATGTGCCGAAGACGAGAGAACACATAGGAAGTAACTAGCACTTATTACCCGCTCACTTTTAAGTTGTGTTAGCTCTGGACCATGAACAACTAAAAGGAGAGCATCTTACATTGTCAGTTTTCCCTTTTACAATGCCGTTGTTGGGCCGCTTCGAAGCCCCTACCATGAACCTTGCCAATAGTTCCAAGCACCCTGAGGCCTATTACTCCCTACTGAGAGGCCATCGATGTTTTTATCTTATTTTAAACTAGTTCTTTGAGAATTTCATGCGTGTTTTGATCGTATTTACCTACTCAAACTTTGTTAATCCCAAATATGAGAGGCAAAAACTCACTTCCACGATTCAACAATTAAAGCAAGCTTTATTTTATTTTTTTTATAGCAAATGACAAATAAGGTGGTTTATTTTAGGGAAAGCTAATGAAACAATTTCACACATATGAGGGAATACACAACTGTTATCAATTCGACAGCACTCTGAATATTTAGTTAAATATATTTCCCCCTTTGCTTCTTAATATTTCAAAAGTTATGCCCAAATAGCAATAACTGAGTTAGAAAATAGAGCAAGTTGATTACAAAGAACTGTGATTCCTACTGTCAGTAAATCACTTCTAATTTGGAAATTTACAATATACAAGGCAGGGAGTGGTAAATACTATTTTAAACACTGTCCCAAGCAAAGGCACTCAGAGAGCTCTTATTCTTCAAGAGCCCAATAATTTATACCCTTCTATCATAAGGCGGAATCCCAAATACAAAATTATTGTGGTTAAAATACCAGTATGGCTAATAATGTTTATTATCAGGCCTATAATTATTATTGCGGCAGTATTTTCTAACCTGCAAGCAAGCAATCAAGATACAGACATCTGTTATATTTTAAAAATAGCCTTAGTTAACCTGGGGCAGGGCAGATATTAATCCCCTAAACTATTTCCCATAGTGGGGCAGGAATGGGATCCCTGTCCCAATACCATGTCACTTGGTTCTAATAACTTCTATCAAGCTACCTCCCATCCATAATCCCAAATACTTGCTAACGCTCTTCATCTGGGCCACATCCTCCATCCGTGCTGGCCATGTACTTCCCTTCCACCTAACCCATGACGGCGCAGCCCCCTGCTCCTTTCCTCTCCTCTGGTCTCTCCCCTCCCAAGATTCTCTCTGTTTCCCCAAGCCCTGGACCGCCTATCCGATTTGCCCTGCCCAGGTGTTATGGTCTTTTATTAGTCAAACAATTTAGGCTCATAGGCAAGGTACAGATGGGGTCACAGAGACAGTAAGCAATAATTAGCATCAAAATACATCAGACTAGCCTCCAACACAAAATTGAGAGAAGTGTATTTGTTATTATTTTAAGTAAAACATACTCAGAAAAAACTGAATTGATTGATAGAAAGTCAGCAAGCTTTATTTTAAAGGTGCACTTAGGACTGGCCAACTGGTTCTCACCCTAAGCTGAGAGAGCAGTCCCACGATAGCTTTTTGAGGTCCTTTGTATGAGGTAAAGCTGTAAAGTTAATAGAAAACAGCTGCAAGCGCATTTTCAGGGGTGAGACAATTGGCTGTTAGGGAGAATATGGTGAAAAAGCAAGAATAGACATGTTGTAGGTGGGGAATCACACATCATGGGGTTGGTGGTCACAGGTGAAGAGCAAGGTATCCTGAAAACATATTTTTATAAGACAAAAGGCAGTCATGTATCATGGGATTACAAATTCTGCATAGTTTAAAAACCATATTTTATAAGGTACATCACATTTAGAAAACAGAAACTTATTCTTAACTGAAAATGAAAACCTGTTCTTGTAGGGTACGGGACTTAACAACAATGTGACTCCTGTTTTGAAGGGAAGCCAACCTGGTTTTCATGTTTTATGTTCTTAAAAAAAAAAAAAAATCTTAAAAGACCAATCTGGGCTGCCAGAATATTGTTACAAGTGTGGTCCTCCACTGGAGATCATGCATCTTGCCAGGGGCTACACTCTCAGAGAACAGTCTCTCGGCAGCTAATGTTTGCCAGTACTCCATGCCTTGGGGTGGAACTGTACGCCCAACTCCTCTCTCCGTGTTGGGATTTGGTCAGTCTTGGGCCTGCACAGATCTGGTGTGTGCTACCAAAACTGCTGCGAGTCCATGTGGGCAGCCGCCATGCTGTGTCCAGATGTTCCTTCCACCACTCTTACTGTTATTGCAACCCGTCTCCTGCCGTTGATGTCGGAGCCATGGGGAGAGCTGCATTCCATTTAGGACTCAGCATCCTGTAGTCTCTCATCCTCTGCGCCATGGCCAGTTGTGCATCACTGTGCAAATCTCCATCCACTGCACATAGAAGTGTTTCTTTACAGCTTTACTTTTTTTTCTTTTTTTTTTAAATCAAGCCATGGAAGGCTGGTACTTGACAATGTGCTACAAGCCATTTGGAAATGTTTCAACACTCAAAGTTTGTCTTCTTTTGAGTTTTTAAAATTTAAAATTTCTCATCTGCCAGGGTATTAGCAACCAGTAGTAGGACAATGATTTGAGAGGAAACAGCCATGTTGGTATTCAGATCTCAAATGGTGCCTGGAAAGGAGAGAGCAGCAGGGAACCTTTTTATTCCCTTTCTTCCTGCCTAAGATCCCCTACCATTATTATTATTGTTGTTGTTGTTGTTGTTGTTGTTGTTGTTGTTGTTGTTATTCCAAAGAATGCAAAATTACATGTACTATTATTTTAAAGAGGTGAGGGGCAAGTGTGAGTACCCTTAAATAGTTTTCATCTATGTAACTGGAATGTATCTGTTCTCAGATCTCATGTACCATTGGGTATGCATCGTCTCTTGTTTTCTTGACATATGTGATTTCATTCATTTTTCGTAATGGCAGAAGAAATAGTGCCATTTGGTCATTTTTCTTCTTAATTGTAAGTATGCATACCATGCTCCTTGTTTAATTTTGATGCTTTCTTGAAAAATCCAGTAGCACGTTTTTTTTTTTTTTTTTTTTACTTAAAATTTGTTTTAGACTTACTTATTTCATATTATGTATATGAGTGTTTTCCTTGCTTGTATGTATGTGTGCCCCATGCGTGCCTAGATCATGTGGAGTTCAGAAGAGGACATCAGATTCCATAGAACTGGCATCGGGAACGTTGTAAGATACTATGTGTCCGCTAGGAAGCAAAGCTGGGTCCCCTGGAAGAACAGCAAGTGCTCTTAAATGCCAGACCTCTCCATCCCCAAGGAGTATATATTTTAAACATTGTACCAAGCATAATGACAAATTAATAATTCTTTCTAGAAAATTCTAGATTCTCTAAGATATTCATAGATTCTATTTAAGTTGAATTATATGTGTGGACGTATATATATACAAAGCTTGAGGGATCCTCGAGGTAGAGATTTCTGTCCCACAGCTGTTCATTTCTTTCCATTACTACACTGGACATGCTGTGTTTGATGTAGCCATTGCTGATGTGTGTCAAATGGCTTCCTGTTTAGGGCTGTTATTATTAATAGTGACAGGAAGTCAGTATTGAGTGTACTTTGGCACATATATGTATGCATGTATACATGTATTTGGGGATATATAGATGCTTAGCAGTGGAATTCTTAGTAATTATCCTTTATACGGTCACCTCTGGTATATCTTGCAAATAAATTGTTTATATCAATATAAGCTCAAGGAATGAGTTTCTTATGAAGGTTCTTCAAAGCAAAAAAAATGAATAAAACCATTTACTACACATAAAAGTTTAGCAAATGATTATAGCAACTTTATTAGTAATTGCCTAAATATACAGCCAATCAAGACATATCAAAATGGTAAATAGCTGAATAAATGGATGGAATATTATTTACTATGAAGAAAAATTAGCTATCAATACCTGGAAAGACATGAAATAAACTTAAAGACGACAAGAAAGAGTTCCATGTCATGATTCCAATGACATGAAATCCCAGAAAAAACTATGAAAATAATAAAGACATTATTGGTTACCAGGATTTATGCGGGAGGAAAGATGACTAGGTAAGCATGGAGACTTTCAGGGCAATGAAGTGCTCCACATAGTACAATGGCAGATACATGTTACTGTAACTTCAACAAAACCTAAGAATTAACTACAATACAAAATGTGCCTGAAGATTAAATACATTTAGAAAAATAGTATATTTAAACACTTAGACTGGAAAAAAAAAACCATAAAGCTGAATAGTTATTTTGGAAAGTAATTTTACAGATAAGAGAATATCACTGGGTCTGTAGCTTAGTGATGGAGCCTTGATTAAGCGAAGCTGTGAAAATTGGTAGCCAGTATGCGTAGACTTGAAAACATATGCAAGTGTTGCCTCCAATTCCGTAAGAATTTTACTTTACTACGAATTTATTAAAAGCATGTACCTCCCTTACAACCCGACTATTGTAAACAGGAGGGAAAGGAGATTAAGGAGAACAAGAATGAAACTTTCTGGGTATCAGTTCTGTGGGGCAATTCCCCTGGTGTAATTCTCAGGAGTGCTGCAGATCATCTGTTCTACAGAAGAAGCCGCACCACTCATGGACCACCAGTCCTTAAACTCCCCACACTGTGCCGCCCTGCCATGGGCAGGAAGCTCTGTTCTCTTGCTCTCCTGGTCCCTCCTCCCATCGATGGTCACTGGCCCCTGTCTTTTGTCTTGGGCTAACCCTTCTTCCCTCTGAATCTATACTAAGATGTTTTTCTGTTTGTAGAGACAAAGTCTCAGTGGGGTCAAGCATCCCAAGGCTGTTTTCACCTTGGGCCCAGATTAAGGCAAGATCACATTCTTCTCACATGCAAGACTTACACTGAAGTAAAAAATAAGATGTATAGAAATGAACAACCAAAAATGTCATCATAAAAATCTGAGCTTTACACATTACATTCCAATAAAAATTATGGCACCGTTTGTGACGTAGAGGAAAAATACAATGGCAATGCTATAGAGAATGAGATAGAAATGTGTAACAGGAATTGATGAAATGAATTCCTGTTCTCTTTAAAAAATAAGCTTCGATTCATGCCACTGTGCTTTAGTGACACCATGCTGTGCTGTCGTTTCAGGTCACCATTTTTGCCCTAGTTACTATTGACATAGATTTGGATGACTTTCTAAGACTCCTGTTCTGTACCCTTTTAATACCTCCCTTCACATTGCCTGGCTCCTTATTCATTTTTTCCGAGGTAAGTAACTTTCTTCTCCTCCTACCACCATCAAAGTGCATAGGCACTGAGGAAAGCCAGTCAGTCCCCTGGCTGTGCAAAGTCTGGCCATCTTCATTTTGAGTTGAAAAGCCCTGCTGCTCTAGCTTATGAAGGCCAAAGGAAACTCCAGAGGAGCAGCATTTTACAGCCTTCGTTCCAGGGAACCTACCAGGAGGCACAAGAGATACGCCTCTTCTGTGCAGGTTAGGGCATGCTAGGTTTAAGGCTTCTGATAGATGCCTGAGAAAAGGCACTCAGCAGGCAGTTGGATACACAGATCTGGCATTTAGTCTATGGGAGATTGAGAACACAGCAGACTGGCTGAGAGTCATCAGTTTATCAGTGTCAGTGGCATCAACATAACAGAGTAATGTAAGCCACACAGGAAATAGGTGAAATAAAAAGAGAGGCAGAAGCTTGACTTTGAGCTCCAAAATTAAGAGGTTTGGAGAGAAGAAGAGTCAGTAAATCAGTGTGAAAAGGAGCCAGAGAAATGGCTGGCTGGCCTCTGAGTGCAGGATCCCCTCCCGGAAACTCCGCCTCGGCAGCTAAGTGTCAGATTCCAAGGGTGTTTCTATGTGAGCAGTTAAACCACTGAATGCTACTGGATGGTCTAGAAAAATGACAACTGGGAAAAGACCATTCTGTCTATAGACATGAATGTCACTGGTGACATTAACAGTGTCGATTCTGATGAAAGCATCAGGTTTACTAAGTGAGCCTAGTAGAGAGAGAGAGGCAAACACGCGTGCCTGTAGGTGAACATGCCTATGCATTTCTGTCAAGGTGAAGCAGGAGGGTGGTAGATATTTTCTATCCATTTTTTCATAAGAAGTGTCATACTTAGCTCATGTGACATGTAAACTTCATTATAGAAAGAGAGAAAAGCATCGTCCGTGGAGTAAACTCTGAGAGGCTGAATGAAAACCCATCAGCACTCGTTGTACAAGTGGAGAAGTTGGCCGAGCGTGGTGTCGTATGCGCCTTTAATCCCAGCACTTAGGAGGCAGAAGCAGGCGGATCGCTGTGAGTTCGAAGCCAGCCTGGTCTACAAAGTGAGTCCAGGACAGCCAAGACTACACAGAGAAACCCTGTCTCGAGAAGCAAACAACAACAGCAACAACAAAAAGAATCGCAGTCATTAACTGTGTGTGACATGTTCAAGGAAGAATTAGCATTCCGAGAACAGAGGGAAATATGTGAAAAATAATTTCTGGGAGTGAATCAGTAGGATTGGCAGAACTCACTTTTCAAGCGGAATAAGCAAAAGTGAGAAGTAAACGATCCAGAAATATCTCTTGATGAACGTAGCTCAAGAAATAAAATTGGTCCATTACCCTCTACTCGTGATGAAATGAGCTGCCCCTCTTTTGATATCTAATGGGACATGTGTACAATTCTCTCTATGAAGAATTTTGTCTGTTTTGGGGAATTGTCATAATTGTTTCCAAAAGTGGATGCCAGGAGATAAGACCGATATGTATAAAGGGTCCCTAGAGGAGAGTAGAGAGGAGGCATGGGGAAATAAGAACAGAGACTTGGGTGAGCACAGCTCAAGAAGACAGTTTGCTTCAGAAATACTTGGTCTGTATCTTCAGCAGGCCCGGCCAGCACTGCCCACAACCCTGCTCCAACCCCGACCCTCACCCCCAGTGTTTCACAGCACAGTATCTTGTATCCTGGCCCAAGGACAAGTTCAAGTTCGTGCAAACACTGAGGAACAAGGAAAGCATACTCACACTCAGAAAGACTTTACCTGATGGATTCCCAGGCTACGTAGAGGTTATTACAAACAGGACAAACCTTGAGCAGAAGAACGTGCACTTGACCATGTCTTCTTGTTTTGCAGATTTCTTATGGCTCCTCGGATGACTCAGGAGAGTCAGAGTCTCACATCTCATTTCTGGCATTGCTGATAGTAAGATGGTATTTCCTTCTTGATGTTTTTGCATTGGGAGACATATCTGTACAACTTGAGCTTCTTTAAGTCTCAGCAAATTTAAAAAATGTGTGTACATTTTGGGAATAAGAACACACACACACACACACACACACACCTTTAAATCCAAACTACTAACATGACACTGATCATCTGATGACCAGCATGGAGCCAAAACTCTAAATAGCATGAATACTTATATCAACTCATTACTTCTATGCTGGTATCTTTCCACATTTACTTATGTGTTTGTTTGTTTGTTTGTTTGTTTGTTTGTTTGGGAGTGCATGTTAAGGCACACTTGTAGAAGTCAGAGCTTGGGAGTCATTTATCCCGTTTCACCATGTGGGGCCCAGGGGTTGAACTTAGGTCATCAGGCTTGGCAGCATGCATCTTTACCAACTGAGCCTTCTCCCTGGACCATTATTAGTATGCTTATATTATTTCTTTTTTGGAATAACAACAGAGCTATTCATACAGTATCAAATAGATTGTCTTCACCTTTGTGAGAATATTATCAAATGTCATTTTGTAGATGGTCAGTCTCATTAAATTAACTCCAGTATGAAAACACTTGTTTTTATGATGAAGCTAATTTCGGTTTTCTATTTCTGTTCCTAGCCTTACCTCCACTTCTTCCTTTTCCTTTTTGTTCTTCGATGTCTGGAAAAGTACGTCAGGAAGAAGTCATTGAGAGTGGACCCTGTGTTCAGGTTGAGAGCATTTCAAATAGAATTTTATTTTTCATTTAATCTTTATTCTTTAGACATTTTAATATGCATGAATTAGTTGCAGGTAGGGAGAGTTCAGAATTCTTTGTAAGGGTCTGTGTTGCAGGTAAAATTATTGTAATTCAGCCTAGTAACAAAAGCAACATTAGCATATACAAGACCCTAAATTATGAGAGATGGATATTTTACTGGTACACCTGAGTTAAATACAAGAGAGGTTTTTGTTGTTGTTGTTGTTTTGGTTTCATTTGGTTTGGTTTTTTCTAGACAAGGTTTCTCTGTATAGCCTTCGCTGTCCTGGACTTGCTTTTGTAGACCAAGCTGGCCTCAAACTCACAGAGCTCCACCTGCCTCTGCCTTATGTGCCACTGTGCCCAGCTGAGATAGTATCTTTAAAAGAACAGATAAATATAGATGACCAACTAACTAGATGTTGACAGTCCAAGAAGAAAATAAACATGAGCAATAAGACCAAGGTTGAGAGGCATGGCCTTTCCCCACAGACTTAAGAAGACAGCTAGGACAAAGTTAAAAGCTTATATTGGAGTATAAAAGAAAATAAATGAAGCTGGATTTTGGAACATACTGAAATAGGGAATTATGAGGAAGGTATTGAAAATTACTTCATGAGCAACCAATACACAAGATGTTCTACACACTGTCTTATTCACCCTCCTATTCCTTTGAAGAAACCATTACTAAGGCAGCTCTTATAAAAGGAAGCACTTAATTGGGGCTTCGCTTACAGTTTTAGAGGGTTAGTCCACAGCTATCATGGCAGGAAGCAGATCGGCATGGCACTGGAGCAGTAGCTGAGAGCTTTACATCCCGATGCACAGGCAGCAGGCAGGGAGAAAAAGAGGTAGGCTGATCCTGGCATGGGCTTTGGAACTCTTAAAGCTAACCCCTGGTGACACACCTACTCCAACAAGACCACACCTCTTAACCCTTCCAAAACAGTTCCACTATCTGCTGACTAAGCATTCACATGTCTGAGTCCACGGAGGCCATTCTCACTCAAACCACTACCCCACACACCTAGCTTTCCCCCACAAAATAAAAATCAAATCCAAACCTAAGTGTTATGAGAGAGAGAGAGAATGACAAGAGGACATTGTGTTTTAGGGAAACCAAGCAAGCATAGTAATTAAGGTGGCCCAGGGGAGTGAAGGAAAGAATCAGCTGACTCTGTTATGGCTGACTGACGGTCTTTTTGGATAGCAGCAGGTGGAAGGACTGACTGACACATTGCTAAGAGGTAACACATGAAATAACTAAATGAACATTGGGTGTTGATCACACACCCTGGATTGACAGATATGTTCCTAATTTCACGCGTTCTGGCCCTCCATTCTTATGAAACTTTTGGAATTATAAAATATATCCCAAATCAATTTCTAACTCTTTCCTCAATGAAAGTTGCCTTAAAATCCATGGACAGAGGACACAGCAGAAGTGGTTCAACTCATGGTTCTATGCAAGGAAGGTGGGAGAGGTGTGCAGCAGCCTCTCAGTGCAGAGTGAGGAGACTAGCTTTGCTAGTTAAAGGGGGGAAAATGTCATGAAAAACTAAGAGAACTATATTTATGAAAAATCAAAACTGAATAATAGCAGCATCCTTTGAGTAGTTGATGAAAGAAATCGGGGCATTTGAAAGGTACACAATGGAGAAGAAAGATGGAGTTGTGTCCCGTTTCTAACCATTTCAACGGCTGATAACTTTAACACTCTGTGTTGGTTTTAGAATTTCCCCTGTAAGCTCTAGAGCTTTTCCAAACCCAGAGGAGCCTGGAGAAGAGGATGAAGATGTTCACGTGGAAAGAATGAGGACAGCAGGTGCCGTGACGACCCTACAGACGGACGAGGTGGAGCTCATAAAAATATTCTTCCTCAAATGTTTCTAACAGAAAAACAAGAAGTATTCCCATCTTAATTCTTTTAAAATCCTGGGAGATTTCTCTTGTTCTACTAGTTAGTTGCTTGATGTCAATAGGTATGCACTGCCCACAAACTATGAAAGCAGAGGGAACACACACACACACACACACACACACACACACACACACACACACACACTCAACCTGTCAATTTATTTTCAGTCACAGTTTGATAAATACAGGTAAACGTTGGAAAATTTAAGATTTTAATGAGTTTCTTTTAAAGATTTGTTTTGTATTTTATGTGTACATGTGTGTGTGTGAGTATATGTATGTGCCATGTACATCATTTTATATAGATGCCCATAAATGCTCGAGGACAGATGAGGGCATCGGAGTCCCCATAGAACTGGAGTTCTAGGCAGTTCTGAGCCACTTCATGTGGGTGCTGAGAACCAAACCCAGTGCTCTGCAACAGCAGCGAGTACTTTTAACCACTGAACTATCTCTTTAGCCCCAGCTTTTATCATCCAAATTAAGCAGGTTGTAAACAATTCAGAATAGAGTTCTCTTGTGCTTGTGTCTGTGCCTGTGCATGCACATGTGTGTGCACACATGTGTGTGTTCATGTGTGTGTGCCTGCATCTAGATGTTTTGGTATGCATATATATGTGTGTTGACAAATATTGGTTTATGTGAGTGGCCTCATCTCACTGTAGAATGGTAAGCCCAAATCACACACAGCACTGCTAACTAAATTCCCATGAGGGACTAGGGATGGTTCATTTGAAAATAGCAGTTTGTGGAAGGCGTGGTTTTCTTGTCATTCTATACAATGAAAGGCCTGGTGGAAGAGTTGTGAGGCAGTCCGTCAGTGGAGAACAAAAGGAATGCTACACTGATATTCATGTCTTTTCACAGAAACCGGTCATTGTTGCTAGCTGTCTGCGGAAGGAATATACAGGCAAAAAGAAAAAATGCTTTTCCAAAACGAAGAAAAAGATTGCCACGAGGAACATTTCCTTCTGTGTTAGAAAAGGTTGGGAACCACAGTTCTATCCATAGAGCTCCTGTGGGCTCAGAAGACTGGCTCTTTCTAAGGGGCTATGAGGTCTGAGATGGGGACCAACTGTTGGTGA
Source organism: Acomys russatus (assembly GCF_903995435.1). Classification (NCBI taxonomy): domain Eukaryota; kingdom Metazoa; phylum Chordata; class Mammalia; order Rodentia; family Muridae; genus Acomys; species Acomys russatus. The sequence continues at coordinate 35,989,248 of NC_067152.1, read as the reverse complement.
GCGCTGAGAGGCAGCTGGCTCACCAGTGGAGTCAGGCTGTGCCCTTCAACAAGCCTCAGTGTGGATACAACAGTTTTTCTTTGCAAAGGAAGACAGTGTTATGGTCTTTCTCTTAAATCCTACTAAAAGAGGTAAAAAAGGATAACATAAATTTTACTTCATTATTAAATATTTATTTACTTTTTGGTATTGAGGATAAAACCCACAGCCGTATGCATGCTAGGCAAACATTTTACTGATGGTATGTTCTAAGTTCTGGTATCGGGTTAAAGTAAAAATGGTCACAATAGCTAGGACTAACCAAGTCACAGGAGTGTATCTTTCATTCTTAACAAGCAGTTAAGTGTAACAATTCGTGCCTATCACATCAGAACGGAAGGCTAAAGGGAGAATAGTGTAACAAGTTCAAGGCCAGCCTGGGCTGCACACATGAGGCCCAGTGCAGTCTGGACTATGTAGTAAGAACCTATCTCAGGTTAAAATAATGGTGTTAGTTATGGAAGTTTTGAGTAACTGAAGTTAGTGTTCTTTGGATTTCTACTTCAGTCTCTTAACTTACCTTAGGCAAATTATCTGCGTTCTTTAATACTCGCATTTCTCCTCTATAAGATGAAACTAGTAATGACGTGTTGTTTGTTTGTGTGTTTGTGTGTGTGTGTGTGTGTGTGTGTGAGAGAGAGAGAGAGAGAGAGAGAGAGAGAGAGAGAGAGGGGGAGGGGAGGGAAGGAGAGAGAGAGGTGGAGGGGAGGGAGGGAGGGACAGAGACAGAGACAGACAGACAGACAGAAAGAGAGAGAGAGACAGACAGACAGACAGACAGAGAGACAGAAAGAGAGAGAGAGAGACAGACAGACAGACAGACAGAGTCAGAGACTGAAATAATGTGTATAGTTCATTTTGTGTACTCTCTCTATAGGGAGAGTCTGAAAATTGTATTCAGTTTTATTTTTTAAAGGCATGCCTGTTTCTTTCAGGTGAAGTTCTAGGGCTCTTAGGACACAATGGAGCTGGTAAAAGTACAACTATCAGTATGATAACGGGAGACACGATGCCAACTGCAGGTCAGGTCAGTAATACACACAGAAACATGTTCCATAATGCTGAATAGATCAAATATTTTGCAATGGTCATCCATAGCAAGCTAAAAATACATTGGTGGTCTTTAATCAACTATAGTGACATGCATTAAAGATGATTGATTAAATTGTTTTATACTTAGTGCAAAAAATAATTAGAGAAGGGTTAATATTATCAGTATAGTGCCATTGGCTGAGTAGAGATAGAAATATTAATAAAGATTATATAATACAAACATAAAGCATGATACAAACACACACACACACACACACACTCATGCATACTTTCAAGGAAGAGACCATTGCTTTATTATTTTTCCCAACAACTTGGTAAACTGAATTGTCTCATCTAGTAATATACTGAAGACCACTGTTAAGATCTCAACAAGCCTTGCTAATGTGGCTCCAGTCACAAAGCTCCATATTTCATAACTATTCTCTGGCTCCATGCTGCAATTCAATACTGTGTGCCATTTGTGTACCAAGAGGCCACCGCTGTCTTTGCAAAGACGGCAGCCAGTAAAATTTTCTTGTAATAACTGAGACACATCCTGGCCAGATGGTGGGACAATGTCTCCAGTGACAGGAGAGACACTGGCAGCTTCAGGGGCTACTGGGAATGTATGGGAGGTCTCCGTGCACAGCCTGTTGCTATGCAGGAGGTCTAGAATTTCCTAAGATGACAGACATTAGAGACAAGCAAAACAATCTCCCATAGTCTAAGATAAAATATTAAAATGTACATAAGTTGCACTCTTATAGGCCAAGTTAGATAAGATGACGGACAGAAACCAACGGGTTACAATTTCAGAGGAAAATAGTGTTGCCATTCGATCTGAGGCTAAGATCGGAGGGAAGATCCATGAAGGATTGTTGTACATGGTACTGATTGCTAGAGAAGCTTCATGAACTGCCTTTTTGTTTCCAGTCTTATCTGATGCAGCCACTGGAGCAGTCCTTGAAAAATGCAAATGAAAGCACCCTCCTGGTTACAGACTGTTACCATAGGTGGTCCAAACTCTACTATGGCTGCAGATGGCTTAGCACAGTGAGGGCTGTGCCAACTGCCTTTCTCTCTCTCTCTCTCTCTCTCTCTCTCTCTCTCTCTCTCTCTCTCTCTCTCTCTCTCTCTCTCTCTTGGGTTGGCTTTTGGCGTTCTCACTGTAGAGTATGTGGGCTTGCTCTCCCAGGGGAAAGAGCAATCTCCAGGTGCTTGGCTGCCTCCTCAGTGTCACTCTAAGTTCCACCTGCCCAAAGGGCCATTTATTGCCTGTACTCATCACTTTACTAAGTTATATATCAGATGAATGCATTTTCAAGAAAGCACTACGAAGAGAGTGTAACCAGTCTACGCACGTTTCAGCTTCTTTATTTTCTGTTTTCTCTCTAGAATGAAAGTTCTGCATGGCAAAGTTAACTTTATCCCCTCTTTTGTGCCAATGAGAGACAATAACAGATCATCAAGGTTAAAGGCTTAGGTTCTAAGTTGATCCTATTTTCAGTTCCCAAGTTGACCTTCTGTGACCTTTGTGCAAATTTCTAAGTCCATGGTTGCATTAGGTTCACATATCTGATAGGGACACAGCTAACTGTAAGGGTTTTAATGGATATTCTAATAAGATTTATTAAATGCTTGGGCTCCAGCACATAGAATCACCAAGCACACATTAGCTGGTATAGACAGCACAGTGCTGATCTCATCAAAATAATAGATATTATCATTTTATTGTCTTTCATGTGGTAGATATATTGCCAAGGGATTTTTTCTTTATTCATCTCTTTGGGGCTGCTCAGCTTGAGAATTAATGGCATTGTGGATTGAGTAAATGTGTACAGTAGGCTATTTAATAGCATTTATGCCTCCTACCCACTAGATGCCAGTGGTATCGTTTCCACCACAGATATAAACACTTTTGACAAGCAAATATCTGTGTCTCCAGAAAGTGTGAGATGAGCCCTGAGAGGAGGAGTGCCTTCACTGGAAACCACTGACCTCTGGGGAAACAGAATGCTTAACGAAAACCCATTGTTCTGAACGTTCGGATCAATGCGAGAACTCAAGTAATAGGCCACATACTGGCCATATTAACTTGAACTGCAGTGCTGGATTTAGTCATAAAGTCTAAACTATAATGCTAAGATATAACAATGTGGGATATTTAAATATTTCTAAATATTGAGAAAGTCATCATTCCCCCAGAGCTAAGTGATCATTTAAGTCTTTAATGATGTTTTTGTGTGAACTTCATACATGAGAATGGCATGCACATTATTTCTGCCCCTTCCCCTACCTCTCCAACTTTTTCAAAGTTCCACCCCTACTCCTCAAACTCATGGTCTCTTCTTTAATTATCATTGCTACATGTATACACACACACATACACACACCCATGCATGTATATGCACACACATATGTACATATATAAATACATACACACATACATACAACTATTGAGTTTGTTTAGCATTGTTCACATGAACATGTGTCCAGGCCACTTATGTTTAGACAACCCATGAGGGAGCATATCCCTGGAGGAAATGGATTCTTCCTCTCTCAGCAACAACCATTAACAAGATGTAGCTCTTCATCTGGACTTTAGAACCATGTAGACTTTCCCCTATCTGGCTTGGCATGTCAACTGGTGTTGTCATTATGACAATGGTCATGTTCCAGCGATTGTATTTTTACTATTAGCTTTCAGTGCCCATGTGCATGAGGAGAATATCATCAGTATCACTTACATGCACATACATATGCAGTTTTGAACAGAATCTGAGAAAATTTTTTTTGTGTGTGTAGGTACTTTTGAAAGGGAGTAGTGAAGGTGCTGCCCTTGGGTTCTTGGGGTGCTGCCCTCAGGAGAATGTGCTCTGGCCCATGATGACAGTGAAGGACCACCTGGAGGTGTATGCTGCTGTGAAAGGACTGAAGAAAAAGGATGCCTTGGACACCATTATGCGGTACATGGAAAAGCCACACTCATTTCCTGTTCAGGGGGTGGTATCCTATTAGTGGTGTTCACACAAAACTAAAGTCAGGAGCTTGTAACTAGTGAATCTTTGCTTGTGAGAGACTTGGTCATCTAGAACCTAGTTCACGGTTGACTTCTCTCAATTTAAGCCTAGAGAGAGAGAAGTTTACAAATTTTCTTTCTATTTTTTAGAAGAAAATATTTATTGGGCTTATCTGCAGGTGGGAAGAGTCCATCGTGGTGGGGAAACATGGAAAAGAATACTGGAAATAAGAGTGTGATGACCAAAAAGGGCTATAAAAATCAGTATAAGCCAGCTTTATGTTGTTCTAATGAAATTCATGAGTCTGGATGCATTTGAAGGAAAGAGGTTTATTTATTTAACTCAGCTTTCGAGGTGAAAGTTCAAGATGTCAGCCTTTTGTCTAGTGTCTGGTAAGGCTCAAATAGCAATGATATCAGTGCAGGATTGTGATGAGGGAGAGGTGATATGACCAGGCAGAAAACTAGAGAGAGGCAATCCTTTCTGGAAAACACAGCTCTGTTTCTCTAGAGCATTGCTTCTTTCTTGCAGGTGGTTTTTCCTTCTGTCCCCAAGCTCCTGGAGTACAGACTCCTGAGACTCAAAATATATTTGCAAAATACCTAGGCCATATAGCTTGGCTTTTCTCTGGCTAGTTCATAACTTAAAGTAACCCATTTAGTCTATTCTTAATTCTGTCATGGGGATGATTACCTGTGCTCAGGTCCCATGTGTCTGTCTTCCTCATATTTGCTAGCAAATCTCCCACATCTGTCTCTCTCACAGAATCCTTTTTTCCTATCAGATGACCCACCTTCTATTTTCTGCCTAAGCTACAGGTCATCAGATTTATTAATGACAGACATTACATCTATACAATACACAAGATAGTCACTCTACAGTTCACAACCTTCCTACTGCTTAGACCATCATGTTACAATGACCACCAACTATAAATTATTTTGTTGCTACTTTATACTGTAATTTTGCTACTACTACATGAATCGTAATTTAATTATCTGACATGTGACCTCCACAGGGGTCATGACCCACAGCTTGGGAACTGCTGCTCTCCGGACTTTCCCCCAGTCTCTACAGCTTTTAATGACCCGCACTGTGTCCTGACATCACCACCTAGGAATCACATGAATGTTTGGTTATCAAACTGTCTAAACATTAGCAATAACTTCAGGGGTATCAAATTTGTGATCACTCTGTTGATTTTTTTTTTAAAACTCTCACCACTATAGTATTGTTCAGACTTGCTTGCTGCGTTGCTTCCTCCTCGTGTGTAATAAAGATGGACTCGTGTGTTTCTCAGGTTGGCGAATGCATTCAAACTGCAGGACCAGTTGAAGGCCCTGGTAAAGACCCTATCAGAGGGAATGAAGAGAAAGGTATGTACAAGGTCCAGGATGCCCTTCTGCACCCTGGAGGCTGATGACAGACAGGTTGTCCTTCTTGTTGCAGCTGTGCTTTGTGCTGAGCATCCTGGGGAACCCATCTGTGGTGCTTCTGGATGAGCCATCCACAGGAATGGACCCTGAAGGGCAGCAGCAAATGTGGTGAGATCTCAGCAGCCACACTGGTGTGGATTTTTGGAGCTCGTAAAAAAATTGACTTTCAATATAGTTTACTTAAAGACATTCATCCATTACCAGGAAAAGCAACACTAACAGAAAAAGTATGCAATTTCATATCTGACCATTACTGGTTAAAAAAAAAAAAGTCATTTCTTTCATCTAAGGAATTTATACCCATTGTAATAATTTTGTCCTTTTAGATCTTCTGAATATGCATAGGGCATAGCTGGTTCACCCAATTATTAATTTTCAAATCCTTCTGCGATAACAGCAACATGGTCATGGACACTAAAACAAAAACCTGAATCCTCAGTATGTTAATTACTTTATGAAATTTCTAAAATCAGTCATGTTGTGTTATTGCAGTATATTTTATGATTATCACATATTCTAATAAGTGCTCACTTTCTTCCTTTTGCCTTCTCATTAATTCTCCTGATGTTCAGCATTTCTGAGAGAGCAACCTTTTTTCCCCAGTGTTCAGCCCCAAATAATTTCCAAATTATATGTTTTAGCCAAAACTTATTTATTCTCCTCAACCTAACTCTAGGCAGGCAATCCGGGCCACTGTTACAAACACCGAGAAAGGTGTCCTCCTGACCACTCATTACATGGCAGAGGCGGAGGCTGTGTGTGACCGTGTGGCCATCATGGTATCTGGGAGGCTGAGGTGAGTACCTTTCAGACCTGCCATTGACCCCCCCAGGTCGCCTTATATGATGAATAAACACTGTCCACTGTGAGGAGCTGGAAAGTCTGTGCCACTTTCTGCCTGTCCCTGGCCCTAGCATCCAGATGCTGAATTGTACTAACCATAGATAACTTCTTGCCCTGTGTGACTTTAGCTTTCTCATATCTCTCTCCAGATGTATTGGGTCTATCCAACATCTGAAAAGTAAATTTGGCAAAGATTACCTGCTGGAGATGAAAGTGAAGACCCCCGCACAGGTGGAGCCCCTCAACATGGAGATCATGAGGCTCTTCCCCCAGGCTGCTCGGCAGGAAAGGTAAGACATATGTATTATTTTAGTCTTTATTCTTGGAGTTTTTTTTTTTTAAAGGATAATGAGAAGTGAAAGTTCTTTCTTTTTATTGTTTTTAATTTTAGTAAATGTGAGTACCTTCACAACTAAGAGAGAGCCTCTGTTCCAAGGGCTGCCACAGGCAAACTAATACAATAAACTCCTCGCTGGAGGCTGGCTTTTGTGAGAGAATTAGCATTTGTGTGGCTCTGAAGTGTGCCAGTGACTAGTCTATGTTTGTGCCTATACTACCTCGGTGACCCTTGCTAGAGGGTCAAACCATTCATATTAAAGGAGATGCCCAGATAGAGCCCAGTGGTGGTACTACGCAGTCGTCAGGGTTCCACGAATGCTGTCCCTCAGCATCTGTGTGAGTCATGGTGCTCGAGGCTCGGGTAGATTAAGCAAAACCAAATAACCAGCAGGGTCTACTTAGTCATCCTCTTCTTCTTCTTAAGATGGAAGAGCAGTCTTGGGTCCCCCCTTCTCAAGGCATCATCATCATGCCATTTATTTCTTCCCTTGTGTCCCAGTCTTTCTCCTCATAGACTCACGTCTTGTTGATCAAAGAGCACTTGAAGTACAGATATCTCCAAGTCATAAGATGTACGTTATTTACGCAAATTGCTGATAAGATTGGTGTTTGCATTCAGACATGTACTCATCACAGAGCTCACCCCCTTCCCTCTTTACAGGTACTCCTTTCTAATGGCCTATAAGTTGCCTCTTGAGGACGTACGACCTCTATCACAGGCTTTCTTCAAATTGGAGAGACGTAAGTGAATGTTTAGAAATAATACTCCAAAAACCATAAAAATATAAGCCAGCTCCAAAATTAACGTAATGTTCACGATACACAATGAATTGCTGAGACAACTAATCCAGTGCTTCCTGACAAGCAGTGATTTGGCTTCTCCGTCTCAAAGTGCAAAAGGCATTCAGACTAAGTTCAAAAGTCCCCTTAACCCTTAAAAGTCCCAATACTGTGCAAAAGTCTTTCTTATGACTCTAAAAAAACTGAATTGTGAGCCCTGGTATAATAAAAAAGAAAGCTACAGACACCCAATAAATGATGGCTCAGAGAAAATATTTCTATTTAAAGGTGAGTAACAGAAAGATAGCCAGCAGAAATCGCACAAAACCGAAACCAAACCACACAGCAAGTCACACTGATTATTGCAGCTACGTGTCAGGACATGCAGAGCATGTTTTGGCATGAGGCAACTGCGTACAGAATTTGGTTTCCTCCTCCCTATTGGCCTGCCATCGGTAGCTCATTTGACCGCCTTCTCGGTCCTGTCCTACTCAATGTCTGCAGCGTCCCTCTGTAGATGTTCTTCACCTCTGGTATTTGCAACATACTAAAGTCTTCACCACAACATAGGCACCACACGTCAAAGCTTCATGCGTGTTCTGCCCAGGAATCTGACTCTACTACACATTGCCTGGCCTCCTACACGTTTCTCAGGAACCTTGGCACAAGCCCCGGTCACTTTGTAACTTTTGCATTAGGAGCGCATGCAAAACTTGCGCCACGTGAATGGTTCCACGTTCTGCTGTTGGCTTGAGAAATAGCCAGCTGCTCTTTCACCGAGGCCGCAACAGGCTCTGAGTGCCTGGGTAGCTGAAACAAGAAGGTTCTCTCCACGATCCTGCATCAGCAGAGTGCTGATGCTCTTACCGCTCAGTCGCTTACCTTGGGGTCTTTTATGGAAGTAGTCTGTCCCTCAAGGCAACTTTCTTATTTTTCCCATTATTTCTCTTTCATAGCACGAATGACTCTAACAGTTGCAGCCACCCTTTCTGCACCGGCTTTGTCTACAGCAACTTTAAATGCACACTTTTTCAGAAATGTTTATTCTACTTCTTCCCGTCTCTCTTTGTAAAATTGTTATTATGCTGTATTCTGAATGCTGCTCTGTCCCCAAAATTTCCCCACACAATTAATCAATCTATTACCTTGAATTTAGCTTCACTCAAATTCTCAGGGCACAAACTGTAACAGACATCATTTCCAGAAGTCACACAATTGACTTCTAGGCTAACTCCCAGCAGAGCGTTTGTTTTCATCTGAGGCCTCACAGAATAGCGTTTACTAGCTGCATGTCTACTGTCATCTGGGTCTTCCATCAGAAGGTCCCATAAGCTCTGTTTTATAGCACCCTAGGGCTTTTCTAGCCCTCTCCCCAAACTTTTCCAGATTTCTCCCACAAACCAATTTCAAAAGTCTGAGGACCAAACAGTCGTGTTTAATCACAGAAATGACCCCACTTCTGGTACCAGTTTCAGTATTACCTCTGTGTTATTATAGTCAAATACATACCAGAAATAACTTATGGGTGGAAGGACTTAACTTGGCTCCTGGTCCTAGACAATTGCAGTCCATCACATCAGGAGAAGCATGACAGATGGGAGCATGTTACCAGCAGCAGAGGAAACAGTTCAGAGCCAAGAGTAAGCATGGTCTTCGAAGGCTCACCTGTCGTGACCTACTTCCCCCAGGCAGCTCTCATCTCTTAAAGCTACCTATAGCTTTCAAGTTAGTGTCACAAACTGGGGAGTGTTTGGATAGCTAGTGAAGGATGTTTCAGAGTCACACTGTAGTAGTCCTCACGCCCTTTCTCATGCTGTGCTTTCAGCCTTGCCAACCACCTTCTGTTGAAGACTCACACTTCCCAGCTTGTGTCTTCTTCTTGATACATGGTTAGGGTCACCCATCGAGGTTTCCTATTCTTATCTCACTGTACACTCTCATTGAGGTTCTTATTTTGGGGGAATTTTTAAACATTTTTTAATGCCAAATTTTCTACCTCATTATGGGAAGATGATCCAAAGTGCCAAATTTAGGCATGCAGTTAACATTTCCTCATGCGTCACTAGACACCATTATTTTCTCAGTTTCAATAGGCTTACTGAAGGAGCGGAACTCAGAGGTTTTGAGGAGCAATGCATGCTCCATGAGCATCTGCATGCCACCAGATCAAACGTGGGTAACGCAAACTCCAGCACAACGCCAGGGTCTTTCCTCTCTCAGGTCACACTTGCCAAAGCCAGGAAGGTTGCCAGGATTTATTTAATCTCTCTACTAACTATGTTCTCTCCTAGGCTTGTAAGCTGATATTAGGGATCCCTTTAAGGTAGAGTGTAAGGGGAAGAGAGAGGAGGTAACATGGCAGCATGGTTGATCATGGGCACTGTAGTTAGCACATCTGGAATTACTATATAGGAACACAGTACATCATCTTGAGGCTATAGATAAGCACAGCGGTTACCACTGCCATTAGATCCAAAGAGACAGACGCAGCCAGAGGCAGAATGGTGTAGAATTTATTACCTTGAGAGAGAAATAGCGGCTGCCAGTCAAGAGACTTTGTGTCAAGAAACAACCTAGCTGTCCTTCAAACAAAGGATGGATAAAGAAATTGCCGCACATTTACACATTTATCCAGCCGTTAAAAACAAACACATCTTGAAATTTTCAGGCAAATGGTTGGAACTAGAAAAGATCATGTTGAGTGAGCTAACCCATACCCAGAACGACTTGCATGGTATATACTCACAAGCAGATATTAGCCGTATAATACAGGATAACCACACTACAATCCACAGGCGTAAACAGGGAGAACCCTTGGGAGGATGCTTAATGCTCATTCAGAATGGCAGTTAGAATAGACACTGGAAGTGCCTGAAGACAGGGAACAGGGCAGAGGTCCTCTCAAAGACTGCACCCAGCAGGAGATCGAAGCGGATGCTGAGACTCACAGCCAAACTTTGGGGCAGAGCTCAGGGTGACTCAGGGAAGAGTTAGGGGACAGAAGCACCTGAAGGGGACAGAAGTTCCACAAGAAGACCAACTGAGCGAACAAATCTGGGCCCAGGGGACCTACAGAGACTGATGACTGTGCATGGAGAAGACCTAGACCTCCTGCTCAGATGTGGGCGATAGATACATAGCACAGTCTCTATGTGAGCCCCATAATATGGGGAGTAGGGGCTGCCTCTGACATGGACCCTATTGCCCACTCGTTGGTCATTTCCCCCTCGTAGGGTGGCCTTGCAAGGCCACAGAGGAAGAGGATTCAAGCAGTCTTGATTATACTTGATAGGCTGGGATATATTCGTGGTAAGGAAGTAGGGCTCTCCCTTTCTGAGGACTAGGGGTGGTGGCAGGGGAAAAGGGGAAATAGGGAGAGAGTGTGGGATCCGGAGGAGATGAAGGAGGGGACTGCAATAGGGATGTGAAAGGAGTAAATTAAAAATAAACAACCTTTAAAAGAAAAAAGAAAAGATAAAAGAAACACCATGACCCTTTTTCTTTTCTTTTTCCCCTCCTGCCTAAAACCCACTGGTACACATTGCTTAACACCAGCCTCTGGGGCAGGAAAAAGAAGGGCAGATGTAGGAGGCACATGGGAGTTTTCCAGCACAGGATTAATGTTCCAGGAATGCTGCCTCTCTGGAATACCAGAAAGCCTATCTTTAAAAGCCTTCTGATGTCTTAGCTTTATTTCATATCACTGTTCTGGTAACCCTTATGCTTCTTTTCTCTCCTCTAGTGCCTTTGCCAAAACTCTCAAGAAACAAAACAGTGTTTCTATCTTTTTATATGACCAAATGGTGTCTTTACTTTCCAGTAGTTAACTCAAAACCAGCTATTATCTTACATTGTTACTATTTGTGTGTCCTTTGTGTACATAAATTGGTAAAATTCCTTGAATTAAAATATGCATTCTCAATGGCTGTTCATCTTTACACAGTGAAGGAGAACTTTGACTTGGAAGAATACAGCCTCTCACAGTCCACTCTGGAGCAGGTGGGTGATTTTAAAAGATTGCATATCATCCTGAAAATCAAGTTTAGAGCAGGGGAGATGGCTCAGTGGACAAAGTACTCTCTGAACAAGTTTGAATCCCTAGAATCCACATAAGACAGAGCGGGCGTGGCTGACTCCTGTAGTTCTAGCACCATGGAAGCAGAGGTGAAATCCTTAATCAGGGCAAGCAGGCTACCTGAGCTAGCTGCCTGGGGAGCTGTAGCTTCAACTGGGTGCCCATGGCTCTGTAACTGTAGTGTGCAGAGACACTGAAGAGGAAGCCTGGCAACAACTTCAGGCCTCCACAGATACCTGCACACATGGACGTGAATATATGCGTGCATACACATGCAAAAACATGCACCCTGTATCCCATACTTGACCACTTCCCCTTGGGGGGGAGGCTTGATGGCACTCAAAGAGAGGACAAGCAGGCTACCAAGACTTGATAGCCTATGACCATATAGTGGGGGGAGGAGGTCCCCCTCGGTCATAGACCTAGGGGAGGGGAATAGGGTGAACGCGGGAGGGGAGGGGAGGAACGGGTGGATACAAGTGATGGGATTACAATTGAGTTGTAATCTGAATAAATTAATAAAAAAATAGAGCAAATAAGCTTAGAAAGCATATAACCAGTATATATAAATTTTGCGTCATTTGCTACAGAAGGTAGTGCGGCGTGCCTCTCCTTTCTTCCTTCCTTCCAGGTCTTCCTGGAGCTCTCCAAGGAGCAGGCGCTGGATGACTTTGGAGAGGAACTGGATTCCTCAGTGAAGTGGAAGCTCCTCCCACAGGAAGAGCTCTGAAGTTCGAAACCGCCTCTCTATCTCCAAGCTCACGTCCTCTTTAAAGACAGTATTTAATAGTATCAACGGGCCTTACTTATCTCAGATGTAGCACTAAGTATTTTTGAAACTCGTGTCAGGATTTTTTTCAGTAATGGCCAAAGTGAGAAGCAGGCTAGAACACGCAGCCAGGGCACCCTCAACCAAGTCACCTTTCACACAGTGTGATGCTTTCAAATGTGTTCATAGTACCTATCAATGCTTCTGAGCTGCAGAGACGATCGAGTTTTCTCCCCCTGAGTCTCAAAACATTAACTATTTTCTTTCCTTCTTGTCTACGTAAGGCATAGTTTAAATGGTATTGATTTTAGGGAGGAAAGAATCAATGGGTTTCCCAACAGCACAGTGTTTGTTTTTCTTGTAACTCACTCTGACCTCTTTTTCGTTTATTGGTTTTTCTTTTCTGACAGTTTGCAGACTTTGAGTTACAGAGAAATGTTTTGTCTGTTGTGACAACAAAAACAGCTTTAAACTTGTGGGAGTAAATGCTCGCAATAATGAAATGACTGAGTGTATATTTACATATGCACTGAAACGTTTCTGAAATTTTTGTTTTCAAAAATTGATTCAAAGGTGTACTCTCAGGTAAAAGGATTAACTTTGCAAGTCTTTATTTACCAAGTCTGTAAATGCTACAACCTATCTACTGCAACATAGTACAGTTACTCTGAACCCTTATGTATGAGATTTTTCTTATTATGACTATAATTGTCACTAATTAACCAAACATTTACAGGCAGTTATGGGAAAACATTTACTTTGATGCTAGGGTCGTATCTTCACAGTATATGTGAATATCAATTGCCCTCAATTTATGAGAATTCTTACAGTAGATCTTAAGCAAAGACTCCAAGTCTTTAATTTTCAAAAAGAGACATTAATGCTGGCCCTGCTGATTTATCTGGCTTTATAAATGACAAATTAATTGGTACAAGTCAATACATTAAAAGCACTTTACTTGAGGCCAGAAAAACTGGCTCAGCAGGTAAAGGCACCCTGTTGTCAAGCCTGGTGACCAGAATTTAACTCTGGGTACCCCTGAGAGAACCATCTCTCAAGTTGCTTTCTTACCCCACACACATGTGGTATCATGCACGTGTCTACACATCTGCACTCAGAAAAAAAGAAAACGAAACAAAAATATAATGGGCTTCATTGTGGTGTTCTCATATATACATTGTTTTTTGTTGACCCTTCTGTATTGCTCCTTTCCTCCTCGTCCCCCTGAGTTACCCCCGTTGGTCACCTTCTTGCCCACTGGCCCTCTTCAGCTTTTATGTAGCATGTATTCCAAAGCCACCTTCTATGTTCTCTCCTTAGTTGTTCTCGTTAGTCTTTCTCAGTTTGACACAGACTAGAGTTACTTGGAAGAAGGGAGCCTTAGTTGAGGAACTGTTAGCCTGTCTGTGAGGCATTTCCTTTGCATGTTTATCTGTGCATCGCCCACACGCAATGCCCATAGAGACCAGAAGACGGCATCATATGCCCAGAGACTGGAATTATATACAGTGTTGAGTCTCCTTGTGCTGGGTATTGAACCCAAGCCCTCTGGAAGAGCAGCCAGTGTTCATAGGATGGGTCCATCTCTCTAGCCCCAGCCATTTGCTTGACTGCCAGTTGGTAGAAGGGTATCTGGCCCACTCTCAGTGGTACCAACTCTAGACAAGTGAATCTGGGATGTGTAAGGAGGGTAGCTGAGCAAATCCTGGCAAGCAAGCAAGTAAGCAGCACTCCTCCACGACCTCTGCTTTAGTTCCTGCCTTGAGTTCCTGCCTTGCTTTGGAGATGGACTGTAGCCTGTCAGCTAAAATAAAACCCTTTCTCCTAAAGTGGCTATTGCTCATTGTATCTGTTCTACTAATAAAAACAACCAGGACAACAATCTTCAGACCCCTTTACCTCTTTCATGATCCTTTTTCTAATTTTATAATCTAGACTACGTGTGTGTGTGTGTGTACATGTGTGTGTGCGTGTGTGCATATGTGTGTGTGTCTGTGTGTGTGCATGCGTGCATGTGTGTGTGTGTGTGATTCACACAGTCTGAGTCTAGGATCTACATATGAGCATAAATAAGGGGGAAATTGTCTTAGTCTGAGATACTTGAAATAGTGTAAGTTGCATCCTTTTTCCTGCAAATGCTTTTATTTTACTTTACAACTGAAGAAAATCGCCACCCCCCACACACACATGTATATACCCCATCCTCCTTCCCCATTCATCTGTTGTTAGAACCCTGGGCGAGTTCTGTTTCTTTGTTATTGGGAATATTCTAGCAGTAAATATGGATATGCAAACATTTCTGTGTTAAGACTTCCAGTCCTTTGAGCACGTACCCAGGTGAAAGCACTGTATTTGTTAGCACTAGAATAAGTGTTTCTTGCAACAAGCCAAAAGCCCAAACAGAGCACTTATCCTCTCATTACACAGCTTGCCTCTACCAGGCCTTTAAGACACTGTTCATTTGCACCGTGAACAATCTTTTAGTGAAACGCTCTGAGAACATGCTGATAGGATAGACCACTTTACTACCCGAATAGTACTTTCTCCAGGTTAAGAAAAATGATACTTTTGGGGGGGTGGTCTAAGTTTTTTGTGGGTGAGTTGGTGTTCCCCTCTCTCCACTAGGAGTCCTGTCTAGTTAGAGGGTGTCGTCTTGAGTCTCCGTGAGCCCGGATACTAGGGGTCTCTGCTAGAGTCACTCTCATATCCTCCCAGGAGCCTACCCTGTCACAGGTCTCCAGCTTGTCTCAGAGATGCCCCGCCCACAGTTTCTGTTCTTGCTGCAAGCCATCTGTCCTCCAGCTCCTGCCCTCCCCACATCTGATCTCCACCCTCATTTCCCTCAACCTTCCCTCTCCTATCCTGTTCCCTCTCTCCAACTGCTATGTATCACATTTCCCCTCCTGAGTGAGATTAAAGTATTCTCCCTTGGGCCTTCCTTGTTCCTTGGCTTCTTTGGGTCTGTGAATTGTAGTATGGTTATCCTGTTCTATATGCCTACCAGATGCGCAGGAATAAAGATAGAGCAGAGATTGAGGGGATGTGCAACCAGTGCCTGGCCCAACCTGAGACGCACTCCATGGGAGAGAGCCAATCCCTGACACTGTTAATGACACTCTGCTATGTTTTCAGATGGGATCCTAGCATGGCTGTCCTCTGAGAGGCTCCGCCCAGCAAGGGATAGAAACAGATGCTGAGACTCACAGCTAAACATTGGGGGGCATAGGGAGCTTTGTGGATGAATGGGGGAAAAGAGAGAAGGACCCAGAGGGGATAGGAACTCCACAAGAAGACTAACAGTGCCAACTAACCTGGGCCCCGGGACAGGGGTTTGCAGAGACTGAAGCACCAGCCAAGGACCATGCATGGACTGGACCTAGGGTCCCTACATAGATGTGTCCAATGGGCAGCTTGGTCTCCATGTAGGTCCCCTAGAAAGGGGAGCAGGGCTATTTCTGACATGATCTCTGATACATGATTTTTTAAAATCACTTTTCCCTGGTAGGCCGCCTTGCCAGTTCACTTTGAAAAAGGATATGCTCAGTCCTGGTGTATGTGAATGTGCTGAAGTGGGTTAGTGCGGGGGGAGGGGTTCCCTTTTCTGAGGGGGAGGGGAGGAGGGATATGGAAAGAGGGAGGGAGGGAGGAGAGGGGCTGAGTGGAGAGGAGGGAGAAGGCAATGATTGGAATGTAAAGTGAATAGCTAACTAAATGAATTTTTAAAAAGATTCTGCAAAGCAAAAAAAAAAAAAAAAAAAAAAAAAAAAAAAAGAAAGAAAGAAAGAAAAAAGAAAAAGAAAAATGCTAAAACAGTGAGGACATATCAAAAGGACTTACAGCTCATAGCTCTGTGAAGGAAAACGAGACAACAGACTCGATCCATATAGAATTTCAGAACTAGGTTTATTTCAAAAGCATAGCACAGTAATGGGCAACAGCACCAACATTTAGACGACTAAGGATTCATACTATATAGTCATTTCTGTGAATCAATTGATTGTTTCAGAAAATGCTGTTAGCAATATTGCATGGCACCTGCTGCCTTTGCATTTGGAGCTGTAGAATGCAAGGGTCCAAAAAGGACCCCAGCTTCCAGAGCGGTAGGCAGCTGTTGGAGGAGAGGATGCCATTTTCCTCAGTGGTATAACCACTGCGACATTGTGGTCACTCCAGAAAATAACTTTTCGGTATACTTGGGCAAGAGTCTTTAGTTAAGCTCAGTGGATCACACATAAAAAGATGATATGAAAGCAGGAGGGGCGGGTGTCAGAAAGAAGGATTTTAGTGGGAGTTGGTGGGCATGGAAATGAGAGGGAACGAGGGGCTGCAAACCACTTAAATTTGTTATGTAAACTGGGCGTGGTGGCCACACCCCTAAGCCCAGCACTCAGGGAGGCAGAGGCAGGCAGATCTCTGTGAATTTGAGGCCAGCTTGGTCTGTAGCCTGAGTCCAGGACAGCCAAGGTAACACAGAGAACCCCTATCACAAAAACAAAACAAAAAAGCATTATATAATTATATGAAACTGTCAATAAAATAACAACAAAAAAAAAACCCATAATTAAAATGGCCCATGAAAGATGTATCTTCTTCTATGGGATGCAATCCCTCCATAGAGTCTGTTATGGTTCTGGGCACACTTGGTATTATAAGGAGATCATCTGTGTAGGGAACAGATAATCACCTCCCCCAGTGCTGCTTCTGGGGAAAAGGAGGAAGTTGCTGAGATTCTGAGCAGGAGAATGATGCTCTCTGTTTTTTGAAAACTCTGTGGTCACGAGAGAAGGAAGAGCAATGGAGCAGCTGGAGGGACAATAAAGAAGAAAGCTGGACCACAAAACGCTTTGTGATATTAAGACACTCGAAGTTTTAGAATTGTTTATTAAAACAATGACTTAGGATTACATTGACTCGAACAGTAATTCAGGCCAAGAAAAGGCCATGTTAAAAACCTGAAATAAATGATTCTTGCTCAGGGAGCTGATAAACTGTTAAAGTGGCTTTTCCTCCAACTGTGGGTCACGACCCCGCTGCAGGGCAAATGATCTTTTCGCAAGGGTTGTATATCAGATATCCTGCTCATCGGATATTTACATTATGATTTGTAACAGTAGAACAATTATGGTTATGAAGTAGCAACAAAAATAATTTTTTGGTTGGGGTCACCACAGCATGAGGAACTGTATGAAAGGGTTGCAGCATTAGGAAGGTTGAGAACCACTGCAGACATTTTTAAATCAAACCAAGTTATGCATCAAGCCAATGACTTGGCTATCATCTTCAAACAAAAGAACAAAACATTTCCTAAGTTTTCTTAATATAGGAGTTTTGGGTTTTTGCTCTCAGAACACTGGGCCAATCTACAATATGTATACTGCTTTAGAACAAATTAGTGAATTGGTATAAAAAATGGTCAATATTAAATACTGTAGTGCAAATGTCGCAACCACACTTTATGCCGTAGCTCATGGCTCTTTGTATGTTTACAAGACAGCAGAGGCCCCAGTGGTGTCTTGCACAATAACCTGAAAACATCTCTGTGAGGGAAAATTAAACAAAGTTCAACTAAGCGGGGCTCATTCAATAAAAGCTTTGACAAAGCAAGGGCAGCCTTCTGGAACCAAAGGCTCTTCTCAAGGGTGACAGTGGTAGCTACAGAAGAAAGAACCATTTCTTTGAGTGTCTTGACAGACAAGCTTAAAATCAGAACAAAAATATGGGCATGAATTTTTACGGAGCAGCAGACCTTCCCAGAGTTTATTTCCACTAGCAATACAGAAATAGTCTCAGAATTCTGAGTACGTAAAGCCCTCAGATTCAACTGTATTTATTTGTCTTAGAGGTCAAAAATCTGACAGGTTTCATTGTGTAATCTTAGAACATACAGGGAATATTATCTGAAGTCAGAAATAATTTTTGTAGACTTGCATTTTGAAAGCATGCTGACACACAGAAATTAATTTTCATTTTCACTTTCACTTTTATAGGTCTATAAATGAAATGGAATTTCATAAATATTAGCTGGCAGGTGGCTTACACTTCTTTCCTTACTAATAACTCCATATTAAATTATGGCTTGTTTTAGCAAGAGAAAATGCCCTTTTATGGTTGCCTTAGCTTAGATTTTCAATCTCCTATGTAATAGCTCACTGTTGTTCTGAGCCCTGTTCCCCAGGGCCCGTGACATCACACACATTCTGAAGGTGGAGCCCACTAGCTGATGCTGTTAACATCAGGAACCGATGACGTAAACAGGATGAAAAATATGACATAGAAAGAAAAAAATCAAAATATTGCTTTCTCTGCTGTCGGAAGCCTGTATATGACTCAGCATCGGAGGGAAAGTTCAGAGCCCTGAGTCTTTTTTGAAACCTACCAATTTCTTTTCAGGGAGGGCATTGAACAGTTGCAAATTTGCATTCCCTCTGCAACACGGATTGTCATGACACTATAATCAGTCAGAGAAGTAGAGCTGGCAATTCTGTGCTGTGGGAACTAGCTGGAATTCAATAGAGAGAGAGAGAGAGAGAGAGAGAGAGAGAGAGAGAGAGAGAGAGAGAGAGAGAGAGAGAGAGTGGTCACGTGGATACAGCGCTCAGCAGGCCAAGAAAATTACAACCACAGCCTTCCTCCAGAAGCGGTCAGTCTGACTTGGAATGCTCAAAGCAGACAAACAGAATAAGCACAGTACAGATGTGACTGGGACGGAGAGGACAGAGGCAAGGAGACAAGGCAACACATACGTCTCTAGGACACCGTCCTCAGACATCCCCAAAGTAAGTTCACTTCTGCTTCTGTTTTCTTTGTATTATGTAATTGTAAATGAGATTTCATTTACTCAACAACAAATCTTAGCTACAAAATATGTGGATTTTTTTGCAGCGAGTTTAGTGTTTCTGGTTTAATTTTCACGTGGTCTACAGGAAAAGCATTTTAAAGGCATCACCATGTCTTGTCGTTTTAAGTAGAAAAAAAATGTGGGAACGTGCCAGCAATGCGTTAGTAATCATGAGAAATGTGAGGAGGTCTTCTGGAAGCATTTACTGTGTGAATCTGAACGTGAATCTGCAGTCAAGCTACAGTTACACACACACGTGTTTTTATTGTACAACAATTTGCAAGTGTTTTCCATCCACTTTCTCTGAGAATTTTTTAGAATGACATATAGAGAAATGCTTTTTATATCACAGCTTGCCATTCTCAAACTTACATTTTTTTAATGTAATATACTTGCCTGCATGTTTTTATTTATTGGGTACGATGCATTGAATCATATTGAGACATATGTCATTTCATTACAGTGCTATTATTTCAAACATGATGTCCGTTGCTGTCTGCAGGCGTTTGGAGCAAACAGGGTCTTGTTGACTGGCATAGAGAGTCAGTAATATTTGCTCATGCTAAAGTAAAGCCTTCATTTTTATTTGTACATGAGCTAGCAAGCATCTGGGAGTCAGAGAAAGGAGGGAAAGCAAGCAGGAGCAATGTTTTAATGAGCTTATTTAGGCTGCAAAACTGATTTACAGCAGAGCTCCGGGGTTGGAAGTTAGACTCAGTTCTTCTGGCTACAAAAGGGCTGTGGCTGCTCCCTGGGCTGCTTCAAGTTCTCCCAACTCTGTAAGAATGCCCACGTTGCCAGGAGCAAGTCTCAGGACTCGTGGACATGCTGACCTAAAACGTTTATTTTTGCTAATACTACACTCCTCTCTCCACTTGTCAGTCCATGGGCTTTCTGATTTCTTTTCTCCATCCTTTGGTACCACATCTTGCCTCTAAGCCTCACTTAATAGCCATATGTTGTTTTCTTTTCTGGAAATACCTTGTGAGTAACTACTGTGTTCCTGCCCAAAAGGACTATTCCCTGAACTCTTCACCTGAACTTTTATCCTGGACAATAGGCCCATGAATGGGATGGGAGGATCACGCAGGAAAACTTCTATTCTTTATCCATATGCTAATAACCCATAATAACACTCTGTGGACCAGTATGAGCCAACATGTTGGTAAAATGGTTACTTCTAGCAACTATTATGACCTAAGAGTTAATTGACACAGGCCTGCATACAACACCACAACGGAAGCAGGGGCCCTGGCATGCTTCCCAGAAAACTGATGTCCCTCTAAAGTAATTTGATTGTGTAATTCGGTCTAAGCAAGCTCTTCCTTTCCACAATTTGAAGGTTTAATGGACTTAATGAAGAGTTATGCTGGTTTGTTTTCTTTGTGTGCAGCTTCCAGAAAAGCCCGACAAACTGGATTTGTATGTGATTTCTTGGTTGAGTATAGAAAGATATTATAGTCAATGGTGTGCTGAAACGTCTCTCTCTAGGGACTATTCTGCTGGAGTAAAATATCTCTATAAATCCCCACATTGTGACAGATAATTTCATGTGTCTGCTTGGCTCAGCTATAGGACCCAGCTCTTTGATCAAAGGCTAAATTTAGATGTGGCTGTGAATGTATTTTTTAAGCATACAATTTACATCAGACTTTAAACAATTTAAAAATTGTTTATTGGATTGTCTGGGGTGAGGCAGAGGAGAGGAAAGGGAGGCTTGTGTCTGTCCTGACACATGTGTGGAAGTCAGAGGCAAAGTGCGAGAGTCAGCCCTTTCCCTCCAACACGCGGGTCCTAAGAATCTGAGTAGGCTGCTAGGCTTGCTAGCAAGTGCCCTTAGTGTCTAACCACTTTGCAGATTCACAGACACAGTATGAATCAGTAAAATGATCCCTCACTAATGTGTGAGCATCATTTAGTCACACAAAAGCCTTGCAAATAGAGTCTCAGGTTCACCAAAGGGTACTGAGAATTCTCTTCAGCTTTGAAATGCAGAAACTCCAACTGAGTTTCCAGCTTGCTGTTTACACAGTCTGTATTCAAGGCTGCAAGAATTCATGTTGCTTGGCATGCCATTTGCTTGCACTTGCCTGTACAGGTCTTGAAATCACTAGGCCACACAGTGGAGGAGGCCAATTCCAGAAAGTAAATGGATTGGTCTGTGTCTCTACACTTCTCTCACATTCTTTTTCTTTTCTTTTTTCTTTTTAAGTCTTTGGGTGGCCAGATGTTGACACAGTTGTGCGTTGTTCTTTAGATTTCTCTGAAAAGCCTGGATGAATGCATCCGTGAAATTCTGAAATCTCATTCTACCCTACAGGCTCGGTGAACACTTTTTGCTACAAGTGATAAATGCTCAGATTGATTTGCATTCTCTGCTGGAGGGGCAGCTCTGTGTGTGCGCTCTGTTTCATGGATGCTCGTGCCCAGGGCTCCTTCCAAAATCTTCCAGGGCTAGCCTCCATCTCTGTCTCCACGCCCTAATCCTCACCAACATCATCCACTCACCCATCCACAAACTCTGTGTACACCACACACACACACACACACACACACACACACACACACATGACACCATTGTTTCCTATTCTTGGTTACTATTCTCCCAGGTGCAGGGGGACTAGACCTGTCAAATACCAAGCCTACACTGAGCCATGATATGCCCTTCCATGAAAATCCCCGTGGTGCATTCAAACAGGTTCTGGCTTGCTTTAGGTGCTTGTCAGTATTAGAAAGAACCTTATCCTCCCAAGTCACTCCTGGCAGCATCTCTCACATTATTTGTGAGGCGGGAACATTTTATTCCCTCTCTGAAGACGACTGCTTCAAAAAAATTTTTTCCGAAGTGTAGAGTTATGGTGCAAAAATTAAACATTGCTATAAAAAATTGTCAAATTCTTGACTTCTTTACTGACTGGGAACCAAGTACACCTTGGATAATGGTACCCTCCTCAGTTACCTAGTGTGAAATTATTGGGCATGGTGCCTACCTTAATCAGCATCCTCTATCAGGGAAGAGTATGGGAAACGTTCTGGTTCTTATCGGGCTCCCCCGGGGGCTGTCTCCTCAAACTTGCTAACATTGAATACCATGTCTCCCCATCTCTGGCTTCTCCCACCCAATCAAACACATTTTTACACAGCATGCTTACCCCATTAAAATGACAGCTGCTTCCTTTACAATCTGGGTCCCATTGATTCCCCAAGATGATCACCAGCAGGAAGCTGAAGAAGTTAGGTCAGAGCTCATGAGTTTTAAACCAGCTAAGGCCCATTTGAACCTCACTTTCAAGGGTGATTTTTATCACCACCTCAAGCAACACGCCCAAACTCAATGTGTCTTTCCCATGGCAACCTGTGGAACCAATTAATATATATATTCATCTCATAATATGTGTACAAAAATGTCTTCATTATTATAGAACAGAACAAAATTTCTTTGCAACAGTAACAAGAACTGAGAGGATTCTACTCCTTACTCTATACTTTCAGTTCCTCTAAATACAGTCTCTCATATATGCACAGGGCACCAATACTGTCCGTGATATTGTTTTCCTTATAGTGTTAGGAAAGAAACTGTTCAGATGCAAAATTCAGTTGTGTACCCTGCTTCAACCGTTCAATGTTTCCATAGATTAAGTTTTTCTCCCAGGAAAAGTGAACATGGTAGTCTGCTCATATTAAATAACCTACCCCTTACCTTGTACGAGATATGTTAATCTATAGAATATATATAAATAAAACATCTAGGCCTAGATTTATGTATCTTTCTCTCTCTCTCTCTCTGCATGTGTTTAAATGGCTATGTATTATACAAACTAGAAGGTTAATGTATTTATGAAATAAAAAAAAATGCATGCCATTTAAGGAAGGAGTCTAGATGTGACAAGAGGAGATAAGAAGAAGGAAATAGAAGAGCTAGCCAGTGGATAAGCCAGGAATTCCCAGAATCAGAGCATTTCCTTGAGAATAAAGGGCCATCCTGCTCTGACAACTGCAGAAAAAGTTTCTTTTAAGATCTTAGCATTTATTGACCCTTCTCTTTGTCTCTTAACAGACCAAGATGGTTAACAGAGAGCTAAGCGTGTGCCAACAAACATGGGCATTATTGTGCAAGAACCTGCTTAGGAAAAAGAGAAGGAAAAGAGACACTTTTTTGGTAAGACTCGGGGTCTGCCTGGCTTCCTGTGTGTGACAGCCCAGTGTGCCTCCCCTGTGACCAAACACCACAAGCCTCCTTGAAAGAGACAGCGTCTCTCTCCACAGAAGCAGGAGGACACTCGTTAGGGGATAGGTGTAACAAAGGAGGGTGCCAAACAAGAACAGGAGAAATG
The DNA here is from genome assembly GCF_903995435.1 of Acomys russatus. NCBI lineage: Eukaryota > Metazoa > Chordata > Mammalia > Rodentia > Muridae > Acomys > Acomys russatus. Next base: position 35,965,743 of record NC_067152.1, on the reverse strand, counting down.
CCCTAAAGCCTTACAAAGGCATTTAAAACTTTTGCTCAGTGACCAAGATGAACTCTGGTGTCCCATATTTGACCATGTCCCCTGGATGGGGAGGCCTGGCGGCACTCAGAGGAAGGATAGCAGGCTACCAAGAAGAGACTTGATACCCTATAAGCATATACACGGGGAGAAGGTCCCCCTCAGTCACAGTCATAGGGGAGGGGAGTAAGGGGAAAATGGGAGGGAGGGAGGAATGGGAGGATACAAGGGATGGGATAACAACTGAGATGTAACAAGAATAAATTAATAAAAATATATTTTAAAAAAGGAAAAAAAAAAAAAAAAGAAAGTAGCAGGTCGAAGAGACACCGAGTGTGCTAACTTGCACAGATGGCTTGACTTCTGCACCTTTTTCTCTCTTCAAAAGATGTTTAGTTTCTTAAGAACACAGAGCCTTTGTGAAGAAAAATCTTTCCATTTAAGTATCAGATTGTGTAGCCAGGTAGCGTTTGGTCACTAAATTGTGATTATATTAAATACATATTCAGTAAGTTTTAAAGCTAAGCATTGGGGGAGGGACCAGGGGGAGAAACATCAGTGTTGGTAAGATGGCTTGGGGTGTAGGGAGGTAAAAACCTTCACATCCAAGCTTGAGCACATAAACCTGATCCCTAAACTCACGTTACGCAAAAAGTGAGAACCGACCGCTATGGGTTGTCAATGACTTCTGCATGTGTACTGTGGTGCTTCTGCATGTGTGTGCATGCACATACGCAAATATTCACACACACATTTTGGAAATTAAAAAAAATAACTTTTAAAGTGATTCCCTGTTTTAGCTTACAGGTGTGGACACCTGTCATGTTGGGGCAGTATTCTGAGGTCCTTGCTTCTTTGTTGCATTTTCTATCCTGCAGTTAAAAATATGACAAAATAGTAATTATTATTAAACCAACAATGCTAAGGCAATAACAATTGTTAAATTATCAGTGTCTTGGAACTGTCTCCATCCATGGGTTCTTGCAGCAAGATCAAACTGCAGAGTGCTGCAGGGAATTTGCACCCTGTCACAGCCTGCTTTACTTCTATTCAAAACTCCCTAGGGGTGGCTGTGTCCCTGCAGTTGGGAGACGGGGCTTGAGAGTCACAAGTTCAAAGTCCATGCAGGGCATATAGCAAGATGATATATTTAAAAAAAAAAAAGTCTTGAGACTTACAGGAAATGCTTAATTTCTATAGACTGGATGTTTTTAAAAATCTACACTAGGAGACAGAGAAGTTGGAAAATTAGATAGAAAAAATCATAGCTTTATGGAAAAGCTGATTGTGCTTGACTTATTTTAAATCACAGCCATCTTTGTTGTTTTTATCTGGCTTGTAGGAAGTCCTGTACACAGCAATTATACTATTCAGCTCATCTATATTTCCTAGAGTTCATGAAGTTTATGACTTTTCCTTGCTGCCTGATGTGGACCTGGGACGTATTGACTCATTTAATGACTCCACCACCTTTGTAATTGCGTACACACCTGTCACCCCAACAACTCAGAGTATAATGAATAAAGTCTCCTTGGCCTCCTGCATGACAGGTGAGTTTTCTGCTAAATTAGAAGGAATCTCTCTTCCTAGGTCCCTTGGTTATGCCCACTCACTGTTTAATGTATAGTTCACTTGATAAGCTCTGGAGTATGTGTGTGTGTGTGTGTGTGTGTGTGTGTGTGTGTGTGTGTGTGTGCAGGCAGATACGGATGCATGTGCATGTATGGGTGTGTGTGCATGTGTGCAGTGTGTGTTCCATGTACATTAGCGTCCATGTGGAAGCCCCCAGAAGCCTGAACAGGATGTAGGGTGCTTTCCACTCTCATTCTCCATCTTACTGCCTTGAGACAGTCTCTCACTGTACTGGACTGCATCTGTCTTGGCTGTTACGTTGAGTGGATCCCTCTATCTATGTCTTCCAATAGATGGGGTTACAGGCTTGTCTAGCCATGTCTGGATTTTGGTGTGGGTTCTGGGAATTGGAACTGAGGTCCTCATGCACTTAGGGCAAACACACTCACCCACAGAACCATCTCTTGAGCACCTCATCTAATTAAATATTTTCCCAAAAGACTTACTCCTATTTTATGTGTGTGGGTTTTTGTCTGCATGTATGTTTGTGCACCGCATGCACGCAGCACCTTTGGAGACCAGAACAAAGCATCAGACCCTCTGGAACTGGAGTTACGGATGATTGTGAGCACCATGCGGGTGCTGGAAGCCGAACATGGGCCTCTTGCAAGAGCAGTCAGTGCTCTTAACCACTGAGATGTCTCTCCAGTCCCACTTGATAAAATGTTAATTGTCAAAATTTACCTATTAGCAATGCTCTCCCTTGGTCATGTTCCTGGCCTAAGAATAATTGCCATTGCTCTTTTTTAAAATATAAATTTCAACCACTGACCCTTGGGGAAAAAAAATATATATCTTTATTAAATGAAAATAAAATCTGAGACAGTTTCTCACTGTGTAGCCCAGCCTGGCCTGGAACTCATAACCCTGCATCAGCTTCCTTCCCAGTTGCTAGGATTACTTTGTGTCACCATTGCAGCCTTAGTATTCTTAGTTTCAGTTCCTGCTCTTTATATATAAGGTTATTTACACAGAAAGAGCATTATACTAGTTAAAAGAACTTGATAGCATTTTTTTTTTCAGAATAAGAAAGAAGTGGTTTGTAGTGGGAGAACTTCCAGGCTGGTATGGTCTTGCTTAATTGTGGTGCGGTGCTTCAAGTGTTTCCTAAGGTGCCCTTGAGCCCCATGTCTCCTCATTTATAAGAGAAAGTCGATAACATACAATGTATCTTGTGTCTCTCACTAGTTAGTGTATTCTAATATGTATGGTTTTAGGTAAAATACAATTCCTTGCCTGTTCGTCTTGGTCTGAGTTTGTTCAGTAGAGTCTCAAGAATTCATCTCAACAAAATTAGCAGCACAGGGGGAAATCAAGCTTATCTCTCCTATTAGATTCAGCTCAGGCTCCAAGCTACCCCGAGAACATGCTCAAACCATGTCAAGCTAAAAGAGCAGACAGAGTGGTGTTGCACCTAGATTTTAGAATGTTTACTAGAATAAAGACAAGTTAAAACCAGGAAGTGAAAAACAGCAGATTTTTTTCTTTTTCTTTTCAATATTCTTAAGTACAAATCCAAATCCCACAGGCAAGGGGGAAAAACACCAAAGAACCTCAGCTGCACTGATGGCTCCATGGTGTTAGTTGAGTCCGAGTGTGATGGCATCTCAGAAGGACCTGACGTTAGCAGGCGGTGTTAACATGCTCCACCAAAGGCATTATTGTAAGGTTGACCTGGTGATTGGACCCAGTCGCTGAAAATCTATGTAATCTTTCCTCCTGTTCCTTAGTCCTATTCTGTCCATGGATTTGTTCTGGCTCAGGCAACAATTATTTATGTATTTGGACTCTGTGCTCAGAAGTAGATTGAAATATCTAAGAGTTCACCCTCGGCACAGTGTATGCTTTAACACACCACTTGCTCCTGGGAGTCACTGTGGCCTTGCTTCCCAGACTACGCTGAGGTCTCCTCCCTTGCTATCCATGCCTCCCTGTTCACCGTGGGCCATGAGGATATAAAACATCCCAAACCTGCTTTCCTCTGGCACCTCATCGATAAGATGGTTGGCTTACTGATATTGACCCCTGAACCTGAATGTCTGCACTGGCCGTCAGACCCTTCAACAACGAACTCCACTCCTGACTTAACATCATACCCTCATCTGAGCTTCCACCCAAGACCCACAGCTCTTAATTTCTCCTGCAATCTGTGGACTGACCCTCTATTTCACAGGTATTTCGTGTGGAGGTGAAAATGTCATGAACGTAACTCTTCTAAAGCATTTTCAAAGGCACCAACAAAAAATATTAACAAAGCTCTTAGGTGAATACAACTTCCTAGGCCTATGTCGTTGGCCTTTGCATGCACGTTATCTCTAAGATAACCAAGGGACTTGCCAAATATCCCACAGATTTAGTTTATGAACAAATAATGAAGATGTACTTTAGTAAGTAAGAAACAGTGTGTCTGCTCCCTTCCCTTTTATGAACACTTCCAACACAGAAAAGGTGTTCATTTTTATTCTTTTAGGCTTGTCATCACTTATATTTATGTAATGTAACATGCTCATACGGTCAGCACTGTCTGTGTAAAGTAAGGATCATGTAAGTCATGCATGCTGCACTGTCTCTGAGTTAAGAGCTTTACGTGTTTTAGACACATTCGCCAAACGTGATGGGTTTATAGGGAAAATAAATTTGAGCAATGCCTCCTCCTAAGGAAAAAGCAGTGTCTAACTAGGCCAAATACACATTCACTGGTTTTTGTTGCTGTTTTTTTTTTTTTTTTAATTTTAAGTTTTGAACCCTTGTCCCTCTGTAAAATAGTAAATAGTCTAAATGGAACGGTAGGTTATTTTGTATAGTGGGAATCCACTGGAGTATATGAAAGAAAATAACCAATTTTATATATAGTCCTCTGATTTTGTCTACAACACTGGAAAGCATTTTTGACATTTTTAGTATGAGTGATTCACTCAAGGTTGTTATATAATTTGGGATGGTTTTCATTAAAAATTTTATATAGGAGGAAATGGAATAAGGTTTCTATGGTGGTTTGAATGAGAAATGAACCCTTAATCTCACTTTGTCCCTAGCTGCGGGTGCTGCCTGAGGAGGGTTAGGAGCTGTGGCCTTGCTGAAGGAAGCATGTCGCTAGTCACTTGGGGCAGGCCTTGAGAATACACAGCCTTGCCCTCCTTGCATGCCACACTCTCTGATTTGTGCTTGCGTTTGAAGATATTGGCTCCCTCCTCCTGCCACCATGTCTGTGGCTCGCTGCCATTGCTCTGTGTTGCCACAACGGACTTTTATCACTCTGGTGCCATAAGCAAAATTCAGCTCTCTCTTCCTTAAGTTGACTTCGGTCACGGTGTTTTGTTACAGCAATAGAAAAGAAGCTAAAGCAGTATCTCATAGGTACCATCCATAAACATTTACTTATAGTATTATTTTTTTTTTCTTTGAATGCCAGGAAGAAAAATATTGGCTTTTCCGGATGAAGGAAATATGACAGAACTCACTTCAAAACGCTATGATGATGTAGTGAGGGTCATATTCACCAACACTTACTCCTATCATTTGAAGTTTCTGAAAGGAACAAGGATCCCAGTCATGAAGGAACACCAGGACCACACAGGTACCTAAGCAGCTCCCAAATGGGAGGACTTCCAGTGTCCCTAATGTTACAAGACTATGTAGAGATATGCCCTGGCTAGTTTTGTTAACTGGACAACCTGGGAAAGAGAAACTGGATTCAAGGATTGCTTCCCATAGGTTGGTCTGTGGGTGTGTCTGTATCACATTTTCTTAACTGCTATTTGATGTTGGCGTGTCCATCAATCACACTGTGGGTGGTACCATCCATAGGGAGGCGGGCCCAGGCTGTCAAACAAGTGTAGCTGCACAAGTAAGGGGAGCAAGCCGGTAGGCAGCATTCCTCCATGTCCTCTGCTCAGTGCTCATGCCATGGCTGCCCTTAATGATGTATCATAACCTTTACGCTAAAATAAATGTTTTAATTACCAAACTACTTTGGGTCATAGGTTTTTATTACAGTGGCAGAAAGGAAACTTGAACAGGATATTAATTAATGCAAAATAATGACAAAGACAGGGAGCTGAGGAGATATCTCGTTGAGTGAAGTCCTTGGTGTGCAAGCCTGAGCCTGAGCATGGTAATTCCGGCCTAGAACACATGTGAGACCCTTGGCATGGGGATGCATGCTTGTAATTGCAGTGCTGGGGAAAGAGAGAGAGAAGGCTCCCTGAATAGCCAGGCTAGCCTAGTTAGTGAGTCCTAGGTCCTACTGAGAGACCCTATCTCACAAGACGAGGTGGGTGGCTCCCAAGAAACAACATGAGCAACATGAGCAGACACATTAAGTCGTGTTTCCCACCTCCCCACTGTAACAAAGGTAAAGTTGACGTCTAGAAGTTATTAGACAAACAAGAAATGTTACACACACACACACACACACACACACACACACACACACACACACACATCCTAAACTACGTTCACATGAAAGAGAAAGATTACAGTAGCCAATAGTGAACGTGATTGCTAAAAACAAAAACAAAAACAAAAACAAAAACAAACTGGGTTGTGTCCGTGTTTTCTAATGATATATGACTTTAACATTTTTTTTGCCAAGAGGAAGCATGAGCTTCAATAGCAGATAAATCACATGGTTAGGCTGCAACTTTGAAAAGAAGATCTCCCCTAGCAGCCAGATGTAATAGCCTAGCCTTGTAATCCCAGAACTCAGGAGGCTGGGGCAAGAGGATGATTACAAGTTCAAGGCCAGCCTGGGCTACCTACAGAGTTTCAGGCCAGCTTAGGTTACAGAATGAGATCCTTTTTACAGAAATAAAAAAGAAAAGAAAAGAAAAGAAAACAACAGCAAAAGATGTGCCTGTCATCACTCGGAAGAGTGGAGGAGGAGTATTCCTTAAGAACCCAATCATCTTTCAAAAATATCCCCAAAGATTAGGAAAGTGGCTGTTGTAGGGTGTTGGATTTAACAGGTAGAGTAAGACCCAGAAGAAACAGAATTTGGGCCTCCTAGACATCACTTCGTAAGGTGTGTAGCTCCATGAACAGATGTTTCTTCTGTTTGTATTTATGCCTTTGTAAGTTTACATGTTCCTTCATCACTTATAGATATTTTTAAATTAATGTAGCACAGAATAAATTCTCTAATTTAATGCTGGTTTATTTAAAATGAACTGTAGTTAAGATTTCAATAGAGGGGTAATTTTGACTTTTCATTTTCCAAAATAACTTCTCTTCAAAGGTCTACCCAATTATTATCTGATTATGAATTCCATTTTCTCATTATTTTGTTATATCCCATTATCTCACTAGAAAAATACTTGATTAGAGTAGGTTCTGGGTCTTATTTTTGATGATATTAGTACATTTTGGTAATCTTAAAAGTTATTCTAAAACAATGATACAAGGATTGGGCGTATAACTCACCAGTATAATGCTTACCTAGCAAGCATAAGGGTATAAGTTTAATTCCCTCACACCAAGCATCATCATCATCATCATCATCATAAAGTATTTAATACAAAAAGAAAGAAAAAGCTCAAAAATATGAATAGAGAAACAGGAAAATATGAGAAAAAAATTGATCCTTAGAGAATGTAAGCACAAGAAATACTGTCTATGGTAGGGGGCATTGCTATCTTCATTACAATAATTATTAATAATTATTTATAAATTTGAGATTTTGTAGACTTTGAGGCATAAGGATTTTGTAAAGTCCACTGCTTGCCATCGTTACGATCACATCCAATACTCATATTCTTCTCTTTGTTCTCAAAGCTCATTGCTACTCATATGGAGATGATATTACTTGTGAAATTTCACACTTCTGGAGAAATGGATTTGTGGCTTTTCAAGCCGCCATTAATGCAGCCATCATAGAAGTGAGTGCAAATGTTTGATGACGACTAACTCTGCTCAGTTTTGTGGCTGTGTCAGTGGACAGCTGTGTTCTTTCATTCTCTCACTCAGTCGCTTACTCTTTCACTCTGATTTACTCACTTCCCCAATAACATTCATCAAAGCTGCTGTGTTACCAGTTATAATAGGACAACGTAGATAGCAACACAAACAACACAAGGCTTAATTCTCCAGGGAATCAGTCCTCTCAGGATCCAGACATAAAAATCACATAATTATTAGAAAACGAAACATGCTATTGTGGAATTACAAACAGCGCTCTTGTTGATAAAGAAACACACAATTCTCAGTTTAGATGGAACAATTCCCACTGAAGTGATCCTTGTCACTGGATGAGCCTTATATAACAGGGAAAAAAAGTGTTCCGAAAAAAAAAAAAAATGGCCAGGCAATGATAGACAAGAATTGATAAAATTCTGAGTAATGTGGGCAGACCAGGATGAAAGAGTTGACTCTAGAATATAAATAACCTAGTTACAAAACATGTGAGGAGAAACTCAGGCTAAAACCAAATCCAGACAAATCAGTTTGCATTCAGGGGAAACGGATGTCATTTGTGTGCCACTGCTGTTCATGTTTTCCTCACTGATATCTCTGTTTAGGTCACGACAAATCACTCAGTGATGGAAGAGATGATGTCAGTTACCGGAAAGTACATGAAGATAGACCCTTTCGTTGGCCAAGGAGGAATAGTGACTGACACCTTCCTCTTTTTCTATATTATTTGTTTTTCCCCACTCACCTACTATATCTCAGCTGGTGTTACAAGAGAAAGAAAAAAGATGAAGGGCTTGATGACAGTGATGGGTCTTCAAGATTCAGCATTCTGGTGAGTGAGAGAGGCTCAGAAAAAGTGAGTTTCTAGGCACACACACACACACACACACACAAGCATTGGGAAGTGGGACTGTAGTTCAGCTGTCAGAGAGCTTGCCTAGCATAGAGCACTGAATTCGATGCACAACATTATATAAACTCGGCATGGTGGCACACGCATTCAATCTCAGCTCTTGGGAGGTAAAGGAAGAAGAAGCAGAAGTTGAAGGTCATCATTGGCCACATACAGAGTTCAAGGTCAACCTCAGGTATATGACACTGTTTCAAACAAAATAACAACCCTCCAAATGCTCTGTCATTGTTAGAACATCCTTGCCTTTGTTTCCTCCGAATGGCATGGACTATCCCCGATGTGGTACCGCACAGAAGGAGCCTGGACTTCGCCACGTTTAACTCTGAGGGGAACGATGAGTTACCTATTAGCCATTGAGTGATATTTTAGGTATTGGGCAACCAATAGCCGCTGCTTTCAGATTCATGAGAACTCAAAACTTCTAATACTGAATGAAACGCTTGCTTTAGAGACATGGTCCTCAACCTTCCTAATGCTGCGACCCTTTAATACTGCTCCAGATGTTATGGTGATCCCCAATCATAAAATTATTTTTGTTGCTACTTTATAACTGTAATTTTGCGACTGTTGTGAATGACCCACAAGTTGAGAACCATCACAGATTTTTTGTTGTTGTTGTTGGGCAAATAATCAATGTATTCGATCACTTAAATGGGATGTTATCCTAGAAGCATTACAGAAAAAACAAATCCACTGCAGTGCTGAATATATTAAGTGTTATGCCTCCCCTAACAGTAGCCTTAACCAAAGGAACAAAAGAGCAAGAAAATAAAGCCATCATTAACGTATGGTTCACTTTCTCCTCACCAGTTGTGTTATCACAGAAAAACTGCATAAATCTGGAGGCATCCTTACATGGCTGTTGACATGATTAACTAAGCTTATTATTTTTCTAGAGAAGCTTACTTTCTTACTTTATATGTATGGATGTTTGCATGCACGCATGCGTGTATACCAGATGTGTGTCTGGTGCCCACAGAGGCCAGAGGATGATATGTTAAAGGTATTTGTGAGTTGCCACATGGCTACCAGGAATCAAGTCTGGGTCCTTGACAAGAGCAGTCAATGCTCTTAACCACTGGGGCATATCTCTGGCCCCTAAGCTCGCTCTTGTAATAGCTTAACCTACACTTTGAAGAGTATTTGGTGATCAGGAGATGCTAAATATTCACATGTGTTTGGGCAGTTAGGGTTATGACTGTGTATGAAATAGCACAAACTTCAAGTTGAAAGCCCAAGTTTCTGCCCTTAAATTACCATAAAATGACATAGTATCCCCATAGGATATGCCAGAATCATGTCATGGTAAAAACATTATTTAATTCATAGGGTTTTAAACAAATAAATCTTTGTTTCTTGAGCAGAAAGTAGAGAGAGATCACTCAAATCCTATGGACTTTCCAACTATAGCGCCCTTACATATCTGTTGACATGATTAACTATGCTTGTTCTTTTTCTTTTAAAAAAAAGTTCTTTTCGGAGGATACAAGGGATGGAATAACAATTGAGGTGTAATATGAATAAATTAATAAAATATATTTTTAAAGTTATTTTCTTATCATAATGGGCACGAATGTTGTATATTTGTCAAAATTAATAAGCCAGTGTAGTTATTAGTGACTAGTATGCATACTTAAACTAGGGTCACTGTGTGCTGCACAGTTAAATGATTGTCAACGAATGCGTACATACTGCTTAATGTCTACAGTCCCAGTAGCATGGACTGCAGCTTTACTCTCCCCAAATTGTTTGCGTTTCATTTGTTCAACCTTAGTCTCTTTGTAAACTCCTGGAAATCACTGGCTATTTTAATCTGTATAGTTTGCTTATTTTCAAGTTGGGATGTAGCTAATGTTTTTTGAGACCAGTCAGAAAAAAAAATGGTAGGTGGATGAGATAAGATATTATTTAAGATTTATATTCTTTGCTGGAAAAAATTAATTTATACTGCATGAATAGGAATTGCATGCATAATTAGAGGAGGAAACATTTGTCCTTATCAAGCTCCTACAAGTGAACATCCATCTGTCTCTGAGATCAGAGGAAGTGAATGAATCAGCTCTTTTGGATAGGATTCTGTTTTGTAAGTTGGGAAAAACTATCCTATGGGCATATTATAAGCTGTGAATCAGTGAAGGATAATTTAGGGCAGGTAGAAAATACTATAGGGACCAGCTATGAACAATAATAAAACTTGTTATTAATTTCTTATAGCTGCAATAACATATCCATACACTACTTTTTCCTGGTCATTAAACTTCATGTGTTAGTGTACCTGTGTGGTTTTGTATGTGCGCGTATGTGTGCATGTGTAGTGGCCGGAAATCAACCTCTAGTGTCATTGCTAGCTATTATCATATTTATTGAGACAGAGTCTTTCATTGGCTTGAGACTCATTGATTAAATTTGACCAGCCAGTTAGCTAGTTGTGGTCTATTACCCCAGGGAATCTGCTAATCTCCTTTTCCCTAGTTCTGGGATCACAAGCATTCACTACTGTGCACAGCTTTTTGTTTTGTTTGTTTGGTAGGTTCTGGGAATTGAACTCAAGCCTTCAGGCTTGCATGCCAAACACTTTATCTACTGAGCCAGCTCCCTATATCCCCCTTATCAGTATTTTAAGACTTATAGTTTTAAGATCATAGCATTTTAAGACTATAATTTATCAGAAAGTATTAATGAAGAAAAGTAAAATGGACAAAGGAAAGATTATATGTACTATAATAATAATAAAAATATGAATGTGAAAATAATTCTTAAAGAATATAGAACAGTTGTTACCCCTATAAGGAGAAAGAAGAAGAGAAACTTTATTGTAAGCACATTATAGACAGAAGAAAGTATAGAATTAAGCATTCTTATTTCCACATTAAGCCATAAAAAAGCTCTGTTATGTATTATTGCAACTAAGAACCTTTGCACAGGACAAAGAGACTCTAATTTAACTCTTCTCAAGGATTGCAACTCAGCAAGACACACGTGTGTCCACACCCAGTGTAAAAGATGTCACTGTTCATGATTTGCCTTCAATCTTTGTATTAATTCTAAGTATATGATTATAAGATTATCTACAGCCCCAAATTACTGCATTCTGCTTATTTGTCCTAGACAGTCCTGTGAATTCTAATGGAAGAATAAGTGTGGCTAAAAGAAGGGTAACCTGAGTACCCAGAATAGGCTCTCTTTTTTGTCTAGCCATGAATACTAATGGGACTCTATTTTTGTACCAGGCTGTCTTGGGGTTTGCTCTACGGTGTCATTGTCTTCATTGTGACAATTCTCTTGACATTTATTGTAAAATTGGTCCAATTTATCATTTTGACTGGATTCATGGTGATCTTCAGTCTCTTTTTCTTCTATGGCTTATCTTTGGTGAGTTGGTGAATTTAAAAATACTATATAGTTTTCAGCCTAAGAAACGAAGTTGCTACCAATTTGGTGATTTCTACTTGCACGAGACAAATATGTAGTTAGATGGTATTTATCTGTAGTTCTCTGTAGTTCTAACTTTCTGTAAAGTTTCTAGAGAAAAAAAACTGTAGTTTTATACAATAAGTCATTTGTTTTGCTATGGTAAAAACTCTTAGAGGGACATAAAACGACTTGCTCTTTTCTTGTTGTAGATCTCCTTGTCTTTCTTAATGAGTGTTTTACTGAAGAAGTCTTTCCTCACGGACTTTATGGTGTTCTTTCTCATTGTTTCCTGTGGAGGGCTGGGGTTCACAGCATTGTACAGATACCTCCCCATGTCCTTGGAGTGGGCTCTGAGTTTGCTCAGCCCCTTTGCCTTTGTGCTTGGAATGTCCCAGGTGAGTGAGACACAAGTCAGTTTATTAGTGATATCTCTGAAATATTTTTTTCTTCCTCCCTGGAACTCAGTAGTCTCACAATCATTTCTATATATAGGTCAATGGAACATATTTCTAAGGTTTCAAAGATGAACTATAAAAGACAGAAGTCATTTTCTCCCAGAAAAAAAAAAGATCTCTTGTATGTAAAAAGATAGCTTCATAATTCTTCAATACAGTATATAGGGTTTTATCAGTCCCCAAAGTTTATGTTAAAAATTGTATTTAAACTGATGCAGTCCAGTTAAGCATCTTACTTAATTTTAGAAGGCTATGTGCTTTAATTCTGAAGCAGTGGTATAAAGCAAAATAAAATGAAAATGAATGTTTTGGATGCTAAACCATTGAATAGTAAATCCTTTTTTGATCTTTAAGTATTTTAATTCTCCTTCTCTGCTTACTTCTTAACCTGGGTAGAAGAACTCTTTCTCTCAGTTATGGAATATGTCCGATTATCAAATCTCCATTATGATGTGATGATAATAATTGTTGTGTATATACATATGTATGTGAGTGTATATACACACAATAAAAATTATCGGTCAGTAAAGTTTTTAATTAAAAATTTATTTGTTTGTGTGTGTGTGTGTGTGTGTGTGTGTGTGTGTGTGCGCGCACACATCTTACCTATATGCATGTACCTGCAGGGGCCAGAATAGGGTATTAGATAGCCTGGAGGCAAAGTTACAGGTGGTTGTGAGCTACCCAACGCGGGTGCTGGAAACTGAACATGAGCCCTCTTCAAGAGCAGCAAGTGCTCTTAGCCAGTCAGGCAACTCACCAATGAAGTCATCAAGTCTTCCTACTGTCTTTGTTTAAACATGGAATATGTTCTCGCTAGTTTTTTGACAACCATGTGCCATCCCCCAAAGCATCTTTTCTTGCCCCTATTCCCAATTTAGCAAGGTCTTACATGACTGGCACGCCTTCACTAAGTTCTTTCCCCCACACAATGTGTGTCTCGCTTGAAACACACACCCACTGTACTAAACACGATCCCGTATTTCTTACAGTGTTCATATGCCCTGTTTTCCAGTCAAAATATGTGATCTAGGCAGTCAAGTGGATTAACTTTGTCTTTCAGGGATCTGGCATGATAGTTCATGAAATAGCTAAGCTGTTTTTTTTGTTTTTGTTTTGTTTTTTTTTTTTAATGATTATTTGCCTTTGACTTTCTGGGTCATTTTTAATTTCCAGCTCTTACACTTGGATTTTGATGTGAATTCTAATGCAAACCCGATGGACAATGCGCATGTAATCATTGTCACAATTTTCATGTTGCTCTTTGATAGTGTCCTCTACCTGCTGTTGACATTCTACTTTGAAAAGGTTTTACCAAGTAAGTACTTCCATGGTAAGACTTAGAAGCATGTTTGCAATCTCATTTCTCATATCTATGAATATATATATATATCAACTTAAAATATGTCCTTCAAATGTATTATCCACATGTCAATGATATGTCTCTTTATAGGATAGATAGTCAACACGGTAACTCAAGAACGACTGGCTCTTTCATCTTCCTTGCAATCTACCGGTTCAAAATTAAAATCAGAATGTTGCCTGTGTGGAATGTGTAGTCGTTTAGTGTGTAGTTAGTTTCCCTTTATCCATCTCTTTCTCCTTCCTGCATTTTAGGCTTTTATTTCCTAAATGCCTGTGGCTGCCTGCAGATCTGTGGTTCTAAACTCTTTCTGCATCTTTAACTGATAAATAAGCATACATATTCAGCGCCTATAATAGGAAACAACATATTACAATAGGAAACATATTACACTGTGACTGACTCAGCTGAACTAGGCAGTGTATGTGTTACCTCACGTATTTGTTTTTGTGGTAATCTACTCTCAGAGGTTTCCCAAAGTACAACACACTTATTAACTATAGCACCACGCTCTGATATGTCTGAACATGTTTTGGTGAAAATCTCCTGAGTCTCACACTTCGATTTCAGCTCTTGTGACTGCCTTTCTACATCGGATCGCATTTCAGTTTTCCTACTGTGTTTAATGTCCTCCATTTAGCAATAGTTTAGTTCACTCATGTCATTAGAGGGGGTGCAGTGTAAGACCAAATCCTGCTCAAGCCCAGACATTCTTTCTCAAATGGTTGTGAGCAGCACCAGGGCACTCGAGGTGGTCATGATACTCAGCCGTTCTGTAATATCACATGTGAAGGGCATTTGTAGTTATATGCCCTTTCAATTTATTAATCCATATCGGCCTCTCAAAGGCTATAATTTTGGTCTTGTTGGCTGATACAGCTTAAACACCATGAGAGGGCTGGATATGTGCTAGCACTCTGTTAAAAACCTGTGGAAGGATTCTTTCTTTGCTCCTGTCTAGTCGACCTTCTCTGCTCAAGAACGGAGACTGCTCCTCCTGTGCGTTTCTATGTAAGAGGCCATGGCCAGTGCTTCATGCCAGGGCAGCCATGAGCAAACACCTAAGAAAAAGGTGGATCAGTAAGAAGCCACAATAGGGGGGCTTAAAGTTGATCTCCCTGATTTTGAGAGATCATGCATGCACAGTAACGGTCTCTGTTAAGTTTTCCAGGTTTACTGAATAGTATTTTAATCAATTATCTCTGTTAATGTGTGCAGATGTAGAAGATGAAACATATGAATACATATCCATGTATCTTGGTTATGTTTATGTTTAGGTATAGTGTTTATGTGTTACATTTATATATAAAGAATATATGTTTATATATTTTATTCCCACTATTGATTAAACAAAATACTCTAGTGAAGGAAAATATTGCTTACCTATTGTATAGTCTAATATTGATCTAACTTAAACAAATCCTTAAGATATATTTAGAAATATTTTTTATGCTTCAAATGCTAAGTTTTTGCCTTTTTGTTAAATTGCAGAACTCTTGTTTGGGGGTCAAATGTTAGTCTTATTTCTGGTGACACAAACCTGCTAACCTTTCATTCTCATTCCTTTCATAGAAAGATACTACTTGAATTTTTAATCCCTAAATGTTTCTCATTCTTTTACTTTCCTTAGTGTTTTAGCTGACAAAAATCTATTATATCTCCTTTGCTTCTCGATAGTCGTGGTGTCTTGGCAAATGGCTTCTCTGTGAATTAAGTGTAGCTTTAGCTGTTCTTTCTTTTGGATGGTGACCAAAAACTTATGCAATATGTGATGTAATTCACTTTCTTTCTACAGGACTCAATTTAAAGCCTTCTAAAATATCGTTTGATATATACACTTTCCCCATTTCTACTTAACACTATATTATATTGCTTTGATCTTTTCCCACCCCTTTATCTTATGTTTATACTTGTCTTTATTCTTCCTTCATTTTTAAAAGGTATGTTTTCACTGAGTGCAGAGTCTAAGATGGCAGGTTTGTCTGTATTTCAATAGTATAAAGCTACTGTTTTAAACATCATTTAAACATATGACACCACCCTCTTCTGGCTTGCATGATCCCCAGTAGGAAGTCTCTGTTCATTCTTATCTTCATTTCCTTTTTAATGTCAATTTCATTTTGACACCTTTTCAGACCTTTTTCTTTTCACTGATTTTAAGCCTTGAACTTATCTCATAGCTAACTGGTTAACTGAATATATTTCATAGCTATCTTTCTGGGCTATCTTCTTATTTTTATTTTTCTTGTACCAAACCAGTTGACATAACAAGAGGAACTTATAGATAAATTAAACTTACTCTGATTACACTAGTTAGCTTTTCTTGCCCTTCGTATTGTTTGAATTGATATGTTGTGCCCTTTCCACTCTTTTTTTATAACACATCAAATAATTTTCTTCAGTTTTGTTCTGTCTTCCTTGAAAGGGTTCATTTAGTAATTAGTAATTGTTCAATTTACGGTGTAAACTCATAACATATTTGGATATGTACTTACTAATTTATCACCCTTTTAAGGGATGTATAGTAACTCAAAATATTTTTGTATCTGCATTTTGGATAGCTCAATATTAGAAAAGTCTTTACTTTTGCATTATGATTTCTCCTCATTTTTCATTGCTTATGTAGTTAATTTAATATAAATACCTTTGTGGTTTTACTTTAATAGTCTCAGTGACAAAACACTTAGGACAGTGTTTTGCTGTGTTGAAATATATTATTCATGTTTAGAGGTAAAGATAGAATTTATAGCAGTGGCTGATCCAATGTGCAATTACACTGGCTAAACAGGTGAATATGGACGTCGGTACCCACCCTTGTTTTTCCTGAAGTCCTCATTTTGGTCACGACAAAACCAAGCTGACCGGATGACCTTTGACAATGAAATGGACTATGAGTTTTCTGATGACTCTTTTGAACCCGTGTCTACAGAATTCCATGGGAAGGAAGCCATCAGGTGAGAGCACATGGAGTGTGGATGAAGGTCAGGTCTGGTGCTATCCGCAGCCAAACACCTGCTCCCGACATGCAGCTATGCCATGAAGACCCTCCTCAGATTCCTTCACAGGACTCTGACATAAGCTCATCTACATTGTCTGCCACCTTCTGTCCTGTCTTCTGGTTCGTTTAAAACTGTAACATGCTGCATTTGGTACCAAACTTCAGACTTAAGATCACTAGCAGCCACAAGTCAGCAAACATTTCTTCAATGCCTGTCACTTGTTGCTTCTGTTTTCTTTCTTTTCTTCCTCTTCCTCTTCTTCTTTTTCCTCCTCCTCCTTCTTTCTTGTTCTTGTTCTTGTTCTTCTTGTTCTTCTTCTTCTTCTCCTCCTCCTCTTCCTCCTCCTCCTCTTCCTCCTTCTTCCTCTTAGCCTCAAGGGTCCATTCCTGCATCTTATTAGTTATACCGCTCATTTTTCCTTTACTCACTTTAATATTTCTTTCTTTATGAACTCATTGTCTCTACAAAGGAGACAAAGGAAAAAGGAAGAGGAAAATGAAGAGGCCTTGAAAGAATAGGAAATCAACTCAATGTGCCTTTCAGTCAAACATACCTGTGCCTGGGTTACAATAAAATGCCTGCTTACTGCAGTGCTAGTTGCATTAATTTCAAATAAGGAAGAAGTCTTCAAGGCCTTTATGTTTGCAGCCCTTATCTAAAATTTCTGACTTATTCTTTGAGAATTGTATAAGCATATGCAATATATTTTAATCATATCTAGGACCCCACTAGCCACTTCCAACTTTCCCGTTTCCTTCTAACGTGTCCTCCTTCTGACTTCTTATCCTCTTCATTAAAAAAATAATTACATGCCATTGAGTGCTGCCCATTTGCACATGTTTGTTGTCAGGCTACCCACTGGAGTATGGGCAACCTACCAGTGGCCACAACCCCAAGAAAGAATGACTCTTTCTTGGCAACCATCAACTGCCAACAGTTCCTCAAATAGGGGTGTCATTCATAAGGCCATCCTCAATTCCTGGTGGAATTTTTACTTGTTTGGTCTTGTGCGGTTAGCCAAAGCTACTGCGAGTTCCTGAGTGGCAGCCATGTCCTGACCGGAAGTTGAATTTCACAGCACTCCTCCCTACCTTTCATCTTTTACATTCGTTCTGTCTCCTGCTCTGCTATGTTCCCTGACCCTGGGGAGAAGATATTGGTATATTCTAATTTCTAATCAGAATTTGCAATTTCTAGCTTATATCCTGCTGCATAGTTATCCTTCTTGCTATGAGTTTCGAGAAAGTCATTTCAAGACAATGGTTGGGGGTTTTTGTTTGTTTGTTTTGTTTTGTTTTCTGTTTTTGTATACTGCTCTCTTTCACTTTCTCTTTGGCATATCACTTAACAAAAAGCATTGTGGAAGAATAAGGAGTTAGGGTTTAATTGGAGGTGAGAAATTTATTTTCTCTCTTTTTATTTAAAATATTTTTATTTTCACGCAATATATTTTGGTCACATTCTTTCCCTTCCCAACTCCTTCCAGATCTTCCAACATCTCTCATGCTTCATGTCCTTTTGCTTTCTCAACCCCCTAAAAGGAAATCAAATCAAACAAACAAAAACCAATGAGACCAAAAAAAAAAAAAAAAAAAAATGCCAAAACAAGACAAAATGAAGCAATTCCCCCACAAAAAAAATCCCCACAGGATTCATTTTGTGTTGGCCAATTACTCCTGGGCCTGGAGCCTGCCCTGTAGCGTGGTTGAGATACTCTGTGGGAGAAAATGCTTTTCCATTTCCCAGCAGGTATCAGTTGCAAACAGATCCTTGGTTAGAATGGGATCCCACGTCCACTTCTCCAATCTGGGAGTTTGTCTGGTTTGAACCTGAGCCGGCCTTGTGCGTCCTGTCACGGTCGTTGCGAGTTCATATGTGGATCTGCCCGTGTCTAGAGAAGTGGTTTTTCAACATTCCTAATGCTGCGGCCCTTTACTATAATTTCCCCGTGTTATGGAGATCCCCATCAACAACATATTTTGTTGCCACTTCATAATTGTAATTTTGCTGCAGTCATGAGTCATAACATAATATCTGACAAGAAGGAGGTCTGCTATGAGACCTCAAGAAGGTCACGGCCACAGGTTGACAGCTGCTGGTCTAGAAGATGGCTGTTTCCTCGGAGTCATTAATCATGTCTGGCTCTTACAATCTTGCTGCCTCATCTTCCTCCTAGATCCCCGAGCCTTGCATGAGGGGAGAGGTTTGAGGAAGACATCCATCTCCTTTAGAGTTTAGCGATCCAAAGTCTCTCACTGTCTGCATAGTGCCTGGTTATCCCTCTGTTAATTACCATCTACTGCAAGAAGAAGCTGCGAGAAATCTATTTTAAGCAACATACATGAAGCCTGAGTTGTGTGAGAAAAGACAGTCGGTGGCAAAAAAAAAAAAAAAAATGTATATTTACCGGATAGACTACAACCAAATAGACAACATGGCTACATTTCCAGAGCTATAATGATTTTTAAATAGCAACATATAGAATTTGGATATAACTTCACTTAGATTGTTATTGCTTACATCCTCTTAGTAGCCATAACCTTCATTATATAGTGAATAGCATCCAGTAATTTTCATGGCCCACTTCCTCAGCACGCAGTTAGTCTTAAAACTAACTGTAACATATGTACTGTTTGTGTTACCCCTTTCAGAGCAGGACATCGGAGTTACAAGAAATAATTATATTTGTCAGCTATTTAATGGTCAAGGTGCAGTGATGGCTAGTACCTCTGCTATTGTTCGTGCCATTTTTTTTTCCTTGCCATTCTTTACTGTGTGACTGACCTGGAGAGATTCTGGACTTCATGAAGATGTTATCTCTATTAGCTTTATATTCCTACGTCTTCTAGTCAGCTTTGTTGTGTAAGCTGTCTGTGTTGAGTCATGGTCTAGCTGCCCCATCACTTCATATGGTTTCACTCATGAATAACGCTCACCATTAGGATAGTGTCTAATCCAAGTACTCTTGCTGTCTAACCACAGCTAAGTGAAGTGCACATGCTCCCCCTTGTATGCTCGCAACCCCAAGTCACCCAAAAGATTTCAACCAAACTCATAGTTAGATACTAAAGAAAACCATTGTCTTTTAGGCAACTTATCTTTTGCTCTCTTTCCCAGGATCAGAAGTCTTACAAAAGACTATATAGAAAAGTCTAAGCGCACAGAAGCTTTGAAAGGTAAGTAACTAAGGTAGAAAACTCTTGACTTTTAATCAGTTAACTTTTCTCTCCTTGAGCAGTTCTAGACTTTGTCAATGGGTGTTGAATTTCATGATACCCCTGACCACAACTGAACTAATATTGTCATGATGTACAAAATGAAAACTGGGGCATTAATTTTGATTTAGGAAATGAATGAAACGTATACTTTCATAAGCTTTAGTCCTACACTGTAAATACATAGGCGCTATATGAGCCCTGCATTAAGCCTACATTTGTGACTTTATATCTTCATGCTGTTTCTCTCCTAGATCTGACACTGGATGTATATAAAGGCCAGATCACTGCAATCCTTGGTCACAGTGGAGCTGGGAAATCAACACTGTTAAATGTCCTTAGTGGGTTGTGTGCTCCCACCAAAGGTAAGAGACTCTCCTCAAAGTTAGCAAGTGAATCACCTGTACTTTTGCTAGATGTCTGAGCATTAAATACAGGCAGAGGTAATTAAACTCACAGAACTGTCATTTAATCTCTATTGTGTTTTATAAAATGTATATGCTATTAACCAAAATGCACACAATTTTAGTCTTTTCAAATATTCAAATTTTTATATGATTAACAATTTTAATAGATATTGATCACACACACTGATCACGTTTTTCTGTAGCGATAGAGTTACCTCAAAACCCAGCAACTTTTAAAATATCAGACACAAAGTATATGTTGTGATTGGATGGGCTGACTGGAAAGGGCTCTCGGTGGCCCAAGATGGCTTTACCTACATGTCTGAGATCTTAGCTAGGTTATTCTCTCTGTCTCTCTCTGTCTGTCTGTCTGTCTGTCTGTCTGTCTGTCTCTGGCAATTTTCTAGGGCTGAAGTTATAAGAACTTTTAGCAGCGAGAAAGAACCAATACCAACGTAAAACAACCTTTTCAGGTTCTCTTTGACTGTTATTGGCTCATATTCCATTGGTCAAAGCAAGTTGCATATATAGCTGAGAGAGTGGATAAATTGGTTTCATTTATTGATGGTAAAAGGTAGACTGATTAATATTCTCAAATACAGAAAAGGAGTAATACCAAAATGAAATTTGGAAAGCAAAAAAACCACAGGAGTGAGATAAGATCACACGTCTAATTTAATTTTGTAATTTTTTTGGTAAAATGCTTAAAAAGTACATTACACTAAGGATGCTATGCTATTTTGAAACCTTCGTTTGTAGGTTGCGTCACCATCTATAATAACAAACTCTCAGAGATGACTGACCTGGAAAGTATCAGCAAACTCATTGGCGTGTGTCCCCAATGCAATGTACAATTTGACTTCCTCACTGTAAGAGAAAATCTCAGGCTATTTGCTAAAATAAAAGGGATTCAAGCACATGATGTGGATAATGAGGTACATGACATGTTGAGACTAACGTGAAAATTCAAATGCTAGTGAAATGGTTAATCCACTTTCCTTTGATTTTGGTTGCATTAAACTACCTGCATGTAAATCAATGTATCGAGCTTGGCTGCAAAAAAAATATAGGAACAACGAACAGTTACGTGTAACCTGTGACATTGCCCTAGATCATTAAGTATACTCTTTTAATCTTAGCAAATCTTAGATAAGTAATGGGATTTTCTTCATTCTCAAATGAGAATGAATTAGGAAGCAGTAAATAATTTCACCCCAAGTCATATATCAAGTAAACACGGAGCCATATGGTAGCAGATACTGCTCCTTACTGCAAACCATTGCACCTTATCATACAGTGTTAGGAGTTTTAAAGTAGTTATGGCTTGAATACTGTTTTTCTTCTGTGTATGTGTAGGTGCAGAGAGTTTTGCTGGAACTGGAAATGAAAAATATTCAGGATGTTCTGGTTCAAAACCTAAGTGGTGGACAAAAGAGAAAACTGACTTTTGGAATTGCCATTTTAGGAGACCCTCAGGTAAGTCAGACCAGACTCACTGACAAATTCAGTTTGGAAACAAACCACCTCCTCACTCACAAAGGACAAGGACACGGTGATGGAGACACACAGTGGAGCAATAAATTAAGTACATGCCTGGCTTCTGTGCTCCCTACTCCCATAGTCTTTCCACTTGATCCCTCCTCCAGATTTTCCTGCTGGATGAGCCCACTGCTGGGCTGGATCCCTTCTCAAGGCACCGTGTGTGGAATCTCCTGAAGGAGCGCAAAGCCGACCGCGTGGTCCTCTTCAGCACTCAGTTCATGGATGAGGCTGACATCCTGGCTGGTAACTCATTGGTGGCTTCCTTAAGCATCATGCTGAGGTCTTATATTTAAAGATCTTAAATTATTTTCTTTGTTACTATTGTTGTGCTGCTGGATGCTATGATCCAGGACCAAGAGGTCTTTCTGACAGAAGTCCGAGGTGTCTATAAACCCTTCATGTCCTGTAGCACTGTGATGACACAAGCCATGTCCTTTTTAGGAAGATCACTAACTTTAAGATAAAGGGCACTCAGTTGAATTTCATAACTGAGTAAGTCAACTTGAAAGATTTGTGCACAACCAGCTAAAATGCATCTTAACATTTATCAGAAATGCTCATGTAGTTTGTTACCTACATAATCATCAAAGATTATGGTGGGTTTTCTTCAAACCGTAATTGCATCCTATTTTTAAAGTGGTATATGATCCTGTGCAGTTCACTATACCTCAAAATTCTCTGAAATAAAAGGCATCCCCTTCTTTACTTCTTCCTCTTCAGATAGGAAAGTCTTCATCTCCAAGGGGAGGCTGAGGTGTGCAGGCTCTTCCTTATTTCTGAAGAAGAAATGGGGCATTGGTTATCACTTAAGGTAGGCCTTCCAGTGGAGGGTGCGGGGGCGGGAGATGAGAACTGGGCTGGAGAAAAAAAAAAGTGGTACTGCCTGAAATCATTGAAAGAGATGAGAGGGCTGCAAGAATCCTGGAGGGGCTAAGAAGAATGAACAGGAGTGAATACAATCAATATTGTATCCATGTCTGAAACTTTCAAAGAATTAATAAAAAACATGTCTTAAAAGAAAATTCATGTGTGTGTGTGTGTGTGTGTGTGAGAGAGAGAGAGAGAGAGAGAGAGAGAGAGAGAGAGAGAGAGAGAGAGAGAGAGAGAAGGTAAAGGGTGAAAGAGTGGGCAAAAGGGTGAAAGACAGGAATATAAGATGCCTGGCATATTGTAGAGAAATTAGGAGAGAATCTAGTACAGATGTAGTTAAATGTCTGTATCTTTGGGGTATTCTGAAGTCCTACAACTTTCTCAGACCCGACAAGATTGTATCACTGTCATCGATAGCCTAAAATAGTAACACTTTTTCTCAACTAAAAGCCTAGTTTGTAGTGGATTCGCATTAACAGACTTACCCTTTTATTTCAAATTTGGATGACTTTTTTTTTTTTTACATTGAACTTATAAATGCCATTTTCTGGTTATTTTGGGGTGTTGGGTGCAATTTAATCAACATATTCCAATTTTGAATAACAGCTTGCAGCTGAATGAAACGTGTGCACATGAGAGGATCACATCACTTGTCAAGCAGCACATCCCTGATTCCAAACTGTCAGCGGAAAGTGAAGGGAAACTTAGCTACATATTGCCCCTAGAAACAACAAATAAATTTCCAGGTAATTAATTATCCATGGCTATAAAATGAAATCCACAATAATGAAGAGTAACATGCAAAATCAAGTTGACATGTATGACGTATAATACTGAGTCTGAAATGAAGCATCATTCAGAATTTAATAATAATAATAATAATGATGATGATGATGATGATGATGAGAATAATAATAACAACAGCATGATACACTGACTGTCACACCTTAGGCACAGGAACAGAAGCAGAGTGCGAAGTTACTTAGCAAAAGTCTCTGTTGTAAATGTGAATTCTGCCTCCAACCCCATCCTCTTAGAAGTGATGACATGTTAAATCCTTTGGTCATTGTTTCAAATCCTGGAACCGCCTCACAACATGGCACTAAACATAGGTTCACAGTAGCAGCGCCTCGCTAATACAGGGTAAACTGACTATTCCATTTTTCTTTTCTTTTCTTTCTGTCTTTCTTTCTTTCTTCACTTTACATCTCAATCATAGCCCCCTCCCTCCTCTCCTCCTGGTTACACCCTCCCTCCCTCCCTGCCATCCTTCCTCTCTCCCTCCATCCCTCCCTCCCTCCCTCCCTTTTCCCCCTCTTTCCCTCCCCTACCACTAAGAGAAGGGAGTCCCTTCCTACTAACCTATCCCAGCATATCAAGTCACATCAGGACCAAGCACATCCTCTTCCACTGTGGCCTGGCAAGGCAGTCCTGCCAGGGGGAAGGGATTTTTAAAAAGCATGCAACTGAGTTCATGTCAGAGACAGCTTCCTCCTCCTCCCCCATCCCCTTACTAAGGGATCCACATGAACACCAAACTGCCCATCAGGTACACATGTACATCGGACACATCTGTGTAGGGCACTTAGGTCCAGTCCATACATAGTCCTTGGTGGGTGCTTCAGTCTCCGCCAGCCCCCTGAGCCCTGGTTAGTCACTTGTTGGTCTTCCTGTGGAGCTCCAGCTCCCTCTAGCTCCTTCTATTCTTCCTTCACTCTTCCACAAGCCCCCCTCTCTCTGCCAACGTATGGCTGTGAGTCTCAGCATCTGTTTTCATGTACTGCTACATGGGAGCCTCTCAGCTTTAATCCATGGTAGTCTGATAAGATGCATGGGGTTATTTCAATTGTCTTTTATCTGTTGAAGCTTGCTTTGTGGTCAATTTTAAGGCTGAGTTTGCAAAAGAAACTCATTCTCAGGACTTCGACAAGTTCTGTGTGAGTCTCTGCATTAGGCACCATCTACCACAAAAAGAAGCTCCTCTAAGGCTTCTTCCCACACGCATTTTATTTATTTTATCTCTGTTGGGGAGGCGTGCGTGCGTGCGTGCGTGCGTGCGTGCGTGCGTGCGTGCGTGCTACAGTTTGAATGTGGTCAGAGGACAACTTGTGGAAGGGCTCTCCCATTCCGCCTTCTGGGTTCCAGGAAGTTAAATAAGGTGACCTGGTTTGGTGGTAAATGCCTTTACTCTCCAACCCTATTTCCATCCATTTTCTGGAAATTTCATAATTTAATTTTCTTGGCGGCTGAATAGAAATAGTTCCATTGTGTGCATGCACCACATTTTCTTTATCAGTTCATCAGTTGATGGACATCTCAGGTTTAGTCAGTTCTGGGCTATTGTGAACAGAGTGGCAGTGGACATGGTTGTGCAGATATCTCTAATGGGAGATAGAAGCCTTTGAGTATATGCCCATTAGAGCTGTGGCTATGTCATTTGGTAGCTCTGGTTTTGTTTGTTTGGTTGGTTTGTTTGGTTTGGTTTTGATTGTTCTTTTAGCTTATTGAGAACTCTTCACATTGATTTCCATAGTTGCTGAACCAAGTTATACTCTCATCAGCAGGGAATAGGAGTGCAACTGTCCCCACCTCTTCACCCGCATTTGTTGTTATTTGTGTGTTTTTGTTTGTTTTTAATGATCTCCTTTCTGGCTGGGATAATGCAGACTGTCAAAGTAGTTTCCATTTTCCTGATGACCACATTTTAAAAACTGTGCATTAGATCTTTACAGGGAGCTTGAGAGCAGTCCAGACCTGGGAATTGAGAACTATGGTGTTTCAATAACAACACTGACTGAGGTGTTCCTGAAACTGGAAGGAAAGTCAGCGGTCGACCAGTCAGGTAGGTAAAAAGAATGAAAGGCATCATGCTGTGTCCATTTTGAAAACACTCCATTTTAATAGCCATCACTTTTTTTTTTTTTTTATTGCTCTTTGGACATCTGTATAAGTGAGGAAATCCACTGCCATGACTTGCCATCTGTGGTATAAATGTGCCTTGCCTGGGGTGTTCAATTTCATCCCAGCCATGACTGACAAGAACTTACCAAGTGTTTATGTATTCTAGATTCTCTATCCTGTGTCCATCACAGTGTTTTCTCTGAAGCTTCTATTTTTCAAATGATACATTTAAACTTTGGACATGTATTCTTGATACATAGGAATAAATTCCTTTTAAAAATATTTAATTTCCAAGTGTGTGGGGGGGGGCGTGTGTGTGTGTATGTGTGTGTGTGTGTGTGTGTGTGTGTGTGTGTGTGTGCGTGTTGTTCACCCATGTCCACAGAGGCCACCAGTGGCATTGGATCCCTTGAAGCTGGCGTTTTAAGCAGTTCTGATCCACCAACACGGGTGATGGCAAACAAAATTAGGACCTCTGTATCTGCTCTTAACCATTGAGTCATCTCTCCAGCTTTGGTACAAACACATTTCTAATGGGGGAAGGTTAAAACATTCAAAAGCAAAACCAATAGCGGACATAGTTCAAGAAAAGAAAGGTTGTTTTTTTTTTTTTTAAGATAATTTTCCTTTGACTTTTTTCAATTAAAAATCTACCTTTGGCTTCATTGGAAACAAGTTGAGGACAGCACAGCAGAGCAAAGCAAGGCTGCTTATCCAGAAAAACTCTACTAACCCTTGAGGCTATTTCTTCCAAATTTTTCCACATCTTTCTGGGTTAAACATGTTTGGAATTCCTCCAGAAATAAAGTACATTCCAGTACCACCCGCCTTCATGAGTACTTGAACTGGTCACTCCCGCACTTGTGATCTCTCTTGTTGCCGAGTTTCTTGTGGGCAGACAGGAGAAGCAGCACTCAGTGGGGATAAGATTTATCTCCCTGTTGGAAACCACTGGGCTCGCCTGACCTTAGCTGCAGTGGCGATGCTCTGACAGTACTTATTCATTCCGTCTTTCCATTATCTTTTCTGATGCCTTCTAGTTCCAGTAATTTGCCCATAGAGGGGCATGGTGTCATTGGGGGAACCAATATGCCTGTGCATTTCTAGCAGGGCCTGGTGATACATACCTGCAACCAAAGCTCTTGGGAGGCTACAGCAGGAGCATCATACGGTCAAGGCCAACCTGTATTACGAAACAAGGTCCTTTCTCAAAAAAGACCCGCAAAAATTAAAATCTATTTGTAATACACACAGTTTGTAGTACACACAAATACATTTAACTTGTGCAAATTGACCTTGTAACAACAAAAGCAAAACCCCAAAAGGATCCTTGTAGGTGCTCTTATTACTGTCACAGTGTGGTAGCAAAACTGTTTTTTTGTGCATCAATGTCATTACGTAGTTATCACATCATAATTTATATAACATGAACTGTCCGTCTACTGTTTTTTCCTATTGAAGAGCTTGGTATCAGCTTCCCTGAAACAAGTGGGTAAAGCCCAATTTAGAGCGCTTTTATTACCCACCAAGCTGATCTGTGCCCTCTGCAAGTACCCTGCCCTTTTCTGTGCTCTGTGACTTAATGTAAATGGAAAAGTACTGTTTGTATTCTTGCAGGTCAGCTCTGCTGTTGTAAGTATGAATATTCTCTGTGTGGTTAGATCCCACAGTTCTCCTTTTTGAGAAACATCATTTGAAATAATTTCAACCGTCAAGGTCGCATTAACACACTTTCATTTTTGTCTTGGAGTTTCTGTTTTCCTGTGCAGAGGATTTTAAATCTCTGGGCCAAAAACTGCTTTCAGATTTAACCACTTATTGAAAAGTGCTTGCTTTTGTTTTCTAGATATCGGTGTGCCAGAAGGTGTGCAAGCTGGAGGGACAAGGGGCACAAGGAGGCTTGCTGAGGTGGAACAACTTGTCTCTTTGCTTAATGAGTCGAATAAGATGAAAGAGGGCATGGCTCTCTGGTGGCAGCAGCTCTGTGCAGTTGCCAGGCTTCGCTTCCTGAAGTTAAAGTACGAGAGGAAATCCATCTTTATTCTGTGAGTATTAAGTTATCATAACATCTTCCAGTTGTTGCATTAAAGCATACCTAAATAGAGCAACAGAAAAATGATAAGGTGTTCCTGTTAGTTCTGTTAACAGTCTTGGTTTTTCACACGTTATTATATAAATACACAGAATGAAAATGATCTCTGTGTGATAGCATAGGGCACAGAGTCTTTCTTCATTGCCGTTACCCCCTTCAAAGTCTACAAAGTAGAAACCATGGGCGCCTGAGCACTTAATGTTGTGGGTGGCTGTGTGCCTCCTGACTCATGGACTTCACAGAATTCTCTGGAACCGTAATGTGTTTGTAAAGTTGATACATATCCAAGCTCTCCCTCTTCTCTGTGGCTTTTAGGTGCAGCTCGTCCCCTCTCCATACCTGCCAAGTGTAGGGTATTTCTAGAGTTGGACATAAAACGCATCAACTGACTCTCAAGGAATTTGTGTCACAACATAAGCACTTTGTGTCCATCTTATAGTCAGTCATTGAGCAGTCACAGTTCCCACGCTGGAGCCAGGACATCTAGGAGAATTCCAGTCAACGCCTATTGAATATGTGATTCTAGTTGAGGACATTATCAAGATTAAGACGAAAAGAAAAATCTTTGTAGTTAATTCAGAAATGCTTTGTAGAGTAGACCGGGAGAGGCCAGAACAGAGGGATGGCTGCCAGCCGCAAAGCCCAGCAGAAAAGTCTTGGGGTATCCTATGTTTGGAAAAGAGTTTAAGGATGAGATTTCAGATCCGTGCTGTGGTGCTGATATGATTTTTAAACTTTCAAACGGGGATCAAAAGAAAGGAAAACACAAAAGAAAGGGACTCTTTCAGTCTGCGAGGCTTAGAAAATTGTGTTGCCGTGAGCAAGACTAGAGACAATGGGTGAGGGAAAAGAGAGCACCTCCTGGGTCTGGGGAGTAGGGGTGGTCTGTGCAGCAGAGAGGACACATTGGAACAGAAGCAGTGAAAGCGAGACTAGATCTCAACTTGTTACTTAAGGAGCCACATTCTAAAATGACACAGGCTGTCTCATGGTCAGAGAGCACCACGGGAAGTGTAAACCCATGGTTTTCACTCTCATTTTTAAAGACAAGGGAAATATGTCAGCACTAAGACAAAGAATCATATTTAGGAATGTATGTTTCTAATAATGTCTTGCTTGCACTACATCCATGTCTTTCAAATAGTGTCCTGAAGATTGGAAAATGGCTATAGGTCTCCATTGTCTTTTTTTTTTTTTTTTTTTTTTTTACATAGGATTCTGATTTTGGGGGTTGGTCTTCTGCACATTTTGTCAGCAAATGTACACAAGTTAGTGCGTGAAAGTGATTACTCTTGGGAACTGTCTCCTCACATGTACTTCCTCACTCCTGGCCAACAGCCGCAGGATCCACTCACTAACCTACTGATCATCAACAAAACAGGTAAAATGTTGCTGTACGTAGTGTGTGAATATTGTCACTATTAAGGACATCGCTTAAAAAAGACACGCATTAAAAAAAGGGCAAATGCGTTTTATACCCAGTTTAGAAATATCAACCCTAAACTGGAACAGTGATGCCAAAAAATAAATGTAGAAGATATGTACTATCTCATCACACGCTGAAAATCAAGAAGGTTTACATAAAATATTGTCAAAGTTTAATGTCACAACGATCATGAAGGGAGATTTGAGAATTTGGATAAAGTAGCCTGGGGGGGGGGGGTAGGAAGACCTTATAAGTTTGAAAACATTTTAATTATATGATCACTCTCGTAGCCATTAGTGTGAGGCGATATATTGTTTGATTCTAGAAATTTCTGTTCTAGAAGTCCCAGGATGTTAACAAAATTTATTTTTAATTATCAGAGTTACTTTTTCAACTAGAGGCAGTCATAAGTACAGGAGAATTATTATTGTGTAGGAAGTCTAAACCATATTTAGAAAGAACAAGAGAAGACGCAACAGGAAGATCCAGCGGGTAAAGCTCTTGCGATGCAGGCATGAGGGCACAGCTCGGGTCCCCAGAGCCCACACAGATGTTTGCTGGGTTGTACGTGACTTCTCTTCACGCTGCTTTACAACTGTAAGCTGAAGTTAACACACACACACATCCCACCCCAACATGTGCAAACTGATATTGGTCACGGAGTTTTATCACAACAATTGAAGAGTAACTAAGGCACCATGGTCCATTGGGTGGCCCCGCACCAGTGCTCATGTGCTGGATTATAGAGAAACAAAGTCAGGAAGTTGGGGAAGGTGTCAAGGTAGGAGGTGTATCCTAGGCGATTAAGGGGAAGAAGTGGGGGGGGGGGAGTGTCACCCCAATAGATTCTACACATATCTGAAGTTCTCAAAGAACTAATAAAAATATGGACTTTTAAAAAAAAAGTTGGCTGCATATGGAGACCTATCTCAGAGCTCAAGAGGCAGAGAGAGTGGGTACACAAGTCAAGCTGGGCAGATAGACTGAATTAGTAAGCTCCAGCCCAACTGAGAGGTCCTGCTTCAACGTATACAGCGAAGAGCAATCAAAGAAGATACCTGACATCGACTTTTGGCCTCCCTGTGCACGTGCATACATGCGCTCCCACACATATGCTAACACGCCTGCATACACATCAAACAAAAGAGGAACAAAATGTATTTGTTCAGAAAAGAAATATATGGACAATTAAAATCCATACTTTTGCAAGCCGTAACATGCAAATGACTGCGAAGAGCCATTTTAATGCATGATCTTGTAGCATTCCCTTGGTTTCACAGTGCCTTTTACATTTTACTGTCTATTAGGAGCAAAGATTGATGACTTCATACACTCATTGGAGCGACAGAATATAGCTTTGGAAGTTGATGCCTTTGGGACTAGACATGACATAGAAGAGAGTCTGTACAATGGAGCTATCATACTAACAGGTGGCGAGAAGGTACGCTCATCTCCAGTTAGTGACTCCGTACAGAATTATGGCTGTTATAGGGCAACTTAATGAAAAATGGAGTCTGAGACATTACATACAAGTAGCATATATGTGTTTATATTTTGCGTTTGAGGAGAGAATTTGGGCTACGATTTACTTAAGAGAACACATAAGATTTCTTTTTTCATTTATTATTCAGAGAACGTTATTCGTGAGTTTGATAATAATGAAGTCACATTCACTCCTATCTCAATATATAATTATTTCCTGAATTGGGCTCTTGGAACCCACAAGGTGGAAAGAGAGAACTGACTCCTGCAAATCGTCTCCTGACCGCATATATGACTTTTCTTGAGAAAGATGCGAATAAAGCCAGAAGTATTCTACACAAGTCTAGTTCAGTGAGCCAGTCAGTTTATTGGGTTTTCTTAGAGGAGTTACGGGTGAATCGAGCATCTGCACTGTTCCCAAGTTCAGCCCAGCATGCTGACAATTCCCAAAAGGTGTCCCACTGCAGTTCACTGCGCTGCTTGTAGACATCTCTACAAAAGAGTCCCCTCTCACACATTAACTTAACTATTCCGTAGCCTCAAGAAGGGGACACATAGGCCTTGTAATTTCATGAATTCTTGATTCCTATCCATATCACTTCTCTATCCAGTGAGGAATGTTTCAATGTCAAGGAAATGGATACATGACAGTAGTCATAATTCCTTTGTCCTATTAAGGGCTTTAAAAAAACATTTTAATTATATCCTATTACTTAAATAAGGGCTTTAAAAATTACAGTATTGATTTGTGCATCTTCAAGGAAAAAGAAACTGAAAAAAAAAAAAAACCATTAGCTCATCAGCCACATTATAGAAAATACACTATCATTTCAGCATTAGAAACGGGTGTTTGCACATTACAGAAAATGTGTTATCATTTCAGCATTAGAAAAGGGTGTTTGTGTATTTCACAGACGGGCTTTATGCTGTCTCCTCCCAGACTGATAATCTTTGTGTAACATTTTAGAATTACAACTTTACATTAGCATGCAACTCCAAGAGGCTGAATTGTTTCCCGGTTCTGGTTGATATTGTGAGTAACGCCCTGCTTGGATTGTTTACACCGTCTGCACGCATTCACACTGACCGCAGCATGTATTCTGAGGTTGGTGTGTTCTTGTGGATCCTACTGTATATGGGGCTTTCCAGAGTGTTCCATTCAAAACTGGTCTCAGTGGTGCTGATAGAGTTTCTTTCACACATTAGATTAGCATTTGGATCTATCTTAGCATGTATGTTAATTTAATATATAGTATGTTAGACTATATCATATGTGACTATGCATATCTAATTGAGCTGCTGCCTGTAAGCACTAAATGATAAGTTTGGAGAGAGAATCCAAGCACGCTGACTCACACCTATAATTCTAGGGCTTGGGAGGTTAGGGTAGGAACATTATGCGTTCAAGGTCAATTTGTATTGTGTAAAAAGACTGTGCTAAAGAAATCAAAAGAAAAGAAGGAGGAAGGGGAGGAGGAGGTGGAAACCAGCTAGGATGTGAAATCTGTGAGTTGGAATTCCTGATTATTAAATCGGTTGCATCGGTTTAAATTGACAAAATATCACAATAATTATCGAAAGCCTAAAAATATTGACCATCTTTAAGTGTCAGCCAAATATTTGGACTTCTACAATCATAATAACACCTTGTTCTCATTATTACTTTACATTTTCAATATCCTATTACATTCGCTGCTTTCAACTGTTTACTTATAAAATTGGGTTTATAAGCAAAATCTATGTTGATAATTATATTAGGAGGTAAGGAGGTGGAAATCTCAAAACAAACCCAAGGCGATATTCTAGGTAGTTGATTGTGTTTTGAGCAATGTAAGCCAGACAATGATTTTTCCCATGGAGCTCACTGCATTACTTCAATTCCTAGGATGACAGCCACAGACAATTTCATCATATAGCTTATTTATTCTCATGGATCATCCTGATGGCCTGTCTTCCTCCGTATATTTCCATGACCAGCATTGATGATTATAAGGTAGTAGAAAATAATGGAAACTTTTAGTTGATTTAAACAATTGGAAGTTGTTTGTTATGTGATTTAGGACTTTTCTTCAGTATGGTGTGCATGTTGAACAGTTGATTCACACACAACTGCACATTATAGAGGCAAAAGGACAGGGTTAAATAAAGGAAAGGAAAAGGAAGGAGGAGGGAAGGAGATGTGGAAAGATAAAGAAAAAGGGGAAATTAGAGAGAGATAAAAAGCTTAGTTTGTTTCCTTTTGCATAATGAAGGCATTGTGATGGGACTTGACCCCCTAAAACTTATTTTCAGTGGACGACTGGATGAAATTCCTTAGAAAAAGAAATAATAAATTCAAGTTGTACATCACACAGTTCATCTTGGAACGAGCTCACGGAGCACAGAGGGAGCTCAAACAGCACACAAAAGTCTTATTAAACTAAAAGAAGAGCTCGGAATCCAAAAAGGTTAAAGTGGCTGTAATTTACATATAAGTGTCCTGTCAAAGAAAAAATTACATTGAGCAAGGACTATAGAACTCTACCCAAGGGTTGCTTAGAATCTGTTGCCAATATTGAGCTCTGTGTGCACAAAGTAGATCTTCATGAGGTCAAGAATGCACAGATCTCTGTAAACTAAGCAAGGTCAAGAAGTTAGACAGCACTGGAAATATCTATTTCCAATCAACAGTTGTAAGGGCTCACCAAAGGATCCAACTTTGTAGCAAGACGTAATCAATTGAGAACAGACTCAGAAATGACAAGGAAAATAAAAGACATAATGTTTAAAAAGAAAAATGTAAATATGTTAGAGGTTTTAACTAAAAGAATGAACATGGTTAAGGAAAGGAATAGAAAGAAGTGGTCAAAACAAGTCAAGTTGGGCTCGTATAAGTAGCTGACATCTGGTTGAAAATTAATGACTGTGACTTTTAGAACAAACACAAAGTGGAAAAGGAGTGAGCTGGAAGACAGCAGCAACAGACAGTAAGCAGAAGCACAGAAAGGAAAAACAATGCTGAAAAAAATAATCTGAGCTTTAATAATTTGTGGGACAATATTAACTGATTTACTATACATTTAATTAGATTATCCAAAGCAGAGGAGATTTTAAAAAATGATAGAAAATGCACTTGGAAAAAAAACTTTCAAAAGTTGTATTGCTTGGTAAAATTGTTTAATACAAAATTTAGTGCAGTATATATCTGAAACATAAA
Organism: Acomys russatus; assembly: GCF_903995435.1. NCBI lineage: Eukaryota > Metazoa > Chordata > Mammalia > Rodentia > Muridae > Acomys > Acomys russatus. Next base: position 35,931,908 of record NC_067152.1, on the reverse strand, counting down.
ATAACTACATAGAGGCAATATATATCACTGAAATATATTAATGACTTCAAAATGAGAAACTAGACTGTTATCTAAAAGTATCATGCAATATGCAATTATTCACAGTGTTTTAATCATTCATTTTTATTCAGAATAAATCAATGAGACAATTTTGCATAGAAAAATGGCTACCTTCATTTGCATAAGAGATGCACTGTTTTATCTCTGAGAGTTAGTACATAGATGGGGGATTTTCCTCCGTAGATCATTAAGTCAGTGTTTGGTTGACCGCACTATTACTCTGTCAGTAACTTGGATGATTTATTTTTACTAACTACAATAGCACATTAGGATAAATTATTTGTATTGGTAACAACAACAAATTGTGATGGAGAATCCTTGAAATGATCCCCATCTCTTAGTCTGTGTAGTGTTTAGTCACTAATGATGAACATCTCATTTGGTTATTTTTCAATATGCTTCCTACTTTTATAAAAATAACACACAACTGATGATTGCATGTTCTAATCAGAACAGAGCTCAGTTCCAGCTGTGGATCTCAGGCCTCTGCCCATCTGCATACTGGTTTGGGCAGGCTCTGTTTGAGGCTCCAATCTACTATGCACTCATTGTATCTCTGTACATTGCATTCTTTGCCTTGGCCCCTCAAGAGACCAAGTTTACAACTGGAGATCTGTTTATGCAGGTGAGTGACAGCATTCCTAAAAACAACTATCATTAAATGATTTTACCAAAAATTGGTAATAACATGTAATATACTATTTTAGTTTTTAATGTTTTCATTTCTTTTATGAGGTGTCCTTAAAGTGTGATTTAAAATATATATGACATAAAATTGTTCCTTCCTCCCTTCCTCCCTTCCTTCCTTCCTTTTCTTTTTGTGGGAGGGATCTAATTATGTGGCCCTAGTAGTCCTAGGCTTTGAAATCATGGAGATCCTCCTGAGGGCTAAGGTTAAAGATGTGTGCTACCATGACTGGCTCCTGATGACTGCGTTGATTGTGAGATTTAGTAACATTTGTCACTCTACCCCCCCCCCCAACAAACCCTCCTGTTAAGTGGCACCAGAAACTGAGATCCCACACTGAGAGTACCAAGCACCTCTCTGCGTGGCTATCTCTGAGCAGGGGAGGTGGTAGGCTGAGAGTGCTCAGACCACAGCAATGCATTCTTATCATTTTAAAGTTGTCATTTTTTGAGTTATTGTATGTAAGCTTTTTCATGCAGTAAACTGACAAAGTCAGTTCTTTCCGTTGTTTGTGTTTTATGACGTCTCTGCTGAGAAATGATAATTCCAAGCCACCCACTTTCCCACTCTCTATGATATTTAAATTATTATAGATGAAGGAACATAAAAATATTGTTTCATGACATTAGTACACTCAAATGTGTTCATGTATCACAGTATTTATTCGCATATTCCTATTGGTTTCAGATTCTGTACGTTGCAGGCTATGCCATGTCAATTATTTTTATGACTTATGTGATTTCATTCATTTGTCGCAAGGGGAGGAAAAATAGTGGCATTTGGTCACTTTGCTTCTATATTGTAAGTATGCTCATTGCTTATTTTTGTGGTGAAGTTAAGCCCTGATGCTTTAAAAACATTTTGATTGGGGTAAGATAAAGCAATTATGCTTTCGTGTGTTTTACATGTATTTTTCTGAGGAAGTTTCAACAGTTTCTGCGGCATAATTATGGACATATGTCCCTACGTACAACTAGCATGTTAAAAATTGCCTCTCTGTTTTCATCTCACTCTCTTTAAAGGTTAACGCAATTGCTTATAGGATCATAAAATAAACCTAGATGTTGTTTGGAAATTCATTTTGCACTTAGGTGCAAAGAACAGGGAATTTTCAGGAGACTATGAACATTGTTAACTTAAAAAAATCTGAAACTAAAATCTGATCCTTGAGAAATTCCTTGTTACAAATAATTTATTAAAATATTTTTCTAAATTTCTGTGGATTTATCACAGCTTTTGGTTTTTGAATGTCTCAATTCTGCTATCGTCTAACAATACTTAATTTTCTCAGTGTACCAGAATTTGAGATTGTTGAGGAAGAAAGCATACAGATTAGATAGTTTCTACCTCTAGCAGTTAAATGTGAACTTACCTTCTCCCCTAATATTTGCTGCTGGAGACACTGGAGGGCTTGATACACTTAAGCATCAAATGGTGCTGTATTTGCATGTGACACACACACTCGTGTACTCTTATTTCCACAAGTTAACACAGATACTGACAAAAGACATTATCATAAACTGAATAATGAAAATTACATATATAGACCCATTCAATTGAATCAAAAACCATAAGAAACATATACAAAGCGTAAAGAGTAGGATTTCCTAATGACCACATTTTCCTAAAGATATGCTTTTCTTTTTTGGAAAACAAGGCAAATGGGATAAAAACCCTAAAGAGGACGAAGCCAGGCTTGTCCTGTCAGGCAGTAGAACCTGATGGAACAGGTGCAGTAGTGTGTGGAGCACAGGCAGGGGCCCACTTAAGATGAAAATTAAGGCTGGTATTACGGCTCACCTTACACAGCGTGATCACTGGCTTATCCTACAGGAGCCCATGTTTGTTATGGGAAAACTTAGGAGCTTTTGGGATGGAAAGTCAGCCAGAGAGAATTATTAGAGACAGTACTCTGACATCAGAATGACCTGAAGGGAAGCACAGAACCTTCTAGAAAAGTTTTGCCATAGGAAAGGAAAGAAAACTATAAGGCCATGGTGTAAAGTTTGCACCTGTGTCTGTTCTATTGGTTCCAATGATATTCAAAGACACATTGCACACTTAAATTTCTCTTATCAATAACTCTTAAAATTTCTGCTTCTGTAAATTCAAATTTATTTTTCTTTGATTATTATCTTTAGCTTATTATTTCCCTAGGCAGCATCAAACCAATTTTAATTTTGCTCTCCTGTAACTAAAACTGGGCATAGAAACTTTATGCTTCAGATCCCGTATTTGTCCAACTTTGTCAACTTTCCAAGGTCAAGCCAAATGCTTTTAGCTGAGTCTGGTCTCGCTTATGAACATGGAAATCAGATTAGAATAAATTGAAAATACATTCAATCTTTGGTTTTAAGGGGGGTGTGTGTGTGTGTGCGTGCGTGCGTGCGTGCGTGCGTGTGTCGGTTCACAAGGAAAGGTGTCCGGGAAAAGTGTTGTGTTTTTGGAGCTGGAGTTATAGGAAGATGTGAGCTCCTTGACATGGGAACTAAACTCAGACTCTCTATGAAAAGCAACACATGCTCAAAGCTAGTGAGCCATCCCTTAGCCCCTTAGAAAGCAACTAAAATATGTATTTCATTTTCTTGCAGGCCGCTTTCATTTCTTCTGTTTTTATGTTTATTTTTGAATACACTCGGGACACCACACTGTATTGCACCAGTGTCCTAATTCCACCTGCTACACTGGCAGGTTGCACATTACTACATTTTGAGGTAAGAAATGTGCAACATTTGTGAAAGTGTTTCAGAATAGGGAAACAATTAGAAAAGCTTCGTCTTGAGTTAGAAAATATGTACTCCGAAGACTGAAAATATGCAGCCTTCTTAATTGAACTATGAAGATTTTTTTTCCTGAAAGGAGTCCATAGTCCCATTTACCTACAAGTGAAAATTTAGCATTCGCTGTTTCCCGGGGACATGGGGATAGCAGGGACAAGAACACTGACACTAATAAAATCCTTAGACATTTTCAGTACTAATAGTACATCAAAGAGTTTCCCCTAATCCCTGAGACTCAAGACTTTAAAGTGCTAATATTTGTGTCAGTTCCTATGGAATATTGTTGTATTTGAAACACTCTAGCTAGAGCTGATACAGCAGCAATAAATTCCAACTTTGCTCATAGACCAGATGAAGTCCCTGAAATTTCTTATCATTTCACCTCTTAGAGATTCTAAGCTTCCAATGGAGGATCATAGGAAAAAATGGAGCATCACCAAGAGGCAATGGGTACAGGAAGGATGGATGCTGGGAGAAACTCAATCTCCTTAGTATCCTAGATTCTCTCAGTAGCCGATTCTTAGACATTGAATGTCCTTCAGAGAAAAGCTGCACATCTCTCAGACCATGAGAAGATGCAGAGCAACCCCTTGCTACTCATTTAACGGCTGGTACTTTCTTTGTGCCCATAGGGAAAATTCTGGGGAAAATCCTAGAGTTGTAGAGTTGACCAATGGCCCAATTGTGTTCGCATAAAATTTATAAATTACAAAACTTCATATTGAATTTGCCCTTTCTTTTTGCAGAACCGTGAATATCCTGAAATATTTTTAGATGAACCAGGGAAGGAATATTCCTTTCTGCTGTTCCTAGTAGTAAGTTCTCCTGTAATTTAAATACTGCACACAGAGGAACATCTAAATAAATGATGCAAGGTTGCTCTGTTCATCATATTTTGGGGGAAAGCAGTTCTAGAGATCAAACCCAAGACTTGTACCTGTTACACAAATGTTCTGTCTCTGCTCAACATCCCCAGCCCTAGTTTGAAAATTAAGATGTTTTGTGTAACTAAGTCCCAGGACACTAAAATATGTTTCTAAGCATAGAGCCATTTTTTTTTTACAAATATACAGTGACAAAATAAATTGAACCTTCCAATTCTAAACATAGTAGGGTGTTGGGGATACAGCACAATAGATAAATTGCTTACTATGCAAGAGTCAGGACTAGGGTGTGTACCTCCAGTATATAAGAGTCTTAAGTGTTGGGTGGGCATGGCATCTCTGAAGTAGAGATAGGGTACCCTAGGCTAGCTGTCTAGGTAGACTAGCAAAACCAACAAGGAATGGAATCAAGTGGAAGATGTAGACTCACTTAATAAACTGGAGTGTTTGAGAAAGAAGCCTGACTTTATCTTCTGACCTCCATACATACCCACATACATACCCACATACATACATACATACATACATACATACATACATACATACACTCACACCAAATAAAGCTGTAACCTAAGTATAAGTGAGGTTCAATGTACAATATAATGTAGCGTAGTGTAAACACTTGCAGTGTTTCTGTACATTGAAGTGTAGTTGGATTTACTTATTTTGTAAGCATATGAATGGCTAGTCCTTGCAATCTTAGCTATTCCATCTTGTGTATGTCTGTACAGGGTTGAAGCTTCACAGTTTGCTCCTGATATTACCATTTGATATTTCTAATTGAGAACCTCTCTCGCTTTGCCCTAGCCTTTCCTCCATTTTGCCCTCTTCCTAGTTATTCTCCGATGTCTGGAATGCAAGTTTGGAATGAAAACAATGAGAATGGATCCTGTCTTTAGGTTTGGAGAACTCAAATGGTTTCATGTGCTTTGTTGAATGATTTTGCATAAAGGCAACATATTAATTCTCATGGACACTCTGTCCATCAGGTTATGATGATGAGAGAGCTATGGAAAACATGCATAATGATCAGAACATGGGTTCTGGGTCTTCAAGATGATGGTGGTACCATGGCCAAAACAGATCTAACACAGGAAATCCAGGGCTTCATCTATCACTGTATGCAAAGGAGACCTGAGAATCATCACATGCAACAAGCTTAGTTTGAATGAAAATTTCATTATGCCCTGGAGAGCTAAAGGAACACAGTCAACCCAGAAAGGACCACAGAGTTAAAAGGGGAAGAGGGTTATTACAGTAACAAAATTCTCTCACTGATGGAGTGAGAAGCCTAGCCAGTGTGTCATGGACATTTTCTATTAACTGATAATAGAAAGAGAAATGGGATTAGGTATCCAGGGAGCTTGAAAGTAAGTATGCTCTATTCAAGACTGGAGAACACAACCAGAAGCATATTAGTCCTTTTGGGCTTTTATTCATTTTTGGATTCTACATTTAGAAACCACCACTTGTGTGCAAAAGTGGGATGGCTGAATGGATAAAGGCACCTGCTATCAAGACTAATGACTTGAGTTCAAACCCCAGGCCCTAAATTGTGGAAGGAGAGAGCAAACTCTTGGCAGATGCTCTCCCACACAACACTAAACAAGTAAATAAATGTAAAAGCAAACAAAATCCCACAAAAAGAATTTCTGTTTGCCTGGGACTTTCCAGTTTTCCCATTGTTAATCTCAGGTCTCAAAGTCCTTCTCTTCTGGCTAAATAAGAGTGGTTGACCAGCCTACTCCCATATAGTGCCATCTTTGTTTTAGAAGGTGAATATCAGAATCAAGCCTTGACACATCCCCTATGACCACAATGAGGAACGTAGGAAGGGAAGATAGTCCAATTTAATTATCCTGTCATAAAAGCGTGAGCTAGAACAGAGATGTAAGGGCTCCTTTGACACATCCCCCAAAACGGGGAGTGCACATTCACATAGCTAGAACTGACTCTGAGCATTCTGGCTCACACTCTGAAGCTAGTTTTGACCATGCTCATAATTTGCATTTATTTTATTTGCAGAGTACTTATTCCATAAATCATGATGATAAATTTGTTTGCTAAAGTATGTATATGAAGCTAGCCATTGAGGTTGAAAAGCGGCGTCTCCATAAGAAAGAGCATCAGTGATAGCCAAGAAGAAATGCCTTCTTTACTTGGGGACTCTCTGACCAGTAATTGTTGGGGTGAGAGGGAGATGGATTTGCTGACAAAAGATGCGTGTTTTAAAGATTTATTGTTCATCCAGTCTACTCCACTATAAAATACAGAGAATGAAATTGTCTTGATATAGCCATGGAGCCCAAGGGTCAGTTATTAATGGATTACTTTGTCTATAGAATTTCTTCAAGAAATGATCGTGTATTTAAAAATCCAGAAGAACCAGAAGGGGAAGATGAAGATGTACGCCTGGAAAGAGCATGGACAGCAAATGCTTTGACTTCAGCGGGCGTCCAGGAGGTAAATGTTGTAAAGCAGCTCACAGCTGAAGTGTCTCACCTGCTTGCAGTTAAGATATGTGTGCAAGAGTTCCACTTTGAAATAGGGAACACGATCAACTGTTTCACATGTACTCTTGAAAGAAATGAGCATTTCCCCCTGAATACACAGCGATAAGACAGTCATTGATTGGCCACTGACTTGATCTCATGCTCAGGGACCAGCAGTCTTACTCGTCAGGACATTTGCATCCTTGATAAAGTTATTACTGTGCTTGGCCCTGTTTGAAAATGTGAGGTGTAGAGATATTCAATGTGACTATTTCAAGCCAGTTCCATGAGCTCTGATAACACATGAGTGTAAGCTAGGACGCAGGGACTGCCTTGATTGTCTGTCTAAAAGGTGATGGTCTAATGATATATATGTGAAATACAAGTTCAGACTTCAATTTTTCAGCTAAAACCTTTATTATTGGGAGCAGCCACCACTGTGATGTCTTTTTACTGTCCTTTCCCTGCAGCCATCTTTGGAGAATATAAGTTTGCCCAAGTTTCTGAGACCCTCATACTATGAAAGTTTCTTTATTTAGCATTCAGTAATTAAACACCTGAAAGGCTGTCCCAGTGGGGTTTTTATTTCTTGCATTAGAAGCTGTAACCCTTTTGGGCTCTTTCAAACACTAGCAACAACTACTAGATTCCACTGTTACCATTGCGTTCTGAATGACTGTGATACAGTGGAAGTTGGGATGCCCTTTAGGGGTTCTTAGGCTTATTACTAAAACTATTTAAGATGGAGCTCAAAAGAAACTTAAGGGCAATTTATTTAAAAGAAAATGCCCATGTCAGGCAAACCGTAAAACTACATCAGGTGCACAGAAAAGTAGAATGGAGGGTAGAAGGAAACACGATGCCATTTTAAGCTTGCACGGAGATGGGACACATGGTGGATGAGCCGCCATATTGCAGGGTAGAGGCTTTAGGGAAAGCACAGGAAATGGGACGAAGGCCAAAATGTTGAGGAACGCATGCTTAGACAAGAGAGAGATAGAAGGAAGAAAGGAGAAGTTACACTTTTCTGAACAATTCCCACAGCTGCAACCTGTAAGGTCCTGTGGTGTGGGTAAGGATTCGGGGGTGGGTGGCTATCAGGGGGAGTACAGCATCTCATTGAAGAACTAGTCTGTTACACCTATCTCTTTAGCTTGGCTCAGGATGAGCCCAGTGTCTCAGGGGTGGGCCTTTGGCCGTGAATGACCTAGCCCATTTGGAATGTTGAGAGGTTCTATTCTCTTGATCATGAGTTGGGTTTTTTTTTTTTTTTAAATCCTAATAATATTCCTAAACTGATACAAACATTCAGTACCCACTCACAGAATAATATCCAAGATGTTCTGCAGCACAAAGAACAAAAAAGCAGAGGATTAGCACTTTAGATCAAAAGATAAATGTCAGGCTTTGCTATACTCATTTCTGTTTTATTTTATTTTATTATTTTATTATATTTTAGTTTTTAGAGTAGATTTTTTTTTTTTTTTTTTGCCTTCAGTGAACTGAAGAAAGCCAGTGTGGTGTGTAATCAAGTCTTCAAGTCTAGAAATTCATCCTTGCATGTAAAACAATAATACAATTTATTATTTTTAAATATTATTAAATTTTTAATTAATGGGTTTTAGGTAAACTTTACAGCTGCAGATATCTTTTAGAAATATTTTTGAAATATTCCTAAAACATAGAAAATTATTTCTTGCTGTGCTCCCATGTTAGTGTAAAGAAAGTTCTGGGGATGCAAAATACTTGCTTATTGGGCATCGATGGGATGACACAGATGATAACTAGAAAGACGGGGCCAAGCCACGCTGGTTTTGAGATGCTGCCTGCAAATGTGCGCACATGACCAGCACTCACGAGTATGACTCGTTTGCAGAAGCCAACTATCATTGCCAGCTGTCTTCGCAAGGAGTACAGGGGGAAGAAGAAATGCTTCATGCTCAAGGGCAAGAGGAAGATAGCCACGAGAAATGTCTCCTTCTGTGTTCGCAAAGGTTGGACATGGGTTCTAGCTCAGGGACAGTGCCCGAACTTTAGAGTCCCTGTCCTCCAGAGTCTGCGCGCTCCTTCTTTCCACAGTAGCGTGACCTTCCCTGCTTCGTCGTTGATGAACCGGGGCACAGTCACACTGACATGAAAGTCACAAGCTTCTGTTGTTAACCCATTTAATGGCACATTCTTCCTATTCGCTCAGTGTTGTTGCTCTCCTACTAACCAATCCTGCCTACCAGGGAGCTGACCTACCTTCTGCTATTCCACAGGGTAGGAGGAGCCTGTCTGCTAACTTCTGCCCATCTCTCTCTCTCCATCTGACACAGTGCGACCAGGTCACGCCTCATCCTGTTGCTCTGGTCAAGTGCTTGAAATGCAAGAGTTTTGATCCCCCTTTCAATGTCATCATGGCCATTACTCCACCCCATAGCATCGTATAGTTTTTCTTTAATTAACACATATTGTACAAGTCAATGATATTCATTCTGACATTTCCATGCATGCAAGTGTGGTATATTGATCATACCTAGCCATCCAATTTCTCCCTGGCCCTCCACTCCACTCTCTGTCCTCCATCTGTCCAGTATCTAGTAGCCTCTCTTCAGATTTCACTTCAGCCTTTGTTTGCTTCATTTTTCAGTGTCTTTAGCTTTCTTTCTCCACTATTTTGTAACTTTCATTATAGATATTTTTTACCACCCACTTAGATTTATTGTCATATACCTTACGTTGTGTACTTGTTGGGAATTTTTTTTCATTCTCAGTGTGTTTATATTGATGTATATTGATATTACCTGAGGCTGGAGAGATGGTTCAGTGTGTAAGAGCAGTTACTCTTGCAGAGGATTTGCATTTGTTACCAGTACCCACATGGTAGGTCATAACCATCAGCAATTGCAGTTCTGTGGGATCTGACAACATTTTCTGACCTCTGCTGGCACTCATGACTGCACAGGCATAGTGCAGACAAAATACTCATGCAAATAAAATAAATTTAAATTTAAAGGAAAGTTACCTATTTTGTATGCTGACTTCCTGTCTTGCTTCTCCCATCCTTCTGTGGATTTCTCTGTATAGAATCATACTGTCAGCTGACAGGGATGATTTGATTGCCTGCTTTCTTGTCCATAGGCTTTTTAGTTCTTGTATAATTGCTGTGCTTGAAATTTTTAGCAATTTATGGAATAAGAGTGATAAAAGTGGACACCAAATCCTTTTCTTGATATTAGAGCCAGGTTTTTATTTGTAATATGTAGTCTTTTATTATGCCTGAGCATGAAGATTTTAAGGATTTTATTTTAATTATATGCACAGTGTACGACTGTGCATGGTGATGTGCACTTGTGAGCACAGATGCTTCCAGATCCAGACTGAGCATCAGGGCCCATGGAGGTGGAGTTAAGTGGTTATGAGATGCCTGCTGTGGGTCCTAAGAGCCAAGCTTAGGTCTCTACAAGAGCAGTACACTCCCTCCAAAGCTGAGCCATGTCTCCAGCCCTGCGTGATCCTTTTATTTCTATTTTATTCAGTTCCTGTCACAAAACGTGACAATTAAAATATAAAATTGCATTTAAGGCACATCATGTAGCACTCATGTTACAGTGAGACATGTAATGTCCCTATCGTTACTAATGTGTCTTCTTTTTCTCAGGTGAGATTGTAGGATTATTGGGACATAATGGAGCTGGTAAAAGCACGTCCATTAAGATGATAACCGGAGAAACAAAACCAAGTGCTGGGCAGGTAGGACGATGAGAGGTAGTATTTTATCCAACAATACCCAGGTGACAACTTGAAAAATGATATTATTTGAAGTTTTAAAGGTATTATATTGAATAATAATAAACAAGTTCTCACCTAAAGTGATGCAGATACTAATAATTCAATAGAGATGCTTTTAATTTTTTTGATAATTATGTATGTTTATGTAATGAAATTTTATTATATTCACATTGACACTCTTTATCGCCCAACGGCTTTCCTCCTACTTCATGTCTTTTTGTGACCTCTTAAATTCTATTAGGGTTGCTTGCCTTAGCATGGGCTGGGGGGGTTATTTACTGGAGCTTCAGCCTTCCCTCCCCCAACAGGGCAGCCTGCAGAGGAGACAAGGAGAGTACAGGAGAGGGAGGGAGTCAGGTGATGGTCAGGGGGAGTTTAGCAGCTCTGACTCTCTAGCGGTCAGGTGCTTCTTTATTCACAGAAGTCTCACAGAACAAAGGCAGACTAGTGATGATCCAAGTGGTACACAGTATGTGGTCGATTTTTCCACTACAAGCTCGGCCACAATTAGAAAATGCAACCAACAGATTTCATTATTAGCCCTAAGAACAGCCTCCAAAGCAAGCACATTAATATATGACAGCCAGCTTTTAGACCAGCAATGTTTGCTGCTTGAAAGCATTCCAAGTAAACAGAAAATGTCTGAGCTGGTCTTTTTTGGGAGTAGCAAATACTAACACCTAACTTCTTTTACTGCATGTATCATCATCTGTGCTATTAAGTAGGAACGTTTACTTTATCTGTCTCATTTACTGAGTTTTATTCCTTCAGGAATATGCCCTGTACTATGCCTATCTTTTAGCTATATTTTAGATACTTCTAAGCTTATAATAAAAGGAGGCCTTGAATCTATAACCTATTCTCCTAGCCAGCCAGGGTTTGTCAATTATCTCTGTTTACCCTGCACCAATTATGCTGTTTGAGTTCACTCAGGGGCAGATACCCCAGGAAGAGTCCTTGGGTAATGGCCTCACCCACCTATGTGCTTATCTGTACTTAATGATTTCCAGAGCATAAGAAAGACTTCCAAATAGGGGCCAGATAAAGTTAGTTTTAAGATTTTCCTTAAAAAAGAATAATAAGACATAGTTTTATTCAAGAAAAGATAGATATTGCATCATAATGCAGAAATTCCCCAGTGATGGAACATGCAGAGACAAAAAACCAAAAGTTACAGATACAAAGAACAGAGAGTGCAGTGATCCGCTCAGCTTTGCTGGAACTGTGTCAAGCAGCTGTGCTGGCTTCTTGACTCTCTCCGCTTCTTGTGAATATGGCTGTGCCACACACAGCTGAGGAAAACAATACTCCCTCCCTAGCCGCTTTTAATGGCCAATTGTCTCTAGGGCCTCCTGAACATCTCGCCAATCCATGATAACATTTTCACAGGCTCAATCATACATAGGTCTTGTGTGGGTAACTGCAGCTCCCATGAGTTCATGAGTGCAAAGCCCATGTCATTCTCAGGAGTTCACAGCAACTCCACCCCATCCTACAACTTTTATATTCTATTTGCTTCTTCTTTTTCAATGTTTCCTAAGCCTTTGAAGGAGTGGAATAGATGTTCCATTTAGGTCTGAGCACTTAAGAATCACTTAAGAGTCAACACCAGTTACGAATATCATCCCACTGTAAAAAGAACCTTCTTTGACCAAGGCTGAGAGCAACTCTGATCTCTGACTACAGACATAAACTCTTGGAAGGCATCCAGGAATGCTTTTAAACTGCCCTTTCCCCACGAGTGTCTAAGAGGGACTGTTATTTATCCTCAGAATAATAATCATTATGCAAATCTTGACAGGTTCTGTTTACTGGACCAACCAGTTCATTAACTATAATTTTAAACGACCCTTATGACTTCAGCATGCTGCTGCTCAGTCTTGAGGAGAAATGTTTAAACCAAGATCTTTTATTTACTCACCTTCATGAGGGGGTTATTACCAGTTTCTAGATCTTGGAACTTACACAGTCATCCTAAAAATCTTTCTCTGTACAAACTCAACAAGGTGCTTCTTAGAGTAGCAACAGGTAGGGAAGCGAAGTTGAGTTGTTTGCCAACGTGTCACTTGTCTCAGAAGCCAAACAGCCAAAGTTCAGATCAGCCAAGAGAGGTGATCACAGAGAAGAGAGCAGAGATCAGTCCCCATTCCCCCATTTACATGGCGGACCTGCTTTACAATGTGTCCAAGGGAAGGTAGAGGTCCAAGTAACTACATCAGAAGAGAGTGTTTGCGGTCAAGCTTTCTTAACCAACCCCTTTTTGGATGAGACAGTCTTCCACTGAATCTGGGCTTACTGGCGTGCAGGAATCAGCTTGTCGTCAAGACCCAGGGGTCTTTCTGTCACTGTCTACCCACTTCTGGGATTACAGATGTGCCCTGCCGCACCTACGAGTGAATGTCGGTTATTGGATTTGAGTCCCCATGCTCATGCACTACGCATGTTGCCCAGTCACTTCTCCAGCCCCCTCACCATGGTTTTTATTTGCATTTCCCTGTAGGTCGTTCTTTAGTGTAAGATAAAGTGACACCTCTTTGCATGCGCTCGAGCTCATGCATTCAATCTCTGAATGAGTTCTTTCTTCCTTTGTGAGATTACCACTGAATGCTGTCAGAGAAGTGCTTTGGGGGACAGCCTAAAGTTTGAGCCCTGACAGGGACTTTTTAATTTGTAGGTGCTGCTGAGAGGGAACAGCAGAGGGGACCAACTGGGATTCTTGGGGTACTGTCCCCAGGAAAACGCTCTGTGGTTCAACCTGACAGTGAGGGATCACCTACAGATATTCGCTGCTGTGAAAGGGATGAACAAAAGTGACGCTGCGGTGGCCATTGCAAGGTACACAGGGGTCTGCACCTGTTTGCTTCTGGACCCAGGTGATGGGGAGAAGGCTGGAGGTGGCCACTTTCACAGTAAATGTGGGGTAGGAGGTTCTATTGCTTAACTAGGTGGGGTAGAGAAAACTTCCCAAGTTTTCTTCACTTTCATTTTAGGGACAGAGGTGAAATGATTAGTATTTAATGGTAAACGATTGAACATACTTAACATTTAAGTATAAATGAAATTTCAGAAGTTTTGAACACTGTACCAACAGTTTTGAAAGAGGTAAATGCATCTCTTGGTTAGGGAGATCACAGCCTTTGTCAGACTGACCCTGTTCAATAGTTCAGTGCAGTTCTTATATTTTGGGTTGTGAGCCTAGCCTTTAGTGGCCATCTCTCCAGCCCACCAGTAAAGCTTAGCTCCAAAAGAGTCATTCTCCAGGTGATGCTTGAACTCAGAATCTTGGCATCACTCTGCAAGTACTGCTGTATAAGTACTGCATGTTAACCAATTGCATTTCTAGAACTTTCTGCTTCGGCCCCACTTTTCCATCTTCCCCTCATGTACTTGCCCCATCTTCCCATTATCTCTTTTCATGTGAGCTATATGATGGTGCTCTTCTGTCTCTCTTCAGGTTGGCAGATGCACTCCAGCTGCAGGACCAGCTGAAGTCTCCCGTGAAGACTCTGTCAGAGGGGGTGAAGAGAAAGGTACAGGCAGGGCTCACCGTGGCTCTCAGCACACAGCAGGCTGGTGCCACATGGACTGTCCCTCTTGTTGCAGCTGTGCTTTGTGCTGAGCATCCTGGGGAACCCTTCTGTGGTGCTTCTGGACGAACCGTCCACAGGGATGGACCCCGAAGGGCAGCAACAAATGTGGTGAGGAGCTGTCGGCATCGAGGCTGCACCACAGCTGGTGGGATGTTCATGAATCTTATCAATATTGTTAGACAAACAACCAGCCTGGTCCCTGAAAACTAGTGTTTTGGGAGAAAACATACAAACATTACCTGATGGTTTACAACCAAGGTCATTGAAGGAAAAATAAGATTCAGAGAATCCATTCCTTGTTTACTCTCGTAAGCAGCTCCTTTCTACCCAGAATGTTCTTTTTCAAGCATCCTTCTTCTACACACTTTCTCATGACAGCCTCTGATGTATCACCAGTGTTTCTCCAGAAACAGACTTGAACGTCTTCTTTCCCTGTGCCTCCGTTTGCTTAGTCTGCACTGTTTCTCATCTCTGCCATGTGGAATTCCCTCTCTATTATGCTCAAAAGAGTCAGAGGTGGTGTTTTTGTTTCTGTTTTTTTTTTAACACAAATCTCAATCATTTGATTTGACCAATAAAGACTCAGGAGCCAGATGCTGTGGTGAAAGCCTTCTAGCTCAGAGAGGCAGAGAAAGCACTCAGCTGACCTTCCTCCTCAGCAGAAGTCCCCAAAGCAATCACCCCGCCCCAAAGTTATCCCAATCTCCTTCAAGCTGAATGCCCTGCCCTTCTTCCCCTGTGTCTATCTATCCTCCTGACTTCCTCTTCCTTTCTATTTTTTTTCCCTTAATAATCCTGCATTCACTTCCTGTCAGCTGGCTGCTTGCTAGGCCTCTTGACCTATGTTTGATCTTATTTAACCGCATTTACAATACTCAAGCACAGAGCTATTGGATTAAAGGTGTGTGCTAAGGGCTGAGCCACACCACAGCTGGAAATAGGTTTTTTGTTTGATTGGTTGGTTGGGTGGGTGGGTTTTTTTTTGTTTTGTTTTGTTTTGTTTGTTTTTTGTTTTGTTTTCCAGTAAATAACACAATCTCAGGATTCCTACAACACAGAGGGCTTGCATTCACTACAGTCCTTCTCTTGACAATATAGGCAGGCGATCAAGGCCACCTTTACAAACACAGAGAGGGGAGCCCTCCTGACCACACATTACATGGCAGAGGCTGAGGCTGTGTGTGACCGCGTGGCCATCATGGTATCTGGAAGGCTGAGGTGGGTGCATGTTTTCTTCCTACACTTGTCACTCTGTGACGATCAAAGGAAACAAGTTTGCTTTTAAGCAAATCAACATTCATGGATGAGAGTTGGAGGTGCTACTTCCCTGCTTAACGGTGGAAAAACTGATTTGGGTTGGGGGGAATCTGCGCATGCTCGGATGGAGTGGCACTCTGCGCATGCTCACCGGCACCCTTCCCACATTTGTCTTGTGCTTTTACAATTCCTATTCCTGCACCAGATGTATTGGGTCCATCCAACACCTAAAGAGCAAATTTGGCAAAGAATATCTGCTGGAGATAAAGGTCAAGACCCCCACACAGGTGGAGCCCCTCAACACGGAGATCATGAGGCTCTTCCCACAGGCTGCTCGGCAGGAAAGGTAAACACAATCGCGCTCTCTCTCTCTTTCTTTCTCTCTCTCTCTCTCTCTCTCTCTCTCTCTCTCTCTCTCTCTCTCTCTCTCTCTCTCTCTCTCTCTCCATATATCTATATATATAGATATATAGATATAGATAGATATATAGATAGATAGATAGATATAGATAGATAGATAGATATACAGATATAGATAGATTATATATGTATGTATGTATGTATGTATGTATGTATCAGACATCAATGTACCTTACTTTCTGTTATCATCCTCCATCATATAATTTGAGACATTGTCTTTCCCTGAGCCTGAACTCAGTCAGCATTTGGCTACACTGGCTTGCCAGCAAGCTCTAGGGATAAGCCTGGGTTTTCTCCAGCTCTCTCCTACCCCTCAACCAGTGCTATGATTACAGACCCACTTAGCCACATCCGGTTACTTGTGAGTTCTGAGCTATGAACTCAAGTCCTCATGCTTGCATGGCAGGCACTTCTCTGACTCAGACATCTCCCCAACCCACAGCTCCTGTTTTTGATCTGGCAAAGTATGCCCAATTCCCCCTGATATTTGCTTAGCTTGGTAGACATTGTGGGTCATGTTTACACTGTAAGGAAACCTCAAGGAGATCACTGAACTGTGGGCACTACTAGAAGTGAACTAGGAAACAGAAGGCCGCTTGTCAATCTGAGGTCACATGTGTGTGGCCCCTGTCGCAGGTTTTGCCCTGACCTTGGGTTATCCAGTTGTCATACTGATCTTTAAAAGTAGGGTACCATTTTTAAACAAATCAAAGTTCATGGGTGAGAGTTGAAGTTGCCACTTCCCCTACTTAACAGTGAGGGGACTCTGGTTTGGGATGTAAAGATGCGTTGTCAATCTGCACATGCTCACAAGTAGCCTTTCCATGTTAGTCTTGTGCCTCTGTAATTCCTATCCCTGCTCCAGATGTGTTGGGTCCATCCAGCTTCTAAAGAGACTAGAAGCAGCTTCATACAGACACCGGTGAGGTCATGATGGCAGAGTTGACAGGTGACAAAACCAGATGTAAACTTGTATTTTTACCCCATGTTTGTGAGAGCCATAATTCTATATAATCTATCTCACACAGACATAAACAGTAAATGCGGTTGGTGAAATAGAATGCTCTGTAAGTGAAAGAAAACAAGTCCTTTGAAATGAAAACAATCTCTTCTGATTATGTGTTGACAATAGGTAGCTAAATATGTTCCTGGGCAACTGATGAAGAAAATTTTCTTCCTGGGCCCTTCTGAAGAAAATTTGGGAATCCCCTTTGCATGAGAATAGCATTGAGGGGTAAAGGAGAGGTTCTCAGATGTGGAGGCTGGACTGCATAGGGCGGTTCCTACCCAGTATGGCAATTCTAGGAAGCTGGGAGGCATTATAAGGAGCCTGAGTTCCAGCAGGAAAGACCAGTATCTAAATGTTGCTTAGACTGGCCCTACAGGAGTCTCGGCAGGGAGCCTTAGAGACTGAACCCACCTTGCCCCATCTTTCCTACCCTCCCTTCTTGTCAACTGGCCTGCTTCGTGAGTTCACTCTCAGAAATTCAATAATGTCACACAGTCTTATTTGTGAAAAGAAACGTGGTGGATGCCACAGATGTTGATCTGATCTATGTGCTTCGAGAACAACCTAGCCTTCCTTTTTTTCCCCCAGATACTCCTCTCTGATGGTCTACAAACTGCCTAGGGAAGATGTGCAACCTTTATCCCAAGCCTTCCTCAAATTAGAGACCGGTAAGAGACTAGTCAGAGATGACCCTCTGAGAACAAATAATTCCAGAACTTAAATGAGCCCACAATGATGAGAAATTGAGTTAGAGGAATCTTCGTTAATTGTGAGCATTCAAAGTTCATTTTGAAACGTTGAAAAAGAAGACTAAAGAGTGCTTCTGTGAGGGCATGCATGTGTCAAGGGTTGTTTTTTACTTTTACTTTGCAGGTTGGAAAGTATAAAAATAGACCAAAGCTCACTATACTTTAAAGGTTACATTATTTTAGATCTAAACTCTATTTCACATTAGGGATCATATTAAAAGTATATAATTTTAAAGTAAATTGTATTTTATTGGCTCAGGCCAATTATGACCTGTAAATTCCAATATAAGTCTGAATAACCCTTTATGCATTGGTGGGCATCAGTGGAAATTCAAACACACTGTATTGGTCCTTTCAGCAGAGCTGTGTGTTGTCCAACTTTGGCTTTCATCGTCTGCTTGTCTGACTTATCCCAGAAGCTCTTTGGTTTTACTCCTCTATGACATTTTCATTTGCCTGTCACCTGCTCTACTAAGGAGGAGACAGCCACCTCCTGTCCTATAGCTATCTTCTGGCTTCTGCTGGCTTCATCTAATGCTATCTTGATTTATCTTTCCATTGTCTGAATTCGGCACCTAAACTTTCGAGGACATGTGATCCTTCACACTATTCCTAAGATTAGCATTATTGTCATGATTCTTCTGGGAGTTTTTAGTGGCATCTTTCCACTAACAACCTGTACACTTTCTGTATAGCCCTACTGTCTAAGTTGGTTAGACAGAGAGTTTTTTGCTTAGACTGGCCCTACAGAGTCTTTGTTAGATAACCTTTGAGGTTATATCTATGTCTTTCTTTTCTCTTTTCCAAATTCTCTTCCCCTTAAAACCTGCTTCTGTGCCAAGTCTGTGGAATCAATTGTTCCTATTCAGGACAGAAAGTCTTCTAGGCATCATTGTGTCCCATGATGCAGATCTTAAAGACCCACATAGCGTGCAAATATAGCACTGGCTCTTTCCCGCTCCAAATCTAAGAAAACATTGTGCATATTTTGGTTGTATAGTGAGTGTGCTCAGAAAAGGAATATGTGTCTCTTCATTAATGGTTTCCTGCAATTTTCTATTTGATCTCATGATGGTTTAGTAAACATACTAGACTAAACATACAAGAGTCCTGATGTACGGTTGTTCTTATACAGTTAAACAGAGCTTTGACCTGGAGGAGTACAGCCTTTCACAGTCCACCCTGGAACAGGTGGGTTGGTTTGTTTGTTTGTTTGCCATGTGGAGCTAATCAACCACATACAGCTCGCCCTAGTGAGCATATAACTCTTCTTAGGCATCAGAGTATAAATTGTCTGATGCTCTGAATAAAGTTGGCTATTATGTGAAAAACAGAAGCAATGTGATCTCTCTCTCTCTCTCTCTCTCTCTCTCTCTCTCTCTCTCTCTCTCTCTCTCTCTCTCTCTCTCTCTCTCTCAGGTCTTCCTGGAACTCTCCAAGGAGCAAGAGCTGGATGGTTTTGAAGAGGAGCTTGATTTCTCAGTGAAGTGGAAGCTCCTTCCACAGGAAGAGGCTTAACACTAAAGTTTTTATCTATGCTTGTTTTTCTTCTCTGATAGCATAAAGTAATGCTATCTTTAATGATACATATTCATTATTAATGGGTAAATCATTTGACCATGGAGATAGAAGGCACTGATTATGTCAGGTGTGTACAGTTTTTATGAATGGGTTTAGGACCATAAAAAGAACCATTGAATGAACTCAGTCTCTATGAATTTTCTTTATACTATCATCACTTTAGAACCCATTACTTGTATGCATTAATGAGTAACTGTGACATTTCAGTGCATGTATGTATTGTGCATAAAGAGAACCCATCCTCTTTTCTGCCCTGTCTTACCATCCTTCCCTCAACCCCCTTCATAGCCCTTTATGTCCTTCTACTTTGATATTTTCCTTTGTATATTTCTGCATATAAGAGAAAGCATGTACTTTTTGGGTTTGTGCCCAGCTTATTTTGCTCAACATGGTGCCCTCCAATTCCATGTATTTTTTTTTCATATAACAGGATTTCCTTCTTCATTGCAGGTTAATGATAATTCACTGTGTGTAGATATTAAGTTTCTTTATACCTTCATTTGTTAATGGGTTTTTAAGGATGGTTGTATATCTTGTGTATTATGACTACTACCGCAATAAACATGAATATGCATGCAATTCTTTTTAATGTTGACTCACCTATTTTAGACATATCTATCCTGCTTTGCAGAGTGCATTTACTATAAATACACATTTCTGCCAGTACTGCATAATCATTGCTTTTTCTCTACATTTTCATCAGCAACTTCAAAAAGTTTGATAATAGTTATTCTAACTGGGATGAAATATATTCTCATTATAGCTTTGAATTTTCTCTCCCATAAGACAAGAATTTACATATACATACGTATGTATATACATATACCTCTTATTTTTCTTCTTTTGAAGAGTAGCTATGAAAGCCTTTTTTATTTGATTGGATTACTTATAAGTTAGATGTATCTTTTAGTCTTTTATATATGAAGAATATTAATTTTACAACAGATGAAGATCTGGAAAATATTTTCTCCCACTTTGTGGATTGTCACTTTGCTTTGATGACTGATTACTTTGTATAAAACCCTGTGCTGGCATTTGACCATGTCCCCTGGAGGGGGAGACCTGGTGGCACTCAGAGGAAGGACAGCAGGTTGCCAAGAAGAGACTTGATACCCTATGAGCATATACAGGGGGAGGTAATCCCCCTCAGGAACAGTCATAGGGAAAGGGAATAAGGGGAAAATGGGAGGGAGGGAAGAATGGGAGGATACAAGGGATGGAATAACCATTGAGATGTAACAAGAATAAATTAATAAAAAAAACTCCCCCCCAAAAAAACCCTGTACTGGTTGTGTTGTTGTTGTTGATGATGACGAGGATATCATTTTTTTTATTATGTTTCTTTTTTAACATGTACACTTCTGTTATTACACATGAATAAAATAAACTACGTACAGAAGGAAGAACCACAGACAATCAGGAATTATATAAATGTTACATTCATACTGATTTGGCTATTTGTATTTGGCAAACTTGAATTAAACATCTTTCCTATCTTGTTGGGTCTAACTTTCTGAATGAAAATCAATATCTATCATATCTCATCTCTATTAACTTAAAACATCTATTTTGATCTAAAAACATCTTAACTCCTAACCAACCAAGCTGAAATGTAAGATTAAACTTTCTAGTCTTCAACCACACCAGAGACTTGAGAAGGAATAAAACATAAATACCTGAGTGAAGCTGAAGTGCAGGTTAGCAGTTTCCAAAATGAAAAAATGACTGATACAGTTTACTGCCTGAACAGTCACCCAACACTCTCTATAATGTTGGAGCATCATCTTCGGCCTTCTAGCCCAATATATCTGACAGCAAATTTGCAAACTAGGAACTATTGAGGACTTGTTTATTCTGTCTTGGCAGAGTTCAGGTGTCTCCTCTGCCTGCATCTAAGCTTGCCCATTTTTAGACAGAATTCTGTCTGTAGCAGAAACAAGGACATTTTGCCCAATGACTTGTTTGCCACATTTGAAGCCAACTCCATAAGGAGGTTCTTTGATGCTCATCATCTTCTTTGAGGTAGGCTGGGTACTGCCAGGAGTAACATGTCTTGTCTAAGAATCTTTAGAATAATAAAAACATCTTTAAATGCCATTCGCTGTAGGTCTCTGAGGCTTATGAAGACCTTATTTAACTATTTTACCTTATATTTATAAAATCATATCTATCTGTTAGATCGAGGATATATATTCTTATGATAAAATTAGACTAGTATTTGACATGACCATGATTTGTATCCAGCCACTTTGCTGAAGGAGTTCTTTGGTAGAATTCTTAGGATCACGTACGTATACTATTATGTCATCTGCAGATAGTGATAGTTTGACTTCTTCCTTTCCTATTTGTATCCCCTTGATGTCCTTTAGTTGTCTTAATGCTCTAGCTAGAATTTCAAGTGCAATGTTGAAGAGATGTGGAGAGAGTGGACAGCCTTGTCTTGTCCCTAATTTCAGTGGAATTGATTTAAGTTTCTCTCATTTAGTTTTATGTTGGCTTTAGGCTTGCTGTATATTGCCTTTATTATACTGAGGTATTTGTCTTGTATTCCTGCTCTTTGCAGGACTTTAAACATGAATGGGTGTTGGATTTTTGTCAAATGTTTTTTCAGCATTGTGTGGTTTTTTTTGTCTTTCAGTTTACTTATATGATGGATTATGTTGATGGATTTCTGTATATTGAATCACCCCTGCATGCCTGGTATGAAGCCTACTTGGTCATGGTGATTAACATTTTTGATGTGTTTTTGGATACGGTTTGCAAGTATTTTATTGAGTATTTTTGCATCAATGATCATAAGAGAAATTGGTCTGAAATTCTCTTTCTTTTTAGAGTCTTTCTGTGGTTAGATATCAAGGTAACTGTTACCTCATAGAATGAGTTGGGTAATATTCCTTCAGTTTCTATTTTGTGGAGACATTTAGAGAGAATTGGTATTAGCTCATCTTTGAAGGTCTTGTAGGATTCTGTGCCGAATCCATCCTTCCCCATCTCTTCTGATTAGTTTTGGTTGAAAGTCTATTTTATTAGATACTAAAATGGCTACTCCAGCTTGTTTCTTGGGTCCATTTGCTAGGAATACCTTTTTCCAGCCCTTTACTCTAGGGTAATGTTTATCTTTATCGTTGAGGTGTGTTTCTTGTATGCAGCATAATGATGGGTCTGGTTTTCATATCCATTCTGTTAGCCTGTGTCTCTTCATTGAGGCCAGTGATGTTGAGTGATATTAATGACCAGTGGTTAATGGTTCCTATTATTTTGATGTTGATAGTGGTAGACGTGTGTGTGTGTGTGTGTGTATGTGTGTGTGTGTGTGTGTGTGAGAGAGAGAGAGAGAGAGAGAGAGAGAGAGAGAGAGAGAGAGAGAGAGAGAGAGCTTCTTTTCTTTTGTTTTTGTGGGTCTGAGGTTATTCATTTCCTTTGTTTCCCTGTGTAAAAGTACTCTCCTTGGGTTGGAGTTTTCCTTCTAGTATCTTCTATAGAGCTGGATTTGTGGTTAGATATTATTTGAACTTGGATTTGTCATGGAATATCTTGTTTTCTCCATCTATGGTGATTGAAAGCTTTGCTGGGTATAGTAGTCTGGGTTGGCATCTGTGGCCTTAGTGTCTGCATGACTTCCATCCGGGCCCTTCTGGCTTTCATAGTCTCTGTTGAGAAGTAAGATGTAATTCTGATAGGTTAGCCTTTATATGTGATGTGGACTTTTTCTCTTGCAGTTTTTAATATGCTTTCTTTGTTCTGTGTGTTTAGTTTTTGATTATTATGTGGAGGGAGGATTTCCTTCTCTGCTCCACTCTTATTTGGAGTTCTGTAGGCTTCTTGTATATTTATGGACATTTTTTTCCTTAGGTTAGGGACGTTTTCTTCCATAATTTGTTGAAAATATTTTCTGGGCATTGCAGTTGGGAATTTTCTTTTTCTTCTATTCCTATGATTCTTAGGTTTGGTCTTTTCATAGTGTCCCGATTTCTTGGATATTCTGTGTCAAGAGATTTGTAGATTTAGCATTTTCTTTGACTGCTGTATCCATTCCTTCAGTCATATCTTCTATCTCTGATATTCTTTGTTCCATCTGTTGAATTCTGTTGATTATGCTTGGGTCTGCAGATCCTGTCCTCTTCCTTCGGGTTTCCATTTCCTGGATTATCTCAGACTGTGTTTTCTTCATAGATTGTATCTCCTGTTTTAGGTCATGAATCCTTTTATTCATTTCTTTCTCCTGTTTGATTATAGTTTCTTCAAGTGATTTGTTCAATTCTTTCTTTGTGTACTACAGTTCTAGTTTGAAGGATTTATTTTCCTCCTTTAAGGCCTTGATCATTTGTATAACCTCAGATTTGAAATCCTTCTCTTGTGCCTCAGCTGAGATAGTATCTCCAGAGCTTGTTGTGGTGGTGGGACTGCTGGTTTCAGTTTCTGGTGGTATCTAATTGTCCTGGGGATTGTTGCTTGGGTTCTTATATCGACCTCTTGCCATTGTGATGTCTCTGGTTGGAGTGTATGCCCAGTGCCTGCTTGGACCTCGGAACTTTCTGTGCATTTGCTGGGAAAGCTGAGGTCAGATCTAGTTTTTGTGACTGTGGGTCTGCTCGGTGCTAAAACCCACAGACACTGGAGATTTTGCAGTCTCAATCTAGTCCAGTGCCACAGGGAGTTCAAGAGCTGCAGCTAGACAGGCCTGTGGGGGTCCCGTTGAGGTGCGTGGCTGCTTAGGAACCCAGGAGCTTTCCCTGTGGTTTTTCTGAGAGACCTGAGATCAGATCCACTTGTGATCTCTACTATGGGGTCTGCTCAGTGTTAGAACCCACAGACACTGGTAGTTTTTTCAGACTCAAGCTAGTTCTGTGCACTAGGGAGTTCAAGAGCTGCCTGCCAGCCAGGCATGCGGTAGTCACACAGGGGCTTGGTGGCTGTTAGGCTTTTCTGGGTGACCTGAGATCAGATTTGTTTGTGATTCCAATTGTGGAGTCTGCTTGGTGTTAGAAACCACAAGACACTGGTGATTTTTCAGTCTCAAGCTAGTTATGTGTGCTAGGGGGATCAAGAGCAGCCTACCAGCCAGGCATTTGGGGTCCTGCAGGTACTCAGCACTTCTTAGGAACCCAGGAGCTCTCTCTGTGGGTTCTCTCAGAGACCTGAGATCAGATCCGCTTGTGGTCCTGACTGTGGGGTCTGCTCAGTCCTAGGATGCACAGATGCTGGTGATTTAGCAGTCCCCAGCTAGTTCTGTGCACTAGGGAGTTCAAAAGCTGCCCGCCAGGCAGGCATGTGGTGCTAGCCTTTGGAGGCTGTGCGCCCATTTCTGTGGGGACCAGGGACCAGGGACTTTGTGGTTTTGCCCGATGGCCAGAGCCTGGACACAACTGTGCTCTAAAAAATTTGTATGTCTCTCACCTGTGGGTCACCAGTGTTGCTGTTTTATGGTTCTCAGATCGGTCCTTGGGTTGTTGAATAACCATTGCTGTCCTGCTGATCAAACAAGGTGTGTGTTAGGAGCTGCCATCTTGGATTCCTCTCCCCTCCCCCACCCATGCTGTTTGTTTTTTGCCAACTTGACACAAACTTAAACATATCTGAGAAGAAGGAATCTTACTTGAGAAAAAAATAATTTTGTAAAATCAGCTTGTATATAACTCTATGGCATTTTATTGATTAATGGTTGAGGTGAAAGGGTCCAGCTATCTGGAAACAAGCCATGCCTCAGAAAGTGGTCTCGGGTGATATAAGAAAAAGATCTGAGCAAGATATGAGAAACAATCTAGCAAATAGTATTCTTCCATTGATTCTGCTTTAGTTCCTGCTTTCAGGTTCCTGCTCTGAGTTCTTGCTCTGACTTCTCTCAGTGATGGAGTATGACCTGAGAGTTATAAGATAAAATAAACACTTCCTCCCCATCTTGCTTTTGGTCATGGTGTTTACCACAATGATAGAAATTGGCACTAGGTTCGTGGGATAATCCTGTGACAGAACAGACCATGTTGTTTTGGGGAGGATTGTGGGGAGAAGCTTAGAACTTTCAGCTAGACAAGCCATTGATTTTTATGGGCTGTTTATGGGAACATGCAAGATAGTGCTAAGAGCCATGCGAATAATGAAGGTGTGCTGTCGACTTTTCAGCCAACCTGTGCAGATCACGTCTGCTGGACCTGGGATCTTAGGACCTGAAACAATGGGGGTGGATTACAGCCAACCGCTGCAGACAACTTTATTTCAGCTTTGGTTATGCATAAATGAAACAAAGAAAGCCTCTCGCACAGCTCCCCGGGCCTTGTTCACCATGCATTCATTATTCCTTTCACCATGTTCCAGCAGTCTGTCTTATGAAGTCTTGGAGAAGAATCTGAAAGTCCCTTAAAGAGTATCAAGACCGTTCAGCATTTTGAATTACTGTCACACTGCACAAAACTCAAGCCCAAGTGGATCAAAGACCTCAACATAAAACCTGACACTGAACCTAAGAGAAGGGAAAGGGAGGAAGAGCCTTGAACACATCAGCACAGAAGACGACTTCTTGAGCAGAACACAATAGATCAGGCACAAAGAACAAAAAAAACAATAAATGGGACCTTATAAGACTTAGGGTGCATGCCTTTAATCCCAGCACTCGGGAGGTGAAGGCAGGTGGATCACTGTGAGTTTGAGACCAGCCTGGTCTACAAATCGAGTCCAGGAAGCCAAGGCTAACACAGAGAAACCCTGTCTCAAAAAAACAAAACAAAACAAAACAAAACAAAAATACTTAAAAGCTTCTGTAAGACAAAGGACAGCATCAACTGGATAAAATGACAGCCTACAGAATGAGAAAAGATTTTCACCACCTCCATATCCATCAAAGGCCTAATATCCAAAATGTGTAAAGAACTCAAGAGACTATATGTTAACAAACCAAATAATCCAATTTTAAAAATGAGGTACAGACCTAAATAGAGAGTTCTCAATAGAAGAATCTCTAATGGCTAAGTAGACTTAAAATAATGCTTATCATCCTTATCCATTAGGGAAATTGCAAATCAATTTTTTTGAGATTCCAGTAAATAACAGGATGTTCTTTGGACTTCCAGCAGATGGAATAATGACAAAGCAACTATTATTATTTATTATAGCTCAGGCCTTGGCTTAGGTACTTCCCGTATATCATATATCTTAACCCATTTATTCTAGCCATGTTTGTCACTTGGCCCATTGCCTCCCAGTCTCTCAATCCAGACAGTGTTCCTTCCTCTGTGTCTGGCTGGCAAATCTCACACCTCTCAGTTCTCCTAGTTCCTAGCTCTGCCTGGAAGTCCTGCCTTTCCTCTCCTGCCTAGCTTCAGGGTGACAGCTCTTTTTAAACCAATCAGAAGGTGAGGGAAGTATGCTTACAGAACAGAGACAGGTGATGCTTTATAAAAATAACAATATCAAGGTCCAGACAGTACTCAGCTCTCTGCTGGCACAGAAACCAACATTTGAATAATGCAAAGACAACCTTTACACAGTGCACAAAAAGATTTTCTGACACATCTTACACCTGTAAGAATGGCACACAAGTGACAGCTCATGCTGGCAAGGATATGTAGCAAGGAGAACACCGCTCCACTGCTGGTGGGAGTGTAAACTTATACAGCCACTATGTAAATCAATATGGCGGTTCCTCAGAAAATAGGGAATTGATCTACCTCAAATCCAACTATACCACTCTTAGGTATATACCCAAAGGCTGCTCCATTCTACCACAAGGACATTTGCTCAACCATATTCATTGCAGTTTTGTTCTAAGTAGCCAGAAACTTGAAACAACCTAGATGTCCCACAACAGAAAGATGGATGAAAAAAATTCAGTACATTTACACAATGGAGTATCATTTAATTGTTTTTAAAAGAGTGACATCCTAAAATTTGCACACAAAATGATGGAACTAGAAAAGATCATCCTGAGTGAGGTAACCCAGGTCCGGAAAGACAAATATGGTGTGTACTTGTTTATAAATAGACATCATGCTACAATCCACAAATTCAGAGAGGAAGGCTCAAGATGGAACACATGGATCTCCCTGGTAAGGGAAAATAAAAATGATTTTCAAGGTGAGCGAAGGGCAGGTGGTGATGGGAACAGAAGGGATTAGGCAGAGGGTAGAAGGAATTAGAGAGAGAGAGAGAGAGAGAGAGAGAGAGAGAGAGAGAGAGAGAGAGAGAGAGAACTGGAATAGATGACTGAAATAGTGAAATAGGGTGGCAGTTGGCAGGGCGGTGTGGGGGATGATACAGAAATCTAGTGCAGTGGGAACTCACAGGAATCCTCAAGAGTGACTCTAGCAAAATATCCTAGGATTGGTGGATATGGAGCCCAAACTGGCCATCTTTTATAACCAGGCAGGGCTGCTAGCAGTGGGCCAGAGTCATCAACCCAGTCCCAAAACCTTTGACCTACAATCTGTCCTGCCAGCAAGATGAGCCTTGATCTCTGCATGTCCTATCCTTGGAGGGCTTTTATTTATTTATTTATTTATTTATTTATTTATTTGTACAACTTGGGTATATCAGAGTGATGGAAATTTTCTTATGAATCATTTATGCCCTCTCCCAGGGGCACTGCTCTAAGCTTCTGCAGCAATGTCCTGATCATAGTACCACTCTTGCTTTTAGTGAGACATCATTATCTGGCTCTACTTGAAGGTCTTTCTTATGCCTTGGAGGATGCAACTCAAATAAATATGCCAGAGACCTCATTATGAGGCCCTGACTCCAAGATACTCTTGGCACATGTGCCCCTGAACTTACTCTGGAACAAGATAATCAAAACAAAGTAAACTTTAAAAGGTAAACAAGATTTGGTGACCTAGAGAAGTTGGCAGCAGATCAAATTAAAAGGCCCCTCATACTACTGATGGACAAAGAATGGTGTGGATAAATGATAAAAGAATACAGTATTAAGACCTCCCTTTTCTTAGGAAAAGCTAACTCATACAGGGCCGCTATGGTGTCCTCTGACCAAGGAACAAAAGAATGCCAAGAGTAGATGTATAAATAAATCTTACAAATACATAAAATGCAAACATTGTATTATGGAAGCAATTGAATAATTACTGCAGCAGCTTTGGCCTGAAGACTTTTCCTGGGCCTAATAATGATTAGCACCCTGACTATAAAAGTTGATAAAACACTGCTTGGGACATGACAGTCTGCCCAGGCTGGCTTGTAGATTTTCCTTCCATCTAGTGCCTTTGAAACCCCAAGAATTACCAGCCTGAGAATAGGTTGTTGTAGGCTCAATTTTCTTAACAAGTATATTTTATTATGAACTTATTAACAGAAAGTACCACACTTATAACCCGATAACCTAAACAATAGGAAAAGAAGATTAAAGAATACAATAATGAAACCATAAGGATATCAATTCTGAGGAATGATTCTCCTGGTGTAATCAGCAGGATTTCTTCTGCTGGAACCTGGAGTAACCAGAACCTGGAATCTCAACAGGAGCACGGAGCCCTGAAGCCTTCCCTCGAGCGGTTCTCTCTTGGAGCATCTCGAAGTGGAGCAATGAACAGCCAAAACTATCCCAAGTCTCCAAAGGCTCCGTCTCTTGTTTTTGGCTCACATTTATCCCTCATCTGAGCATTTGTTCAAGGATGTTTTTTGGCTGCTTAATAACCAATCTCCCCAACATGGTGGTTCAACTTCTAAGGGGATAAGCATCACCTGCTCTCACACAAGTCTTTTTCTCATTCCCCACTTGTGATCTAAAATAAAAACAGGTTTATTTCTCCTTCAAGTTGGAATGCTTTGGCAAAGTATGCCCTTGAAACTTCAATTGTTAAAAGTTGGGTTGTTGGGTTGATGAGGGAAAATGATTGTAAAAGATAATTCTGTTCTATCCTGGTTTGTCAATGATGGCTAAACTTATGACCAAAAGGAAGTTAAAGCACATGTCAGGAGACACACAAAAAATATATCATCTATGATATCATCTATGTTTTGGAACAGCATGCATCTATCTCTGCCTACTGAGTTCTATATAAATAAAGAAGCATGGCTCTCTGCTTCTCCCTGTTCCAGAGGCAACCGCATCTTCTCATGAAGCGCCAGCCTAGCGCCTTGATACAATGGTGAAGGTCAGAGTAAACATATTTGACTATATTGGGCACCTGGTTACTGTGGCTGGTTTCTTATCCGGCAAAGTGGAGACTGTTGCCATCAATGACCCTTCATTGACCTCCACTACATGGTCTACATGTTCCAGTATGACGCTACCCATGGCAAGTTCAATGGCACAAAGTTGAGAACAGGAAGCTTGTCACCAACAGGAAGCCCATCACCATCTTCCAGGAGCGAGATCCTGCTAACATCAAATGAGGGTGATGCTGGTGTCAAGTATATTGTGGAGTCCACTGGTGGCTTCACTACTGGGAGAAGGCCGAGGCCCACTTGAAGGGTGGGACCAAAAGGATCATCATCTCCTCTCCTTCTGCTGATGCCCCCACGTTTGTAATGGGTGTCAGCCACAAGAAGTATGACAACTCACTTAAAATTGCCAGCAATGCTTCCTGCACCACCAACTGCTGAGCCCCCACTGGCCAAGGTCATCCATGACAACTTTGGCATCATGGAAGGACTCATGGCCACAGACCATGCCATCACTGCTATGCAGATGATTGTGGATGGCCCCTCTGGAAAGCTGTGACACGATGGCTGTGGGGCTGCCCAGAACATCATCCCTGTGTCCACTGATGCTGCCAAGGCTGTGGGCAAGACCATCCCAGAGCTGAACGGGAAGCTCACTGGCATGGCCTTCCGTGTTCCTACCCCCGGCATGTCTGTCGTGGATCTGACTTGCAGACTGAAGAAACCTGCCAAGTATGACGTCATCAAAAAGGTGGTAAAGCAGGCATCTGAGGGCCCACTAAAGAGCATCCTGGGCTATACTGAGGACAAGGTTGTCTCCTGCGACTTTAACAGCGACTCCGACTCTTCCACCTTTGATGCTGGGCTGGCATTGCTCTTAACGATAACTTTGTAAAACTTATTTCCTGGTATGACAATGAATATGGCTACAGCAACAGAGTGGTAGACATCATGGCCTCAATGTCCTTGAAGGAGTAAGAATCCCTGAACCACCCACCCCAGCAAGGACACAAGAGCAAAAGAGAGGTCCTCAGCTGCTGAGGAGTTCCTGTTTCAACTCAGCCCCTGACACTGAGCCTCTCCCCTCACAGTTTCCATCCTAGACCCCCCAGAATAATAAGAGGGGCCCAGGGAGCCCTACTCTCTTGATACTGTCAATAAAGTTCATTGCACCTAAAAACAAACAAACAAACAAAGCACGCTGATTGCCAGTCAGTCAGGATGTAAAGCTCCTTCCAGTCCCCCCATGCCTGACTCATTTCTCCCTCATCACTTTTGCATCCACTCTTCTTAAGGCCTTATCCTCAGGTGGGCCTGGACCCCAGCAGAGGAAGGTGACAGAAGTAGGAACTCATAAAGTAGCCAAAAGTCTGCCTACATGTTTCTTTGGGCTTTGCCTGGTGCTTGCCACTATGTGTAACAGGTGAGTAAGAATCCCCTGGTTTAGAGGCATGGGAGGGGCCATAGAGAGCAGCTGAGCACTTTAAGAGGCCAGGAAGCCAGGAAAGGGCTTTGGTGAGGTTTCCATAGAAACCCCAGAATCAAGGGGGGCCATGGAGAGAAATGGAAGCTTGGCATCATGTGGCAGGAACATACCTGAGAGGTAAAGTGGAATTGGGGTGCTGTTATAGTTAATCCCGGTGTATTATACACAGCTACGAATCGTAGGGCATGAACTCAACTATGTGTTACCAACCAGATAGTGATATTTCAGTAGGAAAGTTACCAGCAACCTTCAAATAAACACTGGCTGATTTATGTAAAGTATTTATGGTACGAAAAGCTTCTCCAGAGCAAGGCCACCGTGAGTCTTGATTTTGTGATTAAAACAGCACTCATCAGCTTTGAAGCAGCAATCTCCATGGAAATATTGTTCAGTGAATCCTTTTTTTGTTGTTGTTGTTTTTTTAATCTATTTACATGTTGCTTAATTTGTGCTGGCTTTATATAGTAGACACAGTGATCATTAATTTTAGAGTTTTTAATGGTAGTATACAAAATCATAAATATTTATGTATGAACTGCTTTCTGTCCATGTGCCAAATTTGATAAGTTGTATTTTATTTTTATCACATTAATTTTTTTTAAGACAGGGCTTTTCTTTGTAGCCCTGGCTGTTCTGAGACTGGCTCTGTAGACCAGGCTGGCCTTGAACTCACAGAGATATGCTTGCCTTTGCCTCCTGAGTGCCATCCCCATCTGCTTTTCCCCTAGGGGTTTTCAGGCACCGTTGTACACCAGGCTGGACTGGACGGAATGGAGTTTAGCCTAGGTGGGTGGATTCAGTGAGTGGGTTCAACAGGATCTTGGTCAGCATTGAGTGTGGGAGAAACAGCTTTCTGCAGAGATTATTTTCAGTGAAACAGCTCTCTTTATTGGGGGAAACAAGACCTATATTAGGTCTTGCAGAGTGGATAGGGGTATTCAGGGTGAGTGTACACTATTGGCTGGTGCCAAAGGTGCTGGGAATGCTTCATTTGCATGAAGAGGAATTCCAGTGCTAGCTGGACATGTCCTTATAGGGAGAGAGGAAGTTTAACCTACGACCTGCCTACCAGGCTACATGACTACCTCAAGCGGGGGAGAGATGGGGGGTCTCAAGGATACGTGCGCTGGGACATATGGGCCAATAGAAAGGAGGAAGCAGTCCTACTCCAGCCAATCTCAGGAAGAGATTTTGGGGGTTTAGATATGACTTACTGGCCCTATGTTTAAGTACTGGCATTAAAGGCATGTACCACCACTGCCTAGCAATAGTGTATTGTTTAAATGTGTTTTTAAATGTAGATTATTAGGAATATATGATTATGTTTCAATTACTTGAGAATTTTCCAGACATACTACTTTATTAAATTCAGTCTAATTCCTGCTTTAAAGTTAAAGTGTACTTTCAAACATTTTAATTTGTTGACATTTGTTTTACGGTTCCGTTGTGAAGTATAATCTTACGACGGTCAGTTGTATTGTCGACCTAAAATCATCTGAGAAGAGTGAGTCACCAGTGAAGGACTGTAGATCAGATCGGTCTGTAGACAATCTGTGGGCAATTGTCTTGATTGCTAACACTAATTGATGTGTGAAGACCCTGCCCACAGCAGGAGGCACTATATCCTTGGCAGGGGGCCCTGGACAGTATAAATGTGCCAAAGGGCTAATGCAGGCATTAATTCACTCATCTCTGCTCTTGGCTTCACTGCTGCGATGCTTGTGATCTGGAATTGTGACCTAAAACAAATCCCTTCCCCCACTAAGTTTCTTTGGGGCATGATATTCTATCACAGCAACAGAAATGAAACTAGGTTAATTTCACTATACCCATAAAAGAATTCACATTTGTCTGGGAGATTTTTTGATCTAGTGTGTTTAATAAAAAGCCAAATAGTCCAATCACTTTGATGTATTGTTCAAATCTCCAATCCCCTTAGTGATCCTTTTATCCATTGGGTTTTTTTTTTTTTTTTTTTTTATCAATTATAAGGAAATTTTTTAAAAATTTAAGCACAGATTTATTTATTGCCCCTTTAGGCTATTTTACTTTATTTCATTCATGAATTGTGGAGCTAGACAGTCAAGCCTAAAGTAATTAACCTTTATACAGTCAAAAATATTATCTGTCAGTAACTCTGTTTCCAAAATTCACTTTCCATAAGTTCATATGGACTCTCAGGTCTTCTGTGATGACTATATGTGACACATCTTTCTCTAGTTCTTTGGTTTCCATCTTTGAGTCTTTAAATTCAAACACACCATCTAAGAAAGGCAACATGGGAAGTCTTTATTTTTACCTAGGTTTTCAGAGGGATAAGAGCTCATCATGACAAGGCAGCATGACAGCAAGAATCAAGTGCGGCAGCTGAGGCAGGAAGCTCAGAGCTCACATCCTCATCCTGAGCCCGGAAGCATAGAGTGGGAACCCCCAGGGGCGCACTTCCTCCATTGAGGCAATATTTCCTGAGTCTTCCTAAACGATGCCACCAGCTGGAGACCATGTGCTCAAATGTCTGAAGGCACGGAAGCCATTTCTCGTTCAAACCACCACAGAATTTAACATTTATATCTTACTGACCTCATTGAGGATGTGAATGAAACACTGGGGGAGAATCTCTGCAAATGTAAACAATGTGTAAAGATCTTTAGCCAACATGTCTGCCTTCAGTTACATGAACAAACTCATGGTGAGGAAAAATTCTGTAAGTTAGCTTTTACTTGCTGCATCTAGGCTATAGGAGTGAACTATTCCAGGAGAAATAAAAGAGTTGTGAGTGGAAATTGTTTATTTGAATATTTATCTTTAATTATGTGATGCTAATGTGTCTGTGTATGGCTGTGAATATGTGCATGCACATGCATGGGTGTGCATGTATGTATGTGTGTGTGCATGCTGGTTCCCAAGGAGGCCAGCAGCCCAGGATCTTTCCATAGCAGTAATTAAAGCAAATTGCCAGCCACGTGACCTGGGCCCTGCCTGGGAATAAACTTGTCTTAGCTACTGGGCCATTCATCTGGCCCGCAAAATAGTATTTTAAAGCCTTATTTGTCACTTCGATGTCAAGAAATAGGAAAGAATTCATACAAGAAAGGAAAAGAAAGCACGTTCATCTAAAGAATCTGGTAAAGACTTTAGACACCGTGGTTGTCATCTGTTTCAAGAAAGATTGTTGCTTCATCTCTTTTTTATCATAACCTTGAAACAAATATATAATTTACCATGATCACTGAAGTGCATACAACTTCATTTTTTTTTTTTATTTTGAAATTTTTGGAGTAGCCATTAAAGTACACAGTGTGCATGGTAAATGCCTTTGCTGGGGTTTATTTGGAGGCTCTTAGAGTCCTTCTGTGGCTTATGTTCTTTTATGGCACCATTACTTGGCCATAGGTTTTTTTTTTTTTTTCTGCTGCAGTGTATAGAACAGGATGCCCATCCTCAGAGCGGTCCATTGTTTATTTAAATATCGGGCAGTGTGTGGTCATACTTTTCATGCATTAGTGTCTTGGAAAAGATGGTATTGGTTTTGTTTTCCATAGTTTCACAGATTCCCTTGGGATGGTGTTGTTTATATTTAAGCTAGCTCAGATGTCAGTAATTGGTCAGTGCTATATTTGAATTTATGGCCCTAAAGTGCCAGTCTACTTAGTCCACTTAGTATGTGGATAAAAGATAGATGTACCTCCAAAGTTTTGTGTTTGCTCAGCAGGATTTAATCACTTAAATGTTTAAATAATTGATAGCAGAAAATAACAGAAACACAAATTGTCTTGTGTGTATCTAAAGCAGTGTTTTACTTTACCTGGTAGATATGTAATAAAGTAGGGTATTCAGAAGAAGAAAAAAAGGATAACTTGGTAGAGCCCGGAAGATGCTCCATCAGTACAGTGTTTGCCTTAAAAGCATGAGATGTAAGTTTGTTCCCTAGGACCTATATTAAACAAACAAACAAAACAGCAAACAAGCCCAATGTGGTGTGGTGGTGCACACCTTCCAGCCTAGCCTAATTGGTAAGTCCCAGGCCAGCGAGAGACCTGATACCAAATACCAGGTGGGGATGGTGGCAAAGGCATGATAGCTAGGGTTGACATCTGGCCTCCAAACACATTCATACACATGAAAACAGTGCACTTCACACACGGTACAACCGCACAAATTATCTTAATAAAGTATTTTAAGTACTAAATACACACAAAGTTTTGGATTAATTAGTTAACAAACTTTGCTTATTTCCAAAACTTCCTAATTAATCTTCCTTAAAGACAGAGGTGATGGTAAAAGAAGTTCAAAACAGCCAAGCCCTATTTGCTCTTGTGATTCACAAAAAAAGATTTATTTATTTATTTACACAGTATTCTGCCTACATGCATGCCTGAACACCAGAAGAGAGCATCAGATCTCATTATAGACAGTTGTGAGCCACCATGTGGTTGCTGGGAATTGGACTCAGGACCTTTGGAAGAGCAGACAGTGCTCTTAACCTCTGAGCCATCTCTCTAGCCCCGATCCACATTAATTTTTAAAAATATCTATTAACTCACTGAATTATAAATATTGTTTATTATTAACCTCTACTGAGAAATGTGGGAAATTTTGTAAAATAGAGAACTGAAGTTGTTAAGGCAGTAAAGGTTTAAAGTAAATTAATTTATAAGACTAAGAATCCAAATGATAATAAACATTTTAAATAAGATTTAAAACCATTTTCATTGTTCTCTGATGAGATTTTGTTCAATTAATTTGGAAAACACATGAATATTGAAGGGACTCTGGTCAACTGGGGCATGGCAAGCACGGCTCTGGACCCTGGTTAGCTGGCTCTGTTGGTCTTCTTTTGGCATTTCTGTCCCCTCCTGGTCCTTCTATCCTTCCCTGGACATTTCCACAAGGCGCTTCGAGCTACACCCCATCAAACATCTCAGCATCTGTTTGAACCGCTGTTGAGTGAAGCCTCTCAGAGGACAGTTATGCTAGGCTCCTGTCTGCAAGCATAGCCGAGTATCATGAGTAGTGTCAGGGGTTGGCTCTCTACCATGAAGTAGGTCTTAGATTGGGCCGGGCATTGGTTGGTCATTCCCTCAATCTCTGCTCTCTCTTTATCCCTGCACTTCTAGCAGGCAGGGTCAACTTTGGGTGAAAGGTTCTGTGGGTGAGTTGGTGTGCCTCTCCCTTCACTAGGAGTCCTGCCTGGCTAGAAAGTGCCACTGTGTCTGTGTGTGTGTGTGTGTGTGTGTGTGTGTGTGTGTGTGTGTATGTCTGTGTGTCTCCTGTGCATGGTCTTTGCTCAGTGTTGAATTAGCTAATGCTCTGATTTTGCTATACTCCTGTGGGAAGGCCTCTTCTAGTCTCCCAATGTAGTCTCCATAGCAGCACAATGCTGCTCTCTTCAGACAATTCTGGGCAAAGCTCATGAGACACTTCCCAGTGTATTGGGTCATGTGACACAGGACAAAAGATCGTAAATTCCCAATCCGGATCAAGCCAGTCTAAACCCACAAGCAGGAGAGCTAAAAAATTAAGACCACTGATGTAATCAATTGACACCAGCAGATTATATTAAAGGTAAATATAACAATATTTAGTAAGTCATTTGCTAGAATGCAAAAAGTTAAGACGCAATTCAATTACGAATCAAAATTTCAGAAAAGTAGTAAAACAATGGACATTCCTTATTCTAATAAAAACTCGGCCAATAATGCAGAAAATACCACTCCTAATGGTGAAAAATTCATGTATCTCTTAAATTGGGAAGATAATGCTGAGGCTAGGCTGTTCTCACTCAGAGAAGAGGCCTGGATGAACTCTTTATGAATTTGAAGTTTTTATTAAGCCCCACAGACCTGACTGGGGCATGTACTCTGGTGACCACAGTCCAGAGGCGGCCCAGGTCTGAGGGAGCAGGGGTTTTACTAAGATAAAAACCACAAGTTTGGTCATCCTCATTGACAGAGCTGTGATAGCTTGTTAGGAAACATGGCAGGATACGAACTTTTACTAAGAACAGGGCACAGATGTGTCACCATGGAATCTCTGTTTGATCAGAGAACAGAGCCCTTGTAGTTACAGAAGCTGACGGATGCAGGTTAGCAGAAGTTCCCGTAAGCACTGTGCATACCTGAGGGGCAGGCTCAGTTTTAGCTCGAGGTCAGGTTAGGATTAAACAAATATGGGTTTCTTCCTCAATTCAGTAAGGGTGTCTGCTGTCACTGTGACTCTTCGAAGTTGCATAACAGTCCTTCCCTACACACAAGGGCAAAATATCCTGTAAGCAACCGAAGGTGAAGTTTTTTGTTTGTTTGCTTTTTTAAAGATTTATTTATTTATAATTATGTATACAGTGCTCTGCTTGCAGTGTACTCCTGTAAGCCAGAAGAGGGCGCCATATCCCATTACAGATGGTTATGAGCCACCATGTGGTTGCTGGGAATTAAACTCAGGACCTTTGGAAGAGCAGGAGGCACTCTTAACTACTGAACCATCTCTCCAGGCCTGAAGGGGAAGTTTTAAGATGATGTCTCTGTATTAAATCACTGGGGGCTTTGTCTTTAAAATACAGTAGCAATTAGAGAACTCATTGATATCATAAGGAGCAAGAGTGATACATGTGGAGTGTCAGTAGAATTTCTATAAATCAGCAATCACCAATGCATGCAGCACACAATGCTAACTGCAAGCTAGAAACACACAAATATTCAATAAGCCTTCTGTAGAGAGTCACCAAAAGTATATAATAATACCTAGGAACTGGAAAGGAAACCCACATAGAAGAAAACTTAGCGTTGTAAAACTTTAATCTATTCAATTAGTAAATGTAATCATTGCAGTTAGCCCCTCCCTCCCTTCCCCCTCCCTTCCCCCTCCCTTCCCCCTCCCTTCCCCCTCCCTCCTTCCCTTCATAAACTTAAAAGAAATCTCTTAGTTTTATTTATATGTTCTTCATACCCCCATCCCCACACCTTCCCAACATATCTGCCTCTCAATTTCACGCCTTATTTTTCTGATAACCCACTGCATCAAGTTAGCACTGCCCATATGCACATTTGTGGAGAACATGCACTAGCCCAGGGCATCTTGAGAATCCCTACCCACACACAGAGAAAAGTAACTCTCCCTCCCCCCCACAGCTGTAAGCTGCCATTAGTTCCTAAGCTAGGAGTAGGGCCTCTGGAGCCCCTCCTCCCTCTGTTGACCAGGACAGGCAAGGCTACACAGGGAAACCCTTTCTGAAAACAAACAAACACACACACACACACACATACACACACACACACACACACACACACACACACACGAGAAAGAAAAAAAGAAAGAAAGAAAGAAAGAAAGAAAGAAAGAAAGAAAGAAAGAAAGAAAAATTTAAGTCTCTTGATGTTGTGGAGTTCTTGTGTCCAGGTAAACTCAGCTACTGTCATGTGTGTGACAGCTCTATCAGGTCCCAGCCTTTCAGAGCACCCCTCTGCACCCCCGGGTTTTATGTCTTCTGGTGTCTCTTCTATGACATCACCTGCATCTTAGACGGGCATCTTAGAAGGGCACTGGTGTAGCTGTCTCATATAGGGCTTTGTATTCACAGAGTCATGCTTATTCGCAGCGCTGTGAAAAGCTGGAGTCTTTAGCTACTACCCTCTGCAATAAGGCCAACATGGATGTCCTCGGAGAGTCTTCACTCAGCAGGGGATCGGGACAGATGCTGGGACTCTAGGTGGGAGTGGTAGAAAAGAATGGGGAGATAGAAGGACCCAGAGGGTCCAGGAACCCCACAAGAAGACCATCAAGGCTGGTGGATCTGGACCCAGGGGGGAGCCTGCACAAACTGCTGTACCAACCAAGGACAATGCATGCAGTAAACCTATTTCAGATCTGGCCAATGGGCAGCTCATTCTCCAAGGTTGTAGGAAGAGAAGGGACAGCCTCTGACATGAACTCTGGTGCCTGGTGTTTGACCCTTGGTGGGGAGGCCTGGTGGCACGCAGAAGAAGGGGAAGCAGGCTATCTGAATGAGACCTGATAGGCTGTGATCATATGTTGGGGGAGGAGGTTCCCTTCCGTCATAGGTCTAGGGGAAGGGAATAGGGTGAAAGAGGGAGGGGCCGGGGAATGGGAAGATACAAATGAGGGGACAACAATAGGGATGTAATCTGAATAAATTATTCAAAAAATAAAAATTTTAAAAAAAAGAAACTTCTCTCATCTGGCTTCACGAGAACACGTTAGCTAATGTATAGTGGGGCTGTGAGAATAACTTAAGCCAAGATTATGTGCTGACTCAAATGCAATAAAATCTAATGTCTTGCTCACTAAGTCATATATGTGTGGTCAGCAGTTGGCCTCTCTCCTGTAAGATTTTGAGGTTTAAGCTAGTGATTGGCTACATCATCTCCAAACGTATCCAGAGTAGAAATGGAAAAATGAAAAGAGAAACCCATTCACTTCAAAGATTAGGACTCACAAAAGGCATGCACTTCTCCTGTTTATAGTCCATTGGCTAAAAAAAAATAAATAAAATAAAAAAATTCCTTTGTCACTGTGAATGGAGTATTTAGAATTAGAAAAAAGAAACTGTCAAGCATGGTCAAAAGAGTGACTCATGATGACAAAGGGGCCTTTAACCTCAGGTGCATCTTGTTCCCCAGATTGTTTTTAGATGTGATTTTTTTTTTTTTTTTTTTTTTTTGTCTCCCATGTTAAATATTTACATTCAGCTTATGGGAAATGTTTATTCTGCTTGGATGTCAGAGTATAGCTTTAGAACCCTGTAGGTCAGCGTACCCTGAATCTGGATATGGCCTTCGGCCTTGCTTTCATGATTTCCCAAATATAATCAATAGCACGTGCCAGGCAATTGTGTTTCAATTGCTCTGTCCTGAGGAAGTTCTGGAAAAGGGCGGCTCTGTTAATATTTAGTATGTGCATACTGATGTTTACATACATGTTTTTTCTGAACTCAAGCTACCCTCTTTAGATCATTGTTCTTTTTGTTAAATTCATGTGTAAAAGTACACTGAATCTGAAGTCAGATTGTCTACAGCGCTAGACTGCAGTCTAACCCATTCTTTCAGATCCTCAGGTCTCAGGTCCAGGTGACAAAATCTGCAGGACAAACACACTTTCAAACTCACAGCAGCTGTGTTTGCCTGCACAAAACATGCGCAGCATCACAGCTGCCAACACCCCAGCACAGAGCAGCCTCTTCAGCCAATGAGTTACTGCTAATTTCTAGCTTCTGTAGGAGAGTCAGTTTCCTTTTAGGGTGTGACCTCGGCTAGATAGACTACATTTCAGTGGATCCCACTCCCCATGCATGAGTAAATTCAACAGTACAAGTTGGACACAGAGGGCTATTTAAAACATTGTAAGGGAAGACAGAAAACTGGTGTAGTGTGGTGAGAAGGTGTGGCTTAGATCTTGAGAGGGTTAGGGAGGAGAGTGGAGGGCGAATAGAATCAAAACGCACTATATGAAATCCTTAAAGAATTAGTATAGATAACATTAAAGTTTTATTTACCTGTTAGTGGATACTTGGGCCATTTCATGTTTTCATTTTTTTAAAATAACTATGCAACAAACACAGGGTACAGACATCTACTTGGGATGTTTATTTCAATTCTTCTGGATATATACTAGGAGTGGGGTCCTTTGGTCATTTGATAGTTATGCACAGGGGGTTTCAGCAAGTGAGCGAGTCTATATTTCCACCAATAGAATACACATGTTCTAATTCTCCCACATCTTGTCAATAACTGTCTTCATTTAAAGGTATGGCTCCTTCTAATCTTTGTGAGGTGACCACTCATTGTGATTTGGATTTATATTACCTGATTGGAAGTGACACAGCATTTTTTTTAATATACTTACATTTAAGAAAATGTTTCTTTTGGAACAATGATGCATGCAAAAGTTACTTTAATTTTCAATTTTTCTATGCGCTGGCATACTGTCTTTATTGCCTTAGTACATTAAGAAACTGACTGCCCCTACCCAGATCTAGCCAATGGACAGGACATTCTCCACAGTTGAGTGAAGACTGGGGTCTGACTTTCACGTGAACTCAGGTGCCCCATATTTGACCACACTCCATGGATGGGGAGGCCTGGTGGCACTCAGAGGAAGGATAGCAGCCTACCAAGAAGAGACTTGATACCCTATGAGCATATACAGGGGGTGAAGGTACCCCTCAGGCACAATCATAGGGGAGGGGAGTAAGGGGCAAATGGGAGGGAGGGAGGAATGGGAGGATACAAGGGATGGGATAACCATTTAGATGTAATATGAATAAATTAATAAAATATTAAAAAAAAAAAAAAGAAACTGACTGCTAGGCATAATAGCTCAGGTGGATAATCTGAATACTCTGGAGACTGAGGCAGGAGGATTACCACATGTTCCAGGCCAGCCAAAGCTACAGAGTGAATGCTGTCTTGGAAAAGAAAGAAAAGAAAAGAAAAGGGAAAGGAAGAGAAAAGGAGAGAAGAGGAGAGGGGAAAGGGAGGGAGGAGAGGAAAAGGGAAGAAAGAGAAGAGAAAGGAAGGGAAAGACGTGGAAGAAGAAAGGGGAAGCTGAGCTGACCCTGCACAGCTGTTGAAACTATTCTCTTGTGCCTGTAGTACCTAAGCCTTGCCATCCAATCCCATCCACTCCTCTGCTCTTGGCTGTGCTGAACTCTTCCCTGTGCTGCTTTTTGCTGCCATTGTGCAATGGTATCCTTGCTCCCTGGTCACCTGCCAGGTCACGTCTGCCAGATCTAGAAGACCTTTGTGACTTCTGCTGACAGCATCTGCAGCCGCAGCAACACATCTTCCTTGTGTTTTCTGGGCTCAAAACTTAATCATAAATGAAATCATACATCCATGGTACGAAGCAAAAGGACTAACAAAAATATATATACTATCCAATGTTGTGCTGCATGCTACCAACAGAAGTGTTCGTTACAAAAACTTAAGGCAGGGCTGCAGAGATGGTTCAGCAGCTTTCTCAGAGGCCTCCAATTCATTTCCCAGCACTCACTTGGGTGGTTCATGACACATAAATAAAAATAAAATAAACCTTTTAAAGTTGTTTTAAATAAGAGGATATTTGCCATTATTAGTCTGCCTAATGAATGTAAGCCAAAAGGCATTTAGCCTTAAAGTTTAAAGACGCGCTGGATGCTTGTGTGTGAAAGCGGTGCAGAATTACCGAATACTAATCGAAGGGTTATCAAAGATAAATCGTTCTTACTTCAAAACAAGGCACAGGGCTAAAAGTGTCCTGCTTGACCAAGAGTCTGCAGACGTCTCTGTAATGATGACTAATTGGTCATTCTAGGTATAGTCTGTGGGCTTTTGGGACTCAAAAGAGCACTGGTAAAGTCAAGATCAAATACGACAGCAGCAACATAGACACTACCAGTAAGACAGATCAAATGGGGTGACTAGTTTAATTCTATAGTGATTTGAAGAAGGGCAAGACCAGCAACCTACAAAGTGGTAGTTTAAACTGTCTGGAGAGCCTGAAAGCAGAGAGTAAGAAGAAAGAAACCAAAGAGATTTCTGGAGTCATTTATTTTCAGATCCGTACCATCCAGAGCCAAAGGCCATTTGACTCTTCTTTGTGTCCTGGCCACAGCCACAGTATTCTTGGCCACCCAACGTCAAATTCTACTGATTATTTTTCTCAAACCACAGCTGTTGAGCATTTAGTTGCAGCTGTCTGGGCAATGACATCCAGTCTGTGCTTGATATATACTCTATGTTTTCCTTGTGAATGGCCACTTCCTTTGTTTTCTCTGGTGAGGGGTTTCAAATGGCAGAGACACTTACACACTAGAGACTGCTACATGGGTGGACACAGAGTTCTGAAACACTGTGTTCCATGACTACTGCTTTGAACACAGGAATTTAGAAAGGAATGCTGTTCTGTGGTTCAGAAAGTCCAAGAGGCTAGATCCCAGACCCTGTAAGAAAGCCCAGCAAGACAGAGTGTTGGCAAACAAAACAGAAAAGGGGAAAGATGAGTTCCAGGAGGAAAAGGATTGTGCCAGAGCGTGAGAACGGATGGAAGGAGCATGTGTCACCACTGGAATCATATCAGCCTTGATAGAACCCTAGAAGATGACAGTTCCAAACATTGAAATCAAAGGAAGCAAAGGACTTCGGTAAGCTCTCGGAGTCTCTGAGGCCAGTGAAGAGGAGCAAGTGGGGTTAATTAGCACAAATAGCTAACCTCAATGTAAAATAAGACAGCATTGTTGCATCCCTATCCGAAACTCCATGCAAGCTACTGCCAATAGCCAATACATCAAAGAGCACGCTGGTGTTTTTTATTTCTACTAAACCACGTTTCCTCGTCTGACTTCCTGTTGCTGTAGTAGAACACTGACCAAGCCCAGGTGGGGAGAAGAGGGCTTATTTCATCTTACAGGGTTACAGACTTTAATAGAGGTGAGCGAAGACAGGGATCTGGAGGCAGGAACTGAAGCAAAGGCCACAGAAGAATGATGCTTAGTGGTTAGCTCCTCATGTCTTGCTCGGCTTGCTTTCCTACACATCCCAGGCCTATGTGTCTAAGAGTGGCACCACCCACAGTGGCCTGGGTCCTTTTCAATTAATTAAGAATTGAGAAGATGCCTCGCAGATATGGACACAGGCCAATCTGATCTGAATAGTTCTTCAGTTGAGGTTCCCTCTCCTTATTAACTAGGTTTTCATCAGATTGACATCTGAAAACTAACCTTGACATCCCACCTCTTGTCAACCTTCTCACCCAAACACAACACTTTAAACCGTAACCTTTCTTGTTTGTCTCTATGATCTCACACACGTTAATACTATAATGTAAAATACAGCATAACTTTAAAAGTCCAACCATCTTTTTTAAAGTGTAATTCAATTTTTTTGTTTTTAATTATTTCTCTTAGTTTTGATACTATAACATAATTACATCGTTTCTTCTTTCCATTTCCTCTCTCCAAACCCTCCATCCAATATACCCCCCCCCTTTTTTTTTTTTGCCCTCTTTCAAATTCATGGCCTCTTTTTTTATTAATTGTTATTTCACATGTATATATGAATGCATATATAGGTAGATATAGGTAGACATTCCTAATACATAAATATAACCAGCTC
The DNA here is from genome assembly GCF_903995435.1 of Acomys russatus. Classification (NCBI taxonomy): domain Eukaryota; kingdom Metazoa; phylum Chordata; class Mammalia; order Rodentia; family Muridae; genus Acomys; species Acomys russatus. The sequence continues at coordinate 35,887,925 of NC_067152.1, read as the reverse complement.
AGTCTGTTTGTGACTTGTACGTATGTTGTAAGATCTGACCATTTGGTATTGGATAATCAGTTGGTGCTCTCTTCCTTGGGGAAGACTAATTCCTCTGCTTCCAGCATTCCATACTTGCCTATAGTTCATTGTATAGCGTGGAGGCCTGATGGGCTTGCCCCATCCACTTTGCCATGTCTGTTGTGGTCCTCGTTTGGGTCATGTTTGGGCAGTCATGTGGGTGAGAATTTATGGCGACATTACCAGGTAACAGATTCTCACAGCAAACTGCATGATCCTCTGGCTCTTACGGTCTTTCCACCCCCTCTTCAGAAATGTTTTCTGGGCCTTAGGTGCAGGAGTTATTTTGTAGCTGTCTCCATTGGGACTAGGCTCCATAACTCTCAATTTCGATTGGTTCCGCTTTCCTTTAGTGGTCTCTGTCTATTGTAAAAGTTTTCTTGATGAGGAGTAAGGTTGGCAGTCACTTGTGTGTGTAAGGGCAAATATTCATAATGTGGTTAGAAATTATGCTAGTTTAGTAAAGTCATGGTTGTAGGCTCTCTTCCAAGATCCATGCCTTCAATAGCCCTGGGCAGTTGGCTAGATTTCCAGTACGAGGCATAACTTTCCTCTTGTTGAGCAGGTCTTCAGTCCAACTAGAGAGCTGTTGATTATTGCCAAGATACATGTGCCACTACTGTACACTTCGAGTTATTGTGCTGTTTGTCATTGTTGTGGTTTACCTGCGTCATAGCTTGGTGGGACCGTTGGTTCCTTCCAAACGATGGAAGCTTAAATCACGCCTTCTGGTACCATGAAAGCTAGTCCTAAGGGGAGGGGGTGTTTATGTCAGTGCCAACTCAGGGGCCTCTGGGCCCTGCACCTGAAGTACATGCTGTCTTCACCAACAGGGACTTACCTTCCACCTCTGGAAGAGACAGACGACTAACAATAATAGCCATAGCCTTTAGTGCTTTGGGAGTCTCTTGAACAACCGTGGCCACAACATTAAAAAAATGGGCTTCTTAATGTCTAATGCTGTGGTTTCATTAGGCGTTCTTTAGCACTTGGAGGGGGCATTGTCATCCCAGTCTAGAAAATTTTCGTTTAAATAGGATGTGTATACTTATGCAGTAAATTATGTATATTACAGGTTCTTTTGTGCCTTAAAACAGTTCATCAATGTTATTATTCCTTCTATATTTTCATACATCCTTACTGTTATTTTGCCCTTCTCTCCTTTTCTCTATTTATCTCCCTTCCCCCACCCTGGATAGAGCCTCCCTTTTCCCCAATTTTCCAAAGAGATCACTTGTTTCCTGCTATTCCCTTCTCCGCTGCTACACTCTCCCAGGCAATCAATGGTCCTTTTTTAACTTTCCTGGTTTCTGCGGTCACTCCAGGATATGCACTCACACCTGAGGATTTGGAGCTAGGGGCCTCTGTAGGGAGCGAACATCTGTCTGGCTCTGTGTTACCTCACTCAGTATGATCTTCCAAGTTTCATTCATTTTCTTGCAAAAAAAATCAATTATTTAAAGAAAATAACAAGTTCTCTTTACAATTACAAAAATCTCTTAACTGTGAGATCCAGTAAAATTAGCGATAAGTTATGGATTTCTTATTCAAAAGTGAAAGAAACAGAATATAGGAACAATAGAATTAAATCAGAACTCAAATCTGACGCTGTAAATAGGCCAGTGCCCTACATCTGGGTCTTACTCGTGATCCGCTGGCCTCTGATGGATGTGTGAAGTCCTGACACTGCATCTGCAACACACATACAAGTTGCCTATCAGGCTCACACCAGCTCCACTCCACACCTGCTGCTGTCCTTGGTGGTCATCCCATGATCCTGACATCTCCAATATCCTGTGGTCTCCGCTGAAACTGAGGCTGAGCCTCCAAACGAGGCTTATCAGGATACCAAGCTCCAGTTTCTCCCCATGAACCCTCAGTCCTGGGGTCTTCATTGCAACTGAGATTGTACCTTCATCAATTGTCTCTCCCGGCCTCTCTTCTAACGACGCACAGTGCCAAGGCTCAGCATTACAAAGATCAGCTGGCAGCATACAGTCCAGTCTTGGCCCCTCTGGCCCATAGTTTCTGTGTGTTGACACTGAAGAGATACTTCTCAGAAGATGGTACTCAATGATGCTGGTCTCTTACTAGCCATGGGTGAACTCTCAACCCCAGCTGACTAGTATCCTCTGTTCCAGTGAAACTGCGATGCTTTCACTTCCAAAGATTGACAGCTCAAATATGTCACCCAAATAGCCTTGGTGAAGCCTTTTAGGGACTCTCAAACTTCTCCCCTGAAACTTCACAAGTTAGGTCTTCATTCTTATCCTCCAAGTTGCCACAGAATAGCCTGAAGCGCTGAGTACCCAGGGGCTTTCCCAGCCCAAGCCTCTACAGCCCTCCCTGAAACAACATGGCAAGTTCTGTCATAGCAAGACCTCATTCTCTTGTTCCAATTTCTGTCCTAGTTTGCTTTTATGTTCCTGTGAGAAAACACTGACCAAATACAACTTGGGGAGACAGGGGCTGTGTTAGTGATTGTTTTAATATTGTAATACAGTTTTTTCTCAACCTGGCTAACACCCAGATAATTGAAAGTGAACTATGATAATTATTTAGCAAGCTTTATGGCACAACAACTGAGCAGTACCACTCTATTTTAACACTCTAAGCTAATCTGGCCACCTCCCAGCCTCTTAAATTAAAGATGTAAGTGTTTTTAAGAGAAAATTACAGAATCATGGCAAAGTATTCTGGTTTGCATGTCTGTGTGCTTCATATATGTGTGCACGTGTGTAAAGTAGGTATGCCTTCATGTAGGTTGCTTGTGGAGTGCATGTTGATAGCAGAGGTTGAGAGCTAAGATTCTTCCTTAATCATTCCTGACTTTTTTTTTTTTTTGAGATGTTTTCTGTCATTTATCCTTCAGCTCATCAATTCAGTTGAGGCTGGTGGCCAATAAACTGCTCCACAGCTCTGTGGTTAAAAAGGAACACAACCACACAAGACTTTTTTTTAAATGGACTTAAAATAAGTAACTGCGATCTAAACCTAAATCCTTGTTTTTGTACATCAGGCATTTTATTAACTGAGCCATATCCCCAGTTCCCTAACATTCACATTTTTTTATTTGTTCCTTCTTATATTACAATAAAGGAGTTAAGCTAGCTTACACTCAATAGTAAAAACACAACTGTACTATTTGGAAAGGGAGTAAAAGAACAGAAAAAAAATAATATGTGGGAAAAAACATAATGAGAGGAGGGAATTGATGGATAAAAAAAAAATAGGCACACAAAAATGTTATATTCCATTTCCATTTCTCTCCAAAAGAGAATGCTACAGTTTCTCACCATCAGAAGTGGCTAAAGCTGTATCTCTAAGGAATTAGCCCCATCTGTGCAGCTACGTTTCACAATCTAGAAACACTTGAAACTGCTGCAGCTGCTGAAGACCTCTGGGACCGAAAGATGCATATGTGAGGACTATCCCACAAACCAGAAAGGAAATGAAGATTCTGTTGTTGTTTTCTTTTTAGATATGTAAGAAAATGGCTCTGGGATGCTGGCATTGTATCAAGAAAAAAAACTTAATATTTTTCTTTAGAAAAAAGTTAGAAACGCTCGCATACGAGAACTTTAAATTCATCTACCTTATTTCCCAGAACAATCATGAAGACATCTTCCAGTAAAAGCTACATGAGGTGAGACAATTCCCTTCACAGAGACCAATGCAAACCTAGATGAATTGTTAATTGAATTAAGAAGGACCATCCTGATGGTAATGGAAAGCTCTGAAACAAGCATGCAATCAGAGCCATTTCCTTGGTAAAAATGGCTTCCATGGTTGAGCAATGGCAAGTGCCCAGTGCTCCTGCCTGGGGTGCTCTCATCTCCTCACTCACTGCACCTCCAGAGCCTCTGTGAGCCTGACCTAGGGAAAGAGCTGATGCAAAGACCCACAGCTCTGCCCCTGGAAGTAAGGGACTCACCGGACCAGTAAGGAGACTAGGTTGAAATGTAGTAGAGATCGTCTAGACATTGAGAGGCCACTGAAAGACCAGGCAAGTATAACCTTTTCCACACTAGACTGTGATTATGTTTGACTCTGACACAGCCTCCATGGGCTCATATTTTGGGCACTTGGTCCCCAGCTTACAGAGCTATTTAGAAGCCTGTATAACAGCTTTAAGAAGTACGATCTAGCCAGGCACAACAAGGGTGGTGCATGCTTTTAACCCCAGCACTGGGGAGGCAGAGGCAGTAGGATCTCTGTGAGTTCAAGGCCAGCCTATTCTATAAAGCAAGTCCAGGAAAGCCAGGACTGCACAGAGAAAACTTGTCTTAAAAACAAAACAAAAGCAGGAAAAAAAATGTGATCTACCTGGCAGAAGCAGGTCACCAAGAGGGGACCATTGAAGGTTACACCTGAGCCTGGTTCTAGAGAGTTTTCTGTCCACATATGGAACCTAGGACTCTATATGTCACATGCCTTCTCCACTATGATGGACTGAGTTCTCTCCAAACCCATGAGCCAAAATGAACACTCCTTCCCTGAAATTGTTCCTGTCAGATATGTCAGTCATTATTAAAAAAAAAGGGGGGGCGGGTGACTGAAACTCCTATCTACAGAGCTATGGGTGTGTGGGAGACACCCACGATGACAAGTGACAAAGTGTGAAAGCTGAGAGGGGTGTGAGAACAGAGCCCTTCCTTGGCTCATACATGGGTCAGGCGCAGCTGGAAAAGCCTTGCATGCCTAAACTGTCTGGAATATAGTCTCTGCCTAAACTGTTGTCTGCTTTCCACAGTGAAGAGGTGTTGGGGGGATTCTGCAAGGAGTCCACCTCAATCTTTATGTCTGCTCTACTTACCCAGTGGCTCACAGTCACTCCATCAAGGTCACCATGTGGCTCCGGGGCACTTGGAGAAAAGGGAAAGAATCACTTAAACAACAGGCTACATTCGTCTCGGGAGCAAAAGGTAGGGTTGTGATGGGCATGCACTGTAAAACTTATACACGATACAGACATATGGAACAAGCCAAGGCGAGGCCCTCACTCCACAGGGAAGAAACGGGAGCGGTGTGCAGGGTGAAAATGTACCTACACCAAAGACAAAGACCCAGGGGTGTTTACACTGAGCAATTCCTGGTGGAAGATGGACATAAGCAAGGATCAGGGGGGTACTTGGCCTCTCTGCCTCCCTGGATAGCTTCTAATCAAAACAGTGATATTCCTTTTAAAAAAGGACCTGGATCAAACTAACTTACCCTTGAAGCTTTCTGATGAGATGAGCCAGTGCATACATACAATGACCCATCAATTTTCACACGCATACGTTTATGCCAGTACCATCAACTCCAGAGGGTTTCCACTCACAAGCCAGTGCATCCAGGGACTGCTTTGCAGGCACTTTAAACATCTTGATAGAAATGAAAGAAGTCGATCTAGCTGATGTTAGAGGTTCAAGTGTAAAGGAATTTGGAGTGTTCATAAAAATTCTACAAAAGCTAAAGAATTAGTCTCAAGAACCAAATTTGAGGTGGTGGTGGGGGTGGCGGGGGAACATAGCTGCCCGGGCAGACATTCCGTCTCGGGGTCACAATGTCATCACCACAATCACCAGAAGATCATGGCTGTCAAAAAGCATTGGAGGCAGCCATCAAATTCTCAGCATGATTGGCCAATGCTGCCACAATAAACATGTCACTTCTTTCTTTTTAAATTTGATTTGCCTTCCCTAGGTTCAAAGGCTCAATCAGGGACACCAGAGCTGAGCATCTCGGCCTGACTCAGATTCCCAGGGGAGTACTAGAAGGAGTATTTTGTGTCTATAGTGGGTAGCCTAGTTCCTCCTTTTACCAGGGCTTAAAATGTATATACTGCTCAGGTGACATACTAAACAAAAATTTTATGTTCAATTTAAGAAGGCTTGCATGATGGTTCATGGGGGGTGGTGGGGGAAGGGTTCTGTGTTTGAGCACAGAAAACTTCATAGAATGGGAAAAATGACTCATAAAAGAGATATAGTTCCCTTAACGAAAACAGATTCTCAGGAGAGAACATCTGTATGTGAGTGGCTCTGGAAGTGTTTGTGAGAGAAGACTATCTCTCAGTGACAAACAGAACATCAGATTTATTGGAGGAGTTTTTGTTCCACATCTTGATACTCATCAGTTATTATATGTCTTCAATATTTGAAATATTCAGACTTCACTCAAGATTTTTTTCCCACCCAAATAAAACATTCTAAACCAAAACAAAGCCACCAGGTGCAAGCTCTTTATTCAGAGACTCTACTAGTTTAATAGTCTTTGTATTTCCCCAAGATGACCTACATCAGTGAACTGACAGCTTGGAAAGCAGTTGGCTGTGTCTACTTGTTCTAGTTTTGGTCAGTTTGCTGTACATTGACCTGGCTGATGTTCACTTGTTGTTCTAATACTAGGTGGCCTCCTTCATGAATCACCAACTTACAGCATCACCAGGGCTTCTGCTAGATGCCAGGTTCTCTTTAAGCCCTACTCTAGGGGCTTTTCTCTCCTTTTCCCTGAAATCTAAACTGGCCATATCTGTGCAATTGTTTTTGTTTGTTTGTTTGTTTGTTTGTTTGCCAAATATCAAACATGTATCCAAAGAAGAAATATTTTGCAACTCGGTTAACTTGCCAAGTGATAGTTTTTGAAAATTAAGAGAGAAGCCGGGAGTGGTGTCGCACGCCTTTAATCCCAACACTCTGGAGGCAGAGGCAGGCGGATTGCTCTGAGTTCAAGGCCAGCCTGGTCTACAGAGCAAGTCCAGGACAGCCAAGGCTAACACAGAGAGACCCTGTCTCGAAAAAAGAAATTAATAGAGAAACCTGAAGTGACACAAACAAGATCAACTATTAGAGACAAATAAAAAATATTCATAACACCCTTTGTTTTAGATTACTTGTTTGGGACCTTGGAATTGAGGCCATCAGAAACCAAATATATTTTATTTTATGGCTATTACAAATGGGAAGGGAAGAAGCTCAAAATCTTTGGCAAATGCTGGGAGAAAAACAAAACACTTGGATTCTTACATAACCCTCCATTGAAAAAGCAATTAAAACCAAACACAATTTCTCTTCTTGCTTATTGGAGAGATATTGGCATGTGATGAACCAATTTTCACCACCCCATCCTGGGATGCCCTGGAGAACCGCTCCCCTCAGCACACTCAGGGTTTTAACTGAGCAGGAGGATGGTGGAGCCTCACAGCATTGACACTGTAGAGGCGACCTTCATTCACATTGTATTAAGCTGTGTCTCTGTATATTTGATTGTTAGCTGCTGAACTCTCAGTGACCCAACCACTATCAGATTCTGCTTTGTCATTACTATTAAAGAGTCTCCTGTGTCAATGTTACATAAAAATTATTCATCATCATCTCTGATTGGTCAATAAAGAGCTAAACAGCCTATAGTGTGCAGGAGTGTTAAGGCGGAACTTGCTACCCTGTTTTGGGGTGGGGGGCATCTCAGGTAGAGGAGAGACAGATGGACAGACAGACAGACAGAGAGACAGAAACAGAGACAGAGAGACAGAGACAGAGAGACAGAGAGAGACAGAGAGAGAGAGAGAGAGAGAGAGAGAGAGAGAGAGAGAGAGAGAGAGAGAGAGAGAGAGAGAGGGAGGGAGGAGAAGGTCTCCAGGCCTTGAGGAGGAATTCACCATGGAGGAGTCACTATGAGGACTAAGACAGAGCAGGAGCAGCCAGGGCAAAATTAGAGGGCAGATTATAGGGCACATGTCTGGGAATTAGGCCAGGCTAGTGTATATAGGTTAGAATAGATGAGAATCTGACCAGATATAGTGCTTTAAAGCTTATCAATAAATGTAATGTAATACCAAGATCACCCAGATAGTGAGACCCCCCCCCAAGAAGACCACCACCACTCGATACCGATGCAACATACATAGGGTCCTATATTACAGGCTCAGACATTGGGTCCTAATCCTTCCTAATGCAGCATGACAGGAAAGCGACCCAGAGGTTTAGGGGCAATGGGCTAATAATGGGAAAAACTGTAATTGGGGGTTGGGGGTCACAGAGAAGTAAGGAAAAAACCATTAGCAGGGGTTGTGGGTCACAGGAATGTCAACCTTCAGACAGGTTGGGTGGAGGCTGGATCTCAAGGGAAAGTTGTGGGTCACAGGAATGCTGACCTTCAGGCAGGTTTGGGTCCAGGAGGCTGGATCTCAAGGGAAAGTTGGTTTATCTCAGAGGATCATTGGGAGTTAATTGTATCTAATCCGCTCCGGTGGAGTTTCTGGAGACTGCTGGCTGGTCTAGTTTATGGCAGTGCATGGTCATTCCCGGAATGCAGGAAGAAGCGAAGTCACCTGGAGGCCAAGTTCTCACAGAACATTCACAGACCATGGCAATATTTGTAGACTATGCCTTACATATAGAATATGACATTAATTTTGCCCTTACATTAACAGGTCTCCATTTTGAAGGCAGGCATGAAAATAAAAATAAAAATAAAAACCTTGACTCAATACTGATTCTAATAACTCAGTAAAGTCTTTATGTAGAATCTTCAGAGAATAAAAAGAAGGCAAACAAGAACGGTGAAAGCTTATTTCCCAAGGATCTTTCCAGTGAAGCATGCTATGAGGCAGCCACCATGCAAGGTAGAATCTAAACCAAGGACAGCAGCAGAGCCTGGGCTGTTCAGTGCACAAAGAGAGACGTACTTGGAGGAATGCTTCAGTTACTCACTCATGAATGAGCAGAGAAGAGAAAGAGATGAATGTTTGCTGTCTTTGTTTCTTGCTATTTCAATCTGAAATAGATAATTTCCCTTCCAAGATAAATACATCCTTCCATCCCATTCTAAATCACCGGAGATTTGGGGAGGGAGAAATTTACAATTAACAAGAAATATACAAGTAAATTCAACAATTGGTAGACCAGAAACTGTAATGAATTCTTGTGTAGAATAAAAGAAGCTTTAAAAAATGTTGAAAATGAAAATTTGTCCTAAAACACAGATTACAGAGGACCATAGAAAAAGAGAGGGATGATAGCTACAGAGCTTTACACACATGATCCAGAGCTCCATACACACATGATACAGAGCTCCACACACACATGATACAGAGCTCCATACACACATGATACAGAGCTCCACACACACATGATACAGAGCTCCATACACACATGATACAGAGCTCCACACACACATGATACAGAGCTCCATACACACATGATACAGAGCTCCCTACACACATGATACAGAGCGCCATACATACATGATACAGAGTGCCATACACACATGATACAGAGCTCCCTACACACGATACAGAGCTCCATACACACATGATACAGAGTGCCATACACACATGATACAGAGCTCCATACACACATGATACAGAGCTCCATACACACATGATACAGAGCGCCATACATACATGATACAGAGCTCCATACACACATGATACAGAGCTCCATATACACATGATACAGAGCTCCATACACACATGATACAGAGCTCCATACACACATGATACAGAGCTCCATACACACATGATACAGAGCTCCATACACACATGATACAGAGCTCCCTACACACATGATACAGAGCTCCATACACACATGATACAGAGCTCCATACACACATGATACAGAGCTCCATACACACATGATACAGAGCTCCCTACACACATGATACAGAGCTCCATACACACATGATACAGAGTGCCATACACACATGATACAGAGCTCCATACACACATGATACAGAGCTCCATACACACATGATACAGAGCTCTATACACACATGATACAGAGCTCCCTACATACATGATACAGAGCTCCATACACACATGATACAGAGCTCCCTACACACATGATACAGAGCTCCATACACACATGATACAGAGTGCCATATACACATGATACAGAGCTCCATACACACATGATACAGAGCTCCATACACACATGATACAGAGCTCCCTACACACATGATACAGAGCTCCCTACACACATGATACAGAGCTCCATACACACATGATACAGAGCTCCATACACACATGATACAGAGCTCCCTACATACATGATACAGAGCTCCATACACACATGATACAGAGCTCCCTACATACATGATACAGAGCTCCATACACACATGATACAGAGTGCCATACATACATGATACAGAGCTCCATACACACATAATACAGAGTGCCATACACACATGATACAGAACTCCATACACACATGATACAGAGCTCCATACACACATGATACAGAGCTCCATACACACATGATACAGAGCTCCATACACACATGATACAGAGCTCCATACACACATGATACAGAGCTCCATATACACATGATACAGAGCTCCATACTCAGCAGTAGACACTGGGAGAAAACAGGGCACAGAAACCCAATAAGACAATGACCTGAGTACAGGTTGACCCTCTGCAACATTTCTCATGTGGGCTAGTTGTTCTCAGGCAATAGAGCTAAGAAATAGAAGAAGGCAGTGAGTAATAGCACCAGACCAAGATGGAGGCCTGCACTGGTGCCAAAACTGCATGTCCACTACAGCAGCCCTGCATATGGCAGCCTGCAAGCTTTCACCTCATCTGTTTACAGAGCCCACAGCACGTATTGTTGTTGATGGGCTGTTCCTGCTTGCTTAGTGGTGCATTCTTTCCCATTGAGGTCATTTTGCTTCATTGCTTCTGCTTCCCACCTGAGTCTGAGTCCCTTTTCTTCTACCTGAATCAGGCTGGGGTTTGCTCAGGAATGTTCCAGAACGTTCTCTAAAGAACATTCAGCAAAGGAGAGTCACTTCTCATGTGGGAGGTGGTCATAGCTCTTTACTGCTCTCTCTGCCTGTCAATATCACTGCCTCTGGAGTCCAGAGTGATCTGTGTTCTCTGTGGTGTACCCATCACTTCCTTCTACCTAAAAGTGAAAATTTCAGAAATGTTTGCACATGGGACTCAAGAATTGTATGATTACAAATAGTGTCCACATGGTGCACCAGTGGAAAGGAAACATGCTAAGGAGATCCAACCGAGCTGTAGAGTGAAGAGGCTCTGAAGTGGGCCTTTTATGGCAGTTGTTCTATTTTCTATTAATTTGTTTACTTATTCACTCTCCGTCCTAGTCTTAGCAGTTGTTTCATTTAATTTCTTTTTATTGGCTACTATTCTGTTGCTGTGATAAAATGCCATGACCAGAAGCAGCATAAGTAAAGAAATTTATTTTGGCTTATGGCTTGGAGTTCATAATGGCTGGAAGATATGACAGGAGGAGCAGAGCAGAACATCACATCTTTCATACACACAGGAAGCAGAAAGAGAATGAGCTGGAAGTAGGGTGAGGCTACAAACCCTCAGAGCCCGCCCCCAGCGACATGCTTCCTCCAGCAAAGCTCCCTATCCTGAAAGTTCCACAATGACCCTACACAGCACCACCAAAGGATTAAGTGCTCAAATACGTGGGCAATATGAGAGCCATTAATCATTTAAACCTTCACTGGGCACTTTGATGGCAAATTTGAGCAGGAAATTTACACATGCATAACCTTCAACCACCACCCCCACCATAGTGCATTTGCTAGAAAGCCCATGTTCACATGCTGTTACGCCCTCAGTCTGTGGTCTCCATCATGGTCATGCTTAGTGTAGTATCTATCCATCATGAATTTAGGGTATGTCTCCTTCAAAGTGGTCCCACTTCCTAAAACAGTCTCTGAGTCCCTGGTTGTCTCCACCTCTATCTCCTCTGCAAACACTGTGTCCTGGTCAAATGTCATCACTTTTGCTCTTTTTTTTTTTGATTATGACATTTTGAGGATTGAAAGAATCCAGAGTCTGTAATAAATATAATTATATGATTGTGTCAGGTATAGACCCTTGCTGCCGAGCCTGATGACTTGAGTTTGAGCCCTGTGCTGGACTTGAAGGAAAGAGAAAAACAATTCCAAAAGTTGTCCTCTGACTTTCACATGTATACTGAAGTCACAGGTACACACACACGTACACACACACACACACACACACACTCTCACACACACACACACACACACACACACGTGGTTAAGAACACTTACTGCTCTTGCCAAAGACTATAGGCACCATATAATCATCTATATGCCCAGCTTCAGGAACCACAACACCCTTTTCTGGCTTCCGCAGGCACCAGTACTCACAAATACACTCCCATACACAGCTACACACACATTCACATAATTAAAACATCTTAAATCTAATGTTTTTTTTTAAATATATCAATTATCTCTGATGCTTTATATGTATTTGTTTGTGAGCTGTTTTCCTAGAGGATAAAATGTACTATTTTTTATTTTTTAGAAAAGTAAAGTGTAAGTAAACAGGGAATTGTAACAGCAAGTGTTGGCGAAGGCAGGAGCACGAACTTGTTCAGAAAGGACTTGATTTAGAGACACTTGAGAGAAACTATATTTTACCCTTAAAATTAAGACATTAATTTGTGTCCACAGAGTGTGTCCTAAGCCCTGCATCTGCTTCCATGAGAACTTGGACTTCCTGTTATTCGAGCATATCCTAAATTTCAGGATATCAAGCAGCCATGCTAGTAAGACCGACTTTAGTGATTTTGCCTAGGCTTTGCCAGGTGTGGTTTGTAGGGAAACCATCACTTTAGAGGATAGAATATATAAGCCTTGATATTAAAATAGCAATGCTATGTACTTAATTATAAGAAGACACTAGCCATATAGCATAGGATAACTATACGACGGTCCACAAAGCCAAAGAAGCCAAGGAGAACCCAATAGAAGATTCCAGAATCTGACTCAGAACATCTACTGTTGAGGGCTTTGCATTCTTTTTCTTATCCTTCTTTCTCTTGTTGTTGTTGTTGTCATCCTCATCGTCCTTCTTCTCCTCCTCTTCCTTCTTTAATTATTCACTTCAATGCCAAAATTTTTATCTTCCAGAGCTTCATTTGACCATTACTAGTGAGTCTAAAGTTAAGAACCATTTAAACCAAACAAACAACTGCAAACCAGAAGAGAAAGCCTTCTTTGAAGAAATTGCTGCTCAGCTATTTAAAATGTTTGCTTAATTTTATAATAACTTTTCCAGATAATTGTAATTATTTAAAAACATGAACAAATTTCTGACCATATGCTACGTGAGTTCATTGCAGCAACTGTATACTAAGCAGGCACAGAATGGCAGCTGCTCAGCAATCCTTTGGTGTCTCTGATGTACCTTGCAGTGAGTCATGGCTGAGATCATAAGCAAAGCTGCAGATTTTAGGAGGTTCTTAGCAGACCCGAGAGTGGAAAACCATGTTGCACAAAGTAGTCTTGGTTGTTGCCCCATATGCAAATGGCAGTAATGCCTCAGTGTGTATGTATGTGCATACATGCATGCGTGTTCATGTGTGTGTGTGCACAGTACATACACGAGTGCATTGTGTGCATATATGTGAGTCTATATGTGTGTGCATGTGTGTGAATGCATGCTGAGGATCAAACCCAAGTCCTTGCACATGGTGTACAGACATTTTACCAATAAGCTACATTCCCCAGCTTTCAAAATGCCTATTTTTAAAAATCACAGTTTTAAGTTAACTATAACATGTAGAAGACTCTTTCAATGAGATTCTTATTGCAGGAAACTTCAACTTTCTTTTTAGCATCATATATGCACATATCACTGTTTGCACCTCTCCGATGGCTGGACCACTCACTTTGTTAACTAACTCAACTGATGCTTTCTTGGATGCCTAGAATGTGGTGCATTCCAAGCACACAAAGATGAGAAAGATATATTCTCTACGTTCAAGAAACACAACTAAATAGAAGAGATGGAAATAAATTAGGTAATTCCAACCAGATACTATAAGCCACTGAGTGTGAGTAGTATACTGGAGAATCAAAGAAAAGGGAGTTGAGATCACTTCCAGAGAATTTTTCTCTACAATGGCCACCAGCATCTTTGTCTGTGTAATCCAAGGGCGGGATGGACAGTAATACATGTTATTAAAGGGCTGGTTACACACTTTAGCTAATAAAGCACTTGCCACACAAGCAAGAGGCCCCATGCTTGAGCCCCAGAACCCATGTAAGGAAGCTGGGCATGGTGACATGCATTCGTAATCCCAACAATGGGAATTTTGGAGTAAGTCAGTCCTTGGGACTTGGTGACCAGTCTTCAGAAAAAAAATAATATGGATTGTGTGCTGAAGAGCAAAACCCAAGTCATAACTCTACGCACACTCACGCCTGAGTTGGCATGCACACAGAGATACATATACGTATCATTAAATTCAACATCATAGCTCTCAATCTAAATCCTAAAATAAAATTCCTATAAAGCATTACTTTCAAAAGCTTTAAAATACCGAGGCGTGATTTGGGGCGCAGATAAAGTAATGTTCCTGCATACGTGTTTTTCTCTCTTGTTTTGCTTACTAAACTATCTATTGGCTCCAATAACATGTAGTTACTTCCATTAGTATAAGATAATCAATTTTAATCTGGCTAATTTTCTCCTTAATTTATTCTCTCGCCCTTGGATCTCCAGGCTGATACTTCTTACTTTGTTTATACAAGACCCCTGCTGCTCCTTCAATGAATGACCCAGCTACAAGTGAGATGTGGATTGTAATTGATGCTCAGAAGGAGGACAGATGGGAAACACTTACAATTTTATGGCTTTGTTGTGGGACTCAGCAATCAATTATGGCTAAATAGTATCTCAATCTCACAAGGAAGTCATGAACTAGTCAGCCTTTGGTCCCTAAATGACAGTGGGGAGCCACTAAGAGAAGCCTAGCCTTGGGACTAAGCCCTGGTTTTCTGAACCAACTTGAAAATGGGCGGCTAGTGCTTGCCTTGAGTCAAACTGGTTGAATTAGTATTTCGCTCATCTCTTTCTCTACTAATGTGGGAACTTAGGGTTGTGGTAACTCTCAACAAATTAGATACATGCTGTTTCTTATTAAGTTGTTGATTCTCTGCAGCTGTTGAAAATTTTCAAATTGACATCAGAGAAGCCACGCTCTCTAGTGATAGTTTTCTTCTGGAGCAGTGCATATAAATAATAGATCAACTCACATCCCCCGCCAATTTGGCAAAGCAAAAATGATCAAGTTCAAGTTGATGTCATTCTCATTAAAGAGGTCTTCTGGATAAGAGATCACGCTATCTTCCTTCCAAATTGACATTAATAATGTTTTGCTTTGTACGGCACAGCGGGACCTGCTTGTAATTCTAGCACTTGGGAGCCCAAGACAGGAGGAGTACAAGTTAGAAGCCAGAGAGGACTATGTGTCAAGCTTAAGGCCAAGCTGAACTGCACACTGAGTATTGAGATCCTGTCTCAAAAAGACAGAAGAGAAAAAGGAACAACAATGAGAATGTTTTATTTTGAGGTGAGAATGTATGGATTAAAATACAGGCAGAAATGCCATAGTCAAATTGGGTGGTCTTGTTTCTCAGGTTCTATAGACTAAAGGAATAAAAAGAATGGGGTTAAAAGGTGCTACAGGAAAGAGCTTCACAAAATGGGGCAAGCAACATTCCAGCATAGATTTAGAAGCTAATGGGGTCAGACTGACAGGTAATGGCTTCTGGTAGAGGAGGAAGTGACTTTTATTCCCAGTGGTATAACCGCTGGTAACTTGGCCATGCTCCAGTCAATAACTCCCCACCTGTGCTTATGCAAGCAACAGTGATTAAACTCAATGGGTCACAGAAATAGAAAATTCAACCCAAAACACATGAAAGTAGCAACCAAAACATATTGGGAAGAGGAAGGAGTTCAGAGGAAAGAAAGTGGGATGAGAAAGTAGTGGGACGTGAAAATGACCAAGACCCATTACATACCTGTTAAGTCACAAACCAAAGTTGGGTCTTCAGAGCACTGGTAAGAAACAAGCAGGGCCTTGCAGCTGCAAGATAAGTGTATGGTCCTACCTAGTGCTGTTGTGCACACGTGTGTCTGGCTGAATTACATGCCGGGGATCTTCTCTCTGCCTTCCGGAAACTCACAAAGCCAGGCATCCCCTATGAATGGGGGTGGGTATTTGTAGGCTTTTCTTCAGATTGCCCGTAACACCATTGGCTATTATCTCTCCTAATGTAGCTCTATGTGGGAGCCAGAGCCATAATCTCCCCTTCAGGGAACCCTCTCCCAATAAAGTTCTCTTCAGGGACAATTCTGTGCCAGCTCCTTTCTCAAACCGGCTTCTTGGTTTTCTTTTTTAATGCTAACAGTGTGGCCATACAACTGTCATTGAGCAAAGTTTAAATCATTATGAATTTTGAAAGAAGGTGCTTCAGAAGATAACATAACTAGGTATAAATTTTAGGTCATGTGACCAAGGCTCACTGAAACGTGTTTAAGGGAGCATACCTATTATGCACTGCTTCTCTTTGTTCCAAATTATGTGATTGATGTTCTCGTGTCAACATTCTCTGCGTTTGCTGCCATGTTCCCTTTGTGGTTTGGAGTTCTACCATGTGTAGCGATTATAAATAGCTCAATAATGATCTTCCTCTACATGCAGTAATAAAGAATGACCTCAGTAATAATCATCATCCATGTGTCAGAATCATGAATGACCGAATAATGAGCCCCATTCAGATGTGGAAATCATGAAGGGTTCAATAATATCCTAATCCACGTGCATCAGTCATGGACAGATCAAAAATGGTTCCCCTCCATTGAGCCTGTGGGTGTGTACAAACTTTATCATGGCTGTCCATGAGCTATGTGGCATGCCTCAGAACATCAATACAGCCTTGATGTCAAGGATGAGGTTGACTAGCTCCAAGTGTGCCACGATTAACGAGCATGGAAGGTCTTCTTGTGAACCCTAAGGAGAGAAGATACACCGCACACATAGAACAAAGGTCCCCAAACTCTTTGCAATCTCTGCCTCAGAACCCAACCACTTGCTGCCTACTCTTCCTTTCTTCCATCCTACAACCATGGCCAGCGGAGCATTCTGGTTGCCATTGCTCCCAGATGCCATCTGTTGAAAGCACCATGGATGGTTGAACAAGATGTGCATGCTCTGTACAACAAAGACCACCGCCTAACCAGCCAATGGTCAGTGCAAATTGACAAAATGAGAAGAAATACAAAGGTCCAGAGCTACCACTGGAGTATGTCCATGAACAGTAACTGTCCTAATTATCATTGCTGTGATGAAACACCATGTGGCCAAAGCAACTTAGGGAGAAAATGGTTTATTTGGCTTATGTTTCCAAAACACTGTTCATCGCTGAATGAAGTCAGGACAGGAACTCAAACTCAACGAGGAGTCTGGAGACAGGCACTGATGCAGAGACTATGGAAAATTGCTGCTGACTAGCTTGTTCAGTGCACGAGGCTGGATGTCTCAGGTAGTCTTCAGTATAGGCTAGAATCCCCCTGCCCAAAAAGTAGGCTCTAATGATAGTAAAGGAATCAGGCAAAGAGAGAGCAAGCTTTCTTTTTCCATGTCCTTTATATAGGCTGTCAGCAAAACATGCAGTCCAGATTAAATGTGAACCTTTCTATCTCAAAATATTTGGGTTAAAGGTTTAGCTTCCCACCTCAAAGATCTGAATTAGAAGTGAGTCTTCCCACTTCAAGTGATTTATTTAATTAAGAAAAATATTCCTCACAGGTGTCTCCTGCCATTTGGGTTTTAGTTGATTCCAGATATAATCAAGTTGAAAACCAAGGAGGACAGCCACCAGAGGAAATCGATGGAGGCCCCAGATGTGGCTCCTTTGTTGCTTTGCTCCAAGCAAATGCTTTAAGCAATAGTTGCCAAGAGCCATTCTGTTAAAGGAGTTCAGTGGGCATATGAGCTTTCTGGAAGAGATCTGCTATTTTGCAAGGTCTGTACCATGATGCACCCCCAGAATTGCTTCCAGCCTCTGACAGGATATCAAGAGCCACTCTGCTAAATGAATTCAGTAGGCATGTGAGCTCTCCGGAAGGAATCTGGTATTTTGCAAAGTCTGTACCATGATGTACCCCCTGCCAGAATTGCTTCCAGCCCCTGGCTTAATATCAAGAGCCATTCATTTGGGCAAGTTTAGTAGGCATGAGAGCTTGCTGGAAGGAACCTGGTATTTTGCAAAGTCTAAACTGTGATGCACCCCAGAAGTGCTTCCAACCTCTGGCAACCCTACCAATTTTGCACTGCTGCATCTCTCTAAAACCTAGCATTGGTGTGAACTGTCACTTTCTGGGTATTTACCAACTTTGATTGGACAAGCTTCCTATGGGATCGCAGTGAAGATGTACTGCTGTTCAGATGAATGTATTCCTGATTATGGAATTCCTGATTCGATTCAAACAATTTAAAAGTTAAATTGTTTTACATCTTCTAAAAATTTTTTAGAAAGTTTGTGACTGTAATAAATACCTTTTGAAACCTCCAGATGCCTCACTAAGGGACAGTCTTGAGGCTGATTTGTGCCCTCAAATAAGCCTTCACTCCAGAAAGCACCATGGATCTTGGTATACACCATAAATATAGGCAATTTGGTTTAAACTTTCCATGAATCCAAAATATAACAGGGATACCAAGAAATGTCTAAATTAAGTACAAACCTTAATTTCCAAATATATAAACTGTTCTGTTATAATTCTTTATATCTTGTCATTTTATGACATTATATGCTGTCATGTTAGATTTACTTTGTTTCTTAGGATGAAAGACAGAAAATTATTATCCTGAACTCACTATAATCTAAGAGATAGCTGGAAAATGTGTAGCCAGGTCAGTTCTAATAAAAAAAATACATTCATACAGTCAATAGAGTCTACAAATAAACAGTGCTTGCTGCCTCACCAGAGAACCTGAGTTCATTTTCTAGCAGTTATGATGCGGGGCTCACAACACATTCTAACTCCAGCACCAGAGAATTCAATGTCCTCTTTTGGCCTCCTGAAGAGGAGGCACCTGCACATAAGTAACATACACACATATGTACACACACACACACACACACACACACACACACAAATAAAAATAAAATCTTTTTTAAAAACTTCATTGACATAAGAATGGTGTTCCCTTCCCTAGTGTGTCATAGACTTGGAGAAACATTCTCAAACATGATGGCAGAATTTCTACCAGATTTCATGTCAATTTATAACTAAATTATGTTTCCGTTTTCTCAATATAATACTCTGAGTGACTAGTATTTGTGTTTGACTTTGTCCTAGTTGCTTTATACTATTGTGATGAGACACCATGATTATGGCAACTTATAAAAGAAAGAGTTTATTTGGGGCTTACAGTTTTAAACCGTTAATCCATGCACATCATAGCAGTGAGCAAGGCAGCAGGCAGGCAAGGCATGACACTAGAGAAACAGCTGAGAACGTACATCCAACTCACAAGTACAGGGCAGAGAGAGAGAGAGCTAACAGGATAGAGCAAGGGCCTTTGAAATGTCAAAGCTCCCTCCCAGTGACACACCAACAACAAGGCCACGCCTCCTAACCCTTCCCAAACAGTTCCATGAACTGGAACAAACTATTCCAATAGATTAGCATATAGGGGCCACTATCATTCAAACTAACACAGATTTGTATGTCTAACCACCCACAAAATGTTTCATCAGCTAACCCTTCGATGAAAACTGACCTTTCACTGCACAGCAGTCAAATGACAGCTAGTTTTCTATAATGAGGTAAAGCTTACTATCAACCTCACTCCAGGACAAACTCTATACCCAAGAGTCTGTCAACACAAACTAGATTTTACATGTCTTTTTTTAGTTTGTTTATGTTTTTGCTTTTTTTTTTTCTTTTAAGAAAGAGATAGAACATGAAGTTGGGTGGGTAAGGAGGTAAGGGAAGCAAATGAATATATATTATTAAAACATATTGTTTGAAATTCTCAAGGTATAAATAAAAACATTACTTTTTAACAGTTTCCCCAGCTGTCCCTAGTTCATAATGGATGCCCTCCCGTCAGTGGAGTACTTGTTAATAGTAGTCAATGGAATCTTTTAACTATATGCCCTTCTGATCTCATTATTGAGTTGCACTAAATGTCTATAATCTCTTTCTTGGTGGAATTGTAAATAAACAGAAGACTGAGTTTTCTACCTGAGTCTATGTCTGGTGAATTCTCAGGCAGTATAAGCAGTAGAGAAAGCATGGTTTGATGCTGGGTTAATATGGATTTTAATCTGGTCTCTACTGAGTTTCAAAGATCGATAAACGCTATTATAAACATGGTTGAACAGTCAGCACTGAATGCCTGCTTTGAACAACTCAAGTGTTAGGAATCTGTGTTAGCAGGAATAGAGCACACACCTGGCAGGCTGGGGTCTGCCCAACAGTGAGCATTTCAGTTCTGCTAGACGAGCCATTTGTTTGGTCCACTTCCAACGAAGCACCCAGCAGCATGTGGCTCTTTGCTCTTAAAGACATTTTGTGCCCCAAGGCCTCCTAATGTGACTTTTTATTGACTCATAACAGCTCAGTAGGTGAGTGGAATATGAGTGGACGGCAAGGATATGACAGTGTTATAGGATTTCCTCTTCTAAATTGCCTGGAATTCAAGAAGGGGGAAAAGAGTAAAGGGTTAATGTTTAATGAGTGCAGAGCCTCAGTTGTCCAAGTTGTAACCAATGCCACAAAACTGCATTTAAAAATTGTTAAAGATGATAAATTTTACATATATTTGCCACACTTTAAAATTTTTAATGTATATGTAAAATGCCTATAGCATACATGTGTGCTCGGCTGTGACAGCTACACACTGCCTCCTCTCCCCCTTATGACATAGGTCCTCTGAAGAAACCATGACACTGACGTTTCGTGGCTCTCAACTTTAGTGAAGAACTTTTATCATCTCTTAAAATAATAGAGCTTAATCCTTCACCTAAGAACTTTTTTTTCCCTTCATTTCAAGTTTTGAGAGAATATTTTTTTAAAAATCAAGTTGATTAAATAGGCTGGAATAAGTTGTTGGCACGGCTCCCAGGCTCTAGCCCATTAAGGCTTCCAAACAGCAAAGGCTTTATTTGCCAAGGGAGAGCAGTGCTCCTGTGTTGAGGCAAAGAGAGAGAGAGAAAATATTATGAAGATTAGAAGAATTAAATGCAACTAAATTTATGTCTTCAGGGATTTTTTCCTATGCTGAGAGTGTGCGTCCTACCCTTCTCAGCTAACTCAGAAAGCCTCTGTAAAATGAGTAAACTGAGGCCCAGCAATTTTTCATTGAGTTTATCCCATGAGCTCAGTGACGGCCACTCTTGTCTGTGGTTCAGTTTAAACTCCTCACTTCCCTGGGTTTCCCAGATGTTGCACAGATGTTTCCATTTGTAAAGTATGAGCTCTCTCCTAAGGAAAAAAAAACAAAGATAAGCATTGTTTTCTCTGCTGATGGCAATTGTTTTGCTATTGTAACTCCTCAGAAACCATGGGAACGGCTGCAGTTGTGATTTGCTTTAAGGGAAAAAACACTTCATTATAAAATATGTCAAATACCAGGTTAAAGACACTTGGCAAGTGTATAGTACCGTTGAAGATCAATTAACCAAGTTAATGTCATGTGGGCTTTTCTTCCCCTAATTTTTCGACTTATTTTTGAGTGAGAAATAAGTACCGTCATGAAGAGGATTGCCACCAAGTCTGACGGCCTGATTTTGATTCCTAGGATCCACATAGTAGGAGAGAAGTAATTCTTGAGAGTTGTCCTCTGACCTCTATGTATACGCTTTAGCATGTATGAGACTACACACATGTACATGCTCATACATACTAATGCACGTAACAATGTAACATGCTATTTTGAAGTATATTCAGCCGTGTGAAATGGCTGGCTCAAGCTAACCAACATTCCCATTCCCTTACACACTTACCAGTTCTCCCTGCCATTTATTCGACATTTACTGTCTATATCATCTCCAGTTTTAGTTGAGAATGCCAACAGAAGAAAGAATGGAGCAATATTTGATTGAGATAAGCCACATTGGTAGCTGCACAAAACCACGGCATGCACTCTGTCCACAGCACTTGGCTCCAGATGCCACACGGCGTGGTTGAGGCAGTATTCTTATGACGAGAGATGTCAAAGACGCTAAAGAGGGATTTAGAGACCCATGACTGAGGCACTTTTAAAGCTATTTATTTACACTGGTGCCAGTGAAATATCAGCACTCTGAAATCAGTGATTATACGGCTCAGTGGTCATCTATACATTTAGAGTAGCCATTTGAGATGGAATCTGTGTGACTTCACACTTTTGACAATTTTACTATCAAATGTATTTTTATATACTTACCCACCACCCAAACGTAAAAGTCCATGACAGAGTTGGAATTTGAAGAGCAATTAGCATTATATCCTCTTTCATAACTCATGTTCATCACCTGCATTCATTATTCCTTTGCCTTCTAATTGTATACACACACACACACACACACACACACACACATTTTATTGGTTAGACTTCACATATGAGAAGAACATTACTTTCTTCCTTGAGGTTGTGTGAACCCACTTAGTATTACACATTCTAAGCCAATTCTATTTTTCTGAAAATTTTGTGATTTCATGTTCTTTGGAGATGAATGTTATATGTGTGTGTGTGTGTGTGTGTGTGTGTGTGTGTGTGTGTGTGTGTATCATAAATTTTCATTATCCATCTATCTGTCAATGGGCAAATAGGTTTATTCTAATTATTTGTTATAGTGCATAAAGCAGCAATTAACATGGGAGTGCAAATAACTCCATGGTATTGTGCAGAGATCTCTGGGTATGCACCCGGGAATGTAGCAGTGGAGTCATATGGAAACTTTCTAATGTCTGAAAGACAAGACATTTAGTGTCACTAAAACATCTATAAAAAGCATCTACTGTCTGTTACAGAGGTTGATCTTTATTGCTGAGTTGTGAGCATCCTTTAATACAAAATATCCTCAAAACCAATGGAACCAAAATGCAAAGGGTAAACGAGCCTTTTTACTCTAAAATGGAAAAAAGAATCCTGACCGAGTTGTCTAAAGAAGAACACTTACGTTTTTAAATAAAATCTTATTTCATTTTAGTTCAGTAAGTGGATCTTCCAGGGCTTCCTTCTTGAGTCGTATTTACATCAGCTCTTTTGCTGATGGCCCTGTCTATTGGGGAGGGAGCTCGTACTGTGGTGTCTGCAGTGGGATTTAAGCCCACATTAGTTTTGCTGTTCCTTACAGGACTGTGTAATTGTGGACACTATGTTGGGGCGTATCTGTTCCCAGATACTCAGATTACACAGAGGAGTTGGAAATAGTATCTGTGCTGACTGGCAGGACTCAAGTCATCCAGAGACTTTAAAAAGATGAGAGCACTGGACGGGAATCATGGAGAAAAATACCAGAACTTTCCCCCTCTCTTTTCACTGAGATAGTGAGAGGAAAGGAGATGGGATAAGAAAAGGATCCAGGATTAGGCATTGTAATCATAAGCCTGACTCTCGTAGACTCTGGGGAATACGTGTTGACATGCAGATGTGTGCCTGGATGGCACCAGCTGGGAAACCTGTAAGAAGAACATTATGAGGAAGGTGCAGAGGCAGGAAACCATGACGTAAATGCAAGAGCTTTGGTTGTCTGTCTGGACTAGCAGAGAAAAATGTTTCCTTAAAACCATAGGTCTTCATCCATGATCTAAAACCTGGGCATTGTTCAATAGAGGATTTTTAAGGTTACCTCACCTGTGTGCCTAAGAGTGCGTGTTACAAAGGGTAGAAAATCTCAGAATCACTTACTTCCAAGTGAGAGCCTGGAATGTATCTCATCCATTGGAAAGAAGAAAACAGCCTTCTGCAAAGTCGTGGAGTCTGCCAGGCGTGGTGGCGGACACCATTAATCCCAGCACTCAGGAGGCAGAGGCAGGTGGATCTCTCTGAGTTTAGGGCCAACATGATCTACATAGTGAGTTCCAGGACAGCCAGAGCTATACAGTGAGAACCTATCTCAAAAAATGAAAGGGCTGTGCACCCTGGCACTCTAGCTCCTGGCATCTTCTTTTGTCCATCTGTTTATCCTTCTGTCATCTTTCCTCTGTCTGGTGCTTTGGAGTGTGGCGTCTCTGCATACTGCATACTATACTGCACAGACATACTGCTGCCTACATCTTTCTTGTCTTCTCTTCCCACTGACACCCACATGATGGATAGAACCCCACTTCTTAGTGCAGGGTCGAAATATTTTATAAAGTCATCATAAGAAAGAGCAGGGCTAAGAGCACAAGGTTGGCAGAGGAGTCATTTGGGAAGTGGTGAAAAGAGATGACAAAGAGGCGAAGGCTTAGCAGTGAGTCTGAAGGGGTGATGGTGCGATTAAGACCTGCCTTCTGCACCTACAGAGGACACCTCAAGTGCAATCTACAGAAATCCCAAAAGCTGAGGAGAGCTAAAGTCTGCAAGCTTACGTGCTGGATACTCAGGATCCTAGGACAGCATATTAAATCTTCTATTTGATCTCAAGCCCCAGAGCCTGAGGTGAGAACTTCCCAACAATGGCCTCCTGCAAGAGAAACCATCTCAAGTCAACCAAGAACACCTTTAAAAGCAGGAACGTGAGAGTATTTCAAAATGACAAGTGTTTTATAATTTTATATACTGTTAAGGTTCATTCCTGGCTGGGCATGGTGGCACGCACCTTTAATCCCAGCACTTGGGAGGCAGAGGCAGGCAGATCTCTGTGAGTGTGAGGCCAGCCTGCTCCATAAAGTAAGTTCCAGGACAGCCAGGGCTCTGTTATCTAGAGAAACCTTGTCTTGATAAAACAAAAAACTCTCCCTAATAAATGACGGTACTAAATGGATGAGTCAGTTAGACTTTCAGATTGTGGGGATAAGCCATTACAGGCTTTAATACCCCATGAGTTAGTAAACAACATAAGGAATATATGCATACAAATTTGAGTCAGGTAATTTTTATGAGTACTATAGATAAATTAGAAAGAGAAGTTTAACTAGAATTGGTAGTTTATACTAGATTTTTTTCACTTTGTATTATACAGAGATCAAAAAGAAAGTAGAAGAAATTTTGAGAGTAAAATTTTAAAACAAGAATTTTTGTACTAAATAATGACTTTGAATGACAGAAAATAAAGCATGAAAAAACACACAAAAACAAAAACAAAAACAAAAACAACTCTAAACAAACAAACAAAAAGATTTATTTCTGTGCTGTGGACCTATTGTACTCCCAATACATGCAGTCTACACAGAATCTGTGTTCTCATACTGAGCGCTCTTGACTCATGATAGAGAGAAATGTTGGCCCTTGATGCCAAGCATAGGAAGTCAATTGATGGCAACTACCACGAAATAGCACTTCAACCTGTCACAGCTTAGAGCCTTATTTTGCTTCCTGCCTCATTAATCAGCAGAAAGAAAGAATGAAGAATAAAAAATAAAAATAAATTTAAAAAAAAACACCAACTCCATCCTGCTACTTAGATCAACAAAAGGCCTTTGTTTGTGACTCTCTTTGGAACACCGTACAATGCCTCCTGCTTTCCCAGGACACATGAGGTTCCTTTGCCAAGTTTTCAAAACCCAAAACAATTTAACAACAGCAAAAGTCCTTCGAAGCTTGGGCTCATCATTAGGCTACCGTCCAAAGTCCACAAGAGCCTCTCTTTCCCCAGTGCTGCATTATGCTTTTTAATTGATGTAAAGAACTTAGTTTTTTCCCTTTTTTATTATTCTAATATAACACATATTTAAATGATGCTGTGTGGGGCCCTATTTGAGAAACACCCAGGTCTTGCAATTCTATAAAGGAACCAGCAGTCTCATGTTCAAAGGCTATGTGTCCCGGCAGAGAACTGTGAAAATCTGCAGATTGGGAGGGAGGCTTCAAGCATCAATAAAATGTCTTATGAGCCTCCTTGTCTCTACAACAGGGGCAGGCTGCTAGTCCCAAAAGTGCTTTTCTGCCAAAAGAACCGAAATCCAGAAGGTATATGATTTCCAGATTTTTGTGCCTACTCACCAATAGTAGTCCTATACTCTGAGGCATATTAGAACACTAAGGGCTTCGATGTCCCTTATTTAGAGCAGTCACTAAATGTTTTGTCATAGTGAATGTTAATATACCCCCCTCCCTCCTCAAAGGACAAAGTACAATGTGCATCCGTAATGAGTGATCACCAGCTCTAACCATGACAAAGTATCTCAATGTCAGATACTCCCAAAATGTCAAAGGCAGAGACTGAGAAAACTGACAAAAATCTGAGCAGGTGGTGACTCTCGTCCACTTTGTGGTTTGAATGTGAAAAGTCCCAGGTAGGCTCATGTGTTTGAGACCTCGATTCCCAGCTGGGGGCAATGCTTGGGAAGGTTAAGAAACTGTTAGGAGGTAGAGCCCTGCAGGAAGATGAACCATTGATCTTCTCTCTATAGATAGATAGATAGATAGATAGATAGATAGATAGATAGATAGATAGATAGATATCGTCTGCCATGCCAGCCTCATGGTCCTATGGGCCATGCCTTCCCCACCATGTTACTTCCCTTATAGGGCTGAGGAAACCCTTTCTTCTTTAAGCAGCTTTAGTCAGGCATTTTATCACAGCTACATAAAAGGAGCCAATGAGACCGTACACTAGGAAAATGCCCTGTTTACTCAGCTTTCCTCCTAAGAAAAATAGCCACACACCCCAATGCTGAGAATAGAACCTAGCCAGAATATGAGTCAAATAACCCTATTCAAATACAGGGATTTTTCTCCAGATATCATGGTGACATCGGCAGTCACATGCCAGGGAGGATGACAGTATAGCTGCCTAAGGCACCAGCAAAAGCATAGCCTGATCATAAAGGCACAGTGGACCAGTTTGCTGAGGCTAAGTCAAGCTGGTAGGCCTGCCAGAATGTGGAGCTCCCATGCATTGTGCTGCTTAGGTTGGTTGAGCGATATCAGAAGAGTCCACGAGCATCTTCGTGGGTCATTTCCATGATCTGGCCCATTCTCGCATCTCAGGTGAACTTCCATGACTGCTTTTCTGATGCCTGCTTTATTAGTTGGAGAATTCCATTCCTGTCCTCACTTGTTAGAACCCCTTCTTATGATTACGTGTTCTAGTTTGCTTTTCT
This sequence comes from Acomys russatus, assembly GCF_903995435.1. Classification (NCBI taxonomy): domain Eukaryota; kingdom Metazoa; phylum Chordata; class Mammalia; order Rodentia; family Muridae; genus Acomys; species Acomys russatus. Next base: position 35,860,822 of record NC_067152.1, on the reverse strand, counting down.
GTAGCTATGATAAATGCCATCATCAAAAGCAACTCAGAGAAGAAAAGATTTATATTTCATCTTTCATTATATTTATTGTAATAAAATAATTATTGCATCTTAATATGTTTATTTCATCTCTCATAGAGGAACGCCATGACAGGTACTTGAAGCAAAGGCCACAGGAGAACATTGTTTGCTGCCTACTGCTTTGTTCATGTTTGTCTACTTTTCTTCTATAGACCAATACTACCAGCCTAGGTATGGCACTGCCCACAGTGGGCTGGGACCACCCAGATTAGTTATTAATCATCAATTCATGAAACACTCCAAAGACAGGCCCATAGGCCATCTGAAGTAGGTAAGTCTTCAGTTCAGGTTCCCTCCACCCCAGCTGTGTCAAGATGTCTCGATGCCAGCCATCACAAGCACCCACATGACTGACAAAGATTTCTCTGCTCCATGAAGTAAGTGCCAGCCCCTTATTCAAAGATTAAGCCATTTTTCACATCCCAGAAATGGCTAAAGATACAGTAAGGAATATTAGGTACAGTGACACACACAGTTCCTCCAATTAGATAAATGTGGGTTTTGCTCATCCTGTTCCAGTCTTAACTAAGATGCAGCCTCTCACAGGGCAATTGGTCACAGTAATGAGGCCATTCCTTCATCTATAGTCTTTCAAACCATTGCCCCAAAAGAGCAAGGGAAGGGTGGCTAGTGTGTCCCCTACAGGATGCCCTGTTCCATTCAGTACAGTGATGACCTGTTCATGGAGTCAACTAGTCATTTGGGTCTTGAGTATTCTTTGAATATATATATTGATGATAGAGCCCTGATAAGATTTGGTGAAAATTGAAGAAGGCAGCACTCCCAAAGTTATAGTGGTTTGGGTGTGAGATGGTCTATCTCTACCAGAGACCCAATCAAAGGGTGTGGATCTCAGGCTGCAAGGCATCCACAGTTTGCATCACAGAATACAAGAAGCCATCACATTCTGTTGGCAACTTCTATCTGGCATAGCCTCTTACCAGCATGAGTGAGAGTCAGCAAATACCTGCACTTCCACCAGGCTCACAGCCTCTCAAGAGCTGAGGCCACAGTGGTGTCAAACCTGAGGGATTGCTGGCACCTTCTGTGGCACTTTGACTGATTGGGCCAGAAGGATACCCAGGTGGGGTAGGGCTGAAGAGGGTTGCCATAACATACCAATGTGGTGCTTGCAACAGGTCTCAGATTAAACTTATTCATCCTTTTAGCAACCAAGGATGTAGTCCTTTTTGCTGAATCACATGGTGAGCCTTAGGCCATTCTGGCAGTGAGTGATGGCATAATCAAAATGGTAACTCAGATATTGCTCTCAGGAGGTAAACATTCCTGCAGAGGACACTTGGGCTCAGTGTCAAGGGTGACCAGAACATTGGAATCTAAAATGCTGTCAGTAAGAAGGGCCAAGGTCACTCCCTCCCTCCTAGAAATTATCTAATATTTTAAATAGAAAATTAGGCCAGGAAAATAGCCCAGTAGATTAAGGCACTTGCCAGGAAGCCTGATTAGCTTATTTTTATCTTTCAGATATTACATGGCAACAGGAGAGAAATGACTCCAGCAAGTTCTCCTCTGAACTGAGTGTGCATGCATGCATATATTTACAGAAGAGAGAGAGAGAGAGAGAGAGAGAGAGAGAGAGAGAGAGAGAGAGAGAGAGAGATTTAGACACAGTTGAACAATAAATGAATGTAATAAAAATTTAAGAATTATAAAGCTATTAAGAAATATATTCTCTGTTTCCCAAAGAATAACTAACTGTGATGGTTGTGTTTTCTCTAGCTGTGTCCACTTCTTTGTTTGTTTGTTTGTTTGTTTGTTTTGTTTTGTTTGTTTGAGACAGGGTTTCTCTGTGTAGCCTTGTCTGTCCTGGACTATGTAGACCAGGCTGGCCTCGAACTCACAGCGATCCTCCTGCCTCTGCCTCCCAAGTGCTGGGATTTAAGGTGCATGCCACCACACCCGGTCATATGTCCGTCTCTAAGCAGTTAGCCAGCTCTTCTCTCCAGTATTATGCAGTTTTAATCTCTTGACCAGTGATTTTGTCTGATTTCTCTAGCTCATCTCTTGGTCTTAACCAAGCATACAGCCTGACTATAGTTCCAATACGCCATCTCAGGGCTAAGTGGTTGGAAACGCAGATCCACATTCCTCCAACTACTTTATGAAGCAACCCAGGTGAATACCTTGGGCTAAGTCGGTTTTACATACTAAACTCCATGTCTAAATCCACTTTGCTTTCCCTGCACAAATACTGTCCATGCTGTAGCAATTCTCTACTACCAAGGCCAAGTGTTCAGGCCCATGACACTCACTGGGGCTCTGCTGGAAGACTGACAGACTTGAGTCCTAGCCCCACTCAGCCTCTCCAGACCTTCAGCGGAGGATTAGTTTTTTTTTTTTTCTTCATAAGGTTGTAAATGAATAACAAGCAAGTTAGTAAGTTAACAGCTTAGCCTGTGGCCTGATCCACCATATCACTTACCATGTATTAGCTGTGACCATACCGTGTGTATGTGTGTGCATGTGTGTTCCCCTTTCCCCAGTCATTGATCAAAATCAATTTGGCTTTCAACTCAAGAAAGTAAACGGTGTGTAGTTAATGAGAAGAATGTAACAACTATCCTGTGTTTAAAGGGCTATATTCTTTCTCTGTGCCTATAGTTTACATCTACCTTTGCAGCACAATTTCATGCTATTCCGTTTTGTAAAGGGGTCAAGTAGCCTACAAAATAGCTTACTTCATTTTCTAGGGTGACTAGAACAAAATTCTTCAAACCGAGTGGCTCACAGCAGGACAAATGTATTCACTCGCAGTTAGGTGGTTGGGTGTCCAAAATGAAAACATTAGAAGGGTCACATTTCCCCCAAGTCCCTAAGGAAGACTTTTCTTTGGATTCTCCTGGCTTGAGGCAGCTCCAGCAATGCTTTTATAGCCAAATCACTTTGATCTCAGCTTAAGCCTTCATGTGGCGCCTCCCTGTATCTGTCTCTTAGAGTCATCCCTCCTTCTAAGGATGATGTACCTCCAACTGAGACCCCACTTCTAAATGAGAACATATTTGCAGCTGCTGAGGGTATGACTTGAGCATACCACAGGTGAATTCAATTCTTTTAAAAATGTTATTCTTTAGTTGGGTATAATGAAACCAACAGATCAAACTACAGTTGTCTGTAGACAGGAAGGCTAACTGTGCTTGAGGAGATGGCCTTGCACCTGTGCACACACAGACAGTTGAGAGAGAGAGAGAGAGAGAGAGAGAGAGAGAGAGAGAGAGAGAAAGAGAGAGAGAAAAGTAGTGGAGGGGTAGGAGAGGAGCTGGGGGTGGAGGTGGGGAATGTATTTGGTCAATATACATATGTGTGTATGAAGTTTTCAATTTAAAAATAATTGAAATTAAAAATATATTTTTTAACCCACATGTCCCAAGAGAAGTGGGCACACTATACCATGGACAATGGTAGTTACAGAATACTATCACTACCAGTAACAGGTCAAATACCAGGGAAACATGGGTAGACGATTTTGTTGTAGTTTTCAGGGAAAGGAAAGGGTTAGACACATGATCAGGGTTATCACTGGATATTTGGAAATTTTTCCTTGGAATCCACAGCAGAGTAGCTGTTCTTGGCGATTGTCCCTAATTGTCCAATACTTAACCAGAGGCTGATTAGAAAAGGCCATAAAGGATTGAAGTAAAGTAAGTGGTTGAGGCTCTGGGCTCTGAACTGGCAAGTTTCCACGTGAAAGACATATTGATAAACAAGCTTTTTATTATCTCTAGGAATTGGAGAATTACTTAAGTAATATTAACAAGTAATATTAACATTGACATTGATAATAACAAAATCAGAATATCTGTTTCTTATGGTTTTTTTTTCTAGTGGTCACAGGAATTTTTCTATAAAGGTCATAGGTGGGGCCATATGTGGGCTTGGTTGCATTTTTTTCTCCTCTTTATACTTCTTGGAACATATGTAAACTATTTTTAGCTGATGGCCCATACAAAGATGGGTCATATTTGGCCCATGGACCAAAACATCCCCTCTAGTTTATTTGTGAGAAGGAAAGGAACACTAAGGCCACCAAAATGGTTCTAAGTGGCTTGTGACACGTGTGGTTGCTCTCTGCCTGCTCTCCTCATTATGGTCTCTTTCATAATCATATGGGCTTGAACAGTAAGAAACCTTCATTTTTTTTTATAGGTTAGAAGTGGTAGAAGTTGTGGCCTTCAACTTACAAGTAAAGACAGTTACTGATGAGGTGAGCCTGGGTCCCTCCTGGTCTTATTTTCCCCCTGCTGTTTGCACCTGTGAAGAAGAAAGCAACTTGTGGTGGTGGAAAAATAAAACCCTGTCAAACCCAACGTTTTGAATAATGAAGAACAAAGCACACAAATGACTAAAGATTCAAGGGAAGAGCTGTTGTATTTGTTCTTGTGTTTTGCCATTTTGCAACCAATGTTCCTTGAAAAATAAAAGTATTAAAATAAATAAATAAATAAACAAACAAACAAACAAACAAAAAAAGAAAGAAAGAAAAATAAAAGTACTCCCTGCTTCCCAATGTCTTCCTTTATTGTGTTTTCCCTGCTTTGGGGTGTGCTAGCTCCGCCCACCCCCACCCCCATCCCCCCAACCCCCACCCTCCATCCCCCCAGCACACTGCCCTCCCTTCTAGTTTCTATCATCTTTATAGCTTGCTCTGAGTGTTTTGTTTTGTTCTGTTCCGGTATGCTAAGAGGATTATACATACTTGCAAGCTGCATGGTCTTAAGAATAATGGATTATTCTGTGTAAATAATTGGAAACTAGAGAGGGCAGGGCGCAGGGTGTGCTGGAAACATCTTGAGCTTGGATTCATGAAGAACTTTGCTCAGGACTCACAGCAAAAAAAAAAAAAAAAAAAAAAAAGGGAAAAGAAAAGAAAAAAACATCCGGTGTTCTGTGCAGCTGCGAAAACGGGCAGTTTTTGAAAAACAAATGAAACCATGTTATATAAGTGCACACCAAGACTTTGTGTGCCTGTGTGGTTTCTAAGCTACCAGCATTCCCTCTTCTGTCAATCTTGGGGATACACACTCTTTGGTCACATTGCATATCCCGGGGGGGGGGGGGGGCGGTGCGGAGAGCAGATGAAAAAATTGAAATAATGATGCAAAATCAAGTTCTTTGCCTGGGAAATCTTACTGAAAGTAAGCCCCGGTGAGAACACAGGGATCTTTTACTGTAGTAGCCTTCTGTATTAGCTGGAACATCACACGGTGGTATTGGAAGCTGTGCTGTGTCATTTTTTGGATAGTCAGCCATTTCAACACCTCATATGCCCATTTCCTGATGCCTAGTTTCCTGTTCTGAAGACTTCAGACAATGAACTATGTTTTCCATCATAGATTGATGACAGCCTGCCTTGCAAAGCTCTGAAGCTTCTCATTCAAACAACCCTGTTCCAGCACACTGGATCCTTGACCCTGGCTGAATTCCACTCCAAAGCAAGTGGTTTTAAATGGGGATGTTGAAATTCTTAGGTTGTTTTGTTTCGCAGCAAATACTAGAAAGGCTTTATTTCCGAGGCTTTTCTAGGCACGGCACTGCTGTCTTCCCTTCTGAAAGAAGTGTGTCTGTCTTTTAGGCCTTGTCTGTGAATCAGAAAAACTGTCAGGTTGTCTGTAACCTTGGCTCCAATCTCCTGGTGGCAATGGATAACAGGAAACAAACAATGGAGCTGTTGTCTTTTTTTATATATTTTTTTTTACATTTTAATTTATGTGCGTTGGTGTGAGGGTGTCAGATCTTGGAGTTACAGACAGTTGTGAGCTGCCATGTGGGTGCTGGGAATTGAACCCGGGTCCTTTGGAAGAGCAAGCAGTGGGCTTAACCACTGAGCCATCTCTCCAGCCCTGGAGCTATTGTCTTAGTTGGTGCTTTTTTTTTTTTTTTTCCCCTTTTTTTTCCTTTTTTCTTTTTACAAAAGGGATCTGTGTCCTCTTTATAACCAAAGTCTTTAAGGAACCACACTGCACTGAGGAAATTCTCCAGAGAAGAGCATTTCTGCACTAGGGAGAACGACACTTGCGTTCATGGAAACATGATATCTTTTGTGGGGGGGCAGGGAGGGTTGGAGACAGGGTTTCTCTGTGTAGCCTAAGCTGTCCTGGACTTGCATTGTAGACCAGGCTGGCCCTGAACTCACAGCGATCTGCCAGCCTCTGCCTCCCAAGTGCTGAGATTAAAGGTATGCGCCACGAAGCCCCGCAATTACGCAATTATGTATCCTTTTAGGGGCGGGGCGTTGAGACAGGGTTTCCTCTGTGCATCCCTGCCTATCCTGGAATTCAGTCTATAGATAGATCAGGCTGGCCTTGAACTCAGAGATCTGCCTGCCTCTGCCTCTCAAGTGCTGGACTAAAAGGTGTGCACCATTGCCCAGAAGATAATGTATTCCTAAATTTGACTTTTATATGTCCTTTTTACTCCAGTTGTTTGACAGAGAGACATCATGACTTCCAAAGTTGAAGCTTCTTGCAGAAACAACCTGAGAAGCAGATGTTCCTCCATTTCATATTCTGGCTGCTGCAGTTGCAGTCACCTCTGCTGAATTGTGGGTTTGCTATTTAATGGGTCTGCTGAAATCCTGACTACGATCATTCCAAGGAACTGAGTCTAAAAAAAAATCTACTTCTCCTGTTCCTATTAACCTCTTTTCTCTCCTATCTAGGGTAGGTGGGTTGAAAGGGAGGTAGAAGCATTAAAGAACCCCAAATAAAGTAGGTCTGAAAAAGTTCAAAGCCTACAGGTGGCACCCAAAATGGGGCACCATTTGTTGAAGTTATTTTTACAAAACAGTGTTTGTTTCTCTTAGCTTATTTCATAACCTAGCTATAACACAAATAATTGAGACTTTTTTTATAATGCATGGCTTCACAACACAAACTGAGCAGTTAAAGTCTGTTCTTAACCCTCTGTGCTATTTTGTCTTATTCCCAGCAAACATCCCAGAGATACTTGCAGTTTGTAGCTTTCCTCAGCTCCAGCACCTTCCCCCCTGATCTTCCTTGGACCTCTCCCCATGGCAGACTCCCCCCTGGCTGACTTCCTTAATTCCTCCTCCCCTGGCTGGCAGGAAGTCCAGCCCTATCTCTCCCCAGCTCATTGATTGGCTATAAGCTGCTTTATTGACATATCGGGTGACAGTTGGGGAGCAAAGCAATAACCTTTATAACTTTGGTTTATTGTGGTGTAGGGTGTGTTTGACTGAGTCTGGAAAACTGTGAAGGAAAAAAGAGAAATAGGGCAAACTGTCCGAGATTAAACATGAAAGTACTCCGTGCCTGAGAATTAATATGCAAAGAAAATAACAACACACGTATTGTCACTCCCTTTTGTCAACCTTGATTTACAAAAGGAAGAAAAAGAGATGTCAAAAATATAGCTAAAACATGGCCTCCCTTCAAGATTTATCATGAATGCATCTCTCTTTATGCACAAAACAGAAGAAAATATTCAGCCTCAGAAACCTGTTTCATAAAGTTCTTCTGATCATAGTGTATGTGGAGATAGCAGTAATAATTAGTCACCCACACTCCTTCTAACAACATGGAATATGAAGAGATAGCTCTTGCCTGTCCCTCCTTTCTGGCTGTTCCAGGTAAGCAGCTCCTCGACGCTTTGCTGAGCCCCCTTCTCTTTAACCTTCCACTTTATCATTCTGGAAGAGAGAGAAATACAAATAACGCCCTTAAATTATAAGATACTCTTTAGTGATTGGGCTTTGTTCTCATTTCCTTCTTGTTTCTATGACAAACACCATGACCAAAAGCAACCAAAAAGAGTAAAAGGGTTTTTGGTTTACACTTCCAGGTCACAGTCCACCACTGAGAGAAGTCAAGGCAGAAACTTAAAGCAGGAACAATGAAGGAACACTGCCCGCTAGCTCATGCACAGGCTTATGTTTATCCGGATTTCTTAAAAAACTTAGGGCTACCTGGCTAGGGATGGTGCCACCCAGAGTGGGCAGGACCCTCCTACATCAGTTAGTCAAAACAATCTTCTATACCTCAGGACATACCATCGGGACAAACTATGTGATTTGGGTAATTTCCATTTGAGACTCAGTTGTCCCGTAACCCTAAGCTATAATCAAATTGACAGTCAAAGCTGACTAGAAGAAGACTTATTATTTATTCAGTCACTTCTTTTGCCTCTCAACACATGGAAACTATCTATTCCTTTCCCCCAATTCATTAAGTTTCTCTTTAATTCTTCATATTACTCAACAAGTTTGGAGTGGTGTTAAAGTATTTGTTTTGGAATGATAGTAACATATTTTTTATTAAATAAGTCAGAAAAGACAGAGGAAATGTCAGAAGTTTGGCTTTCATATTGTTTTGTAGAACACAGTATTGTGTCCAAAAATTATCTGGCAAATGAGTCCAGTCTTTTTATCTGGCCACCAACATCTTTCTATGCTGAACTTGGGACTTTAGTATTTTGGAAATTCCTTCTATCCCTGACATTTTGTGTGGGTGTGATGTGTAATATTAGTCGCTGATTTCCTCAAGCTACTGATATATTTTTAGACTGTGGAGAAAGATAGAAAAAGAACAAGTGCTTTTTTTCTTCTTACTGATCCACTTTGCAGGCTAGCACGCAAAGACTCTGGTGGTAATGTTAGAGATCACTCTAGCATTGGGGGCATAGTGGGTTATCAACTCCTAAAGTTGCCCAAAAATCAAGTAGATTCCCAGGATAGAGGACTGAAAAATCCCAACTGTGCTGGTTAGTTTTTGTCAACTTGACACTAACTAGTGAGGAAATGCCTGTGTCAGACTGGTCTGTAGGCATATCTGTGAGACACTTTCTTGATTAGAGGGCTTATATGAGGGCAGACTACTGAGGGGAGTACCACTGCTGGCCAGGTGGTCCTGGTTTACAGAAGAAAGCAAGCTGCGCAAGCCATGGAGGTGAGCCAGCAAACAGCAACAACACACACACACACACACACACACACACACACACACACACACACACACGGCCTCTGCTTCAGCATAAGCCAAATAAGCATTGTCCTTGGGTTGCTTTGGGTTGTGATGCTAATCACAGAAGCAGAAAGCAAACTAGAGCAGTAAGCAAACCATTAAGAGTCAGCCTGTCTCTCAGGCCACGGTGTCTCCGCCTCTATCATAGGATGGCACACTGCATCTGACAGATAGAGAAGTCCTGTTTCCAGCCTCTCATCCCTCGTCAACCCCTCCCATGCTTCAACACAACCCTCCAGCTATGCACCCTTTCCCTGTGTGAGCTCTCAGAGCCTCAACACCAACCATGAGGTTGCATGTTGGCTGCTCACTATGAAAGTGAGTGAGGTAAAACGCTTCCTCTACTACTCCCCCTAGCGTTCCTCCTTGGCAAAGGCGGGATTGAGATGGAATTGAGTCATCCTTGCTGCTGAGACAAGCAGCAGAGTTGGGGGGAAATCTCAGAGGCAAACACCGGTCCCCTGAGTGATGGAGGTTCTCTTCAGTTTATGTGAGTAAATAAATAAATAAATAAATAAATAAATAAACTGTGGATATGTCTCACTTGAGAGTGTTTGCCTCCGCCAACTACACAAAGCCTTGGGCACTGAAAAAAAAAAAAAAAAAAAAATCAGGCGTGGCAATGCAATGAATATCTGCAATCCCAGTAAGCACTTAGGAGATGGAGGCAAGAGGATAGACATTGGAGCCTGAATTGTATGAGACAAAGGGGCAGGGGATAATCCTTGGCTCTTCATTCTGTTGCCTCCTTTCTACCCAGTGTTGGGAGCCAGTGTCGTCAGAGCACAGGCATTTGGCACCTTTGTACTGAGCTATTGTAGCACACTGAAGTCCACTCAGTGCTGCTGAAAGCTGGCACACACGACGCCACGCGGACACAACATGGGCTTTGTGCAAGACAGGAGGACAAGTGACCCCCTTCTCCATGAAGTTTTGTCCTTAGAACTGGCTACAAGCAGGCAGTCTTCATTTTCTGGGAGCCTGACTCTTATCACCCTAATGGGTGACATGACATTCCACTCCAGGCTGTTGGGGGAGCTGGGACAATTTGCACTTGTTTCGGTGAAATATAGCAACTCGGAGAAACAAGCAACCCCTTCACTGATTCCAAGGATCTGTCAGTACAAGCCCTTTGGGTTGACCTCCCAGGGGTAAGGGGATCTCTCACACTCACTACGCTTCAGGAACAATTCAGCAATGTATATACGTCAGGGAGAGATGTGAAAAATACTGATCCAAAGGAAGCCTTTGGCTACTAATCATATCTCAGAGAGGTAAAAATCACCCTAAAAATGAGGCCCTGAGGCACCCCACCAAAACTCTCAGAAAGCCTGGCTTGTTCTAAGACTGGAAAAGAAGAGTTCGTCCATCCGCTAAGGAACAGGAATAAATACTGCCATTGCCATTCACTTTGATCTCAACATACCCTTTGTGGAAAGGGCAGAATTTTTAACATTTTCCTGGGCCTGTTGTGTCTCATATTTTTGGGTGCCTGTGGCATTCGGAAGAGAAGAGGGAGATTTCCCAGAGGAAAAGCCCGCTGTCAGCTCTTAAACTGGACCATGAACTGACCCCGTTGTCACATTATCCATCTTCAGTGTCAAGACTGTCACAAGAACCCTGCAAGCCAAATTCCATTAACCCACTCAGCTGCAACCATAGCCACCAGTTCCATCTGAACAAACACTGTGAACATCCCAGCCAAGCAAGGGGCCTGGACACTGGCACATAATCTGGGGCCTCAGAACTGCCGTGATAATTTAAAGTGTCTCTAGAGGGCGAGTGGGTGCCAGAGCAACTGTCGTCTTACCCATGGCTCTAGCAACACACACTTGACACGGGACGTAAGTCAACAGCCTCCTGGTTTGGAGAACACAAAGCCCTCAAGGCATGGCTAGGCTTCTTTGCCCTGCACAAAATTACAAGGCAAGAGAGCCTTCCACAGACTAAATAAGGAAACTGGATCCCCCCACCTTACAAAAGTGAGCTCAAGGGCCCAAAATCTTAAACTGAAGAGTTGAAACTATTAAAATCCTTTAAAGGGGACACAAGTGTGAGCCTTTTAGATTCTGGATTAGGCAACACTTTCTTAGTATCCACAAGCACAAACAACAACAACAAAGTGATCTAATGAACTTCAGCAAAATTAAAAACACCTGTTTTGTTGAAGGATGCTATCAAGAAAGTAAAAAAAAAAAAAAAAAAAAAAATGAAAAGGCAGGCTTGGTGGCAAGCACCGGCAAAGCCAGACATGGCAGAATTGTAGGTGCAAGGTCCTTCTCAGCTGTCTAGCTAGCAAGTTTGAGGCCAGCCAGAGGAATGTGAAGACCCATGTCTCACACACACACACACACACACACACTCTATTGGAAAATTGTCATGTGCTGTTGGAGCTTGTAGGAAGGGGACACTGGAGCAAGACACCCTCTCATCTCAGATTCAAGCTCCTTTATTAACAAGTGTCCTCCAAGACCTCCTGGCCTGAGTCAGGCTAAGCCCTGGTTCCCTGATGAGGAGACGGGGAAACAGGCAGATAGTGAGCCGTCAGCAATAGGTGTGAAATTGCCTGTAGTGGGAACTGGATAGCAAAGCCTGTCAACGGAGAGACACAGTCAGAATCCGCTGGCATGGCTGCCTCTTTCTGAGCTGGTTTCTTCTGGACATTGTTAAGCACCGATGGGGGATATTGGTTGCTTGCTCACTCAGTCAGAGTACCACGCTCATCTCGTCTGGATATTTAAGGTCCTAATCTGATTTTTTTTTGCCATCTCTCTGCCGCCTCTAGCTGGGTCAATAAACCCATAACATTTTTGTCATCGGAGACCTGAAACACGTAGAGGAAAAGACAAGCAGTTCACCCAAAAGAATAAACCTTATCCCAGAAGTAAGGCAAGCATCACTGGCGGAAACAGTGTCGCAGCTATACACACCGGACACGCCCACCACCTCACAAACACCAAACCCAACTTTGGGTTTTTACTGCTGTTGTTGTTGTTTGTTTTGTGCAGGTGATTCTTCTGTCAGAAAGTCAGCAAGTGGGAAAGAACCCCATTTCCGGACTACTATGTAACTCAGAGGCACAGCTCGGATGCCATATGAAGAACAAATTTATTGTTCAAAACCGAGCCATCCTGCGGGCCCAACAACAGAGAATGCCCATGAGTCAGGAGTCTGAGATGAACCTGGCACAGCCCCAAGGTAAGAGACAAGTCATCCAGTCAGTAAGCAGGCTCATGAACGGAACAGGGAATTCTCAAGAGAGGAAACACAAAAGGACAATGCATACTCGAGAAAACACTCAACACCCTTAGACATCAGGAGGATGCAAACTGAAAGAGCTCGGAGAGCCTATCTCACTCCAGACAAACGACTGTCATCAAGAAACAACTGTTGGCGAAGATGGAGGAAAAGAGGCTCCCTTGTTCACTTCCGGTGAAAATGTAGGCTTGTGCAACCACTCTGGAAGTCGGCACGGGGGTTCTTCAAAACCTAAAAATAGTGTTGCCACATGACTCGGTGTCTTAGTTAGGGTTTCAGCTGGAACGCCGTGACTGGAAGCAACGTGGGGAGGAAAGGGTTGTGGTGGTGATGTCCATCACAGTGCCAGAAGGCAAGCTAGAGCACTGGCAACAAACCCATTTCTGAGGAGTCGTGGACCCCCTCCCTTGGGTATTGGAGCTTGTAGGACCAGAGAACAGCAGCCCTTTCTCTTTCCTGGATGCCTGTTCTCTTCCTTATTACTTCCTGAGAACTTCCTTTTGCACAAGGCACTCTGCACTCTATGAGTTCAGTCCAGATGATCCATGACCTAGGATCAGTTGACTTAACCATTTTCCAAACTCATGCTGGGCAGATGCTGATCCGATCCGCTGTTCCACTCTTTCCCTTCTAAAACAACATTTGATAAGCTGCGTGAGGTGTTCAACTCTTTTTTTTTTTTTTTTTATAAAGCAAGCTTTGTTTTCGATGATTTCACTCCGTGTGTGGACTAACATCCTGAGCATGTTTAAGGTAGCCCTCGCTGAGCTGTGGTGTTGGGCAGGGGAAGTATACTGGATGCATTTTCAACTTACACTGTGTTCACCAGCAGAGAGCCACATCTAGAGCCAAGGATCATTAATGTTGGGCTGAGATCTTTGTAAACACCTTATGCTATCACCCTCCTGGGCCTGCCATTGTCCTAGTCACAACAAGGAAACAGAGTAACTTAAGGGTCACTTAACCTTGAATGTCAGATGTGGGAACGAAAACCACTCAGTCTGGACCAGAGTCCATGTGCTAACTACATGGATCGCCCTCCAGGCTAAGAGACAGGGCAGGATCATTGTCAAACAGCTGATATGATTCCAATTGACCATCATGAATGAGGAAAAAATCCTGGGCCAGACTACTCCCTACTGGGGTTTAGGTATTAAAAAGCACTAGTAGATACTCTCCATGAAGGAGCAGTGTGTGTGAGAGGTCATGCCCAACCCAGTGGGGACACTTTCCAGGCACCCCTGACTGTGACTCAGGAACTGGGAGACCCAGAAGCAGCCAAGTAGGCATGTCAAGAAGAAAGCGGGGTGGGGGGTGTAGCACTGTGGTCAGAGTACGTGTCTGCCATGCCCAGGGCCCTGGGGCCAACCCCAGTACAGAAGAAGAAGGAAAAGGAGAAGGGAGATTCTTTTCTCATCATCTAGTGGGTAGAATAAGGCTTCCTGGGACCCAGAGGCAGAACCCTAAGGCCACACATAAGGGAAGGGCTTGAGCCAAGGAAACTGGGAAACTCCTCAGGATGCATGGTCTTCAACATGATCCTTGCTCCAGAAGCCTGGCTGGTCCCTCATAGGGAGAGCTGCAGCAAAGATGGTACCAGCTGGAAAAGGAGCTCTGCTTTTCCTCCAAGCCAAGTGGTTTAGTTAAAAACATCATGGGCTTTGCCAAGACTAGGATCCCTGAGTCTTGAGCCTTGGGTGGCCACAGTGCTGAAAGCCAATGTCTAGGATGGAAAGAATTTTTCCTGTCACAAAGCTGGCTCTCCCCAGAGAAGCATCTGCCTTGACTATGTCAGGCAGTTCTGAAGGAAAGTTCTTTTCCTTGGCCAGGAAAGAAAGGAACTTCTTGAGATGTGCTTTGGAAGGCTAACTAACAAAAAATAAATAAAAATAAACAAAAAAGCAAAACAAAAGCAGTTGGCCTGGGCTCAGGGCTTAACATTGACCCCTGTGAATTACCTTCAAATTCTGAGATTTCATCTTATATCTGCCTCTCAAAGAAACTCAAATTATAAGGAGGGAAGAGACTTTTAGCCTCTCTAGTGATTTTCTGAAGACCTTTGCAAACAACAACGTCTAGACATTGTAACAATGTAAATAATGTAAGAGTAACAGGATGTTACTACACTTTGCAGCAAAGTAAATAGATCTTCCTGAATAAGAGAATCTAAAATTAACTATAATTTGGAAACTGAACCCAGAGTAGGGGCCCATGACTTTCATCTCAGAACTCAGGAGACAGAAGCAGGCCGATCTCTGTGAGTTTGGGGACAGCCTGACTACATAGTGAGTTCCAGGCCAGCCAAGGAGATGTAGTGAAACCTTATCTCAAAAATAGTAACAACAGCTGGGCAGTGGTGACACACACTTTTAATCCCAGCACTTGGGAGGCAGAGTCAGGCAGATCTCTGTGAGTTTGAGGCCAGCCTGGTCTACAAAGAGAGTCTAGGACAGCCAGGGCTCTGTTAAACAGAAACCCTGTCTCAAAAAAATAATAATAATAATAATAATAGCAAAAAATTAGATAACCAATGGTTTAAACAAGGGTGTGTGTGTGTGTGTGTGTGTGTGTGTGTGTGTGTGTGTGTGTTTCCTACATATCAAACATTGTCTGTGGAGAAGCTAACAAGATAAAGTTTCATGGAATACATTTATAGTAATCATTAGAAAATAAAAAATAATTTACCCTATTTTTAGGCTTCTTATGGAGAAGAAAAGGACACCACCACTAGTACCAATTTTTCATGAGGTATTTCTTCCTTATGATCCCTTTAGCCTAATGTGCTCCCAACTACGGTGAATCGCTTCAAGCCACAATTAACATTTCACTGTGTGATCAACTCACTTTAATCCGTTTCCTATTGCCTCCTCCAGCAACGCAAGCAAGTTAAAACACAGCAGTACCTGTCTGTGTCTCCAAGAGGTCGGACAGTCGGTCCCACCAACATAATAACTCAACAAAACAACGCAAGCCAAGGATACAGATGATGCATCTTAGCGATGGGAGGAGAAACCCAGCTGGCTCCTCGGGTGCTGGATGGAGAGCACAAGCTGAAGACCAGCACATGGAGCTGGAACAATAGAAAGAGTGCCAGGACGAGGATCAAGGAGGAAAGGCCCAACAGCGACAGAGGAAAACCATTTGCTGAACTCATAAGCAAAAGCATATTTTTGGGTTTTTTTTTTTTCTTTCCAAAGCATAACTATCGCACACTGGACAAGAACTCTAGTACTGAGCCACGTCCCCAAGCTCTGAACTCACCAAAATGCAGAGTCAGTGAGTTTGTTCGGTGGGGAAAGGCCCCTGCCTCCAAGAGTAAAGACTTGAGTCTGATCCCCCACAATGCACAGGGTGGGGGGGAAGAGGGACCTCACTCCTGCACGTCCTCCTCTGACCTACACAAGGCCCACTCCCACAAAATTTAATTAACTACACTATGTGAGATCATAGATTTTTTAAAAAATGAATATATGAACGAATAGTATAATTTTATTTTTTTTTTTTTTATGCCTAGGGGACAATTTTATTAGGACGTAGAACAAAAACACCCAGGGCAGGCAATAAATCCCCAGCTACAAATATCTCAGCAGCTGCCCAGAAGACAGGGGGAAAGAAAAAGGAGGAGGAGGGGAGCTATACCATTTAAGCCAGTGTAGGGGTCAGACACATGGCAGATAAGCAGCCACCTGACAGAAGATAAAGAGTACGGAAGAGGAAGAAGGAGTCTTTAGGTAAAAAAAAAAAAAAAAAAAAAAATGAGGAAAATGTGAGGGAAGCGTAAGGTATCAGTGAAAGCATGCTTTAAAAAGAGGAAGTAGCAAAGTTGAAGTCACACATTTCTGTAAACTTCATAAAATCAAATAGGTTCTTAGACCCACACAGATGTAGTTCAAGAGGCTACTGAGCTAGGGCCGGAGACTCAGGGAACGAAAAGTACAGTACCTCGTTAGAGGGATAATTATTCTGTCTACTTCGTTAGCCTGGATTAAGGGCACCTCTTCCTAGTGGTGGTCTCTTGACCAGGCGATTGGTCCAGCCCAACTGGAGTGGAAGGCCTCTACCCAGGCCAGAGATTCTAGTTTCTTGACTAATAGAGGTTTTCTCTCAGTAGGCCTTTATGCTATCCTAATATTGCCCCCCCCCAAAGGTGTAAACATTAAAATCACTTGGGAATCAGAGCAGAGCCCCCCAAATGCTTTTGGTGTCTTTGGCCTCCAGTAAAGCTGCCAAGAGGCATGAGAACATATTTTGGCTTTTAGCCAAGAGGGAAGCTGGTTATTTAATCACCCCAACATGTAATCTGCTTGTTGCTGATGGTGGCAGCATTGTTTTTGTTTTGTTTTGTTTTTTAACAGAACGCAGTGCTTTTGCGTGCGGTGCATCCCTTATTTGTTTCTCACCATCATCTTGTGTAGGAGGAAGGAAGGTCTGATTATTCCCACTTGTGGACTGGTTATTTTATCAACCCAACAGCTGCACTATTCAGGGACTGGATGAGGTTCCAGGGACTGATGGTAACCAAATCACTTTGGCCCTCACAGAGCCTAATGTGGAAGGCAGATGTCCAGTGAGTTACTGTGGGTCTCAGAAGATTACATCATGTACAAGGAGGCCCACAGACAAGGAAACAGGACTCCAAGAGGGTTAGTGATTTACAAGGGGCAATAAGATAGACAGTTGACAGCTGTAGGGGTGCGTGTGCGCGCGCGCGCGTGTGTGTGTGTGTGTGTGTGTGTGTGTGTGTGTGTGTGCGCGCGCGCGCGCACGCGCGCGCATGTAGGTGCATGTGGAGGCCAGAGGTCGATGTCAAGTGTCTTCCTCTGCCATGTTCCACCTTAATTTTTGAGACAGGGTCTCTCACTGACACTGGTACACACCAGTTCTGCTAGACTGGCTGGTCTATGGACTCCAGGGATCTGCCTGACTCTGCCTCCCAGCGTTAGGATTACAGTCACTGCACCTAGCTTTTGACCTGGGTTGTGGGGATCAAATTCGGGTCCTCATAATTTATGAGGCAAGTATTGTGTAGCCTGAACCATCTCCTCAGCCCTACTACTTTTACAGAGAGGCCAGAAAAATAGAATTCGTGCCAGGCATGATCTTAGTATGAGGTATCCAGATGGTCACTGTGAGGCAGAAGATACAGCACTTAGACACGTTGCTAAGTAGTGTGGGCAGGATGACCTAGATGCCCAGCGAGGTAGACGTGCTCAGTGAGGTTCAGATGACAAGGATCAGGGATCAGGGATCTTGAACTCCCCCTGGGCCGTTCACACACAAGACGTGAACTTTGGGTCAGATAGACTACTCGTGGCAAGCCTCTCGCCATTACCACCACCACTCCTTATGAGGCAAATTTTCTGGGGCAGATGACTCAGTCTCTCTGAGCACCAAGTCCTTCATTTTCACACAAGGAAACAATAGTGCCTACCTCAAAAGCTGGCTGTGGAATCCAGGAAATGCAATCGGGTTTGCTTATGGCCCGACCCACAAAACACAGTGTCTATTAGAGGAATGGGGGCTTTCAGTGAAGAAATGTGAGAGTACAACACTCATGAAACATTGTCATCAGCAACACAGCTGAAGAGGCAAACTCCCCCGGGGCTTTCTGAGGTTGCCCCAAGAGCCACATGGACGTGGGATCGCTGCGGTGAGGCTCACAGACAGATGTTGTTTCTTACTGCAGCCAGGGAGATAACAAGAGTGACTTCCGTGCTGGGAGAACGCTTGAGCCAAGTGTTCTCAAGAGTCTTATCCAACTCTTAAATTCCATGGGAATAAGAAAAGCCAAATGGTTGGATTGTAGCAGTCAGGAAGTCTCTGTTCCTCTTGGGCAGTAGGAAAGGTCACAGAGCTACAGCCATGAAACTGGTTCTTTCTAGAAGCCTGCTCCTCCCAGTCCCAACCAGTCTTGTTATTTACGACCACAGAAGAGTCCTTTGTCCTTGTCCCTTCCCTATAGGACTCTGAGGACTCTGTCTAAAATTCCAGAATGCATGGAGGAGATTGGGGCGGGAGGTGGGGGCGGGGGTGGGGGCGGGGGTGGCGCTATTTGTATCTTTGTCTCCAAAACTTTTCATAGAAATGCCCCCAAGGACTGCAAGGAATTTTTATAATATGAACTGTTTTCTAATGCTTGGTTTTCGTCCAGTTCTGTTTCAGATCTTAGCCGACTTCACTGTGAAAAACATCAAGGCCTTGCTTTGTGAGGGAGCATAAATAAGCGTTCAGAATGCGCCATCTTCTGGTAGAAGCCGGGAAATGATCTGAACTGCATTCTAATTTTTCAACGAGGCCTCGGCCCGGAATTTGACCCCTGAGGGAAGTGGAGCAAGAAATATCTCTCCCCAGAATTTAACGCCGGCTTCCTGCGGGGGGAATAGCAGCTTGAATTACATTCAAGTCAAAGCAGGGTCAGTTCTGCTTACCGAACATTACAAGTCCCCTGCCGCAGAACAGCTGCTGGTTTAGTTCAGATGTAAGCTCAACCTTTAGGAAGGAGACTTACAGGGACCTTCAGCTGCCGGTATCTGCAGGTACACTCAGTCGTTTTCTTTTTAATTGTCTGAACACACTCAAAACTAAATCGGTGACTTAGAGCTAGGGGTCGGGGAAGGTGTGAGGTGCATACACAGCATCCGAAACCTCTAGTCTATTTATTGTAAAGGAAGGTCAATCAAGAATATATGCAAATTGGAGTAGTTTAGAGCACTTGCTGACCCTGCACTTGTCGAACCGAATTTGTTTTCCAGCACCCATATGGTGATTCACAATCGTCCCTAACTCTGGGTCCAGGGGGTCTGACATCCTTTTCTGACCTCCCTAGGCACCAGGCATGCATAAAGTACACAGGCACACATGAAAGCAAACACTCATACACATAAGATAAATTAACTTTAAGATTTTTATTTTAATATGGGCAAGTGAATCACTTTTTTAAAAACTCCTTCATGTGTCATGTCAAGTCACTGTGAGGTAACTCCTTCAGAGAACACAGGAACTCTTAAAGGCAAATAGAAAGTCTTTATTGCCAGGTGGCAAGACGGGGAACTTGCTCAAATCGTGCAGCCCTGAGCCTTAGCTTACCTGAGCCTTTAGGCACAAAAAACATTCCAAGTTGATACACTTCCTGGGGCCATTGACTTAGACTTTGCTTCTTGCTGGATTCCAAGACCTGAATGGGCTTCTATCATTGTGTCAGTTGTGCTAAGGTGTCTCTTGAAGCCAAGCCCGGCACCCTTGGGGGCAGGGGTGAGCCAGTGCAGTCAAGGACACAGACTCTGGGAGCAAGCTGCTGCTGTAGCTTTTCCTCGCTGGCTTGTGTCTCTCATCGTCAGTTTCTGGGCATGTCCAGGCAGGTCTCAGGCTGGCTCTATGCAGAAACCCAGCCACACGCGTAACTATTAGCAATACTGGGGTCTAAGGAGCCTGTTACACAGTTAGAGCACAGCCCATGAGTAGAAAGGTTTGTCTTACTTTCTGATAACAAAATACCTATAAAACATGCAGGGTTATTTAATTCCTGGCTCTGGAGGCTTGGAAGTCCATGAGCACCGGTTATCACACCTACTCAGTACCTAGTGGGGTTCTTCTTGCTGTGTCAGGACACAGCCAGAGAGCTAGCATGCTAGAGAGGGCTTAACATAAGAGATCAAGTTCCTGAGGTAGCCCGCTAACTCATAAACGGGTTCATCGTTCATTTGAACTGAGCCAATCAACTCCCAAAGGGTTAACCTCTCAATATTGCTGCACCAGAAACCAAGTGTCCAACTTGTGAAGCCTGGGGGCACATTCACATTACAAATGAGCCAGCTGGATGCCTTTGTGGGCCGACTTTAATTCCCTCAAAGAGAAGATGAACTTGACCTCTTAACCTGTTTCTCTGATCCCCCCTACGCACACCCACACATACACCCCACCCTCTCATGAAAGTGCTTTTTTGAGACAGGGTTCTGCCAAGGCACTCTGGATGACCTGGCACTCACTGTGTAGACCAAACTGGCCTGAGCTCATGGAAATTCACTTGTTTCTACCTACCAAGTCCTGGAATTAAAGGCGTGCTCCACAACATCTATCCCTCGGCCCACTTCTTCACCTCAGTCAGTATCCAGGTAGGGCAGAGGCAAAGAAGAATCACCCCTAATGAGTCACAGAGCTTTTAGTTTCCCCCTGTACTCAAAGAATCTGGATGAATCTTCTCTTCAGAGCTCTCAAGAAGAAGACAGGTGTATTACAAAGCATATTGGCAAATTCTCATTTGCTCATTGCAGTCCTTGAAATGGACTCAGAGAGAGAAGATAATTTCCTTGTTCCAGGCTCCTATGTGTGTTCGCTTGAAATATCCTCTATAACTCCTTGTCGGAAAACAGGCTGATGCCCTAACTCTGTAGGCAGGGAGAAAGGAAAACAGCAAACACTCAAGGTTATCAACAACATTGCACCCATTTCCAACAGAAGTTACTATCGTCCATCACACGTTATTAAAAGTGTCTATGAGCCAGGCGTGGTGGCGCACGCCTTTAATCCCAGCACTTGAGAGGCAGAGGCAGGTGGATTGCTGTGAGTTCAAGGCCAGCCTGGTTTACAAAAGGAGTCCAGGACAGCTAATGCTACACAGAGAAACCCTGTCTCGGGGGGAAAAAATGTATAAGGGTAGAATGGGAAACAGGAGGCTCATCCACAGAGACCTCTGCTCTGACTGGGGACTGTGAGTCGGGAGGTCACGGATCCATGAAGGCCTCATCAGAAGTTCCCTAGTCATTTCTGCCACACAAGCATGAGGACCTGGGTTTTTTTTTCCCACAAACCACATTAAAAACAAACAAACATGGTGATGTATAATTCAATCCCAGGGAGACAGAGACAGGTAATCCCTAGGGCTAACTGGCCAGTCAACCTTGCTGAATAGGTGAGCTCTAAACCAATGAGAGACTCAAAAACCAAGGCTCCTGAAGGCAATTCCTGACATTGACATCTGGTGTACACACACACACACACACACACACACACACACACACACACACACCTGCTTCAAGTTTCAATAGCCAAGGGATACTTTTTAGAGACGCACAAAAAGCATCTCAAGATGGTAACTGCTCTGTGAACCACATTATAGAAAACTTTGCTCACAAAACAGCTGGAGGGACTTTTCTTGTTGAATGTGGCCATGTCCCTATCTTGTCTCGGCACAGAAACCAATGCATGAAAGCACGGAGCACACTGACCCCAAAAGTCCACAAGTTGCTGAGGATCCATCTGCATCTCACCATTTATCCTCCCACTGTGACCACTACCCGAACTGCAGGAAGGATGCTAAACCTTGTGACAGAGGTAGAACAGCATGAGCTCCCTGTAAGTCCTTTAGGAAGAGAACCAAGCAAGTGACATTTAAAGAGCTGAATTCTGACAGACACTGCTTCCACCGGATCTCAGGTCTACACATCTCTTCTCCCAACAAGGATTGAAGCCTTCTTGTCTTTTTCATAAAACAAGAAGGCATGGACTGGAATGGCTACCAAGGACCCCTCCAGGTTAAGAATTTCCAGCACTCAGAAACAGTAAACAAGAAACTCCCTAGAGTCTCCTCTTTGCTGTCTCTCCTAGAATTTTAAATTTGTTAGGGATCTTTTTGTATGATTTCTCTTTCTACTTTTTATTTCTGGGCTTTCGTCATGGGGCATTGTCTCCTGACTTGGTGGGAAACAGAGAGAGGGGAAGTTGGGAGAAATACTAATCTTTTGTGGACTCACAATTGGGTCTCTGTATGGAAGCTGTTGAGTGCTAACTAACCTCTCTGGAGAAATTCATTAGCATGGCCTGGAAAGAGTGGCTGATTGTAGTTAATCATAAACTGGCCCCATGTCCCCTTCCACGTGACCCTCAGTCTCCCACAGAGAATTTCTCTGCAAGAATGTGGCTCTCTTTATTTTGCTCCCTCAACTGGAAAACAGATGAAGTACCATGTCTTGTGCTGTGGACAAGCCATGCCAGAAATGGATGTGCCCTTCCCAGTGTTAGAACTTACTGAATAGCAAATAATTCGCCAGTAACATCAGTTGTGTTGGCTGCAATTTGTCAAGTAGTCCCAATTCTCCTTAAAAGTTGGCCATTGGCAAAGATGGACTTCTTTTTGTTCCAGTCTTTGGGTAAAGTGTGTGTGTGTGTGTGTGTGTGTGTGTGTGTGTGTGTGTGTGTGTGTGTGAATGTGAGTGTGTGTACATGCCATCTAAGTGCAGTGTTGAGGAAGGCCAGAAAAAGATGTCCGATCCCCTGGCTCTGGAGTGGTAGTGAGCTGCCCTAGTGGGTTCTGGGTACTGAACACGGGTCCTCTGGAAGAATAGCAAGTGCTCTTAACCATTGAGCCATGTGTGAAAACTGTTAAGGGCTAAACATGTCTCCCTAGAGAAAGTCATTATCGAGACTGGCTATAGAGGCAAGAATCAAGACCATGGAGGCCATGAATGTCAGAGGACCACGGAGGCAAGGTGCAGCACCAGCTGTGAACATCTCTTCCATCTAATCTTAGCTGCTAATATTAACTGTCAGAGCATACACTATACACAGCATAGTAACTATATCTATAGATAGATGGGACATAGATTGATATGATAGATTATAGATATATTGATAGATGATAGCCATAGATTTATTGAAAGTGAAAATATAGATGATAATAGATAAGTGATAGATCAATAGATAGATGATAGATAATATACACTGAAAATTGAAGGTTATACAGATGATGATAGTTAACTAGATAGATGATAGATCTATATATCTATAGGTAGGTAGGTAGGTAGATAGAGTGATAGATGATTGGTAGATAGATAGATAGATAGATAGATAGATAGATACCGACAGATAGTGAATGACTGACAAAGAATTAAAGAGGGCTCAGCAGAGCCCAGGGACACTTTACTGGAGACAGAAGCCGAGGTTTTGAAGAGCTGCTACAGTTAGATTAGGTAACCCCGTAGGAGGGCTGCTGGAAGCATACAGGACCGTAGGGTCATGGAGTTAATATACGGGCCTTTGAGCTGACTTGAGATATAGAGATACAGGATCATGGAGACCGCAAGAGGTGAGGGATAAAATCAGAAGTACAGCGCCAGGTCTGAACAGACAGATGGATGGACAGACAAAGCATGTTGTCCATCAGCAGTGGGGACGAAGCTAAGTGGAAGGCCATAGGGACAATTGAGAGTCCTCTGCTTCTCCATGTCTTGGTGCTGGTCACATGGAGAGTTGATAGGAACTGTTAGCATCTCACCTTTCCTCTATTCATTCTGTCTCTTTCTTAACACGAAAGCCCTGGTGTTGGACCCGAGATGCTAATATCACAGCAATAACTTCGGGTATCAAAGATATGTTGTCCTTTCCAGTAGACATCTGCTATTAACAATGATTCCAGGTCCCCACCCCACCCCACCCCCACCCCCATGTTTGCTAGAGTGAAACACTTTAGGGAAGGAAAAATACTGCCCTCTACAGGGCATATGAATGTCAACACTTTCTATCTGATCCCCTCACAAAGCCAGCACATTCGTTTAAAGGGATTTTGTTCTTTTTCTTCTCTTATTTTAATTCATAAAGCTGGCAATGCTCTATCTATTAGAGAGAGAGAGAGAGAGAGAGAGAGAGAGAGAGAGAGAGAGAGAGAGAGAGAGAGAGAGAGAGTGTGTAATTAACCCAGAGGCCAGAGTCCACCTTGGGTACTGATTGTCCTCAGATACAATTCATTTTGTTTGTTTGTTTAATATTTATTTGATTGTATGTGTCTATGTGTGTGCCTGGGTCTATCTCTGTGCACCACGTGTGCTCAGGAGCCCATGGAGATCAGAAGAGATCCCTAGAGCTGCCATGTGGGTGCTGGGTTCCTTTGCAAGAGTACTAAGTGCTCAGAATTGCCAGCCCATCTCTTCATCTCACCTTGCTCATTAAGAGATGAAGTCTCTCACTGGCCAGCAACTTGCCAAGTAGGCAAGACTCACAGATACTCAGGCCCCAGGGATCCACCTGTCTTGGCCTCAGCAGGCCTGAACACACTTGCCCCAGGATGAGCAGTGAGCTGTGTGTGCCTATGCTCTCCTCTTCTAATCAGTGTCCCCTAAAGATGCCAGCCAGAGCATTTAAAGAGTTCGAGGCCAGCCTGGTCTACATAGTGAGTCCAGGACAGCCAAGGCTACACAGAGAGACCCTGTCTCAAAAACCAAAACCAAAACAAAACAAAAAATCCATGTAAATAAAAGGTGAAAGACCAGAAAGGAGGAAGTCCAATTATCCCTGTTCAGAGCTGATTCTACATCTGGAAACCCCGAGAGTAATCTTCCCACAGTGTTTTAGCACTGTAGAACTGCTAAACAAAACCAGTAAATTGCAAGGCAAAAATCAAAGGCTTTTCAGGAAACCAGTGATGAATTTTTAAAAAGTGATCCATTTGCAGGATTCACACAACAAACAAACAAATAAAAAACTAGGAAGAAAATTAAGGATATAAAGGTACATAAAACAAAATTTAAAAATTGCCAATGGTACTTACATTAACTTTTTAAAAATATCTTCCAGCCATGAGTGGTGGTGGGCTCCTCTAATCCCAACAGTTGGGAGAAAGAGGCAGGAGGAATTCTGTGAATTCACAGCCAGCCTGACTACACAGTGAATTCTAGGACAGCCAAGGCTACATAGGGAGACCCCTTCTGAAAGAAAAAGAAAGAAGAAGAAGAAGAAGAAGAAGAAGAAGAAGAAGAAGAAGAAGAAGAAGAAGAAGAAGAAGAAAAACTCTACACAGCAAAGAAGAAAGCCAACAAAGCAAAGAGATTAGCTACAGGATAGGAGATAAGTTGAGTCGACTCCTCATCACATCTATTCAAAATTTATCAATAACAACAACAAAACCTCTTAATCTAAAAAGTAATCCAGGTAGGGAAGGCAGCTCAACAAGTACAGGTGCTTGTCACAGTACAAGCCTGATGACTTCAGTCCAGTCTCCAGAGAGAACCAACTCCAGCAAGCTGTTTTCTAGTCTCCATACATGTGCTGTGGCATGTGCACAGGCACGCACACACACACACACACACACACACACACACAAACTCAATAAGTGCAAAAAATTTTTAAAGCAAATAATATAATCAAAGTCGGTTTCTTAGTTAGGGTTTCTGTTGCTGGAATGAAACACTATGGCCAAAAAGCAAGTCTGGGGGGGAAAGGATTTATTCGGCTCACACTTCTACATCACTGTTCATCACTGGAAAGTCAGGACAGGAACTCAAACAGGCCAGGAACCTAGAGGCAGGAGCTGATGTAGAGGCCAGGGAGGATGCTGCTTACTGCCCTGCTTCCCCATAGCTTGCTCAGGCTGCTCTCTTATGGAACCCAAGATCACCAGCCTAGGGATGGCTCCACCCACAAGGGGCGGGGCCTCACTCTTTGGTCTCTTCTTGAGAAAATGCCTTACAGCTAGATTTCCTGGAGGCATTTCCTCAGCTGAGACTCCTTCTGCTCAGATGACTAACTTGTGTCAAGTGGAAACACAAAACCAACCATCTAGCCAGACACTTCTCAACAGACACACACACACACAGAGACTAATCTGTAGGGCTCTAGTAAACCAGAGCATGACAAAAATGACTCTGGCAGGCCTTGCCCTTCTCCCTTCTCTCTCCCTTCCTAAAAACCGTTAGATTATATTCCCTAAGCTAGTCACCAAGGCCTGCTCCCTTATTTGTCCAATTCCTCCTCTTGAGGCTGACCTGAGGCAAATAAATCTCCTTTGTGCTAAGAACTTGGTCTTGGTATATCCTCTATTGATTCCAGTCCTTTTCAATAAATATACAGAAAGGTGTTTGATGTCTGTAGCTGTATTAGTGTGACAAAATGCCTGACAGAAAACACCTTAAGGATGGGAAGTTTCACACTGGTTCATAGTTTCAAAAGAATCAGTCCAGTTTGGCAAGGAAGGGCAAGCCAGAGCACGTGGCTGGCCAAGGAGCGGCTCCTAATTTTGTTCTAGAAAGTAGAAGACTCTTCGTGGGCATTTCTTAACTAGTGATTGGTTGGGAGGGCCCAGTCCATTGTGAGCAGTGCTGTCCCTGGGCTGGTGGTCCTGGTTTTATGAGAAAGCAGGCTGAGCAAGCCACAAGGAGCAAGCCAGTAAGCAGCACCCCTCCATCAGCTCTGCATCAGCTCCTGGCTCCGGGTTCCTTCCTCATTTGAAAGAGGAACACCAGAACAATAACAGCTTTCTTCTTCCTTTCCTCTCCTTCTCTCTGAGTCCTGAGATCATGAAATGGCACTGTCGATATGGTTATTGATTAGTCCTCCTTAGTCATCCACCCTCCCCCACCCCCACTTGCTTCTCTCTATATATATATGGAAAGGCTCACACAGACACAGCAAAATCTGTGCCTCATCAGTCTCCTAGGTGATTCCGAATCCAGTCACAGGGATGATAAAGAATAACCAGGGTACTGGCCAGTCAAGACTACACTAAGAGTTCATCTCACCCAGTTAGAATAGATGCTGGCTAATGATATGGAGAAATGGGAACCTCTGCTTACTGCTGCCAGGAATATAAAGGGGTGCGGCTACTGTGGGAAACCATGTCAAAGGTCCTCAAAAGACTAAAAGACTCCCACAGACACACAAGTTTGAACACTGTCCCCCTCTGGTGGTGCTGTTTGGGCAGGTTATGAAGGTCTCTTGGGAGGTGGAGCCTTGCTGGAGGAAGTCAGTCGCTCGGGGCGGGGCTTGAGACTTTATAGCCCAGCCCCACTTCCTGTTTCCGCTTTGCTTCTTGAGTGTGGATGCAATGTGATGTGCCAGGCTCCCGCTCCTGTCAGCATTCCTTCCCTGCCTGCTGCCACATCTTCTGCCACAGTGGACTGTATCCCCTGGAACTGTAAGGCAAAATAAGCACTTTCTCCTGTAAGTTGCTTTTGTTGTGTTGATGTGTTGTGTTGATGTCATCACAGCAACAGGAAAGTAAACTACAACATGTAGACGAAGAAGAAAAGGGACCATGATAAGGAGAATAAAGCGGGGGTGGTGGGGGAGGGGGGCAGGAGAGTAGAAGAAAAGTGGGTGCACATAATCAGTGAGTGGTATATGTATGTAACAGCATGTTGTACGATAAATTCCATGAACCTGTACGATTAGTATATGTCAGTAATCAGAATTTTTTTTAAAAGTCAGCTATGATCAGGAAACCCCATGGATAATTGCCATGATGTAAACAAGGGTCTGAGGGGCGAAACAGTAGGATGAGTGTTAGGAACCAGGGCAGGTCATCTCATTGAAAAGGGGGTGTCAGTGCTTCTGGTAAGTTACATGCAGAAAACAGCAAAGCAAAATGTTTGCAATAGAGTTTATAAAGGAATTCGAAGACAAAGTTGCATAGTGTGATAGCTAACTTTTTTTTTCTTTTTTTTTTTTTATTAATTTATTCTTGTTACATCTCAATGTTTATCCCATCCCTTGTATCCTCCCATTCCTCCCCCCCCACCCCCATTTTCCCATTATTCCCCTCCCCTATGACTGTTCCTGAGGGGGATTACGTCCCCCTGTATATTCTCATAGGGTATCAAGTCTCTTCTTGGCTACTTGCTGTCCTTCCTCTGAGTGCCACCAGGTCTCCCCCTCCAGGGGACATGGTCAAATGTGAGGCACCAGAGTACGTGAGAAAGTCGTGTGATAGCTAACTTTTAAATATTTATTTAATTAATAAGTGTGTGTGGGGATGGAGGGGGCGGGGGCGGTTTGCACACATGCCATGGCGTACATGTGGAGCTCAGAGAACAACTTTCAGGGATCTGCTCTGTCCTGCCACTAGGGGTCTCAGAACATCATGCTTGATGTGGCAAGTGTTTTTTCAGCTGCTGAGCCATCACACTGACCCAACAGTTAGACTGACTGGACCTGGAGATGCCAACAAGTATGTCTGTGAGAGAATTTCCAAAGAGGATTGACGTGTGGGACAGTAACTGGGGGAGGAAGGCCCTCCCTGGATGTGGGCAGCGCTATTCTGCAGGCAGGAGGATAGAAATGGACGAAGTCAGCTCCGTTCTTCCTGAAGGGGGCATCTACGGCTCCTTTGTCACTGAGGGGGAGCAGACTGCAGCTTCCATGGTCTCTGAGTGCAGACCCTCACCAGTGACTTCTCCCGTCAGCCGCAGAGTGGCCTTCATCACCCGCCTTCTTTTGCTCTGAGGCTCCCATCTTCTTGGACTGCATAAGCCCCCGATTTTCTGTCTCTCTAGGGTGTAGGTAGCCACGTTGGACTACCCAGCCTCCAATTGCATAACCCAGTCCAATAAATCTGCTTAGCTGTGTCTCCTGTCTGCCAAGAAGTAGAGAACAGCCTCCACCATGCGCACCACCAGCACACCACCACCATCACCACCATCACCACCACCACCATCTCCACCACCACCACCACCACCACCACCGCCGCCACCACCATCACCACCACTGTGCGCCACCATAATAATCTACCCAAGTATATGAGATTATGTGGCAGGCTGAACCCTCTGGGAAAAAAAAAAAAAAAAAAAACAATAAAAAAGGGGTCTTTTGTTTCCTTCAAGTATTTGACTACAGCAAAGAGAAAAGCAGCTGATGCTCATAGATTCACCAGTTTCAAATCAAAGAAGGAAAGTGCACACGTGCATTCCATGGGTGGGTCTCTGATGAGCTGAGTGTTACGTCATTAGTGCGTCTTATCCTTCATGCCACAAAATCCAAATGACCTGTTCTCTGGCAGCTTCATAACTGGCCCTGGGAAAACGCAGTTGACATGACGCATCCTTTGCAAGGTGGTATTGCTTCAAAAACGAGAACCCCAGAGGCTGGAGAGATGACTCAGCAGTTATGAGAACATACTGCTCTCTTGCGGGCCTGAGTTTGAGCCTCAGCATCCACATCTGCTGATTTAAAACAACCTGTAACTCCAGTTCCAGAGTGATCAGATGCCTCTGGCCTCTGTGGGTACCTGTACTCACATACAGATACCCACACACAGACATCTCTGAGTAAGTAAAATGTAAAGATAAATTTAAATAAATAAATAGATGATTGAAAGATAGACAAATCATACATACATACATACAAACATACATGATAGATAGATAGATAGATAGATAGATAGATAGATAGACAGATAGATAGATAGATAGATAGATAAAACCTGTAACCCTAGTTCCTGCTTACACTGCAGCTTGCCAGCCACTCTCACTAATTGCATGCTTGCTAGGACCCACATATGCATAAGGCGCTTCCTCTTCCCTTAGGAAAAGACTCTGGTTGGTTCGGCTTCCCTAGAGATCCCTAAGTGATGTACCTACGTCTTACTGAAATCAACTCAGGATCCCACGGACACATTTATGCCCCACTGCTCTGCTTCCCTTGTTACAAAAATGAGCCACTCCCATCACTCTACCCTATCCTAGGAAGAGCCTGCAGTAATCGTTTAAGACGCACGGTGGCGATCTTGCTCTATCCCAGCAAGCCAGGCTTTCTGAGGAAAAGACTAGATCCAGAGAGGCATTTCGAAGCTAGCATTTAAAAAAAAAAAAAAAAGCAGTGGCAGAAGCATGCAATTTAAGCCAAGGAGACTGCCAAGGGCTAGTAGCCGCAAGCTTACCATCTCTGTGGTCTAGAAAAGTAGCTGTTTAGATGCCACCTTCCTTACGTAGACTAAAAGAAGTCCCACAAAATTCCTCCAATGAAGAGGGAAACCCCTGAACTAGCAGGAAAGGCGGGTGCGGTATTGCAGAAGTTTGGCTGTTCCGTGTCTTTTATTCTCTCTACAATAAAAGCCAATATTCCTTGCTGTGTTTACTTACTTTCCAGATTGTCAAGGTTGCTCTAAGGACTGAGGTCACCCAAGTTGCAGCCTGTTGCTTGCATGTTTTCGCACACCGGACATGACTCAGGCTGCGCCCAGGATGCCTGCTGCCCACAATCCTGCGGGGCAGGATCTGTCTGTGCCTCTTTGCAGCCACTTGGTTTATCTGCTGGTGGTCAGATCTATACCCTGTCATTAAGCCCTGAGCTTAGCCACAGGTTGCAAAAACGTCTTAATTCATGGGTTTCTCTACGTCTTGTGATTCCTGTAAGGAAAAAATTTAAACGCCTTCACTTTTTACGTTTCTGCTTTCATATGACGAAGCAGAACCAGATACAGGGAGTAATGTCGGCATCAGAGTTAGAAGCCACAACTCCTGAGGCTGAGGGCACGGGTGGCTTAGTAGGTGAAGTATTTAGTCCATCTTGTGGACCTGAGTCTGGATCCCCAGCACCCACATAATCTAGGCACTGTGACACGGCCCTCTAGCCCTGTCCTTGGGGGGGGGGGGCAGGGGGACGGAGTACAGACACGAGG
This sequence comes from Acomys russatus, assembly GCF_903995435.1. Taxonomy (NCBI): domain Eukaryota; kingdom Metazoa; phylum Chordata; class Mammalia; order Rodentia; family Muridae; genus Acomys; species Acomys russatus. The sequence goes on along the minus strand of NC_067152.1, from coordinate 35,830,120 downwards.
ATCCCTGGATCTCACTAACCAGCCAGTTTGGTTGGAACAGTGGCTTTCAGGCTCAGTGAGAGACGCTGTTTTGAATAATAAGGTGGACTCAGGCATCTTGCCACATCAGTCATAAGTGACCATCTTAGAAAAGTCCGAGCCAGAGGTGATGAAAGACCAGAGCAAAAGTGTCCTCTGGACATGACAGGACCGCTGCACTCGTGAATTCACAGCTGCTGTGGGTGCCTGCACAAGACCTGTGTGAGATCAATCCGGTCAACGTTCCAGCATGGAGGGGGAGGGACTTACGAGCCCACCCTTGCTGAGGAGCTATTGGCAGTTGATGGCTTCTAGGAGAGGAAGAGTCCATTTTCTTTAAAGGTGTGGCCCCTGATAGGGTGACTAAGCTCCGTGAGTACATGGGCAGCACAAAATGAAATCAACGGGCTAAAGCCAAGAAGTAGAAAAGAAGGAAAGGAATGAGGGGGAACTATGATCAAAACATTATATGCATGTATGGATTCTTAAAAAAAATTAATAAAAGTATTGTATGTCTTAAAAGGTAGAGAGGATTAAAAGTTAAAGGGAACACATCCAATGTCACCCACTAGCCTTCACACACACTAATACTCACACACACATGCACACACACATAAACATATACACATATACATATGATTACATACATATGCATAGGCACACATACACACATGCCCGTGCATGCACACATACACATACACACACTATGTATGCATACATACACATATGAATACATACACACATATGCACACATATATACATATATACAGAGCATACACACCCATGCATACATACATGCACATGCATGCATACATACACATACACATATGTATATGTACACACACACACACATGGATACTAGACTCTTGGCTTGCAGTCAGAGATACCAACTCTGATACCAAATTCAGGAGCTACCTGACTTCTGCCATGCACGTAAGCCTCTTTCCCCTTATACAAATCCACACTTCCATCTTCTCGTTGTCTTACCCACACTGACCCATGTCTGCGCTGCAGCGTTAAGCTCTTGCCAGTGGCTCCTCACGTTGTCACAGACTAGAGGGAAGCAGAGGCGTTACCTGCCTGCTGCACAGGCTCCCTTCGGTGATACGGTTCCAGACCATGTAGGGAATGCCCCATGCAAGCCTCTATAAAAATGAACAAGTTGGCTGTTTTTTTTGCCAATACAGTTTTCAAATCTACAAGAATAGAATTGCAGTAAATTCTGCAGAATGCTCTCCATTCTACTGTCTTTGGAATGGTATGTCCTGTAACTCCCTTAATCTCTGCTTGGTGTCAGGTTAGGTTGTGGACATGGCTTAGTCAATATTACACTGCTATAAGAAAATACCCCAGACTAGTTGATTTTCTTTTTAAAGAGATTTACTTACTATAATCCTGAAGGCTCAAGGGCATGACACCAGCATTGGCTCAGCTCTAAAGAAGGTCTTCTTGGCAAAGACAACAGCAGATGCATGTACAGAGGTGAGGGCTGGGGAGATGGCTCAGAGCACTGCCTGCTCTTCCAGAGGTCCCGAGTTCAATTCCCAGCAACCACATGGTGGCTCACAACCATCTGCAATGAGATCTGGTGCCCTCTTCTGGCCTGTAAGCAGACATGCAGGCAGAACACTGTAAACACAATAAATATGTAAATCTCTTTAAAAAGAAAGCTCAGACTTTTATTATCATCCTTTCTTGAGAACTGAGAGTACTACAGGAAATTCCTTCTGAAGGCACACCCCCGAATGGGCTTAGGGATTTCCCTTGAGACTCTACTTTTTAAAGACTCCACCACTTTCCTCACCGCCACACTGATGGACAAGCCTCTGACACATGGATACTAGGGAGTTAAGCCACAGCCGACCTACAGCATCGCCTTTCTCACTCCAGTAATCTACCGTGTTTATGATCTCCAAAGAGAACAGTTAAGACTTAGTTGGGTTGTGCACTTTTATAGCACTCCTAAGGGTTGACAAGTGTCAGGTCCTGTGACAACTTTGCAATGATTGTAGAGCAGGGAGCAAACTAAACAGCATTCACGGTGGGCCTTTCTATCCTTTCAGATCACATGGACATCTCATCCAAGGCCACCTTGAGTCCCTGTCAAAGACTAGCTTCGGCAGGTCAGGGTAGGCTGAGCATGTGCGTAGAGTTAGCACTAGAGTCAGAGATGATTATGGCTGGTGACTGGGGGCCAGTACTGTGCAACTAACTGGTAACTCAGGGCCAGTACTTGTAACTGACAAGAAACTCTGAACTCTCTTAACTCTTCTTGGCTGGTGAGAAAGAAAAGAGAAAGGGGAAAAAGACACACACACACACACACACACACACACGGCGGATGAAGCAAAACAGGCTCCAATGTGCAAGTTACAACAAACTTCAAAACTTTTTACATACACATACATACATACATGCACAAGCAGACAGACAAATGTACATTCACACATTCAACAACTCCAACCATTTTGCATAATTACACATATACAGACAGACAGACAGACATGTTGGGTGAATGGAGCAAAATCCAAAGAGCAAGCGCCAATAATTTTATTTTTCCTCTTAACCCTTTTTATACCTCCTAAGATAAAGTTCTCTATGTAAGAAGAAATATTACCTCATAGCCATAGGTTACATATTTTTAGAGGAATCATCACAAAAACATATCTTTCTTTTTTTTTTAAAACATATCTTTCAAAAACAGATAAAAATCCTCACAAGAGGGATTTACATCGGGATTATTGATTACATGTTTTTCTATCAAAACTTGTACCTAACTAACCATTCTCTTTCTTTGAGTCATAAGCTCATTATAAGTTCAAAACAATAGTTTTTTATGTCATAGGTTAACAAGGTTTTTACCAAGAAATAGGTCATCTATCTGCCCTCTTAATTTTGAAATTTTGTATAGTTAAACTAGCTAATCATTCCTTCTCTGTCATTATGCTCATCACAGAATTACCCCCTCCTTAGTCATGACCCTCCTTATCACAGTGCACATGAGACCTGTGACCTCATCCCCGGACCTAACACAGAATGAATGTTTCCCTTGATCATTAACTTGTCCCAAGCCTATTTTTATTCCTAGTGCAATATACGTGCTTGTAACACGTGAAAGCTTTTACTATGAAGCTTTAACTAGTCTGCAAGAAGGAGGCACATTCTACTTTTGATTCTAATTTCAAACTGTCTATCAACTATCTTAACATTGTAGCTTCTTAAAATTACTTGAATCAAAACAGCTGAGTGTGATGGCACACATCTTTAATGCCAGCACTCAGGAGGCAGAGGCAGGTGGATTTCTGTGAGTTCAAGGCCAGTCTGGTCTAGGACAGCCAGAGCTGTTATACAGAGAAATTCTGTCTCAAAACACACACACACACACACACACACACACACACACACACACACACACACACACTAAAACTAAAAATAATAAATAAATAAATATAAAAATCATCAATTCATCTAAACAGCATTATTTCATGAAAGTATCTATCCATGTTGATCTGCAGGAAATTTGCCCAACAGAGTGGGCTAATACCCAGGAAGCAATCACACCAGACTATAGGCAGGGAGGGTCTCCCCACATCCAGTCACACCACGCCAGATATATGAGGAATACAGCAATGACAAATGTGAGAAGGCACAGCAGCAGCAAGAAGCAAGATCTGGGAAGTCATCTCTGGCCATCACCCACACAGCCTGTTTTGCAAGTGTGTTCCTCTGAGAGTCTTTGCCTCCAGAGGCAGAGCTCAGTGACCCCATGAGCTCTACAGTACAAAGGACCATGAAGATCTTCTCATGAGCACAAAGCCCAAAGCTCTTCACCTTTGTGGTCTAAACAGCCAAGAGTTGTAGGCATCAAGGATAAGATATGAAAATAGTGCCCATAAATCCATCAAATCCACACTGCAGTCCTCGCCATTCACCCTACATCCGATGGTCCAATGGATCCCTCTCCCACCACCTGTCTATAAAGAGCCTTTACTCTTCCCCTTGGGGAGAAGACCGGGAGGGCTGAGCTTTCTCTTTTGTGCACATTCCCTCAATCTGTTTGAAATATCTTTAGTCACCGGGTGTGGTGGTGCATGCCTTTAATCCCAGCACTCGGGAGGCAGAGGCAGGCAGATCGATGTAAGTTCGAGGCTAGCCTGGTCTACAAAGTGAGTACAGGACAGCCAAGGCTACACAGAGAAACCCTGTCTCGAAAAAAACAAAAAATAAGAAGAAAAAAAAAAAAGAAAGAAAGAAATATCCTTAGTCAGGCCACATGAGCACAGAGGACAACCTGCCTTTGTTGTTATACAGAGCACGATTTAACCAATCTAAACAGCACACAGCATCTCCCAGACTCCACACTTGGAACTTGGTGTATTCATTATGATTACTCCACACAGCACCTTTTAAAGTTGGCTTCACTCTGCCCATTCCACAGAGGAGAGAACTGAGATCTTGAGGGATTTAATTCCTGCTCAGCATCACCCAGAAACCAGGAGTGGACCTCACTCCTCCTCCCAAAGCCAGTGTAGTTTCTGATTCAAACCTCCACTGTTGTCCTCTCCCAAAAGATGGTGGAACTGCATCAAAGGCAGACGAGGTGTTGCAGAGAGGCAAGAATGGTCTGAATAATGTTCTTTTAAATGCTCTTGAAAGACATTAAGAAGGGTGGAACTTTGAGGAGTTTGAGTGATGCTGATGGAAACCATTTAGTCTGTGTCATGCTGGGGATGGCACAGACAGACCAAAGACACAGGCTGGGAATGAATTCGCCAACAATAGATGATGTGTAAGTAGTTTGTTAGACACATCATGGTGTATCTAATGCACCACTGCATGGAAGACTTCAGGGACAGACAAGTCCCTTTGGTCAAGGCCAGCCAGCTTACTTTAAAACTCCAGGCCAAGGAGAGACCTTGTCTCAAAAAACCAATATGGACAGCTGCTAGGAATAAATGATACTCTGACGTCCACAGGCACATGTACACATGTGTGCATGTGCCCACACACATATGCATTCTCTCTCTCTCTCTCTCTCTCTCTCTCTCTCTATCTATCTATCTATCTATCTACCTATCTCTCTCGTGCACATGCACACAGCTTCAGAAATGGGCTGTTCTGTGGCCTTTCCAATATAAGGAGACAGCACTTTTCAACTCCGAGAATGTTCAAGCATGCAAACCAGCATGCTTGTTGATTTCAAGACTGCTGGATGTTAAATTCACAGCACCCCATTGAAAGAAACTCACGTCCAGAACCTCTGAGGCTCCTACAGTTGTAGATAAAAGTCTGCTGCCAGTCAACTCCAAGTCCGGACAACAAGAGACCGGACAACAAGAGAACCAGTGGCCAACTGTGACCACCCACATTAGCTAGTCCAATCCCCTTCCATTGGTGACCAACTAGGCTGTCTCTGTAAGCCAGGCTTTGCAAAGAGTACATCCACACATGCACTGTGGCACACATGTGCACACACCTACAAATACACAAACAGGCAACATAAATGAGTAAAAGTAATTTGAAAATTGATGACACCATAGCCTCTAGCTATTAGCTTGTCATGAGGGCTAAGCAAGAATATTCATCAAAAGTGGGTTGTGCGGGGATCAACAGAGGGCTAACCTTGATAAAAAGGCATATTACCATTTATCTCTGTCTTCTACCCCTAAGAAGTACAAAGGCACAGCCACTTTCTCCACTACATGCACATCTCCAGCCTCCACTGTAAAGCCATTTCCAATCTAGGACACTGCAGAGAATCAGGCCGTTTCATTCTCTGCCAGCTTCCCAAAGCCCACAATAATTAGAGACATCAACCAAAGAAAAGCCCGCAGAAGCAGTGTTGAAAGGTGAGGTCGGAGCCCATCTCCTATACCTTGAAAGGTCAGGGGGGAGGGGCGCTGCCTTCTGTGCTGCCCATTCAAAGTGCTGCCCTTCCCGTATCCTGTCCCTGCTCCCTCTCCAAAAGGTCGGATGGACACTTTGAATGTTGCTTCTCCTGGGGGAGCCATGAGCCCTGCACTACTGTCAACTTCCTGAGGCAGCAGCCACCCATCAGCCACTCTCTGAGGGATTGACAGGACCGCTGGGGGTAATTCAAGGTCAGGTCCTCTAGGACTCCAATGACTCAGTGAGTGGACTTTATATGCATTGCCTCTTGGTGCCCATATCGATGTTTGGTGTGCTTCCCAGAGTTTAAGGAGGACAAAATGATATTTTCTAGCTGTTTGTGCTTAGCAGAGAAAACAGTGCACTCTCTCTTTCTGAGGGCGCTGCTTTAGCAAACCATCTGGGCCTTCAGGGGCATTTTTAGCAGCTACAGGCTGAAGGTGGAACTGGGGGTGGGAGGGGGGCGCAGGAGCATCTGGGAGGCGCTTGCTTATCATTTGTGAGGCCCTGGTGTCCTGTTCCCAGCAGCAAAAATAAAATAAAATAAAATAAAATAAACATCAGCTCTAGTAACCCATGGACAGGTCTAACAAGGAGACTCCCAGACCTGTACACCTTAAAGGGGGCTTAAAAAGGTCTGAAATAAAATCATGGCAACAGAACATTTTACAGAAGGCAAATGGTTAATTAATTAATTTTTTTTAAAGAACTATTTTCAAACCTTCCTTGAAACATCATCAAGTTCTTGCTATGTTCTAGGCAGTATGTTAAGTGCCTTACATAGACTCTCTCACTGAGGCCTTTTATTGAACTGTTTGGGACTGTACAATTATTAGCCCCAATGAAAACTGGGGGGGGGGGGGGAGTCATCAAGGCTTAGCTGGGTTTAGCAACTCACAAAATCGTAAATTCTTGCTACCTCCTCATTTCTTAAGATAGAGAAGGAGAGAGAGAGAGACAGAGGGAAGAAGGGAGTGAGGGAGAAGGAAAGAGGGAGGGAAGGAAGAGAGAGGGAGGGAGGGAAGGAAGGAAGGAGGAAGGGAAGGAACTGAGAGAGGGAAATGGAGAGGGAAGAGGGGGCAGGGAAGACAGGGTTTATCTGGGTAAAGTCCTGTTTAGGAATACCCCCGAAGAATAGAGTGAATAGGCTTCTTCTTCGTTCTTTCATTGCCCCCTGGGATGCCGGGTTGGGGAGAGACACATGAGTGTGACCACCAATGTCTTTCAGTGCCTGCTGCCCGAGCACTCTTCCCAGGCTACTGCCCATCCCCAAAGCACAGCCAGATGGACCAACGTCACTCCCCAGCCCCGAAAGTAAACATCTGGTCTGAGCGGTCTTCTAGTGGTTCCTCCTGTCACTTGAGGGCAGAACAATGTTCTGCTAGAATGGAGGAGGGACAGGCCTCCAAACAGAAGCAAAACGGCACTGCTCAGTAGGGCCTCTGTTCAGTGGCCAAGACCTCCTAGGCTGTGGCCTGGCTTCCTTGCCTGAGCTGGAGCCACAGTTAGTTCCCAGCAAATGGAGCCCCACGATTCCTACTAACAGCCCTGTTGCTCCTGCACATTGCTGGTTCCGTGGACTTTTGGGTAGGTTTCAACGTCTCAGCCATCACCAACAACTCCACCACCACACCACCACCCCTTAAAGCCTTCACCGTGATCCGAGGTATAATAATGTTTGTTTGTTTCCTATTGCTCCCCCACAATTATGCTACTACTGCTTTGGTTTCCAAACACCACAATAAGGACAGCGTCCAGGCCTTTGGTAAATATTTGTTGAAATTGATGTTCCCTACATTGAGCAGCTCTCCAAGTCTTTTTGGGTCAGTCTCACCTTTGACCTCTACTATCTTGGTCCACGACTTCCATCCTCTGGGCCATTCTCCATGCTGTTTCTCCAAGATCGTTCTTATCATCATCATCATCATCATCAAAAATAATTTCTTTCTCACTCAATATATCCTGATCCAAGGTTCTCCTTTATAACAAATTGATGACATCATGTCTTTGCTTGAGGCCTCCCTCTCTGATAAAAATTCAGGTTCCGCATTATGGATTTAAGGATGTGCTGCTTACCTTCCCTGCTTCGGTGTCCCATCCACTCACACCCCTTGCACCCCAGCCTCATACGCATGCTCTCTGCTTTCTCTGCCTGTTCTTTCACTCAAACATTGCTGTCTGGCTTAAAGTTGCCTGAATGCATTTGGCCTTTCCCTCTGCCCGCCTTCTTTAAGCATCACTACAACCAGTGGGAAAAGATAAAAGACGTCCTCTTTTCCCTGATGTAGAAGATGTGGGGCTGGTTCCACTCCTCTGTCATACAGCCTAGTCACGTGATACTTCAGCTACTAAATGTATACGCCTGATATCCCAGCTACACAGAGTGTTCTCTGCAGGGAGGCATCAGGTTTTATTTATCGTTGTATCCCCTGAACCTAATTCACAGTGAGTATGCAATAAGTATTTATTAAATGATACAGGCAGAGAGAAGCTAATACTCCACTCTTGTTTCCGACTCCCTCTGGCTGCCGGAGGCCACAGCGGTCTTCTTTCACGCTCAGACAACACGGGCACAAGGCAGTTTCCAAGACCACTGTTGCCCTGTACCACACATACGTCTTCGCACTCAAATTAAAAGGTCTAGGCATGAAATTAGTCACAGCCAGCACCATGCCCTCACCCGTGCTTCTTCTAGACAGGGTTTCTCTGTGTGGCCCTGGCTGCTCCAGAACTCTCTTTGTAGACCAGGTTGGCCTCGAACTCAGAAATCTGTCAGCATCTACCTCCTGAGTGCTGGTATTAAAGGTGTGTACCACCACACCTGGCTTTCTATGTTTCTCTCTCTCTCTCTCTCTCTCTCTCTCTCTCTCTCTCTCTCTCTCTTTTTTTTTTGTTTGTTTGTTTGTTTTTCGAGACAGGGCTTCTCTGTGTAGCCTTGGCCATCCTGGATTCACTTTGTAGACCAGGCTGGCCTCGAACTCACAGCGATACGCCTGCCTCTGCCTCCCGAGTGCTGGGATTAAAGGCATCCGCCACCACGCCCGGCCTCTATGTTTCTCTTAAAGAAAGCCCCTCTCCAGCCTTTAAAGTGAAGTTTCCTTTCCCTTTAAGGCCCTGTCAAGTCTCGGTCTCTATTTAATTATGTGTGCTCTCTGCCAAGTGCTCTCTCACCCACATCAAGGTCCAGTCACGTCCTTGAGGCTATCAAATTCTGACTAACCACATTCTGAGAGGGAACTACGAATTAAGGGTCAGCTTCCTTTCGGAACTGATTGCTGCTGTTTATTTTATTATATTTATCAGATTTTGTTAATTTAATAATTACAGTGCATCAAATTGTGTCCCTTCCCAAGGGACATGTGAATGTCTCCAGACGTATAAATGTGATCATATTTGGGTGGAGGGGGCTCAGATGTTGCTACTTTTGAGGGGAATAGTATTCTATCTAGAATCCTCTTTTCTTCAGCATTGTAATGTTTTGGTTTCTTTCTTAATTTTATAGTCTTCTTGGCCTTGTCCCAGTTTGGATAGACTCTGGTGTGGTTTTCTTTATATATTTTGCTTAGAGTAAAAGACTCTTGAATCTATACATTGATGTCACCTGTCAACTGCAGGAAATTGTCAATCAGGATCTCTCTAATTATTCCCTTCCTCGCTTTTTTCCTCCTTCTTTCTGGCACTTCAGTTATACATGTTAGTTTCAGAAACTTTCATGTTTTTTATGCTTCTTTGATGTGTTTTCCATTCTTTGTTTTAATAGCCATGCTTCAATCTGTTCCCCATTCTTTAAAGACCAGTTTCTAAAGTATCTTTACATAACTCTCTATAACAACAACAACAAAAAAAAAAATAAGGACAACTTGCTAATCATTTCTTTTTCTGGTTCTAATCTCCCCTTGAATCCGCCTACTGCCTTCGTAATTTCTTATTTTTTAAATCAATAACTTCGACTAGACTCATTTTGTACATAAACGAGATCATTTCAAATTCCCTACTGAAATTCTCCAGATTGCAATCTATTTTAAACATATTTAACATACTTATTTTATCGTCTGTATCTCACAGAAGACTGGTTTTTTTTTTAATATCGGGTCAGTTGGCCCTGTTTCTGGGCATGTCTGGTAATTTTCACTTGGCTGTCAGGCACTGTGTTTTAGGGGGAAAAAAATAATATGCAGTCCCAGGCTGGAGAGACAGCTCAGTCATGGAATGTTTGCCTTAAATATCTTGTGTGATGTCCTGGGTTTGATCCCCAACAGTAACAACCAGAAGGAGACTCTTGATCAGGTTAATTTTCCTCCAAAGATGATTAAGCAAGTGTGACTTAGTTAAGTGACCTCCACCGGGGCAAAGGTCACACAGGAGTTGTCTTCAGGTTTTGTGAGAATCTGGTTGCCCTGGATCCTAGTGTATAGTACTTCAGTGGGTTGAACTTAACCAAACACTCCAAAAGATGTTTAACAAATCCACTCTGGGGTGCCTACCAAAGCCTACCTCTTACGGCGCTTATCAGCTCCCCCCACCCCCCGGAAATGTTATCAAGCCTTAAAAGGCCCAAGTCAGGGTTTAATTGTCCCACAATCTCCGTTTAGCTTCTTATCCTCTGCTGCCCCTTTTGCTTCGTATTTTCTTTTCTTCTCTGCTTTGTATTTTCAACGAAGAAGGGTTGTAAGAGCCAGAGGTGGCAGATGATACAAGGAAACAGCGTTTTCTGGATACAGCAGGACAGCTGTACAAATGAACTCACAGCGGTTGAAAAAGCATGCCCAAGGCCCACCCACACTAGCTTAAGCCAAACGGAAGTCCAGCAAGGAGGTGGACAGGAAGCCCCACCCCCAGCTAAGGACCCATCGGAAGTCGATGGCTTCTGGGAGAGGCAGTCGTTTTTCTTTAATGGGGTGGCCCCTGATGGATAGCGCGGTCCCCGGAGAAGGCCACACACTCAAGAGTATATGCGCACCATAAACTGTACTAGACGAGGAAAACAGAACAAAAACAAGACATAAATTTGAGTGGATGGGAAGGAGGTCCTTGAAGGATAAGGGGACCAGGGAAGGTTACGATCAAAATGCATTGTACAAAAGTCTCAAAGACCTAGTAAAAGAAGGTTAAAAATAGCGTTGGGTTTTAGAACACAGAGGTCAGGAGTCAGCAACTACTTCAAAGGGAAACTACACATAGAACATGAAGCTCACTTCCCTGCAGTTTACCTTCCCTGGGATGCTGGTACCGAGGTCCTAATTCCTTTGATGATCCATCCATCACCTGCCAGCAAACAGCCACAAGCTGCAGGCAACCTTGTTTTGTTCTCTCGGAGACCTGTGGTGTGGCTGGCAAATTCTCGGAGAGGAAGAAACCAAATGTGGCGCTCACCTCAGAGCTTTTCCTGCTCCTCTGAATCTTGGCCCCAGCGGCTCAACTACTTTGGCTGCCTTCTAGCACCTCCACAGAAAGAGTTTTGAGTTGTGTTGCGTTGTGTTGTGTTGCGTTGCGTTGCATTGTCCTGTTGTTTTGCTTTGCTTTGCTTTGTTTGACTCTTTCCCAATTGTTCTTGATAACATTGCTGGATGACTTCAAACCATCCAGCCTGTCCTAGAATCTTCCATGTGTTAAAGGTGGGTCAAATGTTTGTACAACAGACACACCCACCTTATACAGAATTTCCAAGCCTAGAAGACTTTTCAAGCGATATCTGCAAATGCCTAAGGAAGAATTCACATAAATTCCACATGAGCTCTTTCTGGGAAAAAAAAAAAACAAATAGACCAGGAAACATGTGCCAGCTCACTGTCATCAGCTGGAATTAAATGGTGTGGATAAAGAAAAGAGAGTATGGCAATAAAAGGAGTTTGCGAATCTGTTAGAGACCTAAGTAGACAAACAAATGAGAAAAGTTGTCCATGTGTGAGGCAGCAAGCAAGGCTGGAGGCATTTGTCTCTGTCTGTATTCAGTGTGCACATGTATATATTGTATATACATTTTCACGGATGTTTATGTTAATACATGCATTTGTGCACTGTCTACGTGGAACCAAACTGACTTAGAAATAAGTGGGTGTTCATAAAGCTGAACAGGTCTGAGAGAGAGAACTACTTCACAGCTATGGAGTTCACCAGTCAAGTGGCTCTGCAAAAGGCAAGGTTACAAGTATGTGAGACTTTATGCACCAGGCAGCCTCTGTCACAACTACTGGATTCTGCCCTGGTAATGTGAACACAGTGTAACTGAGCAAATGACCATGTCTGTGTTCCAATTAAACTTTGTTTACAAAAACATGTGGCATCTATATTCATGACAGACACCAGCCTGTTTTTCTTTCTTTAACAATCTCTATTTTGAGATTTGTTTGTTTGTTTGTTTTTGTTTGTTGTTTGCTATGGTGGGGACGGAATCCAGATCCTTTACACATACACAAACAGAAAGAAAAATATTCTTCATACCCCTATGGACCACAGGACCTACATAGGGCTTAAATATGATTGTCTTTGAGGTTATAAAGTATCTTCTTTTGTTTAATATATTTGTGCTTACATGTTGTTTTGGGAGGGGTTGTGGCAAAGGATGGGGATTGGTTGATGTCTTTAAATTCTTTGTCTTAGTTTTAACTTTACACCTTATTTTAACTTTCCTTCTCCTGGGCAATTCTCTTCTCATGCTTTACAATCTCTGAGCCACTCTGTGTTAAAAATATCTCTGTAAAAAGTTTGATTTTGTTCGGTTATACAGTCATTTTTTAAAATTATGGTATTTAGCCCCTCTATAGTAAATGACATTCTAGGTTGGGGTTAATTTTAATTTACCATATTTTCGGCTTTAACTTTAACTTTTCCAGTTAAAACATAGAATTTGCAGCCCGAGTCTGCTGCACAAGGGTGTGTGTTGGAAGAGGGGGTAGTCTTATATGGTGGGTATATTCCAAACCCTATATTTTAACTGGAGAAAGATAAAGTTAGGAGTTGCCTCATATGCCAGAAAATATGGTAAAACTTAAATGTATTGCTTTTTGTGCAAGGTTCTGTGTGAAGTCAAAGACACAGTGATTACAGAAAACATGCATTCCATCAGAGATTTGGGGTTGTGTGGCAATGTTTGACAAGGATGACTGTGTTTAGTACTCCCCAGAGTGTATAGCTTTTGGCGTACTGAATATTTGCAGTTAAAACAGAGTCCCTTCAAAGAAAACCACTGAGGGGTAAAACCAGCCGACTACTTTTCCTGTCTCCTGCTTCTGGGTCCCTGAGGAGCCACAAACCATTAGTGTGAAGGGATTTGCGTTTCCCATGTACCGCCTGGCTCCTCCACCCTCCTGATGCTAGCTGTCAGCAGCTGGCCCTCTGCTGCTGAGAATCCCTCTGTTGCTCAAAGCAATTGGAAAAATCTGCTGCTTTGCAGTCCTGTGACTCCACGCTGCCCAAAGGAGAAAGAAATAGTGAGAAAAGTCCTTCGTCTCAGGCTGTCTTCTCTGTGCTAACAGGGGAAGCTTGGGCAGGAAGCCTGAGGGTATGGCTCAATTAGTAGAGCACCTGCCAGATGTGCTATACCTGCCTGCAATCTCAATATTTGAGAGGTAGAGACAAGAAGGTCAAGAGTTCAAGATCATCCTCAGCTACATGGTGAATTTGGGGCCGATCTGGGTTATGTGAAAACCTATCTCAAAAAGTAATTAACTAATAAAAAAGATTTTCATGGTCCCTCTCAGTCAGTAGTAGGCCCTCACCTTTGTCACGGGCTTGGAGTCTCCTCCCTCCCTCCAATGCCTGTACTTTTCAGGTCCCACATTTGGATGGAAAGGGGCAGGGATGGTAGAGGGGTCTGACTCAGGGAGCAGCAAGACAGAAAGGAACGGTGAACCACATCTTTGGCAGGATAACGTCTTGTTCTGTGAACGTCTTCCTCTGTACCTTTGTCCCCCTAGACCTGCTGCCCTAGACACTTTCAAAACATGTCCTCACACTCGAGGCCACGTGTTTTGTTTCACAGGCAGTTCCTACTTGCATAGATTCTGTCCTCATCACAAGAAATTAAAGATTATGACAAAATAATTATGAGCAGGGAATAGAAGAAATTCCATTTAAATTCTCCCTGACAACCTCCTGTTTCAAATACTTCTGAGTTCTATTTTTCTTGTATTTGGCTTCCTTAGATACACAACAGTTTCTCCCTCCAGGCTCCGTTCCTTCTATTCTTCCTCCTTTGCCCATGTCAAGGGTGCTTATTTTATGAAGCTCTTTGGGCTTTTTTTTTTTTTTAAAGCAGATGTGAAGCACACAGATTACTGGTGGCACCTGACTGACTAGCTTATTGAGGAAAAGAAGGATTTGGGCAAAGGAAAACATATGTCTTCTCGAGACTAGAAAACATTAAAATTAAAAGATTTATGTGTTCAGATTATTCTAAGAGACAAATGTGATGGCCATATTCATAAATCATAGAAGCAGAGAAAGGTCATTTCTTAGAAGCCTCGTAACAGAGCCCTACACAACAGCCTGGGGAAACTCTGTGAAGATAAGCATGACGCCAGAAATATAGATGCACACATTGAGAGGAGCTTGAGAAAAAGTAGACCACACCTTTAACTACCAAAGGAAGGAATAAAGGGTGAACAGCTGTGCTGACAGAAGAGCCATTTCATTCTCTTATTTAGGTCAAACCCTCCCCCAGGCTACAGATTCCCCCAAACACTCAAACAATGTCACTCCTTCTTTCTCTACATTCTTAGTAAGAACTGTGTTGTCATGAACACCAGTTCACCATTGTTATGTCATCCAATAAACTACTAAGGTTTTGTTTCATGGTTCATCGGTTTTTGAACCGTTGTGTGTCTCATTTGTTTCAAACATTGCGACATTGCTGAGGACGGTGTCCTTGGCTTTCTTCTCCAGGTCCCTCAGAACACTGCACAGTGCCCACAATGGTCACTCAAGGGCTATGCATTTATCTGTTAAGGTATGATCCTACTTTGCTTTGGAAACATCCCCAAGTGCTATCAATAGAGTCTTAGGAGAAGGCTCAGTAGGCAAAGTGCTTTGCTACCTAACTGTGAGAACCTGGTTTTAGATTCCTGGGACTCACATAAAATTCACACCTATAACCCCAGCGCTGGGATGGGTGTGGGTCAGGCAATCCAGGCAGGCAGATTCCAGGAGCTTGGTGGTCAACCAGTCTGGATGAATCAGTGAGCTTCAAGTTCAGTGAGAGTCTTTCTCAAAAAATAAAATGTAGAGAGGTTGAGGAAGACAGTTGACGTCAACCATCACCTTCTACATACCTGTGTACACGTATGCAAGCACAGAAGTGTACTGTCAATACCAGTCTTACTAGAAGTTGGAATGCACTAGATGCTTTTTTTTTTGTACCAAGTTCTGATCAGTTGTATTTCAACCTATTCAAGATGCAATGAGCCTATGAGATGTTGCTTGTTCCATTTCTCTATTATAGATGACAAAACTGAAGCAAAAATAATCCACTTTTATACCTGATAGATGATAGGGTTACAGTTGGCAGAATTCTTGCCTAGCACACCTGGTGCCCTCAGTTCAATCTCTTGCATAATGTAAGTCAGGCATGGTGGAGCACACCTCTAATCTCAGACCTTGGCACATAGAGGCCAGGGAATCGGAAGTTCAGGCTCATCTTTGACTACATAGCAAATTTGAGGGCCCCCCTGCCTTCACAATAATAATAATAATAATAATAATAATAATAATAATAATAATAATAATAATAATAATAATAATAATAATAATACCAGTACTTGCAGAACAAACAATTCCACATATTCCCTTAAAGATTTGAAGTCCTGTAAGGAGATACCGATGTGGGAAATGAAGAACTGGTAAAGGTGCTCAGTAGTTGAAGAGGCTTGCTCCCGAGCCTGGGAATTTGTGTTCAGTCCCTGGAACTCTCATGGTGGAAGAAGATAGCCAACTTGAAGGGTTGTCCTCCGACCTCCACATGTGTACTGCAGCATGTGTGTGCACATACAGACATGTGTGCTCACATATAGATGCATAGATTAAAAATCTATCCATACCCTGTTGAGAGAGTCTGTGGGAGACAAAGGCCATAGATATGCAGTCAGCATAAGAACAGCAGTCAACCTAAGGATTCATTGAGAGGTGACTAGGTGGGAGAGAGGAAACCCAGGACCACTGGGGGCAAAGAGGCTAGCTGTCTCTGTTTCTAGTCATTATTACCCACAACAGGAGACAGTCTGTGTGTTCCTTATCTTGCATGCACTCGTTAATGGGAGGGGCTGGCATTGCCTGAGGCTTGCTTTGGAGTTCAGTAAAATTCTTTGTAGAGTGTGGGGTTGTTATAGTCTACATAAGCCAATGTGGAAGAGTGACCTGTCCTCACCAGAAATCTACATTACCTTCCACCTGAGTGGTTCTTTTGTTGTTGTTGTTGATGATGATGATGATGTGGTTTCTCTGTGTAGCCCTCACTGTCCTGGAACTCACTCTGTAGACCAAGCCGGCCTCTATCTCAGAGATCCACCTGCCTCTGCCTCCCGAGTGCTGGGATCAAAGGTGTGTACCACCATGCCTGGCTTAGGGTGGTTCTTTCTGGAACAGTCATTGTGAGGAGTGCATACACATGACAATGGAGGGCAGTTCCACATGGAGCAATCTGAGCTGTGGATGACTATCCACCTCTCCGTTTTCTCCGTCACTCGTTTGATGGAGGCAGCATGTTGTGAAATGCAGAGACTTAGTTGGTCTTCTTCTGCTCCAAGAAAAGACATCATATCCCTCTCAAGGGAGCTACTGAATGAGGAAGAGGGTCAAGTTCCAGGCTGGCTTCCCTCCAAGCTACAGCAATTAGTGATCAGCTAAGGCAAAACCTTTCTGTTAATAGGCTGTCTTCCTCACAATCATTTGTACTCATAATTTATACATAAATCTCATAAAATATCATTTTATAAAGAGAATTATTATTATAATCTTCTTTCAATATCATTTTAACAGACTAGGTAGACCAGTAGGCTTCTCTGTCCTAATGTGATTATCCAAGGATTTTCAGAGGATACAATGTAGCAGTGTTTCAATGTTATCCCAGAGCTGAACTAGCTGTTCTTTTTTAGTTTAGTTTAGTTTAGTTTAGTTTAGTTTGGTTTATTACAATTTAATACAAATACACAATGTATAGTGATTATATTCACCCCCATTAGCTATTCTTATCCTCCCCCCTCCCACTGAACCCCTTTCTTCCCAGTTAATCCCCCTTTTTATTCCCTCCCATTCTGCTCCACAAAATTTAACTAGGGTTGCTCACATGATCATGGGCAGAGGGGTATTTCCTGGAACATGGGTAATTTACCAGCAGCTATACAACCCAAGAAAAAAATAACACTAATTATAACAACCATTGACTGCCAAACTGCCAATAGCTCCTCAGCAAAATGTGGACCCTCATGGACATCACCCCGCCGATGATGGAACACTGAAGGGCTCCATCTCCTGTAGACCTTATGTTGATATGCACAGCTGTGGTGTGTGTGTGATTCAGTGTGCATGTTTATCCAGATGCAGCATGTTATAACACTGTTCTCCACCCTCCAGTTCTTACATTCTTCCTACCTCCTCTTCTGCTGACTGATGTCTGTTCTAAAAGAAGTAAGCCATTCCACTAAGCAACTTTGTAAATGGCCAGTTCTCTATGTTCTGGGGGTGGAGGGTGGACTGAGAGGCTTGTAGAAAAATATTACATATACATTATTCTTGGAGAATCTGGATTGCTGGTTTTATAGCAGTTTGAGAGCTAATTTCCTTTAGGGCATGTCTTTGTAAACTTTTTATATCCAACATCATGCCATCTCCACTTAGATGGGCATCAAGCTTTACCACGATGCTTTAATTCATTTTTAAAAATCAGGACCAATAGAATGAACTAAGTATATTTAATTATTCCTCTCATTGTTGTGACAACCTACTTGACAGAAGCCACTTAAAAAGGCAAGTATTTATTCTGCCTTGTGGTTATCAGTCCATCACAGTGAGAAGGCATGACAGCTGGTGCAGCTGCCCCCATGGCTGGAGGCACTCATAACACAACTTACTCAATCCCAGCAGATCAGGTACAGCATTCAGGCAGGGACCAGGGGTGGACATCGCCTTTAAAGGCCAACCTCCAGTGACCCACTTCCTCCATCAAGTCCCCGCCTCCTATAGGTTCCATAATCCTCTCAAAACAGCACCATCAGCTGGGTATCAAGTATTCACATCCATAAGCCCATGAGATACGTTGCACATTCAGATCACAATAGGGAGAATATGTCAAAGGTCCAAGCAATATGATAATAGTTAGATCTCAGGATATGCCTTGGCTTTTAGTTTCTCCCACTTCTAGAATGGTGATAAATCATTCCTCAGGCAGGGATGTTGAAGGGACCAAATGTGAAAAATGCATGTGATTTTTATAAATGAGCAGTGATGCTAATTAGAGTTCTGCTGTCTGTATTTGTGTCCTCACTGGGTATACTGGTTTTTGTCAGCTTGACGCAAACTGGAGCCATCCTGGAAGGAACCTCAATCGAGGAATTGCCATGATTAGATTGGTCTGTGGGGCATTTTCTTGATTTAATTAATGGATAGTTAATTAATAATTAACAATTTAATGATTGTTGTGGGAGGGCTCAGCCTACTGTGGGTAGTGCCATCCCTGAGCAGGTGACTCTGTGTTCTATAAGAGAGCAGATTGAGCACACCACAGGAAAGCAAGCCAGTAAGCAACATCTCTCCATGGTCTCTGCGTCATTTCCTAGTTCCGGTCTCCTGTCCTGCTTCAGTCCCAGCCTTGGCTTCTCTCTGTGATCAAGAGTCAAATAAAATACTAATTCCCCACGTCTCATTTGGTCATGGTGTTTATTACAGCAACAGGAAGCAAACTAGACCTTGGGATCACAGGTAGACAGCCATCACATCCTCAGTCATTTAAGTCCCCCGTTTTATGGAAATGCCATAGTGTAGCCTTTAAATGTTGATCTGTGATCCTCAGATATAATTCATTCAAACGGAAAAGAGTTGAAGGACCATTCAATAATATACATGTTGTCTCTGTTTTTATTTGAGTATTTTCTTCCAAGTCAGAGTAACGCGCCCTCTCTTAATTCTCTTTCTTTAAAGAGTAAGGAGGCATTTCAAGCCTTCTCTTAATTCTCCTAAAGAATGAGGAGTTTCAGTCCATTTCTGTGTTCGTTTTTCCTTGGGCGTTACATGACACTGCCATTTTTTTATGATCTCAGAGCAGCCTAATTCAGAAAGAGCAAGAACACTGCCAGAAAAGATGAAAGTAAAGCTGGAAAGTTCCTGTCAGACATATGATGGAGGCAACCTACGTACTCTGACTGGTTCTAATTTTATTTCACTCCTGAGCTAATGAATTATAGTCAGTTGCAATTCTCTTAGCACAATATGGTGTGAGATAATTACAGAGAATCTGCTGGGGAGTTCAGGCTTTGAGAGCTTATGTGGGTTCCTAAGGAATCGGATCACATTCCGTGGCCTGGATTCATAGGTGTGTGTGTGTGCGTGTGCATATGCATGTGTGGTGTGTGGTGTGTGTGCGCGCGCGCGCGCGAGCGTGTGTGTGTGTGTGTGTGTGTGTGTGTGTGCCTGACACAGAAGACTTTGAACATGGGAACTTTTGATACTGAGTGACAATGGAATGCGATGATGAATGAGGGCTGAGTGGGTACAAGCAGGCCTGTATGGTGATTGCTTTTCTTACTTTTTAAAAAAGTTTGTTTGTTTGTTTGTTTGTTGTGTGATGAGTGTTTAACTGTATATATGTGTGTGCCTACCATGTGCATGCCATGCTCATCAAGGCCAGAAGAACCGCTAGATCTGGAGTGACAGCCAGCTGTGTATTGCTATACGGGTGCTTGGAACTTATCCCAGGTCCTCTGCAAGAGCAGTGCTTCCTCCTTAACTGCTGAGCCATCTCTCTGGCCCCAATTCTCTAACTCTTGATCCCACTGAAAAAAATGGAGGCCCACCGACATTTCCAGAGAGTGTGTCTCTGGCTCCATTTCCACCCCTCTAGAAAGTTCTGACTCCCTTTCACCACTTCCAGAAGGATCTTGGAATCTCTGGATAGTGTTTTCCAGCGTACCCCCAGCAAGTCCTCTGGAGCACTCTGAAGAGCTTAATACTCAGCCCTACTGCAAGAGAAGAAATCAAGTGAGAAATGCACATGACTTATCCGTGATGAAGAGAAATACTGATTAGAGCACAGCTGTTTGTTTTTGTATCCCCAGTGTGTGCTTGATAATTACCCCACCTGCAAGCAGACCTGCCCCAGCAACCCTGAAGACCTCCTCTCAGCCTTAGATAAATACAGTTTCATTAGTAAGAGTAGGGCCCAGTTAAATTGTGACAGGTCCCCCATCAGGGAAGCCTGTCTCAGAAAGTCAAACCTTTGCAGTTGAACAGCCCTAGAGGCAAATATCCACACCAGAGCTTAACTGTGGTGTTGAGTTCTGCGCCTGACTTTCCCAAGTCTGGTGTTACTTATAGATAGTCTGATTCGGCATAAAAAACTATTTTTATTTTATCAAATACTTGTGTATCATTTTTAACTGCTTAGCAAATCTCAACTCATTTGCGGCTTTGTTAAGACTGTAAGATAAGTTCTTTTTATGAGAAGTCATGCTGCAGCCGGATGTGTTCTGGCTACTCAACCCTTGTTAAGTACCATTGTAGTTCATCCTGAATAAATCAGTCAAGGAAGGTGTGTGTGTGTGTGTGTGTGTGTGTGTGTGTGTGTGTGTGTGTGTGTGTGTGTGTACTTACATGTAAGAGCATGCTAGAGGACAAGTCTCAGTAGTCATTCCTCCAGGGCATTTACTTTTTTGTTTGTTTGTTGTTTTGTTTTGTTTTGGTTTTGGTTGGTTAGTCTTCTTTGTTTTCTTTTGAGACAGGGTCTTTCACTGGCCTGGAACACAATTCAACTAGACTAGCTCACCAGGAAGCCCCAGAGGTTCACTTGTCTCTCCTCCCCCAAAACCAAGGTTAGAAGCACACACCATCACTCAACTTTTTAAAAACACAGGTTCTGGTGATCTTTGTGCTTACAAAACAAGCAGGTAACGAGGGAGCCATCTCCCCAGTCCACAAAGAAGTTGTTTGTTTTCTCATTTGTTTGTTTGTTTTTAATCACAAAGGAGTATTTTTTTAAAGTATGCTCAAAACTTTGTTACATAAATTTTCAAACACACAAAAGTAGTGGCCCTTCACTGACTGACTCAGTCTCCTTTAGTTTTCTTTACACAATCATAGAATTGAGGATGATAGGCCCTCATTTCATGTACAATGCATTCACGGCACTATTTTGTTCATCGCTTTTTAGACAACACAATACATGTACTTGATTTCACTGACTTTCCCAATGAGCCTTAAGGCAGGCAGTGGGGTCACAACATCTAGTCAGCAACTGGCCACATAAAGCATAGAGGATTAAGGAATTTGCCAGAAGTCACATGTGAACTGAGAGTATATCTTAGTGGTGAAATGTTTGTCTATCATGTACAATCCCATTACAACAACAACAACAAAACAACAACAACAAAATCAAAGAATGGTAAAATATATAGAAACACCAGGTGATTTCTAAAAATTTCAATTGATTCATTCTTTTTTAAAAAATATTTAGTTATTGACTTTACACCCTAATCATAGCCCCTCCCTCCTCTTTCCCTCTCCCTCCCTCTTCCCTTTATCCATCCTCCCCTACCACTAAGAAAAGGGGAGTCCCCCAACTAACCCACCCCAGCACATCAAATCGTATAAAGACTGCCAGCATCGTCTTCCACAGTGGCCTACCAAGGCAGTCCTGCCAGCAGGGAATGATTGAAAAGCAAGCAACAAAGTCCACATCGGAGATCACCCTGCTCCCCTTATTAGAGGACCCACATGAAGACCAAGCTGCTCATTCAGTACATATGTGTAGGGGGCCTAGGTCCAGTCCCTGTATGGCTTATGGTTGGTGCTTTAGTTTCCACAAGTCCCCTGGCCCCAGGGTCAGTCGACTCTGTTGGTCTTCCTGTGGAGCTCCTGTTCCCTCCAGATCCATCTGTCCTCCACCACCACCACCACCACCACCACTCTTCCACAAGACTCCCTGCACGTTGCCTAATGTTCGGCTGTGAGTCTCAGCATCTGTTTCGACCTGCTGCTACATGGAGTCTCTCAAAGGATAGCTATGCTTGGCTTTCATCTGCAAGCATAGCAGACTATAGCTGACAGAGTCAGGGGTTGGCTTTCTCCCATGAGATGGGCCTCAGGTTGGACCAAGCATTGGTTGGGCATTCCCTCAGGCTCTGCTCTCATTATCCCTACACATTTTGTAAGTGAGGTAAATTTTGGGTCAAAGTTTTTGTGGGTGGGTTGGTGTTCCCCACCCTTCACTAGTAGTCCTGTCTGGTGAGAGGGTGGCCTCTTCAGTCCCCATGATCCCCACTACTAAGAGTCTCAGCTAGAGTCATCCCCATATGCTCCAGGAGACCCTGTTATAGGTCCCCAGCTTGTCTCAAAGATTCCCCTGCCCAGCATACTGAGAGGAATGAATCCTGTCAGGTCTGAGCCAGCATCAGTGTCCGGTTCTTTTGTTCTGAAAGCATAATTTCTCACACGCATTATACAGCTTTAACATTAGGATGGTATGAGGTGTACAGGATGCACAGAGCAATTAAGGCTGGTTCTCTGCTCATTTGTGAGCAGATGTAAGACATCTGCAAATCTTCCTTCGTGCCATACTAAGAATGGCCTCTAATTATCGGTCACAGAGAATCTGTGACCAACATGAAGCCTTGTCTATGCATAGACCTTCGTATCTCAGCCAGTCTCAGAGCTAGTCCCGTGCAATAGGATAAGCAGTATAAGTGACCTGCTTGTCTGCAATTTGAATTCTTTTTTTTTAATTTTATTTTATTCATTTATTCATATTGCATCTCAATGGTTATCCTCCCCCTTGTATCCTCCCCTTCCTCCCTCCCTCCCATTTTCCCCTTACTCCCCTCCCCTATGACTGTGACTGAGGGCGACTTCCTCCCCCTTTTTTTAGATCAAGATAAATGTTTTAAGTTAATAGAGATGAGATATGATAGATATTGATCTTCATTAAGAAATTTAGACCCAACAAGATAGGAAAGATGTTTACTTCAAGTCTGCCAAATACAAACGGCCAAATCACTATGAATGTAACATTTATATAACTCATAATTGTCTCGTGGTTCTTCCAACTGTACGTAGTTTATTTTATTCATTTGTAATGATATAAATGTACACATTAAAAAAGAAACATAATAAAAAAATAAAGTAGATTTTTAAACAGCTGAAAACAAACAAACAAACAAACCCAAAGCAAACAAACAAACAAACAAGATTCCCCTGCCCATGGTTTCTCTTCTCTCCACAAGCCCTTTGTCCTCCCCTCTCCTCTCTCCACATCTGGCCCCACCTTTCTTTCCCTCCCCACTCCTATCCTGTTCCCTCTCTTCAACCATTTCTTCTGTCTATTCTATTTCCCCTTCTGAGAGCAATTCAAGCATCCTCCCTCGTGCCTTCCTTTTTACTTAGCTTCTTTGGGTCTGTGGATTGTAGTATGGTTATCCTGTACTTCATGACTAATATCCTCTTTTTTTTATTTTTTAAATTTTTTTTAATATCCTCTTATAAGTAAGTACATACCATGTGTGTCTTGAACCTAGAAAAAGTTGGGAGATGGGAAGCAATGTGATCAAAATATAATGTGTGAAATTTTAAAAATTAGAATTGTGGGCCTGGGGAAATAGCTCAGTGAGTAAAGTGCATATCACACAAGAACAATGAACCATGGCCCAAGTCAAGAACCAAGTACAGCCTCATGCACCTGTAATTCCAGTGCTGGAGAGGCAGGGACAAGGGGGGTCCCTTCAGCTTGTAATCCAGCCGGGAGTGGTTTAGTGAGGGACTAGTCTTCAGTCTCAAAGAAATAAGGCGGAGAAATGCAGTGGTTTGAATGACAAAGGCCCCCCCCCCCCCAAACACAGTCTTTGGCAATAGACCGCTTGGTCCTCCATTGGTGGGGTGGTGGGGTGGCCCTGTTTGGGGAGGCCTTACTGTAGGGATGGGAAGTGAGCACTTGAAGACTTGCACTGTTTCCTTTGCTCTCTCAGTTTGGCACTTTGAGGCGTGAACTCTCAGCTTCCATCTCTGACCTCCATGTCTGTTGCCTGCTGCCCCGACCATTACAGACTCTAACCTGCTGGAACCGTAAGCCCCAAATAAACTTCCCTCTATGTACATTTCCTGTGGTCATGGTTGTCTATCATAGCAATAGACAGATACCTAACACAAGAAGTGACTGAAAATGACACCTGACCTGCACACACATGTTTACACCAAATACAAACATGTATGTATGCAAAATACTAATACTAATAATTTGTGTATGGCCACTTAAAAAGAAGTGCCTCATAAAAGATTATAACCCTGAAACCTAACTACAGAGAACA
The DNA here is from genome assembly GCF_903995435.1 of Acomys russatus. NCBI lineage: Eukaryota > Metazoa > Chordata > Mammalia > Rodentia > Muridae > Acomys > Acomys russatus. The sequence goes on along the minus strand of NC_067152.1, from coordinate 35,805,716 downwards.
CTTGATGGCTTCATAAGTGGAATGGCGAGCTTGGAATCAAGAGACCAACATTCTGGATTTATTTTTATTATTAACTGGGAGTTACTTCTCGTCTTCAGTTAAAAAAAATTTTATGAAACTCAGTGCTTTATGTGGCCTCAGATGACATTGTCTGACTCAGAGGAAATTGCTGTGTCCTAGTGCAATAAGCTTTGGTTTCTTGGGTTGAAATCTCTTGTTTTCATATTCTACAGCAAACATTTAAAAAATGGAAATGAAATCACGTGACCTCATTGCTAGTCTCTTTTCGGAGCCTCTGTGCCCTGCATCTAAAGGGCATGTCCTGACCCTAGTCCTCTTTGCAAAATTGAGATTCAGGATGGGGAAGTCTCAAAGGACAGCGTTGTGATGCTTTTTATGGGACTGAAGCCGATCATTATGAACAGAGGTGGGAAGTGAGTGCCGGCTGCACAGCTAACACAGAGGCTCTTCTCACCCACTCTGCTACTCTTAAGCCAGAGCAAACTTCCAATAAAATCAACTAAGCCAGTGAACGCACTGGTAATAAATGGTCCTCAGGGGCCATGGAAGCAATCTGTGAAAAGCCCCCCAGAACATTTGTTGGCAGGACAGGGAAGTCACCAGAGCTGGCTCAAAAATGACTACAAAAGCAAAAAACCTGGGAAATGAGATTGTAAGGAGTGTAGGTACTGCTTGGAGCCTGTCACACACAACACTATACCCAGGATGGACTAGAAGTAGAAGTGGCAGTGCCCTCCAGAACCCAGGCAGCTTCTCTCTCACATTTCCTGGTTTCTACTGTATGACCTCTTACATCAACCTTATTTCACCAATTGCTGTCTCTCCTCACTGATCTACTTGCATATCCCCACATCTTGTCCAGAGGATTCTTCAGTTCCCCTGCACAACAGCTAATTGCTCTACTGTGGGATGTTGGAAGTGCACACATGCCTCTGTGTGTGTGTGTGTATCTGTGTGTGTATGGCAAAGGCCACTCACTGTTTGCTGTCCTCTTCAATTACTCTACACCTTAATTTGTTGTTGATTTTTATAAATCTTTATAAAAACAAAATCTTTCTTTTGTTTTTGAAATTTTTACCTATGTGTACATTAATAATATCCATCACTAACTTCCCCTCTCAATACCCCCAAACACCACCTATGAATGTTCACGCTGTCAACTTGTCACCTGGGAAGAGCATTTAAATGAGGGAGTTGTCTGTATTGGAATAGACGGTGGACAAGTCTGTGGAGGGTTGTCTTAATTGTGGGAAGACCCAGCCCACTGCAGGCAACTCTATTACCAGGATAGGATGTCTTGGGCTGTGTAAGAATGGAGAAACCAAGCTGAGTACAATCAATCGAGCAAGCTTGCCTGCATTCCTTTCTCTCTGCTTTTCGCTATGGATGCGGGTATAACTAGGTGTTTGAAGTTCCCGCCTCCACTTCCCTTTGATGGACTATTTTCTGGAACTGTGAGCTAAAATAAAATTTTTGTCATGCTGTTTTATCACTGCAACAGAGATGAAACTAGAACATCCCCCCAGCACATTTCCCTCCCACTTTCATGTCCTCTCACGTATTTTAATTTTAATTTATTATAACTTATTCAGATTACATCCTGATTATTATCTTCTTGCTTGTATCTTCCTATTCCTACCCTCCCTCCCTCTTCTGCCCTATTTCTTTCCCCTAGACTTCTGACAGACGAGGACATCTTCCCCCACCATATGACCACAGTCTATCAGGCCTCATTCAGATAGCCTGCACCCCCTTCCTCTGTGTGCCACCAGGGCTCCCCACCAAGGAGAAGTGAACAAACAGCAGGTACCAGAGTTCATGTCAGAGGCAGTCCTGCTCTCCTCACACCCATAGAGAATGAGCTGTCCATTGGCTAGATCTGAACAGGAGGTCTAGGTTTACTGCATGCATTGTCTTTGGTTGATGCAACAGTTTGTGCAGATGCCCTGGATCCAGATTTGCCAGCCTTGATGGTCTCCTTGTGGGGATCCTGAACCCTCTGGGTCCTTCCATCCCCCCATTCTTCCATACCACTCTCAGTGCTCCACTCAGAGTACAGCAGCGAGTTCCAGCATCTGTTTCAATCCCCGGATCCAGGTGGAATCTTTCAGAGGATATCTATGTTGGGTTAATATCTACTTATAAGTGAGTATATACCATGCATGGCTTTCTGGGTCTGGATTACCTCACTCAGGATGATTGTTTCTAGTTCCATCCAGTTGCCTACAAATGTCAGGATTTCCTAGTTTTTAATAGCTAAGTAGTTTTCCATTGTGTAAATGTATCAGTTTCTTTATCCATTCTTCAGTTGAAGGGCTCTAGGTTGCTTTCAGATTCTGGATATTATGAATAAAGCTGCTATGAAAATAATTAAGAATCCTTGTTGTATGGTGGATCATTTTTTGGGTATATGCCCAGGAGTGATATAGCTGGGTCTTGAGGTAGCACTGTTCCCAGTTTTCTGAGAAAGCACAAGATTGATTTCCAAAGTGGTTGTACAAGTTTACACTCCTACCAGCAATGAAAGAGTGTTCCATTTTCTCCACAATCTCGCTAGCATGTGCTGTCCACTTGAATTTTTTATCTTAGCCATTTGGATAGGCGAAAGAAGGAATCTCAGAGATGTTTTGATTTTCATTTTCCTGATAACTAAGGACATTGAGCATTTCTTTTGGTGTTTGTCAGATATTCAAAGTTCCTCTGTTGAGAACTCTCCATTCCTGATCTCAAGCTGTACTATAAAGCAACAGTAATAGAAAACTGTCATGGTACTGGCATAGAAACAGGCTGGTTAATCAATGGAATCTAATCAAAGACCCAGAAATAAACCCACACACCTATGGATACTGGATTTTTTACAAAGAAGCCAAATCCATATAATGGTAAAAAGATAGCATCTTCAACAAATGGTGCTGGTCTAAGTGGATGTCTACAAGTAGAAAAATGCAAGTAGATCCATATTTATCACCCTGCACAAAACTAAAGTCCAAGGCAATTAAAGACCTCAACATAAAACCAGACACACTAAATCTGTTAGAAGAAAAAGTGGAAAAGCCTTGAACTCATTGGCACAGGAGACAATTTACTGAACAGAACACCAACAACTCAGGCTCTAAGATCAACAATTAATAAATGGGACCTCATGAAACTAAAAAGCTTCTGTAAGGCAAAGGACACTGTCAACAGAACAAAATGACAGCCTCCAGACTGGGAAACGATTTTCACTGACCCTACATCAGACAAAGAGCTAATATCAAAATATATAAAGAACTCAGGAAATTAAACACCAAACCAAATAATCCAATTTTTAAAATGGGCTACAGAGCTAAACAGAGAATTCTCATTTATGTTTGAAGTAACCCCCTGAGTCTGAGTGGTTCTGCCTGCTGGAATAGTGACTGAGCTTGCGTAGACCCTGTGGTCTTCTATAGGCAAACAACCACTGCAAATGAAGCCTCCCTGGTTGAAGCTGGAAGCAACACTCACTTCTGTGGTGAATCACTGACACAGCTGTGCTGAGTTGAAAGGTCTCAGATCCCTTTGGTTCTAGCAGGCACCATGAGGTTCTGTGTGCAGAAAAGATGGATGAAAGTCGCTGGTCTCTGCAGTCTCGGTGTTCTTGGGTGGCTGGTGTGTGAAGGGGAGTTGTAAGTCGTTTCCTGGTAGTTTCCTGCCTCCACCGTTCTGGTCCTGCGTGTTGGATTTGTAAAAATAAGTAGCATTTTCTTTGTGGGTTCTCTACCTTAATCTGTGAGGCAATTCCTTCTGTTGAGCCTGGAGCTTACCGCTCCGGTCAAACTAGCTGACCCGCCAGGCCCGAGTCCCTTCCAGTCCTTCCCTTCTCAGCACTGGGATTCCAGGTACATGCTGTAGCGCCTGGATTTTTATCTGGCTGCTAGAGAGATCCGAGATCAGGTCCTCATAGTATCTAAATTGCCCCCAGCCTCCGCTTCAGTGTTTCATTTTTGTTGTTGTTCTATTAGTTCTTTGAGAATTTCATGCATAGTTTTCATCCTATTCACCCTCTCCCCCAGCTCCTCCAAGACCTACCCCACTCCCTCACCTATCCCTTCTACTTTGTGTTCCCTCTCCCTCTTTTTTTTTCATCCATCAAGTTCAGTGTGTCTTGCACATACGTCTTTGGATGTGTGGCCTTCCCACTGGAGAGCGGTCAACTTCCTTAAAAACCTTGACTCTCCCTCTCCCAGGGGCTGGCTGTCCATTGCCAACAGCTCCTCTCTATGGAGTGGGTATTCCTTCCCCCTCTCCTGTCTGCATGCTGGGATTTGGTCTGCCTTGAGCTTGCTCAGAGCTTGGACATGTTGTCATGTGAGTTCACATGGACAGCTTCCCTGCTGGGTCCAGAAATCACCATTTCCTTATAATCATCTACCACCTCTGTCTCTTCCTCTCTTCCCCCCACCCCCCGCACCCCCGCTTCTGTCATGGCCCCGAAGTCTCAGGAGGAAGCTATGTAACAGACAAGGATCATTTAAGCATGAGCACTCCACAGCTACTCTCTGCACTGTGTCCAACTGTGGGTCTCCGTGTTAACGACCGCCTACTGCAAATAGAAGCTTCCCCGACGAGAGTTGAGAGATGCACATGGCTATGGTGACAAACCATTAAGAGTCAGTCTGGTGCTATTTCTTGCCTCAGTATCTATGTCTCTGTTTGCAGCTGCAACGTCAGCTCAGCCGAGGTCCGGCACCAGTCAGAGTCACAAAAGGCTTCCGAAGACATTCCGTAGGATTGCTTCTCCAACCTGGAGTGCTTTAGAAAATAAAGAGAATAGGAAGAAATAATCACAACCAAAACAATAGCACGGAAAAGTGGCTTCTCAGGAAACCTGAGGTGTTTGCTTTCCTAAAATTAGAAGGATGGTTTTGATTTGGGGGTTTTGCTTTTGTTTGTTTGTTTTTTAAGGACAGGAAAAGTCAAAGGAGCAGATGATGAAGCAAGGGTGCCCTGGATAGCCTACACTATTAGACAGAGTGTCTGGTTTCCACTCCCCATGGACTCTTTGATCCAACTCTCCCTCCCTCCCCCCAATAAATAGAATACAAAATACAGCGTGTTCCCTAAGGGCCTTGGGAACATGGCCTGATTTTCTCTGAAGAAATCCTACCCTGGGCACTATTGAGAACTGTGAAGTTCTTTCTAAGCACCAAGAGGCTTTAGAGTTCTTGGAAAGGCTTTCTGTTAGACAAAGGTTACCTGTCTGATTGGCTTTCTAACAAAACTGTGAAGGCAAAAAGATGGCCAACTTCAACTATGAACTGCCTTAATTAGAGTGTGCCCGTTTGAATCCATATACAGAAAACACACAAGTGGCTCAACTTCAGAGTGCCTTTAAACACAAGTAGTACACAGGCATTCAAAAAAGTAATTAACATATAATAATCCAGAATCTAGAACATTCTATACATTTTGTGTACATATGACTGCAGATAATATTTTAATTAATTTATAGTGTTATCTCCTGTTTTGTCTTTCCACCTATCCTTTCAAACTAGCAGAAAGATTTGACCATGGATAACTAATGTCTCACCAAAAAAATGCAGTCTTTCTTATTTTGTTTATTAGTTCATTTCTCCAATATCTGGCTTACTGTCAAGTATCTGAATGCAACTGTTGCTGTGGAATCTAGCCCACCCTGGGCTACACAGGAAGACTCTGTCTATAAATAAATGTAACTATTGGCTAAAAACAACAATATATCACAGGACACATAATAGGTGACATAGCCAGAAAGAATATATTGTTAACTGTGCTAATGCAAGTGAAATAGGAAAATATATGAACAATAAAATATGCATTATAGTGTCTTAGTGTTTGCACAGAGTTTTTCTTAATAAACAAACATATAAGGTAGTAGAAAATGTGTTACAAGTTCTAAGGGTTCTTAATCTTACTTTGGCCTGAATCCATAAATGTGCTCTTGGTTTGATACATTTCACATTTTTCATTGCTTCTCTCAGATATTTATGAGGTTGTTGAAACATTATTTTCCACCTGTGTGATTTTTTTGTTTACAAACTGGGTTCCAATCAGAGGGAAAGTGTAAATGAGTTCCAGAAACGCACTTCTAATACGTTAAATATATGGTTGTTCTAGTTTGCTTTCTGTTGCTGTGATAAACACCATGGCCAAAAGCAACTTGAAGAGGAAAAGGTTTATTACGTCTTACAGATTACAGTCTGTCATCAAGACAAGAGGCAAGCCAGGGCAAGGAGCTCAAGGCAGGGGCACGAAGCAGAAGCCACAGAGGACTACCTCTTACCAGACTGCTTCCTCTGGCTTTCTCAGCTACCTTACTTAGACAATCCACCTGCCTAGGAACAGCACCAGCCACAACAGGCTGAGTCCTTCTCCATCAATCAGCAATCAAGAAAAATGGTACCCCAGGACATGACCATAGATAATGTGGTGGAGGCCCCTTTTCCCAGGTGTGTCTAGGTCTGTGTCAGATGGACAAATGAGCTATGATGATGGTTATAACAAGTGATGGTGATAGCGTGGGGAAATTCTAAACTAAACAGACATTGACTTAACCATAGCACTTCCTTGCATTGAAATGCTCAAATTTTAGGCTCCTATTAAATCTGAGGAAAGAGGCAAGATGGAGTTTAGGTGGTGGTAGGATGCTTGCTTAGCACATTAAAATAAGCTACCCATGGAAACACTTGTTAAATAGAATAAATAACTTCTAAAAGAATAATGTGAAGGAGGAAGCACACTAAAGAAATTTGGGTAAATATAAAGGGAGATGGGAATAAGAAATTTATGCAAAGCAAACACACACAGAACAGTAGAATAATAAACATCAATTCAAAAAATTTAATTAGAACAAAGAAAATAAATTATATTTTTAAAATACTAATAAAAATTACAATACTTTAATTGTAGAAATTCAGATTAAATAAATTCCAGACTATAGCATTGTTTGGTGAGACAGAAAGGTATTATGTAACATACCAGAAAACTAACAGATCTGAAACTTGAACCAGTAAACATCAATAGTATAGGCTTAAAACACTGGTTTCCACCATACCGAAGCCAGCACTTGACTTTATGTGTCTGTGTGTTTGTTTTCTTGTGTACGAAACAGCAATGTGTTGAAGGTGAAAGGCAGCAGAAGGAGAAAACTGTGGCTGTTTCCAAGTGTGATGTTAATATCAAATTATTGCAAATCGATTAAGCCACCAAGAAAACCAATAATGATGTTGGGAGTTAAACATAAGACATTTGGGCGTGTTCACATCTGTAGAGCCTTCTGTCAACTCTTAGATAATCTGCATTCTTCCAATTATCCAGAAAAATGTTTTCAAAGACTGAGCACATTCCAGGCTCTACAGGACATTTCAATTACTATTTTTAAAGCCACATAGAGTGCATAATCTCCGACGATAACATATAGCAAGGTGGGAACTGAGTTTCAGAAAGGGGGCAAAGTGGTAGAGAGAAGAAGAGGGAGAAGAGAGAGAAGTGGCATGACCTTCTAAAAGAGAAGGCATTAGGAGGGGAGGAGAGAGAGAGAGAGAAGGTGAGGAAAGGAGAGGCAGGCAAGGGGAGGGGTGGAGGGAAGACAGCAACAGAGAAACTGAGAAGTATTCAAACACAGTCTTGCATATCTGGAAGCTTAAACATATTTTTAAAAATTCTTCGTGGGTGGCAGCGGAAACCATGACGGAGATTATGAGCAACACACACTTGATTTGATTGGTGTGATCACCTCTGGCAGCACAGGGAAAGCTAGGTAGTGGTTTCCACAACCAAAGTTGAGTATTAGCTCTGATGGCTGCCGACACAATGATCTCCCCTCCTTTCAGATGTGGACGTGTCCTAAGTTAGAAGGGGAAAACTTTAAAAAGCATTGCATGCTTTTGACTCAGAAGAGTGCAAACCAAAGCAGGGCTGTGTGTTTCTGGCACATCCATCCTTCAGTCAATCAGGCAAACACTTCCGCCAACGGTCATGGGCTGTGGACCACAGGAAGGGAAGTGTGCAGAGGTCGCACAGAGCTGATGCCTGTTCTCTAGTGCCTGATCTGCGGAATCCTAGGGTTGGCATTGTCAACACCCTTCCTGTAACATCACAATGTCAACATTCCAAAGGAGTCCAGAGCCTTGGAGGCAGGATCTAGGATGCCAGAGAAAGGATGGAGAACAATCCCCACAAATCCTGGGGTTTTGTATAAAGGCAACGGCTAAGGATTAAGGAAATAACGAAACGCCTGCCACCACTGTTGAGTCTGGACACCGTCTTTTTAAAAAAAAACAATGTCCCACTTCAATAATTGGAAGAGCACCCAAATGAGCCAAAGCTTCATGTCACATGACAGCATCAGGTAAAATTGCATCTCTCTCTCTCTCTCTCTCTCTCTCTCTCTCTCTCTCTCTCTCTCTCTCTCTCTCTCTCTCTCTCTTCTTTTGTGTCGTCATGGATGGCTGAGCAAAGGATGTGGGTAGCACAGACTTCCTGAGGCAGAAGGTGTTTGGTCAGTCAGCCAATCAACATTTTTAACCCAGGCAAAGACAACATATTGTTAAAATGATGCTTTGGTTTTGTAGATCTATCTTTCTCTCTTTGTATTATTCTTTTATTTTTGCCATTGTATTAATGCCATTGTGTTGAAAATTACCTAATAAGTAAACGTATTGACTATGAAATGACAGTCACACATACTAGATGACTCCACGGCTCAAAAACGAAGGTCCAGAAAAGGGTCAACCTTGGAGAGAATCCAGAAAAGGAATAAAAATTTACACAAAACACTCAGAAATTTTTCGAAGAAGATGAAATTCATTATAATTGCCTTTTAGACAATGTCTCAACAGACAACGTCATTTCCTCTGGCCTAGAACTCACTGTGTAGACCAGATTGGCCTAGAACTAACAGATTCTTCTGCCTCTGCCTCTGCCTCATGAACACTGGAATTAAAGGCATGCACCACAACACCTGGCTCATTATTTATTTTTAAAACCATTACACCCTTCCTCTGGAGCCTCCATCTGTCCTAACAGCAGAGAAGAATGGAACTTTTCAACAGAAGTTTTACTTACTCTACCCCTGTTAGAAACAGGTCACTCTGAGATCAACTCGACTCCACTGAGAAAACAGCCACTAAATTCAATGGATGACACTTTGCCTCTCAGAAGCCCCTTTGGCCATTCCTCTTTTCTAAACACGGGCAGAGGAAAAAACAACTAGAAGAAATTTCCAGAAGACAGGAAAAGGAACTAGAAAGCGTTGCTCAGTTTAGAAAGGTAGAAGAGCAATCCTGGGCAGGTGCAACCAGTCACTAAGAAAAGATTCTACCAGGTGGGAAAGGAAGTAGAAATGCTTTTGGAAGAGGTCCCTGGAACCTTTGGTGTCCGCCCACTATAGACTGCCATTGTCCCTAAGTATCTGATTAGTGTTTGCTGGAGTTTAGCTGATCCCATGTCCTTTGTGGAGTTTCCTGCTGTCATCCTCTGATGAAACCCAAAGTCCCTGTGGTCTTCCCATCACTAAGACCCTTGCCCTCTGTGCCCTCTTGCTTCCTTTCCCTGGTCCCAAGCCTGGGCCAAGACAATGTTGTCCTCGGCACATTGGTGACCTGTTACTGATATAAGGGATTCAGACCGTGAGGAACCTTTCTCAGCCATGGTGGGCATAGTGGGGATGCCAGGAAGGGCTGACTTTCCCTCGTGCCATCTGGCATCCTTGGGTTTCTAATATGTCATTAAAACCTTTGCCAAGTTTGCTTAAGCTTGGTAGAGTGGAGAATCTCAGAGTAATTCTTCAATGACCAGCTGCTGTACTCTCTGAGTCTCTCTGCTTTTTCCCTCCTTCCTGGCTAATAGTTTCCATTTCCACTGCCTCTCTACCAGAAATTTTCATTAGTCATTTTCTTTGCTTGCTCCACAAGGTGACATTGAATTTACATGATCTGGATGGACTCTTTACATTTTTTTTTTAAATCCTCTAGATATTGAATCCTCTTTCTCCATGGAGGCTCGTTTCTGTAATAACATCTTGCTGTGGACTCAGCATACCATCCTGCGATTTATAGCATTCAACTTGACTCCTCTTTTTTTTTTTTTTTCACTTCCTACTTTAGCCATCCTAATGTTCTCCAATCTCTATGGACACTCTGTCAGTTTTTATTTACTCAAAATAGGATAATTCATACCAGCTGTGATAGGGCACAGATGTAAGCCACTAGTTCTAGGGGAAGTTGTGGCAGCTGGGACCATGGATTCAAAGACAGGAAGGGCTATGATAAAAGAGGGAGTGGGGAAGGAAGGGAGAGAGAGTACGGAAAGGAAGGGCTTTGAAAGAAGAAGGAGAGAAGGGAAATGCAGAGGAGAAATCAAGGTAAGATAAATCCAAACAAGATCACACAGAAATGTAGGAATGCTGAAAGAAACTGACTGACTATGTAATTGCTACCAACCCAAGGCCCAAGGCCTGCTGAACTCAGCAAATGGCAATCAAACTTCACCTGGATGCCAACCTCACGGCAAAGCTTCCTGGTGGTAAAAGTGGCTAGCCTCTGTCCCTCCTGGCCAACCCGTTTATATTGGTGTTACTTTCATAAGAGCTTTACCACCTGCCCCCCAGGGAAAACAATATTACTGTACCCAGGTTACAAATAGGACAACCAAGGCTAAAAAAAAAAAAAAAAAAAAGTTCAAGAGCGAAGGAGAAGCCAAAAGAATATGACTATGAACTGGTTAGAGGTCTAAGACTGAAAGCAGGTTGTCTGAGCCAGGCATGGAGCTGGGGAGGAAGAAAACTTGGGGAAAGATGTCCTTCCAAGTCATGGCTGAGAGTGGCTGCCTGAGATGGGTGTGTGGCTCTGTTCTAGTGCTAACAGCCTACACTCTAGGGCCTATTTTGGCCACTGAAGTTTTTCTTTTATTTGTGTATGTGTGTATGTCTGTGTGTACATGCATACTGCATTCACAAGTGTTTATCTACCTTTGGAGGCCAGAGGACAGTCTCTAATACCATTCTTCAGGTGCCATCCATCTTAATTTAGGAAACACTTGCCTGAAACTTGCCAAGTAGGATAGGGCAGCTAACTGTTGAGCCTCAGGGATTTGCCTGACTTGGAATCAAACATAGGTTCTCTCGGGCTTGCAGGGCAAGCCCTTTACCAACTAAGTTATCTCCCTAGAACACACACACACACACACACACACACACACCAATAGCATCTAACTATGGAGCCTACAATAGCCTGCTAACTCAGACTCCTGTCTCTGCTGGGTGCTGGTATTATAAGCACGCCTCATCCACGGCTGTAATGGATCCATGCCCCTTAATTGTTTAATTTTAACTTTTTAACTGAATTTGGAAACTGAATGAGAACAACATACCAGAAGTTTACAGTTTACAACTGTTGCTGGACTGTCGTAGAGAGATCACCCATCACTTTAACACTCTCCACTCATGACATCAGGGCTACCAATAGCCCTTCCAGGGTTTGAATGGATTTCCTGTCAAACTGACAGCCATGTTTGCAAGCTCAATTATTATAATATGATGGACATAATAGACTTGGTGGTTCCCAGCATGATTTAAGTAGCACACTAAGCACTTTACATGAGTGGTAGCAGTTGCCCTTCCCAACACCCCTGAAATTTGCATATCTATAATTATCCACGCTTTGCTAATGACAACACGGAGTTCAAAGACATGAAGTCACAAGCCTACAGTGACACAGTAGAAACCAGCAGAGCTAAGCACTGAACTGGGGCTTCTCTCTCACTCCAAACCTTAAGTGTATCATACCAGTCACAGACAGGGAGCTGACCCCTGCACAACACTGCGATTCTAAGCGCACAACCAGAAACACCTCACAGCAACCCCTTCTTCCGGTTCAGGTGCCTTGTCCTCCGTACTCCCCAAAATTATGCTCTGCTCTGCTGACTGCTAACCAACAGTCCAAATATTATGCTTTCCAAAAGCACCACAGACACTGTCAGAACAGCAAACAGAAGCAGAGATAAGAGAAGCAAAGCACAGGACAGTGTGTCCTCAGACATAGGCAGGCTGACAGAAAAGCAAACAGACCTGGGAAATGTAATCGGAAACAGCTCTGCTGAAGAATGCTATGAAGGGCTTTGGGGCTTTTGCCTTTTGTATAAATACTTGGTTTGGAAAGAAAATTTTCACTTTAAAGAGTAGATTTAAAAAAAAAACAATAAATAAATCTGAGCTACACATCCTGAAACTCCAAGGACAATGGTAAATAAGTAGATTGTGCCATCTATGAATATCGATCACTCTCTGACTCTTGTTTTTCATCTTTGACTACCTGATTATTTGGTGAGGAGCGGGGTGGGTGATCTGTTCCCTCCCTCCATCATATGGCTCCCAGGATTCAAGCCCAGGTCCTCAGACTTAGCAGCAAGCACCTTTAGGCACTGAGGCATCTTGCTGGTTATTAGATGCCATTCTTTGCATGGCATGGATGAAGATGTCTTTCTTCTGCTCATACAAAGAGCAGAGGACCAGCCTCAGTCATTCTGTACATTACCCACACCTCATATATATTTATAATTTTAGGACTATCTAATGCTTTCAGAACGAATGAACCGGACACTGACGCTGGAGGCGACCTGACAGGATTCCTTCCTCTCAGCATGCAGCACCAAGTGCTTTGGTTGCAGTTCCTCTAGCCACTTGTGAGCTTCTGTGTCTTCATCCCCAAGTTTCCTGTGACTACCTTTCCTCTTTAAGAGTTCTCCATTAGCCAATAACACCAACAACCCCCACTGCTCATTTCCAAACACTAGCAACAGGGATGAAGAGGTGGCTCAGTGGGGAAAGTGCTTGTCATGCAAGCGTGAAGGCCTGAGTTTGATCACCAGAACCCACATAAAAATTCTGAGCCTAGTGACATTTGCCTACAATCCCAACACTGGGGAATTCAAAACAGCAGGATTCCCCCTAGGACTCACTGGTCAGCCAGTCTAGCTTAACTAGCGAGTTTCCAGCCATTGAGAGGCCCTGTCTCAAAGGAATTGGATGCAATTCCTGAAGATGGCATAGGAGATTGTCGTCTGGCCTCTATACATACGTGCATTTGCACCAGAACATACACACACGAGCACACCCCTATGTAAAGAAATCCACTCATTTCTCCCTTGAGTCTTTCTTTCCCCCAGACCCCTCAATCCAATGCATCAGGAAGTCTCCTTAATGCTTCCTCCAAAACCACCATACATCCTCCTTTCTCCGGCTCATGTGGCACTTGCCATGTGCACTCCAGCGCATCCCCTCCCCCACCCCCTCCCTCATGTGGCACTGGCCCTGTGCACTCCAGCACATCCCCTCCCCCACCCCCTCCCTCATGTGGCATTTGCCATGTGCACTCCAGCGCATCCCCTCCCCACCACCCCCTCCCTCATGTGGCACTGGTCCCTGTGCACTCAGCGCATCCCCTCCCCCACCCCCTCCCTCATGTGGCACTGGTCCTGTGCACTCCAGCACATCCCCTCCCTGCACATCCCCTCCCCACCCCCTCCCTCATGTGGCACTGGTCCTGTGCACTCCAGCGCATCCCTCCCCCACCCCCTCCCTCATGTGGTACTGGCCCTGTGCACTCTACTGCATCCCCTCCCCCACCCCCTCCCTCATGTGGCACTGGCCCTGTGCACTCCAGCGCATCCCTCCCCCACCCCCTCCCTCATGTGGCACTAGCCCCATGCACTCCAGCGCATCCCCACACCCGCCTGCCTCCATGTTTCATTCTTCTCCTCTTCAAATCTCTTCCTCAAAGGTCAACCAGATTAATTTCCATAAAATGCAAGTTCCACCATGGCACCTTTCAGAATAAGGTCCAAAGTCACAGCTATTACCCATAAGGCCTCTGTGCTCAGCTCAGGCTTCTCCTTAGCCTCATCTCATACCACCTCTCGTCTCAGCCACTCTGACCACGATGGCTTCTCTCTGTTCCTCAAATACGCTTCAACTCTGCTTCAAAGACTTTGTTTCCCCTGTGTGCACTGCACAACCCCCAGTTTCCATCTGGGTGGGGCCGCCGTTAGAGCAGGATCTCCGCCCTAAATCCTGCTGCCAAAGGCTCTTTTCAAGCTCTCTCACTTTTGCTTCTTCTCCCTCCTGTATTTATTTCTGGCATCTTCCATAAACTGCAGTTACATGCCAGGTTGTTGGCTTGCTTTTCCCTTTTTTTTTTTTTTTTTTTAACTGACTTGGTCCCACTATACCTCTAGCATCTGGCATAGATCCAGGGGCCAGAACAGATAAATAAATAATAAATAAAACATTACTGTATAAAGCCAATGGACAACATGCTTCACCTTCAATAGAACATGCATTAGAAAAGGGAAAGAAAAAACAACAACAACACCGCTTTGTACATATAATGTACGAGCAGCCACTTCAATTTATAATAATAAATTTTAAAAGCTTGCTGTTAAGATTGCAAAAGATATTTTCTGGTTACATTGAGAACAGTGGCAATAAACATGTTTAATTTCAGAGACATGGAAATCTGGCCGCAGCCTCTTAGTTACCGGATTTTGGGGCCTTTCAAAAAGTATTATTTTCACATCAATATTTTATGAGTATAATTTTTAAGTGTCAGTAGCTGTTCTCTAGATGAGCATGCCAGCTCCCCCAGCAGCTCCTGGATGGCTCCATTCCTCTTGGCAAAGACTGGCTTAATTGAGTCCTGTGGGTTCAGATACATTTGCATATGTGGCTAATAAGGTGCCAGCGCCTCGATGCAGATTTGTAAACAAGAATCATACTGTACCTGGAGCCCTTTCAGAATGGGCCACTGGAGAAATGCATAATCACTTATTTATTGAGTATAGATTTCCTTGATGTGCCAAAATACGCCTCAGGGCTCTCCGCTCAAAAGGCACAGCTTGCTAAGAAACCTTGAGGAAGCCAGTGAGTGGACACAGAGCAGATGTTTTTCCAAGCTTAACAATTTTGTTTTCCTTCGGAAAAAAAGATGCCCAGCTTCCCACCACTGTGCATACAGGATTGCCTAAGTTAGGTCTTTGGAGAGAAACAAGAGACACATCAGAAGGGAACGTAAGTATAGTAAACCACAATGACAGAAACCAAGTTCAAACCCATAAAAGAAAAAATGGTCCAGCTTTTACATCTGGCTGCTGGAGGAAAGTGTCATGTTCCTGTCCAGTATCAGTGTGCATAGTTCAGAGCCCGGTGCGGACATGAGGAGCCATCCGGGAGCCTGTTATTTCTAAATCCCAAGGACCGCATCCAGGATGGTGGTGTTCAAATTTAGTTTCTTGGGTTTGGGCAGAAAAACAAATAATTAAATCCAAAAGACGTATTATCATTTAGCAATCGTGCAGATGGACTAACCTCAAAATACCAAAGAAAATTTCTGAGCCTTGGCCTAATTATGGAACACCCTGACTGGATCCTAAAAAATCTCTTAACTAATCCCAGGCAAGCCTCACCCCGCCCCCAAGACACCCCTCTAGCCAATCCCAAAACAGCCTGATTCAAGCCCCAAGAAACCTTGACCCAATCCCAGAACAGCCTATCCCCTGAGACACCCTTAGCCAGTGCTCAGACACTCTGACTCAAGCTCAGATAAAAATGCATTCTTTTGATGTTCTGGTCATGGCCTTGAATTTGGGGTTGACCAAAAAGGCACAATGCGAGCCGGGCCTGGTGGGACAGGCCTGTAATCTCAGCTCCTCGGGAGGCGGGAGGAAGATGGTTCCAAGTTCAATTGCCTGGGCAAGTTAGCAAGACCTTGTACCAAAAGTGAAAACAATGATTTAAAAGGCTGGCTGAGCTTGAGAATGTGGATCCCTTAATAGAATGCTTGCTCAGCAAAAGAGAAAACCCTGGGTTCAGTGCCTAGTGACACAGAAATGGACATGGTGGCACACCTATATAATTCTAGCACTCAAGAGGTAAAGTCAGGAAGACTGGAGGTTCAAGGCTCCCTTCAGCTACATAGTGAGTGTGAGGCCAGCTAAGGGAAGGGGAGTATAGCTCAGCGGTAGAAAACTTGCCTAGAATACTCCAAATCCTAAATTTAGTGATTCTCTCTCTCTCTCTCTCTCTCTCTCTCTCTCTCTCTCTCTCTCTCTCTCTCTCTCTCTCTCTCTCTGTGTGTGTGTGTGTGTGTGTGTGTGTGTGTGTGTGTGTGTGTGTCTATCTGTCTGTCTGTCTTTGTCTATGTCTCTCTGAGTCTGTCTGTCTGTCTCTCTCTCTCTCACGAGAAAGAGAGAGAGAGAGAGAGAGAGAGAGAGAGAGAGAGAGAGAGGCGTACTTCAACTCTCCCTCCCCTGTACTTAATATTTTGGATCACCTACTTTGGTTTCTTTCTACCCTTGCCCTTGCCCAATGTGCTCCCATCTGCCCATCAAATATTATCCACCTCATGGCAAGTACAGCACTACATGACAGAGAAATATCTGCACTCAAAGTAGGCAGAATCAGGACCTCATGGAACCTGTAAGAGAGCAGGCATCTGACATGAGCATTGAAGTGTGGCTGCTTCTTATGAAAGTGAATTTCCTCACAAGGCATTGATGGCCAGAGGGGTTGGCAATAGGAGGCGTCATGGACAGTATCCAAAGGAAGGGACCTTAGTTACTCCTAGGAGAAGGAAAACAGGAATAGAGTGGGCAAGAGGACAGAGACTACTGCACTCTGGACAGATGGAGAAACTTGAGCCAAGTCGCAAAGGAAGAAGGTTAATCTTTGTTCACAATTTCAGTGTTGGGCCAGCCAGCTCCATTGTCTGTGAGGCTAAGGGGAAGCAAAAGCGTCACAGTGAAGCAGCCATGGTGAGGAGAATGGCAAAGGCGTTCATCTCGCCATCAGAAGGCAGAAACAGAAGGGAGCAGAAAGGCCAGGGACACCTTCAAAGGCACACAGGCCCCGAGCATCCACTTCCTCCCACTAGGCCACACCCACAGGCATTTCTACTACTTCCTGAGGTACCACAGGTTAGTTATCTTCAACACATGGAGTTTGGGGAAGCATCCCAGATCATAAAATTGCTCTGATTTGAATATGAAATGTCCCCCAATAGAATGCATGAGTTTACATGCTTGGCTGGCAGCTGGCAGCTGTTTGGGAGGTTGGGGAACCCTTAGCACGTGGAGGCTCCCTGGAGGAAGTGGGCCACTGAGGCAGGTCTGGAGGTTAAGTAGTGCTGCCTGGCTTCCTGTTCACTTTCTGCTTCCTGTGGACAGATGCAACGTGACCTGCATCTTCCCATCCCTGCTATCATGGCTTCCCCCCCCCCCACCCCCCACTGTAATGGACTATGTCCTCTCAAACTGTGAGCCAAAATAAACCCTTCTCTCCTAACCCTGATTCATATCAGGTATTTGGTCCTAGCAATAAGAAAAGTAACTAAAAAGCTGTAATGGTCAGCATCACCACACAGGACTGCTAACACACTCCCAGCAATGTCTTCTTCAAGAACCGGGTGACATTACCAACTTCTTTCTGTCCACATTAAATAGCTTGTCATGAAGTTGGGGATCCCAGTTCAATCTCTTCCTCACTTGGCCACACACTGGATGAATCATTTTTAAGTCATTGGGTCATTCTGAACATACCTAACGGTGGACTTGTATTTCTCTCCAAATGTAGAGTTCTTCATGAGAGGAAAAGGGAGAATAAAAAACATGAAGACCTTCCAGGAAGCCACCACTCAACCCGTGGCCAGATGCTACAGGACATGGAGGGTGTCTGGAGTGCTGGGAGCAAAACTAAAGAGGCAGGAGAAGACAGGGCTACAGAGGAAGGACCTTTTCCCAGCAAAATAGAACTACGAAAAGATGTGAAAGGTAGGAACAGCCTAGCCATGGTGTACTTGTGGGCAAAAGGGGTTTACATAGCAGGACTCCAGAGCTGGGACTATGCATAGGACATAGGTAAAGCTACTGTCATAAGACAAGACTAATCATATATAATGTTGTAATAGCAAGTCTGCAGAGCTCCTACCATCCATGATGAAATATTTGGCTTGAAAACTCTACTTTTCATATTACTTATTTTTCTCATTGTTAATGACAAAATATCTGACATGAATAACATAAGAAGTGTTTGCCAATGTATTTATCCTTAAACATATTTTTATTAATTTTTTAAAATATTTGTTTATTTAAGTATACAGTGTTTCACCTTCATATATGCCTGCATGCCAGAAGAGGGTAGCAGATCTCACTATAGATGGTTGTGAGCCACCATGTGGTTGCTGGGAATTGAACTCGGGACTTTTGGAAGAGCAGGCAGTGCTCTTAACCTCTGAGCTATCTCTCCAACCCCTATTAATTCTTTGTGAGTTTCAAATAAAGTATCTTCACCGTATCCATCCCCACTTCTCTCCCTAACTCTTCCCAGATCTACAGTCCCCAAATTTGTATTCTCTTAAAAAATAAATAACCCACTGAGCCAACTTACTTTGTCTATATACTCTCGGGTGTGTGGTCACCCACTAGGGTATTGTCAACCCACGAGAGGTCATATCCTTAAAGAGAGCTCTGTCCAGAAGCTATGAATTGCCAGTAGCTCCTCAGCTAGTGGTAAGAGTTTGGACCCACATCTCCATTTCATACAGAGATTTTTTTTTTTTCCCCTCTATGGAGTTTTGCACAAATCACGTGCATGCTGTCACAGCTGCTGTGAGCTCAGAGGTGAAACTGTCCTGTTGCATCTGGAAAACAGTCTTTCCATATAACCATGCAATGTCTACCACTCTTATGACCTTCCTGTCCCCTCTTCCATCGTGATCCTTGAGTCTTGGGAGGAGGGGTATGATATAGATGTCCCACTTTGGGTGGAGTAGCCCAAAGATTCTTATCCTGTGAACACTGACCAGTTATGAGTCTAATCACCATCTACTACAAAAAGACACTTCTCTGATGGGGGCTTATAGATGCAATAATCTGTAGGTGCAGTGCTAAGTCATTAAGAGTTGGTTTAATATTGTGTCTATTTAGAGTAATACTAGCATGTTCTCTATGTGGGCCTATTCCTTGTCTAGACACAGGTTCTTGGCCTGGTAATGGTACCCAGTGCTATGAGTTTCATCTTGTAGAGTAGGACTTAAATCCAAGACAAAAGTGGCTGGTTACTCCTATGATATTCGTACCGCTATGGCACCCGCGGCCATGTCTTGTCAGGCCAGTTATTGTAGCTCACAAGAGTCACGGCTACTTCTCTCCTCAGTAGCATGTATAGCACCTTTCGGTTCTATAAAAGTTAGCCAGTAAGGATGAAGCTTCCTTATCTCCTGACTGTACTAATAACAGTGCTAGGCTTTTTGTGGGGTAGGCCTTAACTCTCACGTTAGTGCCACTATTGTACCAGTGAGCATGTCTTGCCAGGCTGGTTGTTTACATAGTTCTCAGAATTCAGTTTTAATTTTTTACTTAACTAGAGCAAATCCTCAGGCAGAGAATCTGATGGAAGTGTGTTGTGCATGGGCTTTGGGCATACTTTGGCTTTGGCAAGGGACCCACAACTCTTTGCCCCTTACTTTGCTTTAGCATGCAGAGTTGGCTTCCTCCATGTGGAGAGAGCCTCCCAACCCAGAGAGGTTCATACCTGAATCCCAGAAAAGTTCCCATAAAGAGAATAGCTACTAGCCAATGAGAGTTCTCTTCAAGTGTGAAGAAGAAACCTTGCCTAGTGCCAACAGTAGGTGTCTTCAGAGGCACAGCAATGGTGCTGTAAGTGATACACAGAATAACAGTTGAGATGGCGTCATGTCACATCCCCCTCCTTCTTCCTACTCTTGCAAAATTCTTTTTTTTAATGAAGATTTTTTTATTCATGTATCTATTTTTGAGACAATGGTTTATATTATTCATTTGTTTATTCATTAATTTACATATTTATGGACAGTCTCATGTGTCACAGACTAGCGTTTTACTCACTGTGTAACAGAGGTGTCCTTGGACCCCGGATGCTCCTGCTTCCACTTCTGGTGTTATGTACCTCCAGAGCAAGTTTATGCTAGGGAGCAAACCTGGGGCTTTTTGCATCCTAGGCAAGCGTTCTAGCAACTGAACTACCAAGTGAGCTACACCCCAGTTCTTCTGGAAGATTCTTCCTTCACCCCCTTTCGTCCTTTTCCTCCTAGCCTCACCTGTAATCTACCCACAGAATTACTCTAGCACTAAAGGCAAAGGTTTTCTACCCTGAAGATACCCACATTGTCCAAGCTGAGAGAGTCTGAGAGAGGCAAGCTGTCTTTACATTTTTACGTCTTTCTCTAGTTAAAGGAATCAAACTTTTTTTGCGACTACATAATGGGTCTGCTAAGTAAGCCTCAATGACAGAGGGACAAACCAGGAGGTGTTTTTATGGTAGATAGCTGTTTGTGACCCTCATTTACAATCTGAAAGACAAAAGCATCCTGGTCATGAGCATGGAGCTATTAGTGCAAAGGAGACTGACAAAATGCATTTGCCAAATTCTCCCAGTGACCTCCGGTGGCCCAGCCACACAGAGTGCAGAATGGGTTCCATTTTATACAGACATCACATACTTTTTGAAAATGTACAATTTTGGTCCCCAGGGAAAAAAAATCCTCATTGCAGTGACATTTTAGCCCATGAGAGCTATGAACACATGACCTTGATAAGGAAGAGCTTAGAAAATGGACAGCTTGCCAAGCCCGCCTTACTTCCTAGTCCTCAGGAGAACTGTGGGGGAAGCAAAGGACAGCGATGGCTTGCAGCAAAGGGGAAAGGAAAAGGAGGGGAGAGCCTTTATTTTGGGATAAAAGCTTTGGCTTTAAGGCAGGAAAAGTGAGAAACCATCAGAACTTTGAAGGTGATGCGTGCATCAAAGGCTGTGCCCACATCCTGTTAGGCACATTCTAAGGGTCTCTCCTGAGCCCCCAGTTTTCCCAGATACCATGCACATCTATATTGACTCTCTCCCAGGTTTTCCCCCTTCCCAGTACATCTTCCTCTCCAATTCTCTTCAGAGGCCAAGGTCCCTCTAGCTTTCCTACCTCTACTATAGGCATAATTTATGTAATCAACTGAGTGACAGGAGCTTCAGACAGAGCTTCAAGTGGAAACCACATTCTGTCTTTCACTCAGCAAATACTTGCTGAGCACCCACCATGTATCAGACACTGTTCCAAGAACTGAAAACATTCTGGAGAATTAAAAAAAAAAAAAAAAAAGTGGCCAAAGGCATGAAGATAGTGCATTACCCAGTCTCCTCGCCACCCCTATCTTTGCAAAGAACAGTTCTGTGGTCGGGGGGGGGGGTGTGGGGGGGTGCAGGGCGTGTTGAGCATCCTTCCTAACCACAGGTGGTCCCATCTGGGCCAATAAATCTTGCCAGGCAGTTGTCACTCATGCCTTAGGAAAGGAGTGTTTGGGGGAATATTTATCCTTGAGCCTGAGTTCAGAATTCATTCCCTTGTACCCTTTCCGAGCTGTGTGTCTCTTATTTTCCTCCCACGTGAAAGTGATTAAAATTTTCTTCCATCTGGGGGTGTCCTCCCACTTCTGACCCTAAACATTCAGGAAACTACAAGGCAAGTTTCCTACAGAGAAAGTTTTCTACAGAGCAAGGCAGGTTTCCATGTCTCCAAACTTGTTCTCCCTTCATCTTGCAAGCCTGACTGACATACTGTGGATGAAAAGAAGTGGACACCGCGTGGCCTCCCTGGCTTTAGGGCTAAAAAGCTACAGAAACAAGACTGGCTTTCATTGACTGATGAGACACTTACAGAAATACAGAAATATTAGCATTTCAAATGGATTTGAAGTGTGCATGTGAGTGTGTGTGTGTGTGTGTGTGTGTGTGTGTGTGTGTGTGTGTGAGAGAGAGAGAGACAGAGGCTAAGTCAGGCATGTTTGAAAAAGAAATGAGTTTGCTTGAAAATACATGGTTTCCACAGAAAGTTTTGGAATCTAAGGGCAGACAAATAACAGAGACGGCCGACTGAAGAGTCCTCAGTCCTCCCTCATCCAAGATCTGTGTGTTGGATGCAACTGAAACCGTAATCCTAGCTTATAATCTGCGTTCGCTTGAGGGTATCAAGGAAAACTTTGGAGACTGCAGATCAAAAAAACCTGCTCCAATTTATCCAGACTCAGGGAAAACTCCTCTTTCAGGCCAATATTACATAATTGCAATCCTGCTGGAACATGCTCACTCTACGTTTAGCAGAGCATGACTGTTTTTCTGGAAGGATCAGATTTCTGAAAAAGATGGACAGAGGATAGATCCAAGACTTGGGGAGAGTGAATGATTCTCCATAAGCATGCTAAGTGGTGATGGGTAATTTGCCTCTGGTCTCAGGAACTTCGTCTTCCATGATCCAAACTCAAATTTGTTGTGCGTCAATTTCTTTCTGTTTCTTGGTCCCCTGAGGAGTGCCAGCCACACACTCCTGAAGCTCAGAACTCCACCATGCCCTCCTCTGGATGGTGGACTGTACGCTTCAAACCGTGAGCCAAAATAAGTCCTTCTTCCTTCAGTTCTGTTAGGTTCTTTCACAGTGACGAGGAACAAAACTAATATATTGTTCCATGGAAGACATTGATATAAGGTTTTTTCCTTAAATACAAATACAAACCTGCTTTCCAGAAGTTTCCATTATCTGTCCCGTCTACCACTGGTTTGGAACCAAATGAGTATGCCCCACAATACATGAGACTTTAAGACAACCTCATGTCCCCAACTGGGTCCATCCTTCTTAAAGATGGATGGGTTTTATTTTCCTCAATCCTCTTCCCCAATGCCATTAATGAACCCAGTTTTCTCAGGTGCCTCCTGCAGCCAACACTGGAGTTGATTTCAGAGACTCCACTGTGACAGGAATGGGAGAGAATGGCCCGTCCCCATGTCTGTTGACTGAGGACACTGTTTTGCAGGCAGACAGGCTGTTTCTTCCCAGAGTTTTTATAGTTTGAAGATTTCAGTGTTCAAAGACAAAAGGCAACACATTGTTGGTTGTGCTGTGGCTCTGATAAGGCCATATTTATTAAGCATGTTCCATGACTTGTTACACTTCACACTGTATCGATATTCTCCAAGAGTCTGGACTGAGAAAGAGAGGGTCTTGTCTCTTTCTTATACCCATTACAGTTCTAGAGAGGAATATTCCAAATATCATAATGAATGAATTAGTACTTACACTTTATCATTTTTTAAAGTCTTTAAAAATAACATGTCACAAACAGAAAGAAGAAATATATTCCCTGAATTTAACAAGATACTTGGAACAATGTATACAAGGCTGGTAGGTTTCTCCATGTTGCTATCAGAGACCTAAGCTTTCCCCAGCTTTCTAGTCCCCCTTAGTCTCATAGCCACAGATAGCTACTCACCCCTGAGGTATATCACATACACACTCCAGACAAGAAAAGGACAGATGGATCCCAGGAAGTCAAACAGGCCTATTCTACCCAGCGTATTTTCCAGAGTATAAGACAACTGGGCATATAAGACAACCCCAACATTTCCAGTTAAAATGCAGTTTGGAATATACTTGCCATATAAGACTATCCCTCTTCCAACTCGCACTCTCTACAGCAGACCAAATTATGTGTCTATTTGCAGGCCCCTGACTTTGGTATGGATTTTTTGGATTAAAAAGTCACCTTATATGCTGGAAAATATGGCATATACCAGAAAATGATAGTTTCCTAAGACCCTCTTCCCCACATCTGACATTTCCTGCTCTCTGGCAGTAACTATGTCACAAGGTCATCCCATCCAGAAGCAATGAGATGGCTTTATATATAAAACACTATCTTTATGACATAGTCAAGATCAAGAATGATAGAACGGATGGTGAGGGGTCAAGGCTGACCAAGTATTATTACCCCTGATTTATTTATTTTTTTTTAAATCTCATTAAGTCAAGAGACTTTTCCAAATTCACAGGCAGCCATGGAGCATAGCACCTCTCAGCTTCTGATGTCCCATAGCTTTTGTGTGGGACACCCATGGTCTTGCATGAGGCAGCATTTAGACTCAACCACGGAAATGCATCTACTCATAAATGCTGCCTTTTATCTGCTGAAACAGCCATCATCCTGCAAAGAGAGTCCAGGTAGTATACAAATCCTGTAATTCCCCTCACCCTGCTGCCGTGTGTGTGTGTGTGTGTGTGTGTGTGTGTGTGTGTGTGTGTGTGTGTGTGTGTAAGAGAGAGAGAGAGAAGGAGGAAAGGAGGGATATGTGTTGTGCTGGCAGCTCTTTCTTCTGCTTCCCCCTCATTTCACAAAGCAGCAGGGTTTAGAATCAGCCTTGGTTTGTCTGGGTTTATATTTTCCAGAAAATAAGAGGGCTGGTGCCAATGAGCCTTCTTCTGGAGACTAGTGGTGCAGTAGTGGTTAGAAGCATACTGTAGGAAATATAGAAGCATGACTCCCAGCTCCATCGGCTTCCAATGCACATCCCTGCCAAGTCTTTTAACCTCTCTGTATTATTATCTCTCCACCACTGTATCAGAGTCCTCATGCCGCAAAGCAAGCGACCACACATCTGGTGAATTAAAGCTACATATGCTAATTATGTCCATCGT
This sequence comes from Acomys russatus, assembly GCF_903995435.1. Classification (NCBI taxonomy): domain Eukaryota; kingdom Metazoa; phylum Chordata; class Mammalia; order Rodentia; family Muridae; genus Acomys; species Acomys russatus. The sequence continues at coordinate 35,781,156 of NC_067152.1, read as the reverse complement.
AATGGGTCAGGAAACTGGGCAAAGCTTAACTGACTCCTGTCCTTGGCATCTATCTACTTGTGGCTCTGGGTTCTTGGCAAGATCCATTTCTTTGTGGACCTAGAACTCACAGTGGCTTGTCTCTTGAAGGCATTGAACCCCAGACCATTTCTAAGGGACTCATTGAATTAGGCCAGGCCTGCCAAGATAAGCTCTTTGTTTGTTTGTTTTTATTTTCTGGGTATGAGTGTTTTGCCTGCATGTAGACATGTGTACCATATGTGTTCAGTGCCTGTTGAAACTAGAAAAGGACATCAGATCTTCTGGAACTGGGGTTAAAAATGGTTCTTAGCTACTATGTAGGTCCTAAAAAATGAATCTGTGTCCTCTGGAAAAGCAACCAATGCTCTTAGCCACTAAGCCATTTCTCCACTCCCATGAGCTCCACCTTGATCACATCAAAGTCAGCTGATTAGGGTCTTTTAACCACACAATTCCTTCATTTTTGCCATGTAGATAGCCATTGGAATGTTGGCTCATCACATGTCTCATCCAAGGAGATGGAGCATCTAAGACGCGCATCATAGGGCATTATAATCTTAAGCATCTTAGAATTCTACCTGTCATGTGTTCTACAATGAAGATTCAGGTTGCATCTCTCATTGTCATTCTGAATACTCAAGCCACAGAGTAGGGTCTATGCTAGGAGTTGGGGAAGTCAAACAATATTAACATAGACTTTGTTTTAAAGGAAATCACGAGCCAGGCATGGCAATACATGCATGTCATCTAGCACTTGGGAGGTAGATAAAAGAGGGTCAGATGTTCAAGGCCAACCTTGGGTACACAAAGAGAGTGAGAGCAGCCTGGGTTATATAAAAACAGTAGTGAAAGTAACAATAACAAAATTAAATTAAAACATTTTTTTTAATTACAATGTTTCTCCAGCATTTCCCTAATGCAAAAGTTGGCCAGAAACTTTAATACAACCAAATATATATATATTCAATCAGTATATTCTTGGTGTAGGAGAGCCACTGTCAGAAATAAGAAGTGGTGGCACCAGCCAAACATTGAAATCTATAGGGTTTTCATTTCCACCCTCAAAAGCCCTGCTTTGGCTTCTAGCTTGCAATCAGAGGACCATCTGTTTGGCTGCCAGAGTTTGTGTAGGCAACTCCTGATTCTAACTGGATTATGCATGAGCTCCTGCTGCCCCGGTAGAAATTACCTGGAGGCTTGTTCAAAGCAGCTCGCAGCAAAGCTCAGATGCAATGGGCATAGGCAAACCTGTGCACTGGACTTTTTGAAAGCTCCGTGAGAGGCTGGAACACACTACCAGGACCAGGAGCAGCTACTATAGCCAGTGGGAGTTCAGTACCTCTACCCTGAACACTAAAAAAAAAAAAAATCTAAAAGGTTAGGGAGATGGTTCAGCCCATAAGAGGCTTGCCTTGAGACAATGAAAACCCAAGTTCTATTCCCCAGAACCCACATACATCCAATTGCAGAAAGTGCTAGGTGTGGTGGTGCACACGTGGACTCCCAGCACTGGGAAGGTGCAGACAGGAGGCTCTTAAAGCTTGCTGACCAGCCAGCATAGCTTAAATTGGTGAGCTTCAGGCAAATGAGAGACCCTGGCTCAAAGGTGATGGAATGCCAAAGGTGACACCCAGTGTTGTCCTCCAGCCTCCATGTATTTTATGTAGCCTACACTACACAGTGGTGCTGTCTCAAAATAAAATTTTAAAAAAGAAAGATGGGAGGTGCAGGCTACTTGCCAAGTATGTATGAGGGCCTGAGTTCAGTATTTAGCAGTGTTTTTTTTTTTTTTTTTCCTCTTAAGAGGAAAAAGGAATAGGTCAGTAAAAGGCTATTTTTACTTTAAAGGGCCCAAGTTGAGTAGGAAGGTGCCCTTTCTGTGCCCAAAAGGAATTATTTTCAGCAGCAAGGGCATGGGATTAATTTTGAGGTTATAAACAAATCTTTTTAAATGTCTCCAGTTTTCTATGAGTATGTGTTATCTCCAGGGTTTAATCAGTTCCAGAGAACTGCCTCCCTGCATCTTCCCTCCTCCTTCCCCTCACCCTGAGCTCCCTAAAAATCTTACTAAAGAAATAATTTTTAAATTACTCAATTGTGGTTATCACACACACACACACACACACACACACACACACACACACCTAAAGAGCAACATGGAGTCCACCGCTCGCTCTGCCTTCCTCTGCCTGTGCTTTTCCTCATCCCTAGGGCCTCATCCATCATTTGGCTCAAGAGCACATCCCGATCTGGGAAGGGCTGACTCAGTTGTCTGATTCCAGAAGTTCTAGTACTTATGGCCTAAGGAGGCTTCAGCAAAGCCCCAAGAGGTTGGATTCCACTTTTTAAGATAATGCTGGACCAGCAGAAGACATTTGAGATGGAAAGCCGTGTGTGCTCTGGTGCCTGGGGTGTAAAGAGGGGAGTCCCTCCTGGCATATCACACACTTCTGCAAAGTCCCCAGAGGCAGCCCAGGAGGCTGAGCAGCTGGAAGAAAAGCAGTGTCACTGCCCAGACCACCCTCTTTCCCAGTCATCTCCACATATGCTTGTTTCCCAAACATTTATTGGGGGGGTCTGTCAAATGCCAGACACCCCCATTAAGCCATGGTAGCCCAATCATCACCTTACTCCCACCGTGAAAACGTTCAGAGCTGGAGAAATGTCTGTCAATAAAGTGTCTGCTGGGTGCAAGCCCAAGAACTCGAGTTCGATCCCCCAGCACCTATGCAATAAATGGTGACAAACATCTGAAACCCCAACACTAAAAGGAGGGAGATGGACTTTTGAAGTTCATCGGCCAGACAGCCTAGGCTAACAGGCAAGTTCCAGGCCAGCGAGAGGTCCTGCCTAAATAAAAAAGGTGGACAGTTCATGAGGAACAACACCTAAAGGGGACCACCATCTTCCACACCCACCTGCATATATGTGCACACTCAGGAACACAAATTCAGGGAAGGATTAAAAAAAAAAAAATGCTCCCAACATTCTGGAACCTGACCATGGCCTCCAATGTTTTTAGCAGACCCAGAAAGGTTTGATTCCGAGTCATATTTTTATATTTACTTTGGCTTCTGAGGGGGAAACTGTTCAGTGGGGAGCTTACTACTTTTTCTGTTTTTTAATCCTTTGAGACATGCAAGCCTTCCACTCAGCCTGCAGGAGGTGCTGAGGGAAGACACAGCTCACAGCACTGATGGCCAATGAAGCACACAGCAGCCCTGGCCCTCTAGAGCAGAGGGATGTTCCACAGAGGGAAAGCCACAGCGAGAGCAGGGCCGGCTCAGTAGAGGAAACCCAGGGGATGCAATGCCCTTCCTGTACCCATTGGTGCTCATGTGTGGGAGAAGGAGTAGCCCTTCCCCGCATCCTGGGAAATTCTCATGATCCCTGAAAGCTGGCCAGCGTGAGAATGGGTGATTAAGGATGGTGACAGTGGAGTCATTCACTTTAGGATTAGGATCCTTTATTCTGTCTTTAATATACAGGAGCCTTGGAGCCTTGGGGCTGGAAAGATGGCTCCATAGGCAGAGTGTTTGCGCTCAACACTCATGTAAAAAGTCAGGCACAGCAGCATGCATCTATAACTCCAGCACTGTAGAGGCAGAGACTAGCAGATTCCTGGAGGTTGCTGGCCAGCTGCCCTAACTGAGTTGATGGACAGTACCGGAGGAATCACAGCCAACGTTGTCCTCTACACGTATCCACACAATAGGCTCCTGCATGAACACACACACACACACACACACACACACACACACACACACACACACAAATAATTTTAAGATCAAATATTAGTGTCTGCAAGAAAAGTTTTATGGAAGTACAACTGTGTGCATGGACATGTGTGTGAGTTGAATGCAGATGCATGTATGTATGCGTGTGTGCGTGTGTGTATGTGTGTGTGTGTGCATGTGCGCATATGCACACATAAGCATGCATGTAAAGGCCAGAGGTTGACATAGGGCACCCTCCTCGGTCACTCTCAACCTTATTTTCTGGTAGAGTCTCTCAGTGAACCTAGAGCTTTACTCATATACCTAGACCAGCTGTCTAGCAAGCCCCAGGAATTCCCCTGTCTCAGCTTCTCCAGCAGTGGGATCAGAAGCAATCACCACCACCACATCTGGGATCAAACTTCTTGAGTTCTCATGGTTGTACAGCGAGCATTTTTTCTAACTGAGCCACCTCCCTAGGTCCAACCAAAGCTATTTCTGTGCTCCAATAGACATGCTGTATAGTTGGAAGACAAAACAAAACAAAACAAAACACAAAGCCATGTGGCCTACACATTCTAAAGTATTTACCATCTGGCCTTTGAGGAGAAGGTTTGTCAACGTCTGCATTAAGATAGGAGAATTCTGCATCCGTGCAAGCAAAATGCAGGGTCTACAGAATCGACTCTTTCGCTGACCCAATTAACCAGCCGTGTTGGAACCATCATGATATTCTCTACCTGGTTAACTCCCACAGTGAGAGCGCAAGCAGCTCACAAAGCAGAACTGCGGCCTACAGACCAGCTTCCTGCTGAGGCACAGGGTCAGAGCTGCCACAAAGGCATCTCCCAGCACCATCTAGGGTTTACACGGCACCCTTTATTAGTCATGTTCCTCTAAAGGGACAGAACTGACAGAGTGAATACATATATTAAAAGGGAATTTAGTAGCTTGCCCTCAGAGATGCCAAGAGTACCGTGGTTGTGCAGTCAGCGAGGCTGAACGGCTCAGCAGTCCCAGTAGGGAGCTGAAGGCATGGAAGGTTCCTGGAGCACTGCCGGTCTTTAGTCTATGTCAGAATGTGAGCGAGCAAGTAGAAAACACCTTCCTTCTACCATGTCCACCTGGACAACCAGCAGAGGCTGTCACCCACGTTTGGGAGCCAAGCTTCCTGTTCGGAATAATCTGATGAAGAGAATCCCTCACCTTAGCACCAAGTGGCTTGTGATTTCGCAGAGTCAAGCTGACAGCAGAGGTAGCCCCACGACACATCCCCACCAGGGCTTCCGTTCTCCGCTCCTGATGGCGGGTTTGTTTTCCTCTCTTGTAGAGTCTCGTGGTCAGACACCACAAACTTAACCCCATTCGTGCTAGGAAAGCAGAGCACACCAGATCAGTCTTTCTCTTCCTGCTTGTTTGAAACAGATTGGAGACTGCCGATGCCCCTAGGACCTACGAATCCACCTCTAGTCTCCTCAGGAGTGAGTGACAGCAAAGCTGCAGGACGGAGTCGTGAACTATCCCCCGCAACAGCAAAGAGCTTCCGGATATACGACGTGAGTTCTCTTTCTTGTCCTTACCCCGTTGCAGACTGAGGAGATGTGTCCCCACAGAAGGGTGAGCTGAGAGAATGAGGTGCAGTGGCTGGGGGGGTGGTGCATCGGAGGGACAGGAGTAAGTGGTTTTGACTCAGCAGGATTCCCACCCACCCAACCCCATCACCTGCCTGCCACTAAATCAGATTAGAGAAATGAGACCCTGCAGGAAGAAACTCTCAAATGGGCACAATTGTCTGAGGTTCCTGGAGGCATTTTCCACCCCAGGATCCCTCTGTTCTGCCTCCATGCCCTGAATTTCTGTTGTGTGTGTCCACTACATAGGCTGGTACTGGTCTTTAACTCTTGATGCGCCAGAGGCCTTTTTTTTTTTCTTTCCTGCCATTAACAGGTTAACTGTCTTTCTCGCAGGTAATGAGCTGATTTCACTTTGTGGGAAATGCATTTCTCCAACAGATCAAAGTTATTTTGAATCTTTATCCATTATATATATAGATAGATATAGGTATAGATATAGTTAGATATGGATTAGTTATAGTTATAGATATAGATATATACATTTAAAAATCCAGAAAATCCAAAGAGAATTGCTCACTTGGGCAACAAATTTCTATGGGGGACTTCCTCCACGATGTATAAGCCATGTGGGTGGATAAGACACAGGCCCTGTTCACAAAGACCTTATTGTCTAATTGAGACAGATTCAAATAGACATGTACATCATATAGGGGCAGAGACCCTTTTGAGAAAATGCTGTGAGAGTCCCGAGGAAAGCTAGCTCAGTTGAGTTTAGAATGGTCTCCAGCAGAGCTCTTAAGTAATTGGAAGCCAAAATCAGGGTCTTAGAAAACGAACAGGAGTCAGGGAGAAGGCAAGAGGACAATGGAAGTGGAAGATGAAAGCAGAAAAGATGTAAGCTGAGGTCTGGTACCAAAAACACAATGATGGTGGTGATGAGGATGATGATGATGGTGATGGTAAGTCTTCTAAAAAAGTCAACATAACAGACTGGGAGAAACAGCAGAGCTGGAGGTGGTGAGAGATGGAAGGCTCACTCGTTTTTCATGGAGGAGACAGCTCCGCAGGAGGTCAGCTCTGGTCAGAGGTGATAAGGTTGGTCTCTGGCCATCTGAGACCCGTCATCAACAAGTCCTACACCCCTTTGTGGAGAGTTCTGAGAACATCCTTCCTTCGAAAGAGTCTCTACCCTGAAGCTACATATAGACACTTAACTCTGACGCTGGAGAGGGTGACAGGACCTAGAAAAGTCCCCCTTTCACCTTGCTGAGCCTCGGTTTCCCCATCTGGGAAGGGAAAGGCTTGATCCCTGAGATCCTATTGGCCTCTGATGTTTGTCAGCTCCTCTGTCCTGAGTCCAGGGTGGCTATCTCACTCCCCAGGGTGGCGTCTTTCTGGTCAGTGTTGGAAGAAACAAAACATGCTCTTATTTCCTGCCATGTGGGAGGCAGGGTGTGGTTGAACTCCCTCACTGGGACCAAGTTCCTGTGGTGAGTCTGGCCTCCCATTCCCCAGCACACCCTCACCCTACCAGATGCCTAGTTAGAAGGAAGCGGCAGGCGGGGGGGGGGGGGGGGGCACTCAACTATCAGCAGCCCAAAGCCATCAGCCACCAATTTCAGTGACTGGCCATTTTCCTGGCTTTGTGGAAACAAAAAGAAATCAGGGTGTGGATAGAGATGATAATTTCTGGGACTACTCCACCAGCGAGAGAGCCAAGTGTTCCCAGGAAAAGTCTTCTGTGAAGAGTCAGAGATGCTCCCCAAACTGGCCACACACAAGGGCAGAAGAGGGGGTGGTGACTACACAAGGGAGACTCCTGTTGTCCCAGAAGAATTCGCGACCTGTTGTCTAAAGGGGCAAGGCAAGAAGAGAGAGATGAGACAAGGTTAATATGGCTAGAAATTATAAAACAAAACAAAAAACTTGCAGGCTAAACATATTTGTTATCTTTCTAATCACTGGGGCAAAATACCTGGTCCAAGCAACTTGTGGAAGGTAGGGTTTATTTTGGCTCACAGTGCAAGGGCACAGTCCACCATGGGGAGGAGAGCCTGGTGCTCACAGTGCAAGGGCACAGTCCACCACTGGGAGGATAGCCTGGTGCTCACAGTGCAAAGGCTCAGTACACCATGGGGCTCTCCTGGTGGCAAGAGCATGAGGCAATGCAGTCTCTTGGATACCTTGCTTCTGATTCAGTCCAGGACACAAAGCCACAGAGAGATATCATCCCCACTTAGGGTGTGGCTTCTCACTTCACTTTATCTAGCATAGAAAATTCCTCACTGATATGCTCAGGGTTTTGTTGCCATGGTGATGCAGCATCAGGGCAGCATGCGTGTGCACTGCTATAATCAGCTTTTTACATGAGTGTTGGGATTCGAACTCAGAGCCTCATGCTTTCCTTTTACTGAGCCAAATGTGGCACTTTTCATCTCAATTATGCCACATCGAGGCTGTGGGTGGGGGACGGGGGACCTTTGATCAATAGTTTCCACCACCCCACCCCACCCCCATAGTGCGGAGGAATGAGTCAAGGTCCCATAGCAAATTGGTACAGCTTGAGCTGGAATTCAGTCAGCACTCTGGCTCTCAGTGCATGGTGCTAGACTCCCAGCAGCAAGCAGAGGGCGTGGCTCTTTCCTCTGTCTCTCAAGACAGCAAAAGTCAATGAAGGTCCATGTCACAGACAAGAGGCAAGAGCCGCCTGCTATAGAACGCAGCTTGTCTCTTGATGTATCCACGGTAACTGGTTCTTTGCAGGCACGTCTGCCCCAGCAAGGCCCTTTCCGACACCTTATGGACATGAAGGCAGAGAAGAGACTGACAGGCTGGAAGGAACGCCGTAGCCGGTTTGGTGACATCAATGTGCACAAATGCTATAAGTTTGGGCAGATCTTCTCTCCTTTCCAGGCTCTGGCCACCGCAGTGAGTTGCAGAGTCTTTGTGGGGCACCAGTGCCAAACCTTGGTTCCTTAGACTTTCCGGGAGTGTTATTAGTCACTTCTGGCCCCCGGTAATGCTGAGTAACAAAGGGCTAAAACTGAACTCCAAAACTCAGTATCTTAGAATGGCAAGGATCTCTTCTCCTGAGAAATACACTCCTTGCACTTCTGCTCACACTGCCAGCTCATAGACCAGGACGGGGCAAAGAGTTGAGATTCCTCCTCCCACCTGCCACTACACCTGCCTCTCCCATCTATCTCTCATGCCCTACGGGGACAATGACCTGTCGGAGAAGTTCAGGTGAAGATTAGAAGGCAGCGGCTGCAGCTGCTTTGATGTTCAGAAATGGGGTAATTTCGAGGGAAGAGGTAGACTGAGAAGGAGGGGCCAGTTGGTATACATTCTTGCGGTCCAAAAATTTGTGTGCCTCTGCACTACCCAGAAAGACTAATTGAAATGTAGATTCCAGGGGCCGTGGAGATGACCTACTGGGCCGTGCAAGGATGAGGGTCTGAGTTCCTTCAAACTCCCAAACATCTACATGCAAAGCTGAACACAGCCCCATCCGTGCCGGTGATTCTAGGATTATGGGTGGGAAGAGACAGAAACTGAAGGTTCCGTAAGGCTTAGTAGATACTAGCCTAGCTATGGCTTCCATGAAAGGCCCTGTCTCAAGAGGATGATACAGTAGGAAATCTACCATCCTCTTTTGGCCTCCATGTACCCATGAATGCATCCACATGCGCATGCGCGCACGCACGCATGCAAATGGATCCCGAGCTTACATGATTTCAATTATACAGAGAGCAGTCTTGGCAGGAGGGAGCTTGGAATAGCCTTCCTCAATGACTCTCTATTTACCGCCTCTGTATGTTCTTACTGAGTCAACATGTCCCAAATATACTCCTCCCCACCGTGGCACACACAGAAAATTATATCTCTTGGAGGGTAGATGGGTAAACAAAGGAGGCCACCAATGGGGCTAAACAACCAGAACCCCAAGCGTGGAAGGGACAGGATGTCAACTGCAACTAGTCACGTGCGTGCTGGACCCCACTGTTGCGCATCTGTGCTGATGCTTATCTGCACATCAGAATCAGCCAGGCATTTAGATAGGTTAACACCCAAGTCTTTCTCAGGACAGTTATATGAGAAGCTGGGGGTTGGATCCTAGACGTTACATCATCAGGTCCTGAAGCTCCAAGGATGAAGTGACCAGCTCATCCTGATTTCCCCAAGACTGGCTTTCACATTCATCCTTCCAGTTTCCAGCTTTTAACACATGACTTCTAGAGTCTCTGAAGACTGCAAGGTCCTTGTGGTAAAAGCAAGTGTCTCGGGTCCTTGGAGCCAGAGCAAATATGGAGCTGAACCTTGGAAGCTACCTATTCTGCTAGCTTTCTAGGACCTAGACAGATCCCTCTTCTGTCCACTGAGCAGTATTCCTCAGACACTGTGCTCATGCCCGGCCCAAACCTAGGAATGAGAATCCAAACCCCATCCCTAAGGAGCTTGTGTTCCTCCAGGAAGACACTGCCGTGAACCAAAATCATGTTGCAGACGCAATCGTGATAAATGATTCATGAGGATAGGCACAAAGTGATTACTCAAGAAAGAACTAAGAGCCATCCATATTAGCACGCTTTCTGCTAAACACACACACACGTGCACACGCACACGCACTTGTACACTCACACATGGTCTTGCTGCAGAACAAGTCCCTGGAAATGGGTACCTTCTTGATGGGAAGAGATCATCTCCCATGTTCTAGAAGGAGCAGTGTCCACATGCTATTGCTACATGTCATGTTGCGGCAGCGACTTTTCTGTTGCTATGATAAAAACACGCTTTAACCAAAAGAAACAAAACAAAACAACAGAAGGAAGAGAGGGTTCATTTGGGCTTAAGGCTCCTGAGGGACAGACTCCGTGATGGCAAGGATGCCACATCATGGTGGCAACACAGGAAGCAGAAAGAGATAATAGGAAGTAGAATAAGGCTATAAACTCTCAAAGCCCACCCCTCAGTATTGTACTTCCTTCAGCAAGGCACCTCCTAAAGGTTCCACAACCTCCCCAAAGGCACCACTAGGGGGCTGAGTGTTCAAATATGTGAGTCCATTGAAGCCATTTCTGACTCAAACTGCCACCCAGGCACAGCACTATAGATTGTACAAACACTTAATCCTCATGTACTCTGACAAAGGAGCATTGTGCTCACTCTCCACAAAGGACATCAAGCTGGAAAGACAGTTACTTTGTCTGCAACTCTTAGTATCCCATAGCAAATCTGGGATTTGAACCTGGGGAGGTTCGACAGGGCAATCCCATGGACACTCCCTTTGGTGAAATCTAGAAGTGCTCTCGACTCCCAGGTGCTCTCTCTCTCTCTCATGACTCTTCTCTGCCTCGTAGGAGATGCGGAGGCTGGTGTTGCCCCAAGACCTGCCCATGAGTTCCCGCATGCAGAAAATAAGTACTTCATCCCTTAGTGACATGAATCTCCAGGATTTACCCCTGTCTCCCACAGAGCTGGCCTTGGGAAAGGATGACAGCCATCATGAGAAAGAGAAACCAGTGAGCCATATGAAAAGGCCTTTATTCCCCCCAATAGTTAAAGCATCAAAATATAATGACATGAAATAAAATTGCAAAACTGCATTGTGGTCCCTCACTGCAAGATTTTTTACATGAAAACGAGTAGCATCCAGGGATCCAAGACTGTTGAGCCCGCCTCACACATGACAGTGTTTAGATAGTCTAAGGTAATGACCATATCATGGCCTGGGTGGATGCTCTGGGACAGGCTGAACCATTAGGAAGTGTAAAAGGCACAGCCAAACCCACCTCAATAACACTTTCCTTAGAAGCCTGAGAAACTGGGGGCAGAGAAGGCTCCTTTCCTGTGCATCTGAAGTCCTATTCTTTCCACCATTGCGTATCTGCTATCCCTGGAATATTAGATGGTGATCTTGGGTTTAGTTCCTCACGATGTGGCTGATAACATCGTGTACTGTACTTATGCTATGAGAGAAGAGATAAAAGAAAGAGAGTGGAGGGGGGGAAGGGTAAGAGAGAAGGGAGAGAGCCCGGCTTCCCCCAGTACGTAGGAAGTACCTCCTTGGCTGGAATATGGGATGTCTCATCTCTACCTTAACTACAAAGGAAGCTAATAAAAGTCTTATTAGGAATGTACTAGAAGACAAGATCTAGTCTCAGGAAAAGAAAGGAACGTGGCTGATGGGAAAGCAATTAAGATCTGGCACGTTCAGTGGCTTATAACTCAGACCATCACAAGGACAAGTGTCCGTCCAAGCTGAGTGAAAACGAGCCTTTTTATGATTTATAAACACCAAAACTAACGCTGCTCTCCTAAATGAATTCTTCCACTCTAAATGGATTCCATTTTCTTTGGATGTTCAAAAGAAATATGTGATCATAATTTAAAAAAAAAAACTGTGCAAACATGTTTTTAAAAATAATTGCCATGGACCTCAATATTTGGAGGCAGTGTGTGCTTGCATCTAGAACTTTCCGATCATCTGTCAATGTCTTACCCTCATTGACAAGGCTGAGGCTGTGTTTGAGCCAAGCTCTGTCTTTCATAGCTTAAACTGGGTCGTCTCAGGCAACATTGCACACATCTCTCAAAAGGTTGTCAGGTTCTGGGTCATGGGTTTCACTTCCAGGTCATCAGTAAAACTGCTAAATCACATGGACAGTAAAACAAATCTCTTACCTCAGAGGCGGGGGAGCAGGGGGAGGAGAGGAGGAGAGAGAGGAGAGAGAGAGGGAAAGGAATAGTTTATTCTAGAAACCAATATGAGAAACTATAGCCAAGAAACACAGATTCAGGTTACCACAAATTCTATACTCCAATCTGTAAGAATTTGGAAATAATAAAGACTCTTTCGAATATATTTGTGAGATGTCAGGTAGACAGCTTAAAGCAAAATGGGGAAATCTCTGCTATAGGCCAAGAATGCCATCCAACAATGGCCTTGGTTGAGAGAAGCTTGTGTGATCTTAATAAATCCAACAGGTTTGCTTTGCCAGTCACAAGGATGTTAGGCCAGAGAGGTAGGCAAGGAAATGGTACTAAGGGGCTAAATATAGCCCAAGATGAGTTATGATTATACCTGCAATATTGCAACCTCCAACTCCTCCAGAGCATTGATGTTCTGATCAGTTAATGACCCTTGCAGAAGTCTCGGTGGAAAGTGCGGTTCTTGAAGGGACCTCGGAGTCAGCACAGAACACACCCAGATACAAAATTCTCAGAACAGAGGGAAAAAGGGGTGGGGACTGCCTCTGGATCTGACAAAGACAGCAGGGGGTGTCTCTGCAGAAGTGATTTGAAGGAAAAAGGGGGAAGTCTGTGCTAGGATGAGCCCTCTTCAGACCTGTTAGTCGGTATAGCCAAATAATGGATTTTGATTGCTGGATAGTGGAGCTTTGGTCAGGCATAAAGAAGTGACCAAATGCATTCTAACAGTTTAGCAAGGGAGAGGGAAGAGGAGAGGGAAAGACTTGCCAACACTGTGTTTGCAATGCTCAGGCCTCTTGGAGAGCCCTTCAGTTCTTTCCAGGAGTTTTTCCTTACAATCACCAGGTCACTTCTGATTGTCAGGTCACTTCTGGGTCCTGAAGGCCATTTCCAGGTCCTCTCTCATGTGAGGGAAGATACAGAAGCCACAAACCGCCATTTGCATCTGATTACTGCACTGGGAAAGTAGTCCACCCTTGACCTCATTCAAACTTCTGCGCATATTAACCCTATTACCACCGATAGATAGATAGATAGATAGATAGATAGATAGATAGATAGATAAATAGATAGATAGATTTAATTACACATTCCAAGATTTATTTCTCTCTCTTTAGTCAACCATACAAAGATTCATAGACATCTTCATCTGTGAAAGGCACACACACACACACACACACACACACACACACACACACCACTATGATGTTTATTTCTGAATTATATAAGGTGTCAGACACCACAGTTCCCTCCTTTCTGACACACACACACACACACCCTCCAGTACAGTATACAGTTCCTTTAAAGATCTGTGGATTCAGTGTGTGTTATTCCTCTTGGTCCAAGGGTTTACAAATGAGACTGCGCAATTTTTTGTAAATAAAGTTTTATTAGACCACAGACCTTCCCATTTGTTAACACATTGTCTGTTGGTGTGATAGGGCTACTCCTCACAGTTAACTAGCTACCAGGAAGACTCCACAGCTCATAACCAAAAATAGTGACTATCTCACCCTTTCTATAAAAGCTTGCCACACTGCCTTAAGCTAAATTCATCTCTACAGTTTCTATGTCTCTTGGCTCTGAAATTTAAAATTAGAACTAAAACATTTAATTTACACTCAATTAATTTTTTGTTTTTGTTTTTGTTTTTGTTTTTCAAGACAGAGTTTCTCTGTGTAGCCTTGGCTGTCTTGGTCTGGCTTTGTAGACCAGGCTGGCCTTGAACTCACAGAGATCCACCTGCCCCCTGAGTGCTGGGATTAAAGGCGTGAGCCACCACGCCCGGCTTAATTAATTTTTATCTCCCTCAAGTCTAAAGTCCATGACTATGTCCATCTGTATTTCCTATTTACAAGTATGAATTCAAGAACCACTAACACCAACATTAGCTTAATACTCCCCTTAGACTAAGTACAACGATTCCCTTACTTTTGTAACCATTTTATGAACTAGAGAGTAGCATTATCCCTGTTGTACAGGGGAGAAAATGAAGGTACAGCAACATGAAAAGCACATAGCTAGTAAGTACCAGACCCAGCTGCTACCAGAGCCAGCTGCTGGACCTGGAGGGCATGGCCTCATCCACTGAACACTCAGCACTGAGCTTCTTGCATGCTCTGTGGTGGTGCCTGCCCTGAAGCCAATTCCTCCTTCCTGACTAAAGCCTCAAGCAGAAGGTTTCCATGTTCTCTCCTCTACCCCTCAGAAATACCACTGCCGCCAAAAGAAGCCAAGAATTTTTTCAGGTCTTTTCCTAGAAGAGCCCAAAGCAGACATCCACCTAAGGTGTCCTCACCGTGACCTTATTTCCCTATCTGCAGGAAACTTAATTTGGCCCCTGTATAAAAAAAACCACCCTGCGCATTCCATGTGAGACCTGGCTGCTTGTGAGAAGGCTCCCGTCTCTTCCGTTGGCACAAACCACTCACTCTGCTCATGCTCCTGGGAGAAGAAAGAATTCCCATACATGGTTCCACCCCATGTAGGAATCAGAGGCAGAGGGGTCTTAACACCAGTGGACCTTACCTGTATGATTTCTTTTAAACAAAGTATAGCCCTCTTCCTAGGACCCAAGCTAACTTGAAGCTCTGTACAATTCTAATGGAATGAAACAAAAACATGACAGAGACAGGATAGATTTCCAGCACTTTGACCATATGCCCAGGGCTGAAAAGAACTATTGATTTCTGTCACAATGGCCAATAAATCTGTTTTATACACAGCTATGCAATCACCAACCATCATGTGACCTGAAACAGTCCCTCTATAGTCCACCCTGTATCTTAGCTGTGGGGTATATGAGTGGCTCATCCACGGACATAGTGTCATGTCACATGTGGCAGCAGGTGTCACGGACATGGTGTCATGTCACATGTGGCAGCAGCTGTCATGGACATGATGTCATGTCACATGTGGCAGCAGCTGTTACGGACATGGTATCATGTCACATGTGGCAGCAGTTATCATGGACATGGTGTCATGTCACATGTGGCAGCAGGTGTCACGGACATGGTGTCATGTCACATGTGGCAGCAGGTGTCACGGACATGGCATCGAGTCACATGTGGCAGCAGCTGTCATAGACATGGCATCATGTCACATGTGGCAGCAGTTGTCATGCACATGATGTCATGTCACATGTGGCAGCAGGTGTCTGTGCTTTGGCCACACCCTGAATGCCTGCAGTGTTCCAGACACTATTAGGAGTGTCATGGGGAGATTCAGTCCTTACTCATCCCATATACTTCGACCTAGACATAGAGTTAAAAGAAGGATTATGAATAAGAGAGCTCCACATGGGAGTAAGGGGTTACATTGGGGAGTAGAGAGCAGGAAATCAAGTGGGGACTGAGAGAAGAAGGCATTCCTGAGGAAGTTACAGAAGTTGGGAGTGTCAGCATTAAATGGGAGCTCTATTTCTAACTCCCCATTCCTGGGACTGGGGACCATAGCAAAAAGAAGAGGTAAAAAGAGTGAGTCAGGGAGGAACAAACCAAAACAGTGTCTTCTGGACATGGCAGGACCAAGGCACTCGTGAGCTCATGGCAGCCTGGTCATCTGCACAATATGAAGCCTGTGAACATTCTAGAGGAAACTGGGGCAGGGGGGCTTACAAGACCCAAACCCACCTAA
The DNA here is from genome assembly GCF_903995435.1 of Acomys russatus. NCBI lineage: Eukaryota > Metazoa > Chordata > Mammalia > Rodentia > Muridae > Acomys > Acomys russatus. Next base: position 35,765,498 of record NC_067152.1, on the reverse strand, counting down.
GTAGATCTTGACTGTTGGTGGCTCCTGAGGCAGTGGGGGTGGTGGGGTGGGTTTTCATTCACTGTCAGGTCAACCACACTCCAGTGAACGGCCCTATACCCATGAATACAGCACAAATTGGACTTAATGGGTTTTTTTTTTTTTTTTAAGGAGGACTTAAAATTGAAAGATTGTGAAAAGGAGAGGGTGGATCTGGGAGGAAATAGGAGGGAGAGTGGGGGACAATATTATTAAAAGACATCATATGTATACGTGAAATTCTCTGAACAAAAATATATTTTAAAAGGGCTAGGGTAACTTTTAAGCTATGTTTATCTTATAATTTTAAGTTCTGCTATGACAGGAAAGCTACATGATACTTCAGCAGCATGCCTGCCTGAACAAATGCCTGTTTCCACAGGGCCCCACACCTAGAAGAAGAGCTATGGGCAGTTAAGAGTTTCCAAGAGGAGCAAAAATTAGTCTTCCCTAAGGATGAGCCTCTTATTTGGTTACTCAATATGACTCCCTCACCTCTAGAAACATATACATGCAGACAACACTGAGCAGACTCGTCCGGCTGAATTTCTGTGTATTTGTTTATATGCATGTGTAAAACAACAGCAGTTAAAGAAGAGGAGGCAGAGATGAGCGGGAAAAGGGGAGGAGGAAGAGGGAGAGAAAAATTATGTAATTCTATTTTTAAGGTTTTTTTTTAACTAAAAATACACAACAACAAAAAAAAATTAAAGTGAGATGAGTCACAGAAACACAATGAAGGAGGGCTAAGGAGGCTGGACCAGGAATTGGTGAGATGAGAAAAACTGGCACCAGATAAGAAGGGATGAGGTCAGAGGTCAAGACAAAGATGACACACATTATCCACAAAGATGACAGGAACCCAGGGGAAGACGTTAAGCATAGGGAGTCATGGTAAGGCTCTGTCTATTAACTATTAGCTATCTAGCCTAAACGAATGGATGAAAATAATGTGGCAGCATTATACACAAAACAATTGATTTTCAGCCATAAAGAAAGGGGTTATCACTGTAGATGATTATACAAATGAAGTCAGACTCCAGAAGACAGATATCACCTGTTTTCTCCCACTTGTGTGTCCTAGATTTAACAGATATACAGAATCGTATGTGTAGAGATGAACAAAGGGGACTAACGGGAAAGGAGGAGAGGCGGGGAAGGGTATGTGTTCACAGTACAAATATAGACTTGGAGGAAATGGGCTTATGCAACCCTGTAGGATAGAGTGGCCCTCATGCATCTTGTGAAACGTGAGAGCACTGGACATGAGAGACCCCTGTTAGCATGTCAATGGCAAGATGTCAGAGGCAGGTTTAGGTGGGCTGGCCCTACCTGATGTCGGAGCGGCTAGGTCAGGTAGCACTGGAAACATTTCTGAATTGGCTTCTGGTTTCTGGCTTAAGCAACTGGGTGGATGACAGTAGATTCTCAGCCCTACACCCTTAGCACACACCCCTCTAACTCCATGCAAAACTGAATTCTAAGTTTCAACCACAGACCCAACAACCGACGTTTGAAACAAAGGCACAGACAGAAGTTGCAGGAAGCCTGTGCTTTTACCGTTTAATTAATACAGGTGTTTCCAGGAAAGGCTTGCTCCTTACAACCAAGCCCAGCTCTCAGGCAGCCACATAATTTAGAAGCAAAACAAAACTGAGAGAAAAAAGCAGCCTTGTTCACAGTTGGGCCTTTGTTTTGTTTTGTTCATATTTCTTGCTGACTAAAGCTGAATGCTGCCATATGTTCAGAAAATGTCCAACATTTGCATGTTTGAGGATTGTTTCTTCTTCTTCTTCTTCTTCTTCTTCTTCTTCTTCTTCTTCTTCTTCTTCTTCTTCTTCTTCTTCTATCTCTTCTTCTTCTTCTTCTTCTTCTTCTTCTTCTTTTCCCCCCCTAAGTTACTTTTATCTGGTTGAGTCCCAGAGTCTTCAGCTGGGTTACCCTGTAACCTGAACTTCACAAAAAAAAAAAAAAAAAAAAAAAAGGCAAAACCAAACATATATAATTGAGCAATTGCAGTAAAAGGTGAAGGCGGCTGTTCCCACAGTGAAGTTTGGGGAGTTTTCCCAAAACAAATTTTATTGGGTTTTTAGTTTAGTTTAGTTTAGTTTAGTTTAGTTTAGTTTAGTTTAGTTTAGTTTAGTTTAGTTTAGTTTAGTTTAGTTTTTTCCTGGGAGACTAGAAAAGTGAACATATGTGTGGAATCCAGGGGTCCGGCATCCTATGAGCTTTCTTTTGGAAATACCCAAGGTAAGGAATAAAGGGATGGGTGCAGGGGCCCCTCTGGAAGATTTTCTGCTTAGGAGGTTGTTTCGCCTGTTTCAGTTGAAGAACGGCTCCATCTGCCTCTAGAGCCAACTTGAGTGCTTACAATGTTGTCCGCAGATCTGCTGTTAGTGCAGGACAAGGCCAGCATGTTGGTAAAACAATGCAACTGGTGCCCAACCTGCCTAATACTAAGACTCGTGAAAATAACGATTCCTTTTTTTTTTTTTTTTCCCCTCACTAAAATTGTCGCTCTACAAGCAAAACAGAGGCCACGTTCTGATAGTGCTTTTATCTTCACTCCTCTCCCCTGGAATCCCAGACTTGCCTGAGTGTCCCAATGTGTCCCAATGTCCTTAATGCGCCTGCCTCCCTGTCCCTGAAACCTGTTGCTTCTAAGCATCTTTTAGTTTAATCGATTCCATTTTCTTCACATTGCTCACAGTACCTCAGGTCTGGCCCTATCGCTCGTTATCTGCGTTTACAGTAGCCTGGTGCCCACTCTCACCAACCAAAGTTTCTGATCCACTTCCTCGTTGGCCCCGTGTTTTTCAATAAGCCCAAATCCTTGGCGGGCCACAAAGGCGCCATTTTCACTGGCTCCAGCTTCATCTCTTCCTGATCCACTTCCTCATTGGCCCCATGTTTTTCAATAAGCCCAAATCCTTGGCGGGCCACAAAGGCGCCATTTTCACTGGCTCCAGCTTCATCTCTTCCTTCCCACCGTCTGCTCTGCTCACTGGCTCTCAGCCACATCCCCCTCTACAGCACTGGCTCCCATGGACACATACTCCTCTGTGTGTCTGCACACAATGTTCCCTCTGCCACAACTGCCCTTGCTTTCCTTACCTCCTTGGGGACCTTACCTCCTATCTTCCCATCACCACCATAACGTTCTCTCAAAATTCACATATAAAATTAGTTGTTCTCTGTTTGGTCCTCTTATTTTTGACGACGATTTGGGCTTGTTTGCTGTCCACTTTGAAGGTTCTGGTTTCTTTGCCAGTGATGAGCAGGGAGATTCATCACTGTATTCCTCTACCCGAGTTCAAAACCAGGGCCCCCGAAGGCTATTAGGTAAGTGTCTTAATAGTAAGAAGATGGGGAAAGTGGCACTAAGGCGACAGGACAATGGGTGAGGCTGTGCGCTGTGACAGCTGCTGCTGCCAGGGGTAAAAGAAGGCGTCAGAAAAGCGAAGGGTGACTTGGAGGTGAATGCTTCCTTGAGAGAGGGCAAGTAGGATGTTTGAAATCTGCAACAAACAAAACTGAAATGTCAGCAGACTCCCCTGAAATTGGCAGGCATTTTCCTTAGGCAGCAGTGTGTGATTTGTGTAATTGAGGCACTTCTGCCCGTTTAGAAATCGCAGTCAGAAAACGGCCATGCTGCCGCAGTCTGGCAGGGAACTGGGGAGAGGGCTATCCCAGGAAGAATTCCCCCACCAGGCTGGCCAAGTCATTTTTTTACTTTAATGAGAGTACATTGTATGCCCATTGAATGCTTGGCCCTTTGTTTTGTCCTGTATTTTTCTTAAATAGCAGATAGTCTCCTTCCCCCCAAGAAAGTACAGACTTATTGAAGGAAGCAAATAACAAATACCTACAGGTAATAGGAGTCACAAGACTGCATAAAAATCACTGTTATATTGTAAAAGATCAGTGGAGAATAAAAACACACCAAGGGGAAGGATGGATGCATGGATAGATGGATGGATGGATGGGATGGATGCATGGATGCATAGATAGATGGGTGGGTGGGCGGATGGATGGATGGATGAATGGGATGAATGAATGGGATGGATGCATGGATGCATAGATGGATGGGTGGGTGGGTGGATGGATGATGGATGGATGGATGGATGGATGAATGGATGGATGGGTGGATGGATGGATGGTTGGATGGATGGATGGATGGATGAATGAATGGATGGATGGGTGGATGGATGGATGGTTGGATGGATGGATGGATGGATGAATGAATGGATGGATGGGTGGATGGATGGATGGATGGATGGATGAATGGATGGATGGGTGGATGGATGGATGGATGGATTGAATTGATTGGATTGGATGAATGGATGGGTGGGATGGGTGGTAAGTTGGCATATTTAAGGAAAAGTGCATTGTTTCCAGTGCCTGACACCACAGGTGACAATATTTCTTGACTAGTGATTAAAGACCTATAACAAAAGATGTGGGGCTGGGGGAATAGATCAATTGACAACATTTAATGCATTATGGAGCCCTAAGTCTAATCTGCAACACCAACTAGAACTAGGCATGATGGCACACTCCTGCGGAAGCAAGAGGAGCAAAGAAAATCAATGTTTTTTTTTTTTTTTAAAAGAATTCCCACACATATACACGGGCACACACAAGACAGAATGCAGATATGAAATAGAAGGGCGGGATAGAAAGATAAAAACCACTGCAAGAAGAATACCATGAAACAGTAAAAGAAACCATACTGTGGGGCAGCAAAATGCCCTCTTAGAAGAGGAAGGCGGTTTGAGTAACTGTCACAACTAGAACGAAGAGTAGCAGAGCCCAGAGCCCTTTTCCTATGTTGTTAATATTGTTCCTCATGTGCACAGATACACGCATTCACAGTCATGCAATCACTGCTAATAAGTGTTAGAAAAGTGAGGCCGAGGAAGGGTAAACACCTTGCTGGAGGTCCCTGAGCCAGTAGATGAGGGAAACTGGGTGGGAATCCAGGCTGTTGACACCTTTTTAACCCTGCACTGAACTAACTGTTTAAACAGTGGGATTAGCAACGCCCTGACTTCCATAAAGTTACATTTTCCCAAGGTATTAGGGTTATTAGGTTTGAGGGTTAGTATTATCAACTTGACAGGACCTTGAATTGCTTAGAAGACAAGCATTTGGCAGGTCTGTTAGGAGTTTGGGGATAGGTTTAATGTAGGTGGGAGACCTGCCTTAAAATGTGGGTGGCACCATTTCATGGGCTGTGGGCCTGAGCTGAATAAAAAGGAGAAAGCAAGCAGAGGACCAGCAGTCATCACTCTCGACTTCCTGAGTGCACATGTAATGTGACCAGCCGGCCCCTAGCTGCTTCTGCTAATGCCTTCCCTGCTGGGACCTCAAACTGTGAGCCAAAATAGCCCCTTCTTTGTTTAAGTTATCATTCATCAAATATTTATGTCATGGCAACAATAAAAGTAATTACTACACTAGATAGTGTTAGGTCTTACCCTTTTTCAGAACTGGAGACAGCTCCACAGCTGAGAACACTTGCTATGCAATCTTGAGGACCAGCATTCTTTGTATCCCAGCACCCACATTACACATTAGGTACCCCCCATGAAGGCCTGTAAACACAGATTTAAGGAGGAAAACAGTGTTTATCAGAGGACTGGAGTTTGGTTCCCAGCATCCAGCTGTTGGCTCACAACCATCTGTACATCCAGTTCCAGGTATCCAGGCAATCCAATGCCAGCTTCTGGCCTCCACAGGCTCTTACACACACACACACACACACACACACACACACACACACACACACACACACACACACACACATCTGCTTTGGAATGTTGATCTTACTGTTCTTAGGTGTCCATGCAGCTACTGTGCCCTCCGTGTAGCACACTCGCCCCTTCTTTGGATGGAGGGAAGGAAGGAGGAAGGGATGGATGGATGGATATATGCCTGAATGGATGGATGGATGACAGATGACGGGTGGATGGGCAATGGACAACTGAATTTCTGTAGATGTGACATCTTTTCCAACTAATGAGACATGTTACGACTATAAAGCTTCAAAATTACAACGCTTCGTTCAACACAAATAATACAATGAGTTGGGTCAGATTAAAAAACAGTATTATTTCCAAGAAAAGATGCTGAGTGAAAGGTGAGAATTTTTGGAAAATTTCAGGGCTTGGTATTTTTGGTTCTTAAATGATACCTTTATTGACTGTATATAAATTTTAGTCCTGACAGGAAGTGCCTGCTAGCCACTCAGATGAAAATAAGAATGAGATGAGTGAAGAGAGAGTGAAAATAATAGTCAGACAGGAAACTGTGTTTATTTTTTACCTTAAGTTAGCTAAACTCCTACAGTCATGCCAGTGCATTTCCTCTGGTCTGTATTATAAGGAACAGCGGGAAAATAACTCTCCCCACCCCTTCTCCAAGAAGCTATCATACTGGACAAAAGATTGCAGTGGAACTCAGCTAACAATGGGGGAAATGCCCCACCCTCCTTCCAAGATACCTCAAGAGAACCACCTCTAACAGAGAACCATGTAACTAGCACATTTAGCAAATGCAAAGCTTTATTTATGAATGCATGCCAGTAGAGACAAGGCAGCCTTGCAGAAAAGTCCTGACATGGCATTACTGAAGTTGCTGTGAGAACTTTTCTGTAAGGAAACGATGTTGGAGAAGACACAAGAACCAAAGTCATGGGATGTGCTGTATATCCTTAACTCTTGCACACGATACTGGCAATGCTCACCCTCACCTGGTTATTTTGCTAATGATTCCTTCCGTGAACTTCCTTTATCCAATAGACCCTTCAAGAGAAACATGAATACGTGTTCTAATTTAGACTGCTCTTTTAAACTCATTTGATTACTGTTATTATGCCTGGTCTGCCTTAATGATGCACCCTGGTAGGCCAAAATGTCTCCAAGGTGCAGACCCTTAATGAGGATCTCAGCCCAAGAGATATAATTTGACCAGTCTGCTATGGAGTACACCAGCCCAACCTGGCCTTGCTCCTGCTTGCCCTGAACTTCCCACACCCTCTTGAGAGGTACAATGTTTAGTTCTCTTCTACCTGACTGTCTTTCTCTCCAGATATACCTGCCCACTCTGGACGTAACTATAGAGTAATAGTTTAAAAATGACAGAAAGATTAGGAAAGTCTGTGTCTATGCACATAAGGAAAAAAAGAAAAAGAAAAAAGAAATTGATTGTGGGAGCATCTGGGTCAAAGTAAAATGCATTAAGGTGCAGTACTCATCAGGTTTTTTTTTTTTTAACCCACATTGAAGAATCTAGGTCTTAATTCTGTTCTCTTCCCATACACACTGGATCCTGAAGTTCTAAGACATTTCAGAAATCAAGTTACCATTGTTCTCAATGTAGCAACGAGTGAAGTGTGTAGGTGTTGCCAGAACATGGAAGATTGAATCAGAACAAAGACTCTCAATCCCTGGAAATTGGGAAGTGGATTTTGTGGGGGTCTCTGCGACCACCAAGGCCAACAGAGCACCAATCCATGTGAGGCGGGAAGGAAGCCAAGTTGAACAAGACTTAGTAGCCAGTGTTGGTTCAAACTTCAAGAATATGACACTAGGCAGTTTATTGTAGGCACAATTTGAAGGGAAAAACATTTCCTGGTGATAATTAGCTCAATCTTGCATGCACAATAAAGTTTAAGGCATGACTACATTGAAACTCTTTTAAACGACATGTGACCTCATCCATAAAGATGAGACCTATACTTACAACATGTAACATCTTTAAGAGTCTTGAAAGGACCTGGTGTAGTCTCAGTCAAACAGATAGGAAAAAGGTCTGTTGCTGTTAGTTTAAAAATTCTGCCTAATAAATGTTTATTATTAGGCTTTAGTTATTACTGCAGTATCTTCTGACCTGCAACCAATCAATAAAAGGCACAGACACTTGTTGTATTTTAGAATAGTCTTGGTTCACCTAGGGCAGGGCAGATATTAATCCCCTAAATTATCTTCCGTATCTCCCAGCCCCCATCCCATGTCATTTGCTTCTAGTAATTTCCATTTGGGCTACCTCCCACGCATCATCCTAAAATTGTTCATCTGAGCCATTTCCTTCATGAGGAACTTCAGCGTTCCTCTTCTAGGCCCATGTGGCTGGTTTCTATCCCATGGCGTTCCTTCTCTGGTATCTGACTGCTTCTCTTCCTCCAAGATCCTCTCTGTCCCGAAAGCCTAGAAACCTTCGCCATACCGGCCTTCCTCCAGCCCTACCCAGGTATTGACTTTCTTTGTTAGTCAAACAGGGAGGCAAGGTTAAGCAGCAATACCTGGAATACATGACAGTCTGCGATGAGAATCTCAGTGGGTGAGCAATTAACAAATACTAAGCACCAGACCACACTCCAATTCCGCTCCCATTTGTAAAGACCACGTGGCATATCCCATAAAGATGGGTTCTACTGACTGAGCAACAATGCTGAAGATAAGGGTCTGTGGAGGACAACTGAGACAAACATAAGAGTCTGGGGAAGCCAGCTGTGGCCTGGCCACAAAGATAGCACAGAGGTCACCAGGCTATTAACCATATTCATTTCCAGCCTTCTGGCTGGGAAATGGGTGATAGATGTCTTTTTTGCAGATACAAGCCTGCACGTCTAACAGTCCCATTTCCCCTGGTGTTTATCTGTGAGTACAAGCAACTCTATGCCCCTAAAGGACGTTGTGACATAATATGGTGGTCTATCACTCACACAGATTGCTTGCAGAGTTACGTATAGATCTTATGAAGAAGGGAGTTACCTTAAAGTAAGAGCCATGCCTTGACAAGTTGGAGCCGAGACAGCAGTAAGCTGGGACCAATGCTGGTTGACAATGAAAGGAAAAGACAGGGGATCCTGTTAGATAACAAACAGGAGCATCTTTTGTACCTCAGAGGCAACACTCATTTTTTAATTTTTAGTCTTTTTCACGTAAGGACTCATGTAGCCCAGGGGTAGCCTTGAGTTCTTGCTATATAACTGAACATGGCCCTGGACTTCTGATTCTTCTGCCTCTGCCTCCTTAGTGCTGGGATTACGAGCATGTGCCACCATACCTAGATTGTGTGGTGCTGTATGGATTGAACCCACAGCCTCATTACATGCTGGGCAGGTACTCTGCCAACTGACCACAGTAGCAAAGTCACTGGGTTCAAGGCTGTGTGAATCCTGGAGCCCACAGACATATGTAGGCTTAATATTCTCAACCAAAATGAATAAAGAAAGCATTTTTTTTTTTCAAATTTACCATGTTCCCAATACACTGTGATAAGTGACAAAAGCCAGACCTCAGGATCTTCCTGTCCATGTTGGGACACAGACAACAAGTACAGCAACGAAGAATAAGACACATGCAACACTGGAGAATGCCGAATGGAACCCCAACACCTGCTACCCCAGAAAATCAGGCCAGACTGAAGGGCACACCGGAGGCTGAGACCTGAGGAGGAGGCAGGCAGGACTGAGGTAGGGAGACTGTTCATAAGCACAAGGAAGGGACTTGCAAAGGTTTCAGCCCCAGTCACTGCTCTCTACAGAAACACAGCCTAGTGACACATTGTGGTTGTAATTGTTTTGCCATTTAAGACAGGCTCAGGTACCCCACTAGCAAGCCCATCCTCCCTTACAACTTGGAATCTTCTCTCAATCACAGCTTCCACAGGCATGGTTCTGTTAGCTGAAACTCACTACAGAGTTAGTCTATGAGTTATTAACACTCTGCTATAATAGGGGTCCATGGGCTAGAGAGATGACTCAGTGGTTAAGAGCACTGTCTGCTCTTCCAGAGGTCCTGAGTTCAATTCCCAGCAACGACATGGTGGCTCACAACAATCTATAATGTGATCTGGTACCTTCTTCTGGTGTGCAGGTGTACATGTAATCAGAATATTGTATATGTAATAAATAAATCTTGAAAAAAAAAGAGCTATTTAAAAAATAAGGGTCCATTTAGATTCCATACTCTGACACCTCAAATTTGGACTTAATCCTAAGGACCTTCCATGAGGAGGATTGAGAGGGAGAGATGCTTGAGCCTCTGTCCTCTGACCCTCCAAATGCATCCTAGTTCCTTGGAGAGCATTTCTTTGCCTCCATACCATAACCAGTCTATGGAGTACTGGCACCAAGAACTAGCCATCTCTCCTCACATCTGCAAGGAAGATCCTGGTAACACTTGAGTGGGAAAGGTATGTTACTAGTCAGTGAGTCCTGGGGTGAAAACAGGAGAACTTCCAGCATGGGCTGCCAGACTAAGACTCCAGAAGGTGGTGGCAAGTCTAGGGAGAAGGCTGGAAAAGTCTGTGTTCTAGTCTCAGCTTCGCCACTAACAGCTGAGTCACCTTGGCCTTAAAACTCTGTCACTTCTGTTACAAAGTCCAAGGACAACGTGTAAGGCCCCTCTGGGTTCGAAGGGCATCTTTGGAAGGTAGTCTAGGATTGGGAAGTGGAGGGGCATCAGCAGGAGTGGCAGAGGGCAAAAGTAATAGGGGGAGTAAATGTAATCATGTATGGAAATAAAATGAAACCCATTGCTATGTATAATTTATATATGCTAATAAAAACTTAAAACATTAAAAAAAAAAAAAAAAAAAGGCAGTCTGGGCTCCAGGCTCTGGGAAGGGCTGTTTGGCTGGGGAGCAACTGCACACAAAGAAACTTGGCGTTTCCAGAGTCCATGGCAGCAGACTCCTGGCTGTACATGAAGGTGTCAGCCTGCCACACAGACAGATGGAAAGGAGTCCACAGGCTCATCACGGTCTCAGCTGGACACCCAGCTGGCCTGCCTTCATGCTGGACCCAGTGGCAGGTCTCTCCTCTCTGGTCTTTTCTTTTTAAGAGGGCAAGTCTAACACATAGAAAGTGATCTCAGCTGCAGCCATCAGCATGTGTGCTATTCTTTCTGAGTCACCAAAAATGGCACCATCCTTCCCTTCGTCTCCTTTCCTTCCAGGCGGGAAATCTTTCGCTGCCTACATTTCATAAGATGCAGGACAGTTTGGTGCAATTAATCATATATTTGCATCCTTGTGACACTTGTAGGCCTAAATCCCAAGTGCGATGGAGTTAGGAGGTGGGGTCTTTGGGGAGTACTTAAGTTTGTGAGAGTAGAGATCTGATGAGTTGGTTATAGTGCCTGTGATGGCTAAATTTCATTGTCAACTTGATGGGATTTGGGCTCATTAGAGAAACGCAGTCTGAGTGTCTAGAAAACTACTTCCAGGGCTGGAGAGATGGCTCAAAGGTCAAGAGCACTGTCTGTTCTTCCAGAGGTCCTGAGTTCAATTCCCAGCAACCACATGATGGCTCACAACCATCTATACTGTGATATGATGCCCTCTTCTGCAGAATACTGTATACATAATAAATAAATAAATAAATCTTTTTTAAAAGAGTATTTCCAGAAAGGTTCATCACAGAAGAAAAGATCTAACCCGAAAGCAGGCGGCATCATTCCCTGAGGTAGAGTTGCTAAGCAACAGCATTTATCACTCACTCTCTGCTTCCTGGCTGCAGATGCCACATGACCTGCCGCCTTGTGCTCCTGCCATGCCCTCCCCACAATGATGGACTCCACTCTCACACTGTGAGCCAGAATACAGCCTTCCTTCCTCACATTGATTTTTGCCACGTGTTTTCTCACAACGATGAGAGCTGTCTTGAGAAGAACTTGCTGGCTGGTTGCAGCCTTAATGACCTTCACCAGACGCCAACTTCATCTCATACTTGTCATGTGCAGAAATGTGAGAAATAAAATTTTGTCATTCATAAAGACACTGTCTTCGTCAGCATTCTGTTGCTGCAAAGAGACACCGTGACCAAGGCAACTCCTATAAAAGAAAGCATTTAATGGGGATGGCTCACAGTTTTCAGAGGTTCAGTCCATTGTCATCACAGTGGGAAATATGGCGGCACACAGCCAGACATGGTGCTAGAGAAACAGCTGAGATTTCTACATCCAGATCCACATGCAGCAAGAAGAAGGAGACTCTCAACTTAGAATGTTTTTATTTGAAACCTCAAAGCCCACCCCCAGTGACCCACACCCCAGGGTGTTTATCCAGGAATCAATTCTTCTGTGTCATTTGTGATTTGCTCTGAGGGAAACAATGAAGAGTTCTTACGTGTACTGCCTTTAAGTTCCCTGTAAAATATGGAACTTGTTTGAGTCTGGTGGGTAATTGGGTAGACATGAGAAAAATGTTTTGATTGGGTTAGTACAGGCACATAAAAATGATATGTAGAGATGCAGAGGGTGTAGGGTAATTTGGGGATGATATCTGGAAATTCCAGAAGACATACATAAATATGGATGAGATGGGAGGAATAAAGGACAAATGAAAGGAAATACAGGTATGGAAAGAGGGGGCAGAAAGGCGTAGGCAGCCCTTGGATAGTGTAAGGGCGATGGCCAAGCAAAATATAGTATGATTACCTACTTGACCCTAAGATTGTTATGGTGCTAAGAATCATGCCTAGCTTGTGATGGCATCAAACTTCTCATCTTCCTGCCTCCAACTCCTCAGTGCTGTGATTAAAGTTGTGTAGCATCATGCCAATGTGATGGGGTTTGGAGGATGAAAACTCAGGGTTTCATGCAGGCTAGCAGGCTAGCAACTGAACTGCATTCTCAGCCCAGCACAAGGTTTTAATTTGTTCTTTCATGGCCTGTATTTGATGTTGCAGCTAAAGACTCTTTTGTTGGTTATTTAACTTTTCTGATGTCAGTTTTCCAATGCACCATAGAGATAATATCTACAGCTAAGATAGCACAGATAAACCTATTAATCAAATCTAAGTGGACTTAGAGTAGACGTTCGATGCCTTCATGTTGCCACTCTCTGCAGCATTCAAATCCTGGCTTTCCCATGTAGCAGCTTTGCAAGTCGGGACAACTGGTCTACCTTCTCTGTTTCTCCATTCTTGTTAAGTGCTGCTATCAAAGATCTAATTCTTGGGCTGCGGAGATGGCTCAGTGTTTAAAAGCACTGCTAATCTTGCAGAGGACCAAGGTTCTATTCCCAGCCACTACATGGCAGCTCGCAAATGTCTGTAACTCCAGTTCTAGATGATCTGATGCCCTCTTCTGCCCTCTGAGGGCACTTCACACACATGGGCAGACACACATGTAAGCAAAACACTCAATACATTAAAAAATAAATTTTAAAAGTTCCTTCTTTGGCTGTTGTGGTAATTGAATGAGTGAATACATACAGAAAACTACAAACAGTATATGTTACATGTTAAGAAAAAAGTTTTCACTTTATAAAAAAATTTTTTGAAAACTTCCTTTGAAAACATTAGTTAATGAAAAATGATACAAGTGAGGGGACAACAATTGAGATGTAATCTGAGTAAATTACTCAAATTTTTTAAAAAACTTGTTTCTGTTTTTTGAGTCAGTTTTTAGGATTATTATTATTTCAATAGTTTTCTTGCTGGTCTCCCTGTTGATTCCCTTACCCTCCTGGTGTCTTCTCTGCCATACCCTAGATAGGCATTTCCTCACAACTATCTGATGGCTTCTCAGATTCTTAAGAATGAATTCCAAAGCCCTTCACAAGGGCTGGGATATGGGTAAGATCATGCACTCTACAAGCATAAGGAACTGGGTTAGAATCCCCAGCATCTGTGTGAAAAGCTGGGCATGCCTTTGTGTGCCTGTAACCCCAGCATGGGTGGGTAGAAACAGGGAGATCCTGAGTGCCCTATGGCCAGACACTCTAGCCAAAATGGAAAGGACCCCGTTTGATGAGAGACCCTTTCTCAAGGCAAGAAGGCAGGAAATAATAGATGGAGACAATGTCCTCTTCTTGTCTCCACAAGCATGCACATGTATGTTACACACATGCACCCACAGGCACATGCATGCACATACAGTAATTACAACAACAAAGCAGAAAGCCCTTATATGGCACTGCGAGGCCCTTCATGGACTGTGCATCTACTTCTCTGCCTTTTCTTCTCCCTTTCTGTATGCTACAGGTGCCCTGGCCTCTTTCCTGGTTGCTTAAGCAAAACCTGAACTTTATTCTTGCCTCAAAGTTTCCCCTTTGCCACCACTGCCCCTGACTTCTTGTAAAAAAAAATAGGTCTCCCTCCCTCACTTCCTTCAGATGTCTTCTCAATTGTCACCTGTTCAGGAAGGTTCCCTGGACTCCACACGGTGAGCAATGTCCTGTCATTCCATTTCCTCACCCCAATTTATCTTCCTTCATGTGACCTATCTTGATACAATATTTTATAGCCCTGTTAAATTGTACAGGACCACCTCCTCTATCCAGGAGATATTTTTATTTATTATTACTGTCCTTATAGTAGTGTGAGTTACAGAGCATGCATTTAATTACTGGAGTTTGAGAGATTTTATTTTTAACGACATGTAGATGTGTTTGTCTGTGTATTTGTGTTTGCACATTGCAGGTACCTACAAAGGTCAAAAGAGGGTATTGAATCCCCTGAAACTAGCATCATAGGTGGTTGTGAGCTGCCTGATATGGAGGCTGGGAGCCAAACTTGGGTCCTCTAGAAACCAATATATGTTCTTTACTTCTGAGCTATCTCTCCATCCTCTGCTTAATGCTTGATTAAATCAGCTAACTATAATTAATTATGTAAAACATAATAATAACTATAATTAACTATAAAGTAAGATACACCTGTGTTACTCTTGCTTCTACTTCCATGTTGAGATCTCAGAGTCTTCTTTACCCAGAAAGCAGAGGGATAATGATGCAATCACAACAGAGAGTTTAGATCATGTGCTTCAGGGTCCAAGGCCTATATCTTCTGAGCTAGAGGCAGGTTGACCCCAAAGTTGGACAAAATAATTAGTGAATGTGAAGATATTTTTTCCAGGATGAAATAAAAGCCTGACACACGCCACCACGCTCCATTTCCAGATAGTGCAGGCAAGCAAGCAAGCAAGGGGTGAACTCAAGATCTTTTTGTCTGTCAGTGGAAGAGAATGGCTTATACTCTCCAGGTTTCACCTGCCGCACACTGGGCTCAGCATCACTGTCCACAATGGGGACGGTGTCAAGCATTTCAGTAAGAATAAGAATCTGAGTGCTATGCCAGGAGCTTTCACTCTGACGTGTGGGACTGGTTCTGCACTCGCAGACACAGGAGACTGTGGGTACAGGTGAAAATGAGCTGTGGTGACCTTGGTTACAGGCAGAGGAGATATCACAGGACACTGGCATGTCTAAGACTAAGGAACTTGTCCCCCCTCTCTCTCTCTGGTGGCCATTCCTACCACAAGTCTTTCCTGCAGGTCACAGCCACTGTGCCAGGCAGTGGTGTGAGCAAGGAAATGAGGTGAGGGAGGTCAGTTCTGAGGCTACCCTGCTTCCCAGGTCAAGATCAGAACCAAATGTAAGACTGATGCAGACATCTGGAAGAGAGATGTTAAGACCTCGGTGATGGACTTGGGGCTGGATGCTTAGGCAGACATGGAGATCCAGTTTGCAGAACTTGACATTGGCTTAGATATGGGAAGCAATGAAAGAGTTAGCAGGGACTCCTAGGCTTAAGGCTTAGACACTTGGAGGGGGGACAGATAAGGACAGTACCAGTCACTGATGAGGGGGTCCTTGGATGGAGAATCAGTTCAGTGGTGGGAACTGAACACCCCTGGAGTATTTGAGCTTCAGGAAACTGTGAGATAGCTGTGCCAGATGCAGTGGAGTAGCACCTGTGAGTGTGATGGTTAGAAGTAGGGCCTTTGCAGATAAGAACTTGACATGGGGTCATGCTAAATCGCAGAGGTCCTAGTAATAGTGACAGGTATCTCTGTAAGAGCAGGACAGTTTAGATACTGGCGTCACATGTAGAAGATGGCAGTGTGAAGGAGGAAATGGAAGCAAGCTGTGTTGTCACCAGCTGGAACGAGCTTCCAGGCCATGTCAAGCTGGGAGATGTGAGGGGGCTCCCAGTACAGACTCTGTGTTTGACTGAAAAGGTCTTTGATTCTCTAAGACGCGCCCTCACTCCTTGTCAGAATGGAACTGCTTTGAATTGTGACCTCAGACGAGTCACTTGTGTTAGAAAGCTTGTGCAGACTTGGGAGTTTTGATTTGTATTACAACATCCTATAAGATGCAAATGAATATGGATTTCTCCCCATACTCTCCCAGTCACTTTAGAAGAAATTAAAAGGAAAAAAAAAAATACCCCTGTGAGTAACTCCACTGACTTTTCATGACAATACTAAACTTCTCCCTCTGATGCCTGAAAGTAATTATGCTCCATTGGAGTGACAAAAAAAAAAAAAAAAAATCTTCATTTTCTAATTATAGAACAGACATTTTCTGGGAATGATTACCCTGACACAGGTCGTAAGAATAATCTAACAAACTGGTCGTTGATTTAGAAAACAGCTGTGCGGTCTGTCACAACAAACCCATATTTACAAAGAAAAGCATTGCCATTTCTCTGAGACAGATGTTCCAAGCAGCTTTCCCAGAGTTCCAACTGTCGGAATCGAGTACAAGAGGCTGTCTCTGGCAGCTCCATGCAAGCAGTTGGGACCTCACTTTGGCAGAAGTTTCCTAAGCACGCCTCTTTTGGATCTCAGGAGGTAGGTTCGTCTCCTGGACTGTCTTCTCTGTAAAGATTCTGGTGGCTTTCTCATCCACCATTCGACTAGATCACCCCTCAACTCTGCTGAGCCCCTAAAATCCCAGAAACAACACCATTGATCCTACAGTTTGAATGCATTCCCTAAGAGTTCACATACTGGGAGTGTGGGCATGCATGCGTGTGGCTACGTGTGCAAAAGTGCAGATACCTGTGTGTGCACCTGCTCCTGCAAGCTGAGCATTGTTCCTCAGAACTGTCCACCTTGTTTTTTGTTTTTGTTTTGTTGTTGTTGTTGTTGGTGGTGGTGGTGGTGGTTTGGTTTGGTTTTTTGTTTTTTGAGACAAGGTTTCTCTGTGTATCCCTGGCTGTCTTGGACCCACTTTGTCAACCAGGCTGTCCTCGAACTCACAGAGATCCACCTGCCTCTGCCTTCTGAGTGCTGGGATTAAAAGCATGGGCCACCACTGCCCAGATCCACCACCTTGGTTTTTGAGACAGAGTCTCTCACTGGGACCTGATGCTCGCCAATTAAGCTAGCCTTGCAGCCCAGAAAGCCACAGCAGCCTCATGTCTGTGCCTCCCAGCGCTGGGATTACCAGTGCACTCCACCGTGGGTGTTGGGGGTGGAACTCATGTCCTGATGCTTACAAGGCAAGTACTTTACTGACTGGGCCATCTTCCCAAATATAAAAAGAAGAAAATGCCCGCTGAGGAAGGAGAGACTGACCACACAAACTACAGAGAGACAGGATTCTGTCTGAGACCGTGGAGACGCCAGCCAGCTGTGCAGGGGGTTTCAGGGTTGCAGCTTTCATGGGTAGTTCACCTGTGCTACGGCAGGCTTGGCAGTGGTATGGCTGTTTTTAAGCCCTTCCTGCTCCCATGTGATGCCTTACCCACACTCCTGTTAGTAACCCCAATAAAAACTCATTTATTCACCAAGTTGAACTTTGGTGCAATGATGGGTTTCTGTTCTGGGGTAAATAGATTCTCTCTCTCTCTCTCTCCCTCTCTCTCTCTTTCTCTCTCTCTCTCTCTCACACACACACACACACACACACCTCTCTTTCTGTCTGTCTCTGTCTGTCTCTCTTTCTGTCTCTCTCTCTGTGTCTCTGTCTGTCTCTCTCTCTGTCTCTGCCTGTCTCTGTCTCTCTGTCTCTCACGCACACACATGCACACATCTCTCTGTCTCTGTCTCTCTGCCTCTATCTCTGTCTCTCTCTGTCTCTGTCTGTCTGTCTGTCTGTCTCTCTCTCTCTCTCTCTCTCTCTGTGTGTGTGTGTGTGTGTGTGTGTGTGTGTGTGTGTGTGTGTGTGTTGTATCTCCCCAGGGAAAGTCTGTCACACACCAGTAACATAGAGAATGAACACTCCAAACATTGGACATGCTCCTGCAGTTGTAAGCCATTCAAGGCAAGGAACCGAGTTCCTTGCATAAACTGTTACATATCTATCGGGTAGAAATGGAGGAGAATATGATGGTAGGGCTCTCGTGGCGTCTTTGCCTCACATACCTCATGACCCATTATGCTGCAGGAACGTATGGAATATTTGGCTGTTTGGCATACAAACTCTCTGAACACACAAGGCTACAAGCAAAATTGTTCTTTCAGATCTACAGCTCTCCATTTTCCCACTTTTGCCATTACGTATTCCCATCCACGCTAAAGTATGGTTTGAATTTCCTCTACCTCACTGCCCTTGATTTTCTTCACGATCTGTTCTGCTAAGAAGCCATCATGGCTTGTCACAAGCACTATCTGGTCCCTGCCTAGAGCATTTTGCAATATCTAGTTTCACTCCAAAATTATGGGGGTTTTAGGCACATTTTTCTTCTCACCAGAATCCGCCCCAGCACATAATAAAAATTTAGATGCTATGGTTACAAAGCATATAAAATATTTTAAACTGCAATAACAGGGGATATTCAAATAGCAGCACACAATTACCACAGCCAGAGCTTCCAGCAGATAGAAACAATAGATCAGTTCTCAGACTAAACAGTAGTAATGTGGAAATTGAGAGAGGGTTTTTTTCCCCCCTTTTCCAACAGAAGAGGCTGTAACATGATTTACTATGCAGTCAGAGCACCAGTTTAGGGTTACATCATGAATTGCATTTTCTTCTTTTTGTTGTTGTTGTTTTTATTTAAAAAATAGATTGTTTTCTCATACAGCACATCCTGACCACAGTTCCCCTCTCAGCCCCCCCCCCCCCCGCTCCCTTTTCCCCCAGGTTCACTTCCCTGCCGTTTCATTTTCAACAGGTAGGGGGAAATAAAAATAATTAGCAAAGTAGACTCCACCAGTATACTTCCATGTAGTGGGTGTATGTGCCTGGGAAATGCTGAGCATGCTTTTCTATCACTCTCCACCGTATTCCCCTGAGACAGAACCTCTCAGGAACCCGAAGCTTACCTGTTTGGGCTAGCCTTGCTGGCCAGTGGGCTCCTGGATCAGCTTCTCTCTGCTTCCCAGTGCTGGGATTACAAGCGGGTGTGGTCACTCCCACCTGCTATGTGGCGCTAAGGATTTAAACTAGGTCCCTACGTTTGCACAGTTTGGCCCTGCCTCTTGTATGGGACCATCTCTCTGGGGTTTTTTACAGTGTTTCTACAAGCAAGAAAGGCTTAACCATGCAGCCTCTTGACCTAAGGCTTCACAGCCTTTAGAACCACAAGTGCAACAAACTTTGTTGTTGTTGGTTTTTTAAAAATCTATTTCCCAGTTTCACTCATGTATTCTCTCATAGTAATAGAAGGTAAGTTAAGAAATGTCATGTGGAATAGGGGTAGGAGGACAGAGGCATTGCAGAGAGAAAGGAAACCAAGGCATGGGACATCTCTGAGACAGCCTGGAGACTTATTACAGCATAGGCTCCTGAGAGGATATGAGAGTAACTCTAGCTGAGACCCCCCTAATAGTGGCAGACATGCAGACAGAAGAGGGTCACCCTCTAACAAGATAGAACTCTTAGTAGAGGGAGGGGGAACACCAACCAGCAAAAACTTCAACCCAAAATTTACCCTGCCTATAAGATGTGCAGAGATAAAGAAAGAGCAGAGATTGAGGGAATGCCCAATTAATGCCTGGCCACACCACACAAGAGAGCCAACACCTGACACTACAAATGACACACCACACACAGAATGAATTAAATTAAGAAATAAGAACTTTCCCCACCAACATCTTAGTGAGGCTGCAGTGGTCATTGTCACTCTCTGAGCTTCACCACGCCACCCAAGGACGACAAGAAGAAGAAAGATGCCAGAAAGCCAGCCCAAAAAGGCAAAGATCCAGTAAATAAGTCTAGTGATGAGTCCAAAAAGAAGGAGTGGTCCAAAGGCAAAGTTCGGGACAAGCTCAACAATCTAGTCCTGTTTGACAAAGCCACATACGACGAACTCTGTAAGGAAGTTCCCAACTATAAGCTATTACTCCCGCTGTGCTCTCTGAGAGACTGAAGATTCGAGGTTCCTTGGCCAGGGCAGCATTTCAGGAGCTACTTAGTAAAGGACTTAGCAAGCTGGTTTCAAAGCGCAGAGCCCAAGTAGTTTACACCAGAAACACAGAGGGTGGAGATGCCCCAGCTGCTGGTGAAGATGCATGAGCAGGTTCAACCAGCTGTGCATTTGGGAAAATAAAACTTTATTAAATAAAAAAAAGAAAGAAAGAAAGAAAGAAAGGAACTCATTGGGTCACTGTCTATGAATGGGTTAATGTATTCCTAAGGGAAGCAATACCACCTAACTTCTTTCAGAAAGTTGCACCTGCTCCCACTTCTTACTATTGTACCATTGGACCCTATGGAGCTATCTCAGTTGCTAAAGCACAGAACCTACATTACAAGAGCCAGCCATGCACTCTTGGAATCCTAGTGCTGGGCAAGCAGAAACAGGAAGATCCCTGGAACTCACTGGTCACCTAACGGACCTGATGTAGTTGCTCCAGACCCAACTGTGGTGGTTAATCCCAGCTGTCCACTTAATGAGATATAGAATAGCTTGGTCTCTAGGGATGCCTGTAGGGCATTATCTTTACCACATTAATTGTGGTGGGAAGACTCCCATGTGGGCTGCATCATTCCCCAGACAGGGAGCCAGGACTGTATAAAGAGGAGAGCTGCATGCAAGCATTCATTGGCCTCTGCTTTCTAATTGTGGCTGCAACTCAACCAGTTGACTCAAACTCCTCCAGGCTCAACTTCCCTTCCATGAGGGACTGTAGGTATAATGTTATTGTGTACAGTGTAAAGATTCAAAGGCTAATTTCTGTGCCCCGCCCCCACCACATATCTGGTTGAGTCCTTGTCCTGAGACTCTCTTGTCTTAATGTTGTATAAACATTGCTCCCCAATTGTTGCCTGACATGCCAATAAAAAGGCTTGACAGCCAGTGACTAAGCTGGACTTCCTGCCAGCCAGGAGAGGAGAGAGAGAGAAAGGAAATGGAGATTCCTCCTAGAGGAGAGGTCCGGGAGATGTCATGAAAGGGCAGCTGAAGCAGAGAAAGCCATAAAATGCAAGTATCTCGGAGATTTAGGCTGGGAGAAAGCCAGATTAGCTTAGAGGGTTAACACAGATTAATACTGATCAATTCTTATGCCATAAAAGCTTGTTAAATATAGTCCAGTCGCAATTACTTGAGTGCTAACCAGGTTAAGAGAAAACCTGCAGCACGTTTTTAAAACAACCACTAGCAATGGGCTAGACCTAGAACTAGAAACTAAGAGAAAAACCTTCCACAAGTTACTTATCAGAGTATTTTATCACAGCAGCCAGAGAAGCTACCAGAACAGAGGCCATAGCTCACACATGCACGCAAAGATGGCAGTGCTTGAAGAATGTCACCTGACGTTGCCCTCTGGCCTCCACACATATGCACACACACATGCCCACATACGTATGAACATACACACATAAACACAATAAAAAAAAAAACATCTCGCAGTTGATATCTGGAGGCACTGGGGTTCAGTGGGCACCTTCCAAGATTGATTCTAGGTTTTTCTCTCCCGGACCAAGAAACTGAACAAAGATAGTAGCAGAAGCAAAGGCAGTTTATTACAAGACAGGAGAAGGAAGCTAGAACAAAGAAATAGTTTAGTTACACAGCAATGCTCTACAAAAGATCCATAAACAGTTTCAGGGGTGGGGGGTAACTCACATAATGCAGCCTTTGGGGCTCATCTGCATAGGGTAAGCTTTCTTACATGTGTTCTGTGATATGTAGTTCTACATACAATGGCTCATACCACATGTCTCTTTGACATCTTAACGCGTCACCCTAGACTGTACGTTTTAGTGTTATATTGAGGGAGGTCACCTTCAGACGCTGTGGAGTGTCCTGTGTAGCCTGATTTAGTGGGCCTGGGGGAAGTAACCAACCTTCCTCTCTGCCAACTAGTTTCTTTCATATGCTAATTTTAAGCCTTCCCCCAAGGTTTTCCTAGACCTCTCCACCTTACTCTGCCTCATAATGCAAATTAAAATTCTATTTAATTCTTTAGTTTTGATGGGGTTGTCCCAACCATAGCAGCAGAGCTAGAGTCCTGGTTAGTTTTTTTTTTTTTCTTTGAGGGGAGATTGAGCTTGGGGAGGATGGGTTCTAAAGGTAAAATAAAAGCTCAGAATTGCACCTGAGGCGGAAGGGATGGCCAATGGCTTCCAGCAATAAATTCTGGGCTGTTAGTCAAGAGACCGTGCTTGGGGCTACAGCCACAGTTCAGTGATAGAGTACCTGCCTAACATGCCCTAGGTCTCAGGATTTTGTCCTCAGAAGGGAGCAAGGAGACCATTTTGGATTCTGCAAGACAGTCACTGGGCTTCTTGGAGCCTCTAGCAGTAGCAAAGCCTGCCCACACGCTCCAGGAGTTTCAAGGTGTCACAGGGTAGCATTTGCTCTACATAGATACTCTTGGTCTGCCTTATGGGTCTGAGGCTTGCCCAGTCACTTTTCAGTCAGACAGAGGCCTTATGTAGCCCAGGTTGACCTCAAACTCCAAGGCTTATGATAACCTTGAATTTCACATGCTCCTGGCTGTGCCTGTATCTCCCACAATTTACTTATCCCAGACAATATCCTTTTCCCTTAAACAATGTCCTTTCTCCTTAAAACCTGGAGCATTACTTTTAGCCCATGAATCCTGTCCTTAATAGGAGAGTTGTACTTTACAACAGCCAAAATGGCATCTATGTTACCATAGGGCCAGGCCAATCCTGACACCCACGTGTGTTCTGTTTACCTTGGCCACTCTTCCTAGGTCCTTATCTTGAGCATTGTTTCTAAGTCAAGAAGAAGTCATCTTACGGATGAAGCCATATGTACTTTTATTAGAACGTCAATGAAAACATGCCTTAAGCTTTGTTGTACTCAATGGGCCAATACTGTACTTTTTCCAATACTGTACTGGGCTTGAAATCTTGGCCGAAGTAAAATGATCTGGGCCAAAGTCTAGAAAAAACATGGTCCAGCACCAGTCACAATAAAACTGGCCTGAGCTGAACTGTGTTTTCCCCTGCCTGTTATAAAGCCTGCTGGGGAATCAACACACTGTGGAAAGAATGTGACCTTGTCTTAGACTGGGCCCAAAGGTCAAAGTAGTCTTGAGTGGCTTGATCCCATTGAGATCCCACTGAGATAAACATCGGTGAAAGACTGAAAGGAACCATATGGGGGGGGGGGGGCGTGGATTAAAGACAGGGAATTGGGACTCTGGCTATTAAATTGTAAAATGACCACCATGGATGAGAGGAGGGAACCCTTGAGGAAGATGGGGAAGGGGACCTTATGGCAAGCAGCAAGCACAGGAGAAGGCTGTAGGTTCGAGCCACAAGCAGTGTGGCTTCTTCTGTTGGGTAGAGGATCTGCGAGAATTACACCAAGGGATTAGCCAAGGAACTTGCCCCTCGGAACTGACACCCAGAAGCTTTCATTCTTGCTCTCCTAATCTCCTTTCCCTCCTGTTTAGGACAGCCCGGTTGTAAGGGAGATACATTTGTTTAATAAATTCATAATAAAGTTCAATTATTAAGGAACCAGAGCCAACACCACACCATGTAATGTTTTTAATTTTCATTTTTAAATGCTTTTATATATTCTTTAAAAGCTCATGCATGTGGATAGCATATTTTTACCACACCCATCATCAGTACTGTCCTCCAACTATGCCTAGTGCCACTCACCCTCTCTTCCTTCAAACTTCTGGTCTTCTTTTGGGCTTTGTTGTTCTTAATAACTTCCCAAGTCCAGCCAGACCGGCCTGTATGTGCATGGATGCGACCCAACCACTCGGACATTAGCAACCTACCAGCAGTCACGACCCCAAAGAAGAGTGACTCTCTGTTGCTCAGCAACCTTCAACTGCCAATAACAGTTCCTTGTCAAGTATGGAACCAAGGACCCTTCTCATTCTTTCTGGAATTTTGACTGCCTTGTTCTTGTATAGGTCTTGTGTAGGTAACTATAGTTGTTGTAAATTGATGTGTGCAATGGCTATGTTGTGTCCAGAAGTCAGCATTTCACAGTTCTTCTCCTCATCTGTCAGCTCTCACATTTTCCCACCACTCTTCTTCAATGTTCCCTGATGTTGGGTGGGAGGGCAGGAGATTAATACAGATGCTTCATCACAGGTAAGCACTCACAGTTACTTGTGCTTGGCACCTTGACCAGTAATAAGACTCTACATCAACCACTACCCACTGCAAAAAGAAGCTTCTCTGACCAAAGTCGAGATCAGCACAAATCTATGGGTATAAACCTAAGTATTTCGAAAACAGTTGAGCAACATGATAAGTTTAACATAACAACAACAGTAAGTTCCCCACAATTTCCCAATCCTGGCTTTGGACCAGGTTTACACTACCAGGCATGAAATCCCTCCTGGGTAGCAGCCTCATATTTAATCAGAAAGTGGTTGGTTGCTCCCATAACTGCCCTGCCTCTATTGCACCGCTGGGTACATTTTTCCAGGCAGGTTGGTATTGTAGCATGCATAGTGCAGTGCTAGGTGGGACCATTGATGTCTTTTCCCCCCAAGCAACCTTCACAGCACCTTACAGCACTATGTAAGCTAGCCAACAAGAAGAGAGTTTCCTGGTCTGGTCACCTGGGGTTTATTTCTCTGTGTCCTGCATCCAAAGTAAGTGGTATCTTTGGGGAAAACAGTCTTACCATTTAGTTATGGTGTCAAACCAAGAGCAATGCCATAGCATGCACTGTTTTGGGTACCTCTGGGGACTTGAAGACCAATAACTCTTCAAGAGGCATTACTGTCCACCCATGGAGGGTATGTCTGTTCAAACTCCTCTTAAAAACATATATTACACTTTTAAAGACTTTTGTGTTTTTATTTTGTGTGTATGCACTTGTCTGCTTGTGTGTATGTATATCATGTGATTATACGGAGACCAGAATAGACCACTGAATCTTCTAGAACTGGAGTTTTAGGAGGTTGAGAGCTACTCGATATGGGTGCTAGAAAGCAACCCAGAACCTCTGCAAGAGTAACAAGTGTTCTTGACCACTATTTCTCCAGCCCTATATTGCATTGTTGTTGTTGTTTTCAAGACAGGTTTTCTCTGTGTAGCCCTGGCTGTCCCGGACTCACTTTGTAGACCAGGCTGGCCTCAAACTCACAGAGATCCACTTGCCTCTGCCTCTCGAGTTCTGGGATTAAAGGTGTGTGCCACCGTGCCTGGTTCTATACTGTGTTTTTAACTAGTGGGTTTCTGTGGGGCTCCTTCACGCATCCTTAGTTTGGTTAGCCCACCCCTTACTACTTCCCCTCTCTATCATCTTTATCTTATCTTCCTGTCAACCATTAACCTCTGTTCTTCTGTGTCACTAATCATTCTACTGTCCCTTTGGATTATAGTTTTTAGTGTCCACCCATGTTTTAGAGTGCCTTGATTTATGACTTTCTTTTGTTTTGTTACTATAAAAGCTTCATAAAACTGTTGCCATGAGAAACGCAGTGTTTGGGATGATCTGTGTCCATGTCCATCCGCTACGGTCCCTCATACTAAGCTCCAGAATAAACTTCTTACTCCCTTGGAGGGGAGAGCTGTTCTCACATTGACAGCCACTCACTCGTTGCCTCTTTTTAGCCTGGACAGTACCTCAGAAGGTTCTGTAATTAGCCCTTTCTGTCTTCTGTGCATCTATCTCTCTTGAGTTCTTTCTACAGAGATCACAGCCGTGGGAAGCCAAGACCCCAGGAACATAATCAAAATATCTCCTCCAGGAACGTGGAAAACATCAGCCTTGCTATTGACTGGAGCTGTTAAACCTGTGATGACGTGATAACCTTCCTCTTTACGGTTATTAAAAGTAGTTTGCTTTGGTTTTGGTTTTGGTTTTGGTTTTGCATGCTTGTTTGTTTGTTAAATTTCACTGCTTCCTATCCTAACTCAATAGACAAGAGTAACAAGTCTGGAAAGATGAAAGTGACCTATTATATTATTTCTCTCTCCCTTTTCTACTCCCCTTCCATTTCTCCTTCCTTCCCTTCCTCCTGCCCTCTCTTTCTTCCTCCAATCTCTTTGCAGCCACACACATAAATAAAGGGCAGATGCACTCGCAACTTGCCCCCACTGCAGCACTTTTAGAGACAGCTGTAGGCTATCCACAGCACCCACCCTCAACCAGCTGTTTACCAGCAGCAAAACAATCTCACAGCTGGACAAAACTGCATGCCACAGAGATGGGCAAATCACCCCATAGGCAGCAGCTCAGTTGGATGCCGTGCAGATCACCTTTGCGGCTTTTCCTGAACAGGCAAAGGCAAGACTTCTGTAGCAACTACTGGGCTTCATGACCCATGACATTGGCATCTAACAGGAGAACCTGTTCTGAATAAAACCTGGATTGCTAACATGAGAAAGCCCCACACAAACAGCTTAAAATAAAGACATTCACAGCCACATTTCTCAGTAGCATCCTCCCTACTCTTTAGCTTTGTTATTAGTAGGCGAGAAGCCAGTCTTAAGGACATGATATTGGGATTCTCCAAAGAAGAATGAAGAAAATGAAAGAGCTCATTCCTTCCTGGTTCCTCAAGGCTTTCTTAATCCAGATTCCTGCTATTATGGGGTAATATGTTGCACTCCAGCGACCTACAAATAAATCACTCTTTGTTTTGCTGAAACTAGCTTAAATGAAGGTCAAATACTTGGAAGAAGAAGAAGAAAAAAAAAAAGATATCTAAATAAACCAGAATCAGAAAGTGAAACCCCATAATATATAAATTGTGTCATGTAAGATGATTTTGTTTAACTTCTACCGTGTTTGTTTTGTTGTGTTGGTGAAGGAAGGGGTGAAGGAACATATCAAGTGTAAAGGAGAGTCTGTAGCCAGGAAGAAGGGCTCTTAGAAGATATCCAAAGGCCTAAGAAGGCGAGCTGGAATATTTAACAGCTGACTTCAGTTGGAATTCAGACGTTGCTAAGTATTCGTCACTCCCAGCCTTAAGAGCAGAGGCCCAGAAACCATGCTGGTGACGGCACAGTGAGGGGTCTCCCTATTTATGAATTCTCCAACAGCAAGTGTTAGCTTAGAGTACTGTCAATACTGTCATCGAGTTCGCAGGTTTGTGAAAACCTGTGCAGAGCTTTGCAATCTGTGAATATTCAGCCTCCATTAATGCAAATAAGCCCAACGCGCCGGGTGAAAGTGCCCTTGCTTTTGCCAGCTCTACATCTTGTGTCTCATTAGTGGCATGATTCTGGAAGTGACATGGATCGTTACAACCTAACCCGTTGTCCCCACAAGCATGTGAGGACACCTCGCAGAAGGCTATGCTTTGAGTCTCCGATATTAAAATGAGTGTGTAGAGTTGCCAAGTTGACAACTCGAAGGTATATTGAAACCATACTTCCTGTGGTGAGGAAACTGGAGAATTCATGCCCACAGCTTGGGCTGCCTGCAGGCCTTAAGGTCAGTTAAATAAAGGACTTGTGCTTATCTTGGGCCTTGTCCTTCTTCACAAATGAGGGCCAGACAAAGCCTCGTTGGACATACTTCAAACGAGGAAGCTTTCAAAATATCAACTTTATTATTAGAAGTTAATATTTATTCTGGCTTGGCCAAGGTTGCATGTTCATTGTACTCAGTTCTTCAGCCCCATTATATCATCTCATTCAGACACGGCAGTGGCCCTGCTGGCTGCTCCTGTTGTCTCCGTTTGAAGCTTTGGCAAGGGTGAACAGCTCGCCCAAGGTCAACTATAGATGAAGTGCTGGGGTCAGTATTCAAAACTGCCCTTCTGGCTCCGAAGCTTGTGACTTTGACCACGACACAGTAACACACCCTAAAATGAGTTGTCCTGTCTCATTAATTGAATTAACTAACCTCTTCTCACTACAAACTCGACATGAGTGAGCAACTGAAGAAAATCCATTTCCCAAACTCTGATTCAGGCAAGTTCTCAGACGAGCTGCCCTGTCCTCCCTCATGCTCCAGCGCAGGAGCTCTCTGGACTTCTTTGCCATAGACTGAGCCAACCTGCAAAGGGAACAGCTGTGAGGAATTTCTTCTAAGAGAATGACCGTGCTATTTAAACAAGGATGATCCAAGGGGCTGGTGGTGTAGCTCTGTGGGAAAAGCATTTGCATAAACCACACAGAGTAGAAAAGGTTGAAATACACGAATCCACACACAAGTTACATGACAGTTGTCTCACATTAGCTCATATGTCAGCATGATAGATTTCACATATGGACCTTCTGGGTCCTTCTTCCAGTATGGTGTGGCATCCGTGTGAGTGTGTGTGTGTGTGTGTGTGTATGTTTGTGGTGTGTGCATGTGCCTGAGTGCATGAGTGTGTGTGTCTGTGTGTGAGCATGTATGTATGTGTGTGTATTTGCATGTGCACATTTGTATGGATGAGTGTAGAGGACAGAGGTCAATGTCATGTCTTCCTCAATCTCTCCCCACCTTATTTCTTGAGACAGAGTCTCTCACTGAACCTGGAGACCACAGATTCAAGTCAGCAAAGAAACCCATAGGGAGTCCCCTGCCTCTACCTAGAGCATCGGGGTGGCACATGCCACTGCATCTGGATTGCCATGGGTTCTGGGGATCAAAGGCTCCTGCATGTGTGGCAAGCACTTTACTGACGAAGTCACCTCCCCAGTTCCCACCCTAGGTTTTCTAACATCAAAAAAAAAAAAAAAAAGCAGGAAATGACTACTTCCTGGATCTAGTGGTTTCACTGCCAATGACATCAGCGGTCAGAAAAGAGTTCACAACTTAGATAAAATATTGCTTGGAAAACACCTTTATTAAGAAAGAGTAAGACCAAGTAGGGGTTATACCAAGAGTAACAAGGAAGTCTGTGGTGTCTTGTTTAGGCCAACAAGAGAGGATCCAATGGGAGGGGCAGATGTCTTATCCCATGTCCATATAACAGGATTATGTTCCTAAAATTTAAATACAATCCTAGCACCGGAAAAAAAAACTTCATATTATCTGAGATTAAGCCTTTCTACCTATGTTAGGCTGAATGTCAAAACTCCATGAGTTGTTTTTCTTGTACCCTTAAGCTCCTAGACTAAGTGAGATCCACATGTGTAACAATGGTTACCATTGAATGCAGACTAACAGAGAGTGGATGGCAGACTTCTGTATCAAAGGACCGCTGAGACAGGATAGCAAGGAAGAGGTTACAAACAGCAAGTCTGGGAGGGTTCTGGACAGAAAGGCCATGTTTCAATGCCAAGTCCCTTCAGATGAAAGAGCAGTTTGTCCCTTTCCAGGCATCCCCCAGCAGGGACGTCAGCAGTTTCGAAACACTTCTGAAAGAAAGGTCCAAGATGTTTCGTGAAGTGCAAAGGCAGCCAGAGGCATAGTCCTAAGCCCAAAGAGTCTCCCCAAATGTGTTGGGGGGTTTGTTTCCCTGAAAGGGAAGGTCATGCCTGTGTACCCCAGGAACTGGATGCCCTTGTTCATTTTGCTCTTAGCCAACAAATGAAAAAAAAAGGAGAGGTCTATGATTGGGTCCATGTCAAGTCTCCTTTGGATACCAAATGTTCTATTCCTTTGCTACAAGTTAGAATCTAGTTTCATGCCCACAGGGGCTCTGTGGGTGCCTTGGAGACAGGGCAAGTGGGAGGAAAGGCAAGGGAGGTGCATCCTGCATTCATAAGAGGCTCTTAGCCTTTCTTTCTGAAACCAAGGCTCAGGAGAAAGCAGTGCGTGGGCCCTTGTTACAAATGCTAGGGGGCTGTCCTCGTTTGGTTCCTGTTGCTGACGTAAAATACCCTGGCAAAAAGCGACGGCTTAGTTTAGCTTACAGTTCCAGGGTTACAGTCTATCACGCAGGGAACCCACAGCAGTGGGAACTTGAGACAGCTGGTCACTTCACATCCACAGACAAGAACGGAGAGAGATGGATGTGTGCATGCTCGCTTGCTTCTGCTCAGCTCAATTTCCCTGCTCATCCATTTCATGGCCCCCTGCCTAGGGAATGGTGCCACCCATGCTGGCCTGGGTCTTCTCACATCAATTAACTTAATTAAGAGCACACCCCACAGACATGCTCACTAGCCATCCCAGTGTAGACAACCCCTCAGTGAGACTCTCCTCCCAGGTGTTTGTAAGCTGGATCAAGATGGCAATTAAAGATAGCCATCACAGGGCACCAAACCAGGGTCATTTAATTAGAAAGTTTCTTCCTCCTCCCCCCCCACCAAGGTCCCCCATGTGTTTCAGACAGCTCAAAACAGTGTGGGAAACTATGCTCTACAGAGCCAAGATCAGGCTTCTGAAATATAGCCTTCCTCAGGAGCTCAGCAAGAACTATTCCTCCTTCAGGGATTGCCCGTAATTATTCAACTGTCAGGAGAAAGAGAGCAGGCCCCGGAGTTAGTCTGACTGACTTAGGTGTATTATAAGGACTTAGTTCCACTGGGAAGACAGCTCAATAAATAAAATGCTTGCCATGCAACCATGAGGACCTGACATCGATGCCCAACCTCTGTATAAAAACGTGGATGTGGTGATGTGCGCCAGCAAACAGGCAGATATCTAGGGCTCACTGACTTCCCAGCCCAACCTAACCAGTGAGCTCCCAGGATGTGGGAAACCCTGTCTCAAAAGAGAAATAACAACCAAGGTGAATGGCACCTGAGAAATGACCCCCGAGTCATTTCTACCCTCTACACAAACAAGAACACACAGTGTACACATGCACAGGGAGAGAGAGAGAGAGAGAGAGAGAGAGAGAGAGAGACAGAGACAGAGACACAGAGACAAAGACAGAGAGACAGAGAGAGAGACAGAGAGACAGACAGACAGAGAGAGAGAGAGAGAGAGAGAGAGAGAGAGAGAGAGAGAGAGAGAGAGCAAACTCACACAGAGACTAGATCTCTACTGATTCACTCTGGAGCTGAGCTGTAGACAATGTGGTATCTGGGCCCCAGTTCTTTTCATCTATAACATGCCGACAATGGTGACAGTATCTGATTCAATTCCCAGTGTGGTTGGAAGGCTTAGACGAATGTTTGGAATGATGACAACTGTACAGGCCCTAAAAACATCTTTATTAATCTTTACTTTTTAACTAATTAATGTGGTGTGTGTGTGTGTGTGTGTGTGTGTGTGTGTGTGTGTGTGTGTGTGATTTCTCTGTGTGTGTAGAGGTCAGAGGACAGCTCTCAGAAGTCAGTTCTCCCCTTCTACTCTGTGGGTTCCAGGGATTGAACTCAGGTCATCAGGCCTGGCAGCAAGCTCTCTTACCCACTGAGCCATATCTCTGGCTCCAAATGCTTGCATTTTTCAAAGGTAAGCAAGTCCTCAATAGTTCCTGCCTCACAAATATGTCTGTCAGATATATTGGGCCAGAAGGCTGAAGATGATGCTCCAACATTACAGAGAGTTTTAGGTGACTGTTCAGGTAGCAAACTGTTTCTGTCGTTTTTTTTCACTTTGGAAGCTGCTAACCTGCACTTCCGGTTCACTCAGGTAATTAAGTTTTATTCCTTCTCATGTCTCTGAAGGGGTTGAAGACCAGATAGTTTAGTCTTACAATTAAGCTTCATCGTTTAGGGGTTAAGAATTTTTTTAGGTCTAGATAGATGTTTTAAATTGGTAGAAATGAGA